>NW_025963846.1:25724273-26358273 GCF_023055435.1 Haliotis rufescens | reverse complement strand
CAATTATCAGCATCAATAGTCTGTTTCCGTTCTGAACTGTACTAACTTGTCTTATATTACGTTTGCAGGCGACTATGCTTGTCGTAAAAGGTGACTATGCTTGTCGTAAAAGACGACTATGCTTGTCGTAAAAGTCGACTAACGGGATCGGGTGGTCAGGCTCGCTGACTTGGTTGATACATGTCATCGATCCCAATTGCGTGGATCGACGCTCATGATGTCAATCACTGGATTGTCTGGTCCAGACTCGATTATTTTACAGACCGCCGTCATGTAGCTGGAATATTGCTGAGTGCGGCGTTAAAAAACAAACAAACAAACAAATTATATTACGTTTGCATCGGCAGTTCAGGGAGCGTCTGACACACTACCAACGGCGTTTACGATGACTGACATATATATCCGTGTTGGTGTGTACACGTTTATGTGTGTATAATTTATGTGTGTGTGTGCTGACTTGTGTTTATGTGTGTGTATATGTGTTTGCATGCGGGTGCACGGATGTGTGTTTGTGTGAGTGTGTACGTGCGTACGTATATATGTAATGCGATGGGTTTCTACTTTGCCGAAACTAACTTAACGTTGAAAACAGGGTCTCCGGACCAACGAGGTGTCACAGCATTTCGCTTCACTTAAGTTAGTTAACCGACACCAACTATGTTGGAGGTTCAAGGAATATATTGTGAAATTTGAGTTTAATTTTATTACTAATTTTTATTACTAATTTTTTAAACTAGAAATTATATGTGTCATTAACAGCCCACTCGACTGCTACAGCTGCAGGAAGCACGCGTAAAATCTTTAACATAATTATCATTATTATGAGGTGAGGTGAAATTGGTTTTAACGTCGCGTCCAAGATTATTGCACCTATATAGCGACGTGCATGCACGTGTGTGTGTGTGGCTGCTTGTACTAGTCCGGACTGATGCCGATTTATAGTGCAAGCCCACTGAGATACCATGCCGCAGTTAACATGAATGCCCCACTCAGACACAGTTTACTGACTCCGAGCCGACCAGTCCTTGTTTTAGCCCCTGCCGAGCGCCAGACAGGGTAACAACAAGTACCATCTTTTAACGTCTTTTGGTATGAGGCAGACGGGGATCGAATCCCGGACCTTCCGCTCTCCGGGCGGACGCTCTACCACTAGACCACGGAGGCGGTCATTATTATGACCATGGCTGAACTGCATATGTCAAAACCTAGATTGGTGCACTTGTTGCAATATTGCTAAATGCAGTAAAAGACCATACTCGTTATATGTCATTTATCATGAGTAAATTACCGATAACGTCAATAAATACACATACCGGGGAAGAATAGGTCTTCAGCAACCCACGCTTGCCATAAAAGACGACTGTGCTTGTCGCAAGCTGCGACTAACGGGATCGGGTGGTCAGGCTCGCTGACTTGGTTGATGCATGTCATCGATCAGGATTACGTGGATCGATGCTCATGATGTCAATCACTTGATTGTGTGGTCCAGACTCGATTATTTACAGGCCGCCGTTATATACACATCTGGAATATTAGTGAGTGTGGTGTTAAACCGACAAACAAACAATCAAACAAACCACATCCTGAATATACTCTCAGGAGTGAGTGAGTGAGTTGTGTTTAACGCCGCTTTAACAGTATTCCAGTTATAACACGGCGTGTCAGCTTAATGTTGGAGGAAAGCCCGAAGTGATGCAGGTCTCAGACGTTTACCACTTCGGTGAAACCCACGAGCACGGGTATGGTGCTGAGAAACCTAGAAACATAATGACGGCGAACTGGGATTCGAACACACAATCATAGGTTTCTGGCGTACCAATAGGGAAGCAACTCTGCACAGCGAATCGCGGCGCCTTAAACGGCTGGTCCACCCGTGCCCCCAATACTTTCGGGAAGAGTCAAGGATGATATGTGATGTTCTATTAAACTCAACAGTTTGATCATTCTTTGCTAATTGTTCTATTTTTCAAACCCATGAGAACGCTTATGGTCCTGACAGACCAGATATTATATCTGTAATTCGAACCGATGACCAGCGGATCCGTATACAACTAAGGGACACAACTCTTCACAGAGTAACATTTGCGTCTCCTTTGACCGTTGGCCCACTTATACTCCCAAACTAATAATAACACAGTGTTTCACATTCGAATGAGAGCAATCGGCCTATATGATACTGGGAAAGATTGATCATTTACTGGTTTGGGCATTGGAACAATTCAGGCATGTGTCCAGGTCTTAGTCAAGGATCTCGAACACATTTGTGGTTAGACCCGTGAAGATCCGGGGTAGAAAAGGTCTTCAGCAACCCATCCTTGCCGCAAAAAGCGACCATGCTTGTCGAAAGAAGCGACTAACGGGATCGGGTGGTCAGGCTCGCTGTCTTGGTTGATGCATGTCATCGATCCCAATTGCGTGGATCGATGTTCATGCAATCGATCACTGGATTGTCTGGTCCACACTCGATTATTTACAGACCGTCGTCATATAGCTGGACTATTGCTGAGTGCGGCGTTAAACAACAAACAAACAAACAAACAAACGTATGGTTGAACATGTTGTAACAGGGCTCATCGCATTCGTGACCAACTCGTGTTATTCCGGGACCATTCGTGACCAACTCGTGTTATTCCGGGACCATTCGTGACCAACTCGTGTTATTCCGGGACAGGCCGAATAACGACTCGCGCCCCTCTCATGGCCATTTTGGCGACCGGGTTCCGTCTTAGCGCAAACGGGCATACAAAAATCAATTGTCAACTCGTTGCGTAATGGTTCACATATATTTCCCCATATATTATATATATTTCAGATGCAATTTAAACCACATCTGGACATGTGGAATTATACAGTATGATTGAACACATTTGACTGTGTCTTGGGTGTATTTTTAGATGCAAGACATATGTAAAATCAAAAATTATTTCTGAGGGATTCTTTGACGAACAGCTTAAAATCATACGCGCATTTCGATTGGTTTGTCGTATTTTCGCACAGAACATTCATCGATTGGGGGACGAGTCTTCTTGCAGGTTACGGAAAGGGGCGAGTGGTGACGAATGGGCTCATCGGGAAGATTTTACGGGGTCATTAAAGGAGTTATGTGCCCTTTGACCACTAAGTGCAGCAGTTATGTACGCAAGCCGCAGTTGACGCGACACTGAATGAATATTAGCGAGTGTGGTAGTGGTAGCAGATGGGAAGGTTCATGTAGTGATGGTGTAGTGTGAGTAGTTGCTGTGTGCATCGGAATATCAAATACTAGTATACACTTGTGACGTCACCAGCTCAACGATCCATTATTTGAGTGAATTCTACAATTTATCATGGCTATTGGCCTCTCTGCAGACTACAGACCACCCGTAACGATGCAAATATTTTAAAAGTATTCGATATTTAGAAAAAACAGTTCAACAATATATTGAGGTAAACAAGCCTTTAAAATCGTCACTGAAACTGACAGGTTTTTCGAACTGTGTTAAAAAACACCTTACCTGAACTGAGTGACGTTTCCTCTTAATTAAATTTGTTTTTTCGAATTTAATTGTTATATGTGACAGTTTCGACCAACCAGTGTGCAAAGTGTCTTCTAAATGTCTTCGCGTGGTTTTGTTTTATGATATTGGTATTGTTCTTATTTTGTGCTATTTGTATTTGAAAGATATGTTGTCACTAGGCATTAGCTAATTTTGTATGATCAATTTTAATTGTTATCCATTGTCTGTTGTACGCATTAAGTCAAATAATGTCGAAAGATGTATATCAGTATACAAGGCACATCTTGTGCATCATGATAAAATGTGGAATTTTGGGTGTCAACCATTCGTAGAAGCAGTGGTTGTAGTAGTAGTAGAAGTAGTAGTAGTAGAAATAGTAGTAAAGGTTGTAGTAGTGGTGGTAGTAGTAGTAATAATAGTAGTAGTTGAGGTTGCACTGGTAGCAGTAGCATTAGTAGCTATTACAGTAGCAGTAGTAGTCAAGGATGTGGTAGTAGTAGCAGTAGAGTTTGCAGTAGTAGTAGCAGAAGTGGTAGTAGTAGTAGTAGTAGTAGTTGTAGCAGCAGTAGTTGTTGACGTAGTAATATAAGTAGTAGTAGTAGTTGTAGTAGTAGTAGTAGTAGTAAAAGTAGCAGTAGTAGTAATAGTAGTAAAAGTTGTAGTAGTGGTGGTTGTAGTAATAATAGTAGTAGTAGTTGCACTTGTAGCAGTAGCAGTAGTAGTAGTAGCTATTACAGTAGCAGTGGTTGTAGTAGCAGCAGTAGTAGTAGTTGTAGTCAAGGTTGTAGTAGTAGATGTTGCAGTTGTCGCAGTAGTAGTAGTTGCAGAAGGTGTTGAGTAAGTAGTAATATAAGTCGTAGTAGAAGTGTGTTAGCAGCAGAGTTTAAGTAGCAGAAGTAGTAGTAGTAGCAGTGGTAGTGGTAGTAGTAGTGGTAGTAGTAATAGTAGTACTACAAATAGTAGTAGTAGGAGTTCTAGTAGTAATTGTAATCATTTGTTGTATTAGAAGTAGAGGTAGTAGTAGTTGTAGTGATAGTAGTAGAAGTAGTAGTAGGTAGTAGTAGTAGTTATAATAGTAGTAACAGCAGCAGCAGCAGCAGTAGTAGTAGTTGTAGAAGGAGAGGTAATAGTAGTATTTGTCGTAATACCAGTAAAAGTAGATGTAGTTGTAGTGGAGGTAGTACTAGTGAGTTGTAGTAGATGTCGTAATAGAAGTTGTTGTCGTAGTCGTAGTAGTAGTAGAAGTAGAGATAGTAGTAGCAGTGGTAGTAGTAGTTGCTGTTGTAATGATAGTGGTTGCATTACCAGTAGAAGTAGATATAGTGGTAGAGCTAGTAGTAGCAGTAGTAACAGTTGTAGTAGTTGTAGTAGTAGTAGTAGTAGTAGTAGTAGTAGCAGAAGTAGTAGTAGTTGTAGTAGTTGTTGTAGAGGTTGAAGTTGTAGCAGTATTTGTAGGAGTAGTAATAAGAGTAGCAGTTTTAGAGGTGGTGGTAGCTGTAGTAGTATAGATTGTTGTAGTAGAGATTGTAGTAGTAGTAGTAGTAGAAGTAGTAGAAGTTGTAGTAGCGGTAGTAGAAGTAGTAGTAGTAGTAGTAGTAGTAGTAGTAGTAGAAGAGGTTGTAGTAGTAGTAGTAGTAGTTGTTGTTGCAGTAGCAGTAGTAGATGTAGTAGTAGTAGCTTTATAAGCAGTCGCTGAAGAGGTAGTAACAGTAGTAGTAGAGGTTGTAGCAGTAGTAGTAGTAGTAGCAGTAGTAATAGTAGCAGTAGTAGTGGTTTTTGGGTGTCAACCATTCGTAGAAGCAGTGGTTGTAGTAGTAGTAGAAGTAGTAGTAGTAGAAATAGTAGTAAAGGTTGTAGTAGTGGTGGTAGTAGTAGTAATAATAGTAGTAGTTGAGGTTGCACTTGTAGCAGTAGCATTAGTAGCTATTACAGTAGCAGTAGTAGTCAAGGATGTGGTAGTAGTAGCAGTAGAGTTTGCAGTAGTAGTAGCAGAAGTGGTAGTAACAGTAGTAGTAGAGGTTGTAGCAGTAGTAGTAGTAGTAGTAGTAATAGTAGCAGTAGTAGTGGTAGTTGTAGTAGCATCAGTAGAGGTAGAGGTAGTAGTCGCAGTAGTAGTAGAGGATGCAGTAGCTGTAGTAGAGGTTGAAATGTAGTGGTAGAACGTGCTGTAGCTTCGATACGGATGCTGCATACAAAACAAAATTAGTTTGTGGGATGCTGCAAGATCAGGGACAGATGAATGAACCTAATACAAAATTAATATATTAACCCATTATACGCCGCAATTACCGCGCAGAATATCATCACAAGAGCATCTAATTTCAACTCGTTAATTATCACATTACAATAACTCTCATATTGATAAACTCTTATGGCCATGTCTAATTTTGTTGTAACGCTAGAGTTGGTAACGCGTGTCAGTATACGTGTGAGCACGAAACGGAAAAAAATAACGATTATTGGAGATATAATCATGTCGTTTTAGTTATGTTAGATTACTAGGAAATATGATAATAATCACACCAAAAAGCGATCGAAGGTATCGCAGTTTCATTAACACTGACCCTCCAGTGGGTTTGAAACAGAAATGGCCTCTTGTACTCGATGATTGACGTTGTCAATAACGACATCGATTACTATGCAAATAGAAGGGGTCAGAGGTGGGTGTTTATGTGAGGAGTGGACATATGGGAATTCACACACATTTTGAATAATTGATAAGGATCCAAATGAAATCTTGATTGACCGGTTCTTTGGGCATGTTTCCAATTGTGTCGGAATGTGAAACCTGTGCTGTTTGTTGTATAGATAGAGGGTGAGGGTTGGAAAGGGTGGGGTGGGGTGTTTAAGTGCTATGCTAACAATTCTGTCAGAGCGGGTGACATTGAGCTTTGTTGCATCAATATACTGGTAAGCGATTTTAAACAGAGAAAGGCCAGTCTGCCCGGAACATCCCCAAAACTTATACAATTACATGAGGATGAGTGAGTGTAGAACTTGGTTTCAGTCCGCTTTGATAATTATTTCAGTTATATTACAGGGCGCCAGCTCAATATGGTTGAAATGCCAAATGTGATACTTTGTTTGTTTGTTTATTTGTTGTTTAACGCCGCACTCAGCAATATTCCAGCTATATGACAGCGGCCTGTATATAATCGAGTCTGAACCAGACAATCCAGTGATTGACATCATGAGCATCGATCCACGCAATTGTGATATGTAACATGCATCAACCAAGTCAGCGAGCCTGACCACCCGATCCCGTTAGTCACCTCTTAGGACAAGCGTGGGTTGCTGAAGACCTATTCTACCCCGGATCTTCACGGGTCCCAAACGTGATACAGATTTAAGACGACAATTGCTTTTGTGAAACCACCACTGGACAAACCATGTATCATAATTAATGCGGGCGAATCTGGATTCGAACCCACGTTCATAGGATCTTGCAAAACAAAGGGACGCAACCCTGCACAGTCATGATAACATGTGAAGAAATAAACATAGTTTCACTCGATGTGGCTTAGAATAAACATATTTTTTCACAATACGAAAACGGTAAAGGCATTCGTATGATGATACATTCTGAACACAAAATGACCCAATAGTCATTGCGACTAGCCTTGTTTCATTTGGGAGGCGTCGGGGTAGCCTAGAGGTTTAAGTGTTCACTCGTAACGCCGAAGTCCCGGGTTCGAGTCCCAACATGGGTACAATGTGTCAAGCCCATTTATGGTGTCCCCCGCCATGATATTGTTGGAATATTGCTAAAATTTATGCTCACTCACTCACATTTTTCACTTAGTAGAATTCACAAGTCTTTTTTTCGGTGAACTACCAACTTAATTAGTAACAGCGGCCAGAAGGTTAGTGAACAGCGAATTTATTATCCCGCCTGGTAGATTAAACGGAAAACCTGAAGTAAATATGTTTTATTTGATTAGTATAATTCACTACTTAAACCACACTGTAAAA
This sequence comes from Haliotis rufescens, assembly GCF_023055435.1. Lineage (NCBI taxonomy): Eukaryota > Metazoa > Mollusca > Gastropoda > Lepetellida > Haliotidae > Haliotis > Haliotis rufescens. The sequence goes on along the minus strand of NW_025963846.1, from coordinate 26,350,804 downwards.
AATTGTTAAGAATATGAACACATGCAAGACTTGTTCATAAATGTGTTATAATTCTAAACGGTTTGCACATTTGGTGTGTACTATCTAAACACGTTCAGGGTCTAAACATGAAATGAGCTATCGCCTTCTAGCCTAATCACAACCTAAACACAACATCCCCATAGTCTAAACATGTTTAGAATTTAAACATCTTTAATAAAGGGCATTTCACCAGGCTATAAGTCAATTATGGATGAGATACATGTATATAATATATGTTGAAGTTGATGACTTTATAAAAATCAGATTTACAGGCGCTTGACACGTACAAGTATACCACCAAAACATACAACGAACTTGTTACAATAGTAACATTAAAATGTACAAATAAACCAAGCCAATAGTGACTAGAAAAAATTGATACTTATGATGACAGTCTCCGTAGCACAGATGGTAGCGTGAAGGACTACAAATAAAAAAATTCAACGAGGTTCAAATGTTTTTGTGTTAATGAATGTGTTGTTGCTGTAATAATATATAATATGTCTAATAGTATGTTTCTCATTAAGGAAGCTGACAATGAAAGTAAATCTGATTACAACTCAAGCGTTTGTAGTTAGTGACGATGGGCCACCCAGTAAAAATATGTTTATTGTTTAGAAGAGCTTGTATGTTGTTTAACGCCGCACTCAGCAATATTCCAGCTCTATGACGGCGGTCTGTAAATAATCGAGTCTAGACCAGACAATCCAGTGATTGACATCATGAGCATCGATGAATAGTAAAGTCTACGAACATGTTAGTGTCTGAGTTGACAGTGAAATTCACTTATATTAGTTTGTAAACTTTACAATCTTTCTATCAGTGTTTGTTTACTCTAAACGACCTCACGTCAGTCATATTGTTGTCTATACGTTATATGATAGCATATTTTGTCACTTAGACCCGTTAATCCGATCACTCAAGGTTAAATCATTGCTGTTTTCTTACGGATTTGCAGAGGTATGGCTTCAACAGGGTGTTGGTAGATCTGACTTATTCTTACATCAGTTTTGGCAAAGGAGCGTAGACATTGAAAATCAAGTGTTGCACAATAATTGTGAATCTTGTTCTAAGCTTGAATTGTTCTCTGCAGTAAGGAATAAATTTTCATATAATAACTGGATTCGATTAATTGATGTAACATTATTTCGAATTAATATCTTGAATTTTCTTGGTTCCAATCATCGTCTTATGGTTGAAACAGGCAGATACCATAATATACCAAGACATGAACGTTTCTGTCCCCTCTGTGTTGTAAGTGCTATCGAAGATGAGTTCCACTTTTGTATGGTGTGTCAGTTCTATCTTGATCTGCGGTCTTATCTCATACCCGATTATTATCACATGTTTCCAAGTCGTGAGAAAATGTCCTTATTATTCAGCTCGACTAATCAAAGTATTTGCAACAATTTAGCAAAATATGTATTTCTTGCTGGTAAGAAACGTAATTCCATTTTCAAGGGAATACCTGTGTCATATAATTAACTCCAATAGTAACAGTTTGAATACTGCATTGTAAATCTTATAATTCAGCGCTCTGTCATATTTGTATGCCATCATACTCTGCACGTGTATAATGGGCCGGTGGCCTCATTACTTTAATAAAAGCATCAACAACTGGTATTCAAGGCGGGAGTTTGATTGTGCGCTGCAAAAAACTACTGTTGTAACAGATGTGTGCGTTGGCGTGCCATGCGGTCATCCCACACGTCGACATGGCGGGATTTTATTAGAACGAGAGAGTGGAATGCAACAAGATTGTAATGAAATAAGATCACAAACGCGTTAATGCATTGAAAGCATGCACACTATGTCCGACTCATTCCCATACGCGTCATGCATGGGAAATCTGTGTAATGGCGTATGGAAGCTGAGCAACGCCTGAATTATTACTTTCAAGGTGAACAGATGTCACTTCAAAAGGCTTACTTGTGGTTTAGGGTGACTGCAGTCAGTGCAAAAAAGGCCACTATCTGTTCATAGAAAACAGGAACAGGAACAGTCACTTTCTGTTGACGGTTGACTGGCGTTAGTGCAAGAATGTCATTCTCTGTTCACGGTTGACTGGCGTTAGTGCAAGAAGGTCATTCTCTGTTCACGCTGGACATGCGTTAACAGAATGTCATTCTCTGTTCACAGAGAACAGGTGTTAGTGCAAGAATGTCATTCTATGTTCACGGTTGTCTGGCGTTAGTGCAAGAATGTCATTCTATGTTCACGGTTGACTGGCGTTAGTTCAGAAATGTCATTCTATGTTCACGGTTGACTGGCGTTAGTGCAGAAATGTCATTCCGTGTTCACGGTTGACTGGCGTTAGTGCAGGAATGTCATTCTGTGTTCACGGTTGACTGGCGTTAGTGCAAGAATGTCATTCTATGTTCACGGTTGACTGGCGTTAGTGCAGGAATGTCATTCTATGTTCACAGTTGACTGGCGTTAGTGCAAGAATGTCATTCTTTGTTCACGGTTGACTGGCGTTAGTGCAGAAATGTCATTCTATGTTCACGGTTGACTGGCGTTAGTACAGAAATGTCATTCTCTGTTCACGGTTTGTCTGGTGTTAGTCCAATAATGTCATACTATGTTGATGGTTGACTGGCGTTAGTGCAAGAATGTCATACTATGTTGATGGTTGACTGGTGTTAGTACAGGAATGTCATTTTATGTTCACGGTTGACTGGTGTTAGTCCAATAATGTCATACTATGTTCATGGTTGACTGGTGTTAGTACAGGAATGTCATTTTATGTTCATGGTTGACTGGCGTAAATACAGGAATGTCATTCTATGTTCACGGTTGACTGGTGTTAGTCCGATAATGTCATTCTATGTTGATGGTTGACTGGTGTTAGTCCAAGAATGTCATTCTATGTTCAAGGTTGACTTGCGTAAATACAGGAATGTCATTCTATATTCATGGTTGATTGGTGTTAGTACAGCAATGTCATTCTATGTTCATGGTTGACTGGTGTTAGTACAGGAATGTCATTCTATGTTCATGGTTGACTGGCGTTAGTCCAAAAATGTCTTTCTATGTTCATGGTTGACTAGTGTTAGTCCAAGAATGTCATTCTATGTTCACGGTTGACTGGTGTTAGTATAGATATGTCATTTTATGTTCATGGTTGACTGGTGTTAGTCTAAGAATGTCATTCTATGTTCATGGTTGACTGGTGTTAGTCCAAGAATGTCATTCTATGTTCACGGTTGACTTGTGTTAGTACAGAAATGTCATTCTATGTTCATGGTTGACTGGTGTTAGTCAAAGAATATCATTCTATATTCACGATTGACTGGTGTTAGTACAGAAATGTCATTCTATGTTCATAGTTGACTGGTGTTAGTCAAAGAATGTCATTCTATGTTCACGGTTGACTGGTGTTAGTACAGAAACGTCACTCTTTGTTCATGGTTGACTGGTGTTAGTCCAAGAATGTCATTCTATGTTCATGGTTGACTGGCGTTCGTGCAAGAATGTCATTCTATGTTCATGGTTGACTGGTGTTAGTCCAAGAATGTCATTCTATGTTCATGGTTGACAGGCGTAAATACAGGAATGTCATTCTATGTTCATGGTTGACTGGCGTAAATACAGGAATGTCATTCTATTTTCATGGTTGACTGGTGTGTGTACAGGAATGTCATTCTATGTTCATGGTTGACTGGCTTTATTACAGGAATGTCATTCTATGTTCATGGTTGACTGGTGTTAGTGCAGGAATGTCATTCTCTGCTCACGGTTGACTGGTGTTAATGCAGGAATGTCATTCTATGTTCACGGTTGACTGGTGTTAATGCAGGAATGTCAGTCTATGTTCATGGTTGACTGGCGTTAGTGCAGAAATGTCATTCTGTGTTCACGGTTGACTGGTGTTAGTCCAAGAATGTCATTCTATGTTCACGGTTGACTTGCGTTAGTGCAGAAATGTCATTCTATGTTCACGGTTGACTGGCGTTAGTACAGAAATGTCATTCTATGTTCACGGTTTGTCTTGTGTTAGTCCAATAATGTCATACTATGTTGATGGTTGACTGGCGTTAGTGCAAGAATGTCATACTATGTTGATGGTTGACTGGTGTTAGAACAGGAATGTCATTTTATGTTCACGGTTGACTGGTGTTAGTCCAATAATGTCATACTATGTTCATGGTTGACTGGTGTTAGTACAGGAATGTCATTTTATGTTCATGGTTGACTGGCGTAAATACAGGAATGTCATTCTATGTTCACGGTTGACTGGTGTTAGTCCGATAATGTCATTCTATGTTGATGGTTGACTGGTGTTAGTCCAAGAATGTCATTCTATGTTCAAGGTTGACTTGCGTAAATACAGGAATGTCATTCTATATTCATGGTTGATTGGTGTTAGTACAGCAATGTCATTCTATGTTCATGGTTGACTGGTGTTAGTACAGGAATGTCATTCTATGTTCATGGTTGACTGGCGTTAGTCCAAAAATGTCTTTCTTTGTTCATGGTTGACTAGTGTTAGTCCAAGAATGTCATTCTATGTTCACGGTTGACTGGTGTTAGTATAGATATGTCATTCTATGTTCATGGTTGACTGGTGTTAGTCTAAGAATGTCATTCTATGTTCATTGTTGACTGGTGTTAGTCCAAGAATGTCATTCTATGTTCACGGTTGACTTGTGTTAGTACAGAAATGTCATTCTATGTTCATGGTTGACTGGTGTTAGTCAAAGAATATCATTCTATATTCACGGTTGACTGGTGTTAGTACAGAAATGTCATTCTATGTTCATAGTTGACTGGTGTTAGTCAAAGAATGTCATTCTATGTTCACGGTTGACTGGTGTTAGTACAGAAACGTCACTCTTTGTTCATGGTTGACTGGTGTTAGTCCAAGAATGTCATTCTATGTTCATGGTTGACTGGCGTTCGTGCAAGAATGTCATTCTATGTTCATGGTTGACTGGTGTTAGTCCAAGAATGTCCTTCTATGTTCATGGTTGACTGGCGTAAATACAGGAATGTCATTCTATTTTCATGGTTGACTGGCGTAAATACAGAAATGTCATTCTATGTTCATGGTTGACTGGTGTTAGTACAGGAATGTCATTCTATGTTCATGGTTGACTGGCTTTAGTACAGAAATGTCATTCTATGTTCATGGTTGACTGGCGTTAGTCCAAGAATGTCTTTCTATGTTTATGGTTGACTGGTGTTAGTCTAAGAATGTCATTCTATGTTCACGGTTGACTGGCGTTAGTACAGAAATGTCATTCTATGTTCATGGTTGACTGGCGTTAGTCAAAGAATATCATTCTATGTTCACGGTTGACTGGTGTTAGTCAAAGAATGTCATTCTATGTTCACGGTTGACTGGTGTTAGTACAGAAACGTCACTCTATGTTGATGGTTGACTGGTGTTAGTCCAAGAATGTCATTCTATGTTCATGGTTGACTGGCGTTCGTGCAAGAATGTCATTCTATGTTCATAGTTGACTGGTGTTAGTCCAAGAATGTCATTCTATGTTCATGGTTGACAGGCGTAAATAGAGGTATGTCATTCTATTTTCATGGTTGACTGGCGTAAATACAGGAATGTCATTCTATTTTCATGGTTGACTGGTGTTAGTACAGGAATGTGATTCTATGTTCATGGTTGACTGGCTTTATTACAGGAATGTCATTCTATGTTCATGGTTGACTGGTGTTAGTGCAGGAATGTCATTCTCTGCTCACGGTTGACTGGTGTTAATGCAGGAATGTCATTCTATGTTCACGGTTGACTGGTGTTAATGCAGGAATGTCAGTCTATGTTCATGGTTGACTGGCGTTAGTGCAGAAATGTCATTCTGTGTTCACGGTTGACTGGTGTTAGTCCAAGAATGTCATTCTATGTTCAAGGTTGACTGGTGTTAGTCCAAGAATGTCATTCTATGTTCATGGTTGACTGGTGTTAGTCCAAGAATGTCATTCTATGTTCACGGTTGACTGGTGTTAGTATAGAAATGTCATTCTATGTTCATGGTTGACTGGTGTTAGTCTAAGAATGTCATTCTATCTTCATGGTTGACTGGTGTTAGTCCAAGAATGTCATTCTATGTTCACGGTTGACTGGTGTTAGTACAGAAATGTCATTCTATGTTCATGGTTGACTGGTGTTAGTCAAAGAATATCATTCTATATTCACGGTTGACTGGTGTTAGTACAGAAATGTCATTCTATGTTCATGGTTGACTGGTGTTAGTCCAAGAATGTCATTCTATGTTCATGGTTGACTGGCGTTCGTGCAAGAATGTCATTCTTTGTTCATAGTTGACAGGCGTAAATACAGGAATGTCATTCTATTTTCATGGTTGACTGGTGTTAGTACAGGAATGTCATTCTATGTTCATGGTTGACTGGCGTTAGTACAGGAATGTCAATCTATGTTCATGGTTGACTGGCGTTAGTCCAAGAATGTCATTCTATGTTGATGGTTGACTGGTGTTAGTCCAAGAATGTCATTCTATGTTCATGGTTGACAGGCGTAAATACAGGAATGTCATTCTATTTTCATGGTTGACTGGTGTTAGTATAGGAATGTGATTCTATGTTCATGGTTGACTGGCGTTAGTACAGGAATGTCATTCTATGTTCATGGTTGACTGGCGTTAGTCCAAGAATGTCTTTCTATGTTTATGGTTGACTGGCGTTCGTGCAAGAATGTCATTCTATGTTCATGGTTGACTGGTGTTAGTCCAAGAATGTCATTCTATGTTCATGGTTGACTGGCGTAAATACAGGAATGTCATTCTATTTTCATGGTTGACTGGTGTTAGTACAGGAATGTCATTCTATGTTCATGGTTGACTGGCGTTAGTGCAGGAATGTCAGTCTATGTTCATGGTTGACTGGCGTTAGTCCAAGAATGTCTTTCTATGTTGATGGTTGACTGGTGTTAGTCCAAGAATGTCATTCTATGTTCATGGTTGACAGGCGTAAATACAGGAATGTCATTCTATTTTCATGGTTGACTGGTGTTAGTACAGGAATGTCATTCTATGTTCATGGTTGACTGGCGTTAGTACAGGAATGTCATTTTATGTTCATGGTTGACTGGCGTTAGTCCAAGAATGTCTTTCTATGTTTATGGTTGACTGGTGTTAGTCTAAGAATGTCATTCTATGTTCACGGTTGACTGGCGTTAGTACAGAAATGTCATTCTATGTTCACGGTTGACTGGTGTTAATGCAGGAATGTCATTCTATGTTAATGGTTGACTGGCGTTAGTGCAGAAATGTCATTCTGTGTTCATGGTTGACTGGTGTAAGTCCAAGAATGTCATTCTATGTTCACGGTTGACTGGTGTTAGTACAGGAATGTCATTCTATGTTCATGGTTGACTTGTGTTAGTCTAAGAATGTCATTCTATGTTCATGGTTGACTGACGTTAGTGCAGAAATGTCATTCTGTGTTCACGGTTGACTGGTGTTAGTCCAAGAATGTCACTCACTCTTCATGTTGAACAGATGTTAGTACAAAAATGTCACTCTCTGTTCTCGACAGACACGCGATGGTGTTAATACTAATAAAGTAAAAAGAAGGCAATCCGTCAATAAAGAATATCACTTACAGTGATGACAATAATTGCAAAGTGAGCTTTTCTATAAATATCCATTTGGATAGCGATCACGTGGTCTGGATCTTCGGCATTCATGTGACTATATTTAGGCAGCAATATTCCAGTTATATGACGGCGGTCTGTTAATAATCGAGTCTGGAGCAGACAATCCACTGATTGATATCATGAACATCGATCCACACAATCAGGATACGATGACATGCATAAACCAAGTGAGCGAGCCTGACCACCCGATCCCGTTAATCGCCTCTTACGACAAACATAGTTGCCTTTTACGGCAAGCATGGGTTGCTGAAGACCTATTGTACCCCGGATCTACAGAGCAAGACAGTCACTGTCACTGTGAAGGGGCGCCGGTCACGGAAGCCATCATAGGTTTGGGTCATTGCTATCCAGTCGCTTAATGCAATATATGTCTGAAAATAACTGTAGATGAGGTCTGTTTTATGGCCGTGCACAGCAATATGTAATTCCATCAACCCTACCGTTGTCTGTCCCATCGTGTTCTGTAATTACACTCTGGGTGTCAGCATGGCGTGGAAGACTTGTATTGGTAAACACGTAAACAGAATAAACACAGTCAAACAAGAGAGAAAAGGAAATTGTGGTAATTAACATTTAATGATAACGGAAAATAGAAAAATGTTGACCGTTAGGATTCTAATTGGCTACGACCACTGATGAATCATCCCACACCTCTGAAGTTGGAAACAGGCAGTTATACGAATATGAATGTGAATGAAAGAGTGTGTTTTCAGTGTAAGGAAAGTATTGAAGATGAATATCATGTATTACTTGATTGCCCTGTGTACGATGATTTGCGTGAAAGTTTATACGAAAAGGCGAGTTTTAGCTATCCCAACTTTCTAGAGTTATGCAAAACGGATAAACTTATTGTACTTTTTAAATATTATGTATTCTTTACAGCCAAAACCTGCTTTTTAATTCTCCAACGAAGACAAAATATTTTATATGGCTAGATACGGGCAGTATATTTCCATACCCCTTTTACACAAATATATTTATGCTGTACATACTGTGATACATTTTAAGTCTCTCGTAACCCTTAACGGGTGGCTCACTTTTATTTCCTTTTATATGTATTTATGTAATTATTTCTGTGAGGTGAGACTCAAATAAACAATCTGTCTGTCTGTCTGACTGTCTGTCTGTCTGTCTGTCTGTCTGTCTGTCTGTCTGTCTGTCTGTCTGTCTGTCTGTCTGTCTGTCTGTCTGTCTGTCTGTCTGTCTGTCTGTCTGTCTGTCTGTCTGTCTGTCTGTCTGTCTGTCTGTCTGTCTGTCTGTCTGTCTGTCTGTCTGTCTGTCTGTCTGTCTGTCTGTCTGTCTGTCTGTCTGTCTGTCTGTCTGTCTGACTGACTGACTGTCTGTCTGTCTGTCTGTCTGTCTGTCTGTCTGTCTGTCTGTCTGTCTGTCTGTCTGTCTGTCTGTCTGTCTGTCTGTCTGTCTGTCTGTCTGTCTGTCTGTCTGTCTGTCTGACTGACTGACTGACTGACTGTCTGTCTGTCTGTCTGTCTGTCTGACTGTCTGACTGTCTGTCTGTCTGTCTGTCTGACTGTCTGTCTGTCTGTCTGACTGTCTGACTGTCTGTCTGTCTGTCTGTCTGACTGTCTGTGTATAGAACTACACGTGTCAAGTTGGGTGGGTAGGAACCATTGTTTGGAGCCATTGAGTATTTACTCACACGTTGTCATTCTCGTTGAGTTTTATATTTCTAAAATTTATGTTCAGTTATTTCCCTGGAGTATTTTAAACAAATCAGTAGACATTTCATTTTGTTCTACCTAAAATACTGTTCCAAGTGACTTTTTTGCGTCTTTTCATGTGCTTCCCAAAGTGCGTCATTTGTCGGCGATACATAGGGGATTGAATATCCTATTTATTAATATATACTTTTTGTGTAGTTGTCTTCCGGAAAATTACATTATTTCATTACAAATGTAAAACCTTGAAACCTTTAAACGTAAATTCTCCCTACCTAAAACGCAGGGACGGGTCACTACCCCTTGTATTTGAGACTAAAAAAGTAGTTTCGTTTTTGGAAAATCATAAAATATATAAACAAAAGTAACAAAGAATATTCAGGGTCGCGAAAATTATGTATCATACATATCGATATGATTATATACTAAATCAACAAAAAATATTCATGAAAACTTCGAGACCGCTGTTGGAAGCGAAAGAAAACACGCTGGTCAAGTGACAAAAATGGCTCTTTCCGAAACGAACGGTCTCGATTGAAGAGAACTTTACAGTTTTTAACGGAACATTGTCAAGAACATAACAAACGCCATGAAGTGATATTAACTCTATAAATGACCATCTATCATTGTTTTGCCTTGTCAATGTGGAACTATTGTAAAAAGGAAGTCAACAGTTTGTGAACGGGCCAGACACTAATGATAAAGGGAGACAACTTGAGGGGAGGTCACTCTGGTATGACAATAGTTCCGTCAAAGTGTTATGTTCACAGCAGTGAAATATCAAGTGTTTTGTTCACTGCAGTGAAATATCAATTGTTATGTTCACTGCAATGAAATATCACTTTTCTTAACTTTGGAAAACTCCGTCTTCACACTTAGGTTTATAATTAATGGCTCAGCTACAACTAACGAGCCATATCGCTTCAACATATGAGTGGGGCGGTGGGGTAGCCTAGTGGGTAAAGCGTTCGCTCGTCACGCCGAATACCCGGGTTCGAATCCCATGGGTACAATATGTGAAACCCATTTCTGGTGTCCCCAGTCGTGATATTGCTGGAATATTGCTGAAAGCGGCGTAAAACCATACTCACTCAATCTACATATGTGTATTTATTCTACATGTTTGGGGTTTTGAATTTGTTCATGAGTTCGCAAGCATCTCGAACTAGAACAACAGCAATGTACATCCATTATCATCACGAACCGAAAGACACAAACGTGCAGATGTCGTCTAAATACACGCATTGCTAAATAGAACCCTAGCAGAAACGACTGCCGACACTCATCCATGATCAAAACTCCATGATGTTTATCTTTAGCATAATATATTGTTCTTGTTTCTTCGTTTGACCACCCGATCCCGTTAGTCGACTAATACGACAAACAAATTCGTCTCTTATATTTGTTTGTTTGTTGTTTAACGCCGCACTCAGCAATATTCCAGTTTTATGACGGCGGTCTGTAAATAATCGATTCTCGACCAGACAATTCAGTGCTTGGCATCATAAGCATCGATCCACGCAATTTGGATACCTAGACATGCATCAACAAAGACAACGAGCCTAACCACCCGATCCCGTTAGTCGCTTCTTACGACGAACATAGTCGCCTTAAATTACGGCAAGCATGGGTTGCTGGAGACCAATTTTAACCCGGATCTTCACGGGGCGGATTGTTCTTGAAAAGCGCTCTACGCATTTGTTGTCATTACTGTAAAAGTATTGATGCACAACCATATGCACCTTTGTATTGCATGATGCTTTATGTGCTCGGGTCGGTTTCACAAGGGTTAACTTTAAGTAGTACGAAAGAGACACCAAGTGTGTGTGTGCGTGCGTGCGTGCGTGCGTGCGTGTGACGTTCCGCGTCGCGGGGGCACGTTGACACGCCATGAACCAAATCACCGAGTCTGACATCCCCATCAATTTCGTACCTCATACGACTGACAATAGTGAATTGGGGACACATTCATTCTACCCTAGTCCCCAGCGTTTATGATAAAACTGGACCACCTCGGATGTCAGTGTAGAGGAAATTGCTGCAGCACAATGCCACGCATAACAAGGAACATTGAGTAATAGAATGCCATCAGCACAATGACATCACCTCATTGATGCTACGTGCTGACATGTGTGCTAAGTGCAACGGATTTCATCAATTCCCTGTCCTGCAACGTTAATTCTATAGCAAGATTCCTGTTAATGGCATGTATATTTCACACCATGTCGTACATTGTTGACAGTTGCCTCAACCTTCACACGCCTAGCAGCGTTTGGCCTGAATAATTAATTAATTCACTTTATAAGCTAGCTTCCCGCGTGACTACTAGGCTAATGAAAATCCCCCGAGCTCGCCCCTGACGTGACGAAGGGCCCGCACACTTCACGATCGTATATTTATTGTCCTAATAACTGAATTGGACCACGATATATCCTGCTTGATAAGCAAGTCACACGAAGTGTTCTGCAAAGCTAACGAAAGTGCAGCTGGAATATTTGAGGGCACGAGATGTGGGATGTCATCCAATCGGTGAATTAATGTGGTCGAGTTTTTTGTACTTTTGAATTAGAAAATTAGAAGATAAAAAATTATTTGTTATTAAAAAAATTCGTTGGAACGTATGTCACTTTTGGTTGGTTGTAGTGGATGTCCGAGAAACTCACCATTCCTTCAAAATAATTGAGCCGAGGGTTACAAGGATATTCCCCAACTTAAAACACATCTCTCTCTACTTTTACACATTGACAAAACATTCTCTTGTGGAAAAACTATTTGAAAAATAATGCAGGACTCTGAGAAGGCTGTATTTTTATACTGTGTGAGTCGCCCTTGTGTGATGCACGAGGAATGCGTTCTCTGCCGCTATTGCACGTGCACTAAGCTCCGTCGCGAGCCGATATTGACAAAACATGTTACACGGCGCTTCATAATGTCGTGGGGCCCTTAATTAGTATTGTATAAATCATTTGCACGTTGAACATACCTGCTTACAGGTATTATAGGAAATATTGAGTGAGTGAGTGAGTTGGGTTTAACGCCGCTTTTAACAGTATTCCAGTTATATCACGGCGTGTCAACTTAATGTGGGAGGAAAGCCCGAAGTGATGCAGGTCTCAGACGTTTACCACTTCGGTGAAACCCACGAGCACGGGTAAGGTGCTGACAAACCTAGAAACATAATCGGGGCGAACCGGGATTCGAACCCACAATCACAGGTTTCTGGCCCAAGGGACGCAACTCTGCACAGCGAATCGCGGCGCCTTAGACGACTGGGCCACCCGTGCCCCACGGAAATATTGATACATCAACAAGGATATATATTTGTTTACCTAAACTTCTTTTCTCGTCAAATGATGATACAGTTGCTTCAAATATGAACATTTCTGTAGGTAACCCGGCATAACACAACAATATATACATATTTTTCAGCTAAAAATAATTAATAGTTTATTTCACACCGTACTGTCATGTGTCGCGGTAGCCGATGCCGACAATGAGACGTCATCAAATCAAACAATGCAGGTTCGAAGCCCGCTCAAAATATAAAGAAAGTAGTTCCTTCTGTTCAGTGAGTGAGTGAGTATGGTTTTACGCCGCTTTTAGCAATATTATGGCAATATCACGGCGGGGGACACTAGAAATGGGCTTCACACAGTGTACCCATGTGGAAAATCGAACCCGAGTCTTCGGTGTGACGCCGTCTGGAAACTGATTGAAATCTTTGTGGAAGATAATGGATAACATTCGTCACCACTCGCCCCTTTCCGTAACCTGCAAGACGACTCGTCCCCCTATCGATGAATGTTATGTGCGAAAATACGACAAACCAATAAGAATGCGCGTATGATTTCAAGTTCTTCGTCAAAGAATCCCTCAGAAATAATTTCTGATTTTACATATGCCTTGCATCTAAAAATATACTCAAGACACAGTTTCATGCGTTCAATCATACTGTATAATTCCTCATGTCCCGATGTGCTTTAAATTGTATCTGGAATATATATCATATATGGGGAAATATATTTGAACCATTACGCAACTAGTTGACAATTGTTTTTGGTATGCCCGTTTGCGCTAAGACGGATCCCGGTCGCTATAATGGCACGAGTCGCTGTTCGGCTTGTCCCGGAATAACACGAGTTGGTCTCGAATGAATGGATAATTGACAAACAGCTTTCCTGACAAAATAATGGAACGTTTAAAACAATAGAATGACGTCACAGATGTGTTTTAAGTCAAACTAGTGTGTGTTGCTAAACGCCGCACTAAGCGATATTCCAGCTCTGTGACGGCGTTCTGTAAATAATCGAGTATGGATCAGACTATCCAGTGATTGGCATCATGAGCATCGATCATAAATCTATTTGTGTACTGTGAGAGGGTTGATCATTAACGTCGCATCGGCAATATAGCAAAAATATGTTGTTGTTGTTGTTTATTGTTTAACGTCGCAATTGAGATACGATGACATGCATCAACCAAGTCAGCGAGCCTGACCACCCAATCCCGTTAGTCGCCTCTTACGACAAGCATAGTCGCCTTTTACGGCAAGCTTGTGTTGCTGAAGACCTATTCTACCCCGGATCTTCACGGGTCGGCAACGACATGTGATCTGACAGACATGTTTCTCACAAGTGGTAGGCATTAGTGGGCTACACAGTTATGCAAACAAATCCACAATACTTTCTGTCGAAAACCAACAAAATAACCAAAATATTTCTTCGACACAAACCCCATTCGACAATCACTTCCATGTTAAACTTTGAAATTCACACCTAACATTCCAAGGCTTACTCGAGCCTGCACTACTAGTAGTAGTCGGTCCACGTTTCAAAACCGGGCTAAGGCCGCTTCACCAGAGGCTGTCTCGTCCACCGCGAGTCGCAGAGACTGTAGTGCACGTGCTGCACGGACTTCACGTGGTTGAAACGTGACCCGGCACAGGGATATGCAGTTGGACAGCGGAAGCTTTGCATATGACACTCAAGCAGTCGATATGTATGTGTGTGTTTGAGTTAAGTTTTTTGTTGCATATTACACATCAGACAGGATTCAAAGGATATTGCGATGTACAAACTTTATGTAGGAGGAATTTACAACTTTACAAACTGGCAGTCGGATCATAATGCGAACAATTTGGGTATTCGGATCCTGGCGTGGCAAAGGGATGCAACTCCGCACAGCGATTTGCGGCGCCTATGACGACGGGGAAACTCTCGAGCTCGCCCCCACATCGTATAGAGCTTTAAACAGGGTTACTTTCACGAAAGTTAAGGCCCTTGCTTTTCTCGTCATATTGTGTTCGAATCCTATCTCTGGTAAAATTTGAACATGTTGCCGTATTGCAGCAAGAATGGTTGCGTGCGAAGCCTCGGAGCATAACAGTAATACTATATCCTGCTAAAGGGTTCGTCCTTTCGCGAGAGACCGCCTCCGTGGTCTAGTGGTAGAGTGTCTGCTCGGAGAAAGGAAGGTCGCGGGTTCGATCTCCGGCTGCGTCATACCAAAAGACGCTAAAAGATGGTACTTGTTGTTGCCCTGTCTCGCGCTCTGCATTAAAGGGGTTAAAACAGGGACTGGTCGGGTCGGAGTCAGTGTACTGTGTCTGAGTGGGGTATTCATGTCAAACTGCGGCATGGTATTTCATTGAGCTAGCACTAAAAAATCGGCATAAGTCTGGACTAATACAAGCAGACACAAACACACGTGCATGCACGTCGTTATATAAGTGCAATAATCTTGAACGCGACCTTTAACCCCATTTAACCCCATTCATCTCATTGGACGCTGTTGCGTGGATCGATGCTCATGATGTAAATCACTGGAAATTCGGGTCCAGACTCGATTATTTACAGACCGCCGTCATATAGCTGGAATATTGCTCAGTGCGGCGTTAAACAACAAACAAACCAACCAACATTGGGCACTGGCATTTGATATACAAATTATCTTTACCGATATTGCACATGGTAAAATCCGCTATACACATTATATTCGTAGTCAGTTAAAATATACAATGATTACGTTTTGTTTTACTATCCTCGATCGGGGCATTTGTCTCGGCTGTCTTCACAGTTGACCATTCGTCACCACTCGCCCTTTTCCGTAACCTGCGTCGTCCCCCTATCGATGAATGTTATGTGCGAAAATACGACAAACCAATCAGAATGCGCGTATGATTTCAAGTTCTTCTACGCAATATCTATGCATCTACCCAATATACCCAAGACCTAGTTAAAAGTGTTAAATCATACTGTATAATACCTAATGTCCCGATGTGCTTTGAATTGCATCTGAAATATATATAATATATGGGGAAATATATGTGAACCATTACGCAACGAGTTGACAATTGTTTTAGGTATGTCCGTTTGCGCTAAGACGGAAACCAGTCGCAAAAATGGTGAGGTGAGGTGAAATTGGGTTTAACGTCGCGTCCAAGATTATTGCACTTATATAGCGACGTGCATGTACGTGTGTGTGTTTGTGTGGCTTGTAAGATGCCGATTTATAGTGCTAGCTCACTGAGATACCATGTCGCAGTTTAACATGAATACCCCACTCAGACACAGTATACGGACTCCGAGCCAACCAGTCCCTGTTTTAGCCCTGTTTTAGCCCTGTTTTAGCCCTGTTTTAGCCCCTTAATGCCGAGCGCCAGACAGGGTAACAACAAGTACCATCTTTAAACGTCTTTTGGTATGACGCGGCCGGGGATCGAACCCCGGACCTTCCGCTCTCCGGGCGGATGCTATACCACTAGACCACGGAGGCGGTCCGCAAAAATGGCCATGACAGGGCCGCGAGTCGGTGTTCGGCTTGTCCCGGAATAACACAAGATGGTCACGAATGCGAAGTTGACGGTTCGTGTCTTGATCGCGTAATAATGAACAGACGGCGCCTTTGATCTCGCCACCTAATATATTAGAATGACTCATAAGACGTCTCTATTCACATATGTTGTCACAACCTACATCACATACCCCAACAGTGAAATGAACAACACTCATTCAACCACACAGCAGCAAAATATACAAATTAACTGTTACATGTACTTTTCACAAGCTAAACTGAAGCTCAATGTTAACTGGTCCAAGCTAAATTAAATAATACACAACTACGAATTCAATCAGTTTTCAATTTTCTATTATTGCCCAATATATCATTATGTCCAGCATACATACGAATACTAATGGAGGTATCTTATGTTAAAAAGAACATCATATTTAGTGTCCTTTATCGTCCGACATAGTCTATAATCTGACATAGCAGGTAATTAACTTCTACAGTGTCGAGTGCAATTGGAGTAATAGAATCAGCAATCTGTTAAATTATCGACATAATGGAATTTACACGTCATTTAGTTGAGGTGTATGCTTCTCCAAGCCGGACACTAATGGAATAAGTTCCATTAATCCATTTTCTTTGTTGGTTGTCACTTTCGGAATTAGTCGTTAGTTCCCGTAATCATCCCGTGAACTAATTTTCATTAGAAGAGATGGAGCAGAGTGGATATTGAAAGACTGGTCGGATTTAAGAGGACGGCAGCACGAGGTATATGCATCAATGTTCAGTTTCACATATGTCTGATAATGATAATTATAGGGATAATGATAATAACCTCACCCCCGAAACGCCCCTCTGGCCTTTGCACTATCGTTAACATCATTGCTTTCGAACATCTTCATCAATTGCCGGAATGCTTGTCAAAAGACACACTCCTTCCGGAAACCGAATTTGTACTTTTAAAGAATCCGATCTGATATAATTTATTTGGTAAGCCGATTTGATACTATCAAAGAATCCTTTCTGAAAACATTGATACCGTAGGTATTCTATGTTCTGTGATAATGTTGTTGTTGTTGTTTTTGTTGAACCCATCTAAATGTATGTTGTTGTCTTTTCGTTCTTGCTTACCTATGTTGTGATGGTCTTTTTAATTGTATTTTTTTAACTTATTTTCGTCACTCCCAGAAGAAACCGCTTGTCGTAATAGTGAGTGAGTCGGGTGTAACGCCGCTTTTAACAGTATTCCAGTTATATCACGGCGTATCAGCTTAATGTGGGAGGAAAGCCCGAAGTGATGCAGGTCTTAGACGTTTACCACTTCGGTGAAACCCACGAGCACGGTAATGGTGCTGACAAACCTAGAAACATAATTGGGACGAACCAGGATTCGAACCCACAATCATATGTTTCTGGCGTGCCCAAGGGACGCAAGTCTGCACAGCGAATCGCGGCGCCTTAGACGACTGGGCCACCCGTGCCCCCGCTTGTCGTAAGAGGCGACTAACGGGATCGGGTTGTGACTAACGGGATCGGATTGTCAGGCTCGTTGACTTGGTTGATGCATGTTATCGTATTCCAATTGCGTGGATTGATGCTCATTATGTCACTGAATTGTCTGGTCCAGACTCGATCATTTACAGACCGCCGCCATACAGTTTGAATATTGCTGAGTGCGAAATAAAACAACAAACAAACAAAACTCCTAGAAATGAATTGATTGTGCCCCACGTCGCTGTGAACAGTAGCTCAGTTAACTTGAAGCGTGGGGTGTGTACTACGTAGTTGAAGGTTGAGTTGGGGCTTAACACTTACAATACAGGTCGATCACCATGATCACAGTTGATGTCCAAATTGCAGGTGTAATTAAACCTTAAACGACATTTTCGTTTTTGACATTTTTTCATCTTAGTTTTTGACCTTTTCGTTTTTGTTTTTGACATTTTCATTTTAGTTTTTGACATTTTCGCTTCACTTTTCAGCAATTCAATATCTTCTTTATACATGATTTATCACATATTTGTATGACAAATCGTGTTAATTTGCAAAAGGTTACGATAACAGTACGTGAAATATCAAAATATTGAAAAACAGACTCCATGTCCCTTATGGGCCACCGTATATACAGGACAAGTTTGGGATTGGAACCGTGATCACAGTTCCGGCCGAATTGCAGCGTCTTATACCCCGTTTACATGCACCCCAAACATATATGATGACTGAATTTAATGAGACTGTCCAACACATTGTCAGTGGATGCCCAGCTTTGTCACAAACACAGTATCTTGAGCGACATGATAGTGTAGCTCGATCATTATATATATTTTCGTCTCCCCCATGCTTGTGGTTTTGATAGAGAGGTCCATCCATGGTACGACCCAGAATCTGTTGTGGCGTCATGGAAAATGATGAATACAAAATTCTTTGGAATAGGCCCATTTACAGCCTCAGACGTATCCAAACCAACAAACCTGATCTTGTCCTTTTTGATAAATCCAATGAAATCATTTATATCATTGAATTTTGAACTGATGTGATTGACAAGATTGAGGAAAAACGTGGCAAATATGCGGACCTCGCTTTCGAAATGTCACGCTTGCATCCCAAGTACCAAGTTGTCCCACTCCCCATTGTTCTCGGTGTCTTTGGTACCCCCCAATATGTTGACTGACATTGTGAGAGTTCCCGGGTTTGCTACCAGGAATACAGCCCTTCTGACAATTTGGGTAATGCAGAAGGCTGCAGTGTTGGGGAGTCTTCATATTCTCCGAAAAGTTCTTGGTGGGTTTGACAAGGCAGCGCTTCCTGGGAGAAGTCTCATTCGCTGTCTGGGCTGCCTGTAGAGGGGGCAAGGGCCCTGAGCTGATGATGAGCCAAACCAGCCTGACTGTGCCAGGATATCAACCAAACCCTCTTTGCTGCATTTTGTATTTTATTCTGTAAATAATAATAATAATAATAATAATAATTATAATAATAATAATAATATTGAAATATTTACAGAGTCGCTGACTTGGTTAATGCTTGTCATCGTATCCCAATTGCGTGGATAGATGTTCATGATATCAATCACTGGATTATCTGGTCAAGACCCGATTATGTTTCAGGCCGTCGTCATGTAACTGGAATATTGCTGAGTGAGGCGTGAAACAACAGACAAACAAAACAAACAAACAAACAACGTAAGAGGCCACTATGCTTGTCGTAAGAGGCGACGAACGGGATCGGGTGATCAGGCTCGCTGACTTAATGCATGTCATCGTATCCAGAATGCGTGGATCGATGCTCATGATGTTAGTCACTGGACTGTCTGGTCCATATTGTATATTTCTGAGTGCGGCGTTAAAAAAACAACAACAGATAGATGGCACTCCTGTAAAAGAGATCAGCGAATTAATTCCGAAATATCTGTAGATTAATAAATAAATACATACATTCCTGAAGTCCTCACTTATAACGGGATTTTTGGAGTGAGTGAGGTGGGTTTAACGCCGCTTTTAACGGTATTTCAGTTATATCGCGGCGTGTCAGCTTAATGTGGGAGGAAAGCCCGAAGTGATGCAGGTCTCAGACGTTTACCACTTCGGTGAAGCCAACGTGCAGGCAGACAAGCCCAGAAACATATTCAGGGCGAACCGGGATTCGAACCCACGACCACAGGTTTCTGACACTCGTGATCAGGCAGCGCGTCAGTGTGTTGGTGTGAGTTTGTTCAATGTTATAATGACACCAATAAAAAGTCAGAAAACATATTTGCGTGTGAATGAAAATATTTCTTTATCACAATACAATAAATAAAATATTGCTACTTTTATGTTTGTCAGCAAAGACTCAACCCAGTTTAGCATTTTGTGAGACCCTAAAATTGGACGCGCGAATAATTTAAACTATTATACTTCAACTCAAAAACTAGTTTACACCTCTTAAAGGATTCCAAATTGCCATTTTATTTTTTATTTTAAGTGGGCAGAACAGTCTCCATCCCGTCTCAAGTATTTATTGAAAATTATTTCAGAATTGTATACATTTGAAAGTAAATATTTGCACGTTTGGGAAATGTGCAGTGACCAAATCAGACATTGTCACGGCTTGTACAATAGTTTCTTAAGGCAAGGTGTTTCGGTAGTGGCACAGATGCTCAGATCACGCGAGATAGAGAGCGAGAATGATTCCGGCATCACTGGATTACATCTTTGATCTGAGATTGATCTACAAGTGTTCTTCACTTGTAGAATCTTCCTCTGCTTGTGATTAACACGTTAAATGTCAATTCCTATTTAAATCCTCCTTCGGAAACCGATTTTGATATTTATTCTGTTGTGCTTTTGTACTGTCCGTGAATTATTGCCAAGTGGTATCCAATTTTCCCTTCCCTCTCCGCACTTTTACCAACTTCTGAAACCATTCGACCAAACAGAATACTTGGAGCCAAACCCGCAAATGAGCAGCGTGGGAAAAAAACCTTAAACAAACTGCACGGCCTTCCTTCTAAAAGACGGGGGGAAATCAAAGCCCTTGGAAATAACACCAAAATAGAATTTTTCAAACAGAAATATGCAAAAAGTGAAATTTCGCAAATCAGCCCAATTCGACCTCATGCATAATGTACAAGAGGAAATTGAAAATCGGAAAGAAGTGAATTTGATACAGTGGTATGACTCGCCTGTTGAGCCGCAAGATGCTTGGCGATTGTATCCTTACTATTGATCCTGCATGAAGACATGTTTCAACATTCTATTCCTCGTGGCCGTATGATTCTCCTCAGCAGATATACCCAGTTATACGCCTTGACAGGTCAGTCGTCATATCGTGTAAAGTGAATCCCCGTGAGCAGAGTTATCTCCCCTGACGAGCTCCGCTGTGACGGCAGTGTTCGTAGGGTTTGGAGCGATTTGGAGATAGAAATACAATCACTGGCATAAATATTGCTCAACCTTTTGACCTTGGAAACATGGCAGCCACATAAAGCATATCTAGAGAGTAAATGGAATCTTGATAAACAAATTGATCGGACGAAGTTTGAGTGCATTAGTGGAATTGATTTTTTATGGGAAGAAGCAGAAAAAGGGTGGCAGTTCTCTTTTGACAGTGGCAGAAGATCGTGCCATTTGCTTATCTGTCTAGCTTATGCTGAAGCTATACCCTACGTCAAAGTTGAGTGCCTCCAGTCCCGTAAATTAGATCTCCCCTTCCTTCCACGTGTTCCGATACGGAGTCGGTTTTGGAAGTTCTCCAAACGTTATTACTGTCTGAAATTCGGCCCCAGTTGTTTCGGACGAGTCGTAAACGATCACGTTCTCATGGGTGATGTGGTTGTGATTGGCTGAAGCTTATATCGTCAAATGTTTGGGTGCAGACGCTCATGGGTCAAATATCGTTCTACGATCAAATATTTGTCCTAATTTAATTGGCCGATTAACTTGCAAAGCAAATCGTCAGTCAACATGTCTAACGTATTTGGGTCATAGATTGATTATCTATGTGGCTTGTTAGGCAATGTGTGTGGCGTTCGTTATGTGATGCAACGTCTTACTTGGTGTGTTTTTCAGGGAGCGTCTCAAAGATGTATTATTTCTTATATCAGTCATACCTGATGCCAGTTAGGGTCAGGGTTGTAGCGTGTTTGTGAGGGTAGGAGGCATGGAAGGACTCAGATCCATGGTAGGAGTCAGAACGAGATTGAGATTGAGATTCATTGTAGGCCTCAGATCCATGACAGGACTCAGATCGAAGTTGGCAGTCAGATCCATGATATAACTCCGATACATGGCAGAAAGCAGATCCGTGGTAGGGGTAAGATCCATTGCAGGACTCAGATGTATGGCAGTCACATCCATGATAGAAATCAGATCAATGGCAGTCAGATCCATGATAGAAATCACATAAATGGCAATCAGATCCATGTTAGGACTCAGATCCATGTTAGGACTCAGATCCATGACAGGACTCAGATCCATGTTAGGACTCAGATGAATGGCAGTCAGATCCATGACAGGACTCAGATCCATGTTAGGACTCAGATCCATGTTAGGACTCAGATGAATGGCAGTCAGATCCATGACAGGACTCAGATCCATGTTAGGACTCAGATCCATGTAAGGACTCAGATCCATGACAGGACTCAGATCCATGGTAAGACTCAGATCCATGTTAGGACTCAGATCCACAATATCACTCAGATCAATGGCAAGACACGCATGCACTAACAGACTCCGATCATTGGCAGGAATCTGATCCATGATAGGACTCAGATCCATCAAAGGACTAATATCGCTGGAAGATTGGGATGACGTCATATGTAACCGACTCAACCTGGATCAGAAACAAGGATCATAACCCGTCATGAATCTTAATCAATCCTTGTGAAAGATATTGAATGAGTGTTAGTGCGAGATTTGTTTAACACCATTCTGTGCAGAATTTCAGCTTAATCACAATATCCTCAAAAGGTCGGAGAAATCCTGTCGTGAGTTTACCTGCTTCGGGAGACCCGCGATCACGGGTATGTTGCAAATCAAAATCGAAGACCGAATCCGCGATCAGCGTATCCTGGGACAGTTGAGGGAAGTAACTCCACTTGTGGTAAATGGGACAGTGTCAAACAACAAGCACCGTCTCTACAAGGCTCTCTCCGCGCTTGCGATCCAGTTCATATATGTCACAATGACACCCATATTCGACAATATGTACTGTTTGTCTTGATCAATCCATTTATGATCTATGCTCACCTACCATTGTGTTCATCTAATCCCCATTTTACGACAAGCTGGGTTTAGTTACTGTATTTTACACGATATGACGTTCCGGGTTAGAATTGGTCTTCAGCAACCCATGCTTGTCGTAAGAGGCGACTGGCGGTAACCGGTTTTCAGGCTCGCTGACTTGGTTCATGCATGTCATCGTAACCCAGTTGCGTAGATTGATGCTTATGTTGTTAATCATGCGACGTTAAATATGCAATAAACATACAAATAACCCTTTATGAGTACAATGTGTGTATTAAGTGAAATATCGTCTATTTACACTAATGGTGACAAGGCAGCTTTCGTCCCACGGCATTCGTTGCAGTTGTAGACCATGGCGTTATGGAGCCTTGGCAGTCGCCTTCATCAAATCGCCAAGCACAAGGTCAGACTAATGACATCTTTGGGTTAATAACCTCCGAATTTTGTCCTCGTTTGTCTTCATAAACCGTGTAACAAAGTTTTAGTAGATTATCTGCTGTGGCGACCAAGCTTTGATATTCCGAGTGTGACGTAAGTCTGTTTGAGCGTGCGCAGAACTCAGATAATTGAAAACCCTGGATATTTGACAGACGTGGTTGTTGACTGACTTTAGTGTTAGACACACTTGGATGTTTGACAATCTTTGACGGTTAACACAGTGGGTGAATGACAGATTCGAATGCTGCACATTCTTGATTTTTTAACAGAGTGAGATGTTTGACTTTTGTTTTTTTAACAGAATGTTTGACAAGCTAAGGTGTTTGACGTGACGTGTGACAGGCTTAGTTGATTGACAGAGCTTCTGGCTCGCCTGACAGTCTTTGTGTCAACTCGTAGACAGAGTTGTTTAGTTCAAACATGTTTAATTATTATTTCTCTAAATCATCCCAAAAACAGCATCTGAATCTGAGTAAATATCTCATCTGCATCCAAGTCAGACAACGAGGATGAATTTCCCTTGAGTGATGGACTGAAACTGACGCGCCTTTGTAGCTCTATATATTCGATGGCGACGGGACACGAAGACGTCGCTTCACACATTGTAAAGCATCGGATCCCGGTCTACAGACGGACCAGCTAACGCTTTAACCACACCAGGCTAGCTTTAAGTCTCAGAAGTAAATTTATTAAACTGAAATTATAGATCTACAAAATATAACATAAAATCCAAATGGAAACCATCACAATACGTGGTTTCAGCAGCTGAGGCAATCGAGACTTGCCAAATCACACGAGACTTGAGTTTGATTCCCTTCTTAATTTTTCTCTAGGGCCTGGAAGACAGACTACCACACGGCCACCGCGCCGGCCCATGGACACGGGCAGCATCCCCCAGTTGGAATATGATTGAAGCTGCATCCAGGTTCCACTACAGCATGGACCGCCTCCGTGGTCTAGTGGTAGAGCGTCCGCCCGGAGAGCGGAAGGTCAGGGGTTCGATCCCCGACCGCGTCATACCAAAAGACGTTAAAAGATGGTACTTGTTGTTACCCTGTCTGGCGCTCGGCATTAAGGGGCTAAAACAAAGACTGGTCGGCTCAGGGTCAGTATACTGTGTCTGAGTGGGGTATTCATCTTAAACTGCGGCATAGTATCTCAGTGAGCTAGCACTATAAATCGGCATAGTCCGGACTAGTACAAGCAGCCACACAAACACATACACGTACATGCACGTCGCTATATAAGTGCAATAATCTTGGACGCGGCGTTAAACCCAATTTCAACTCCACTACAGCATTGGAACACCCTTTGTATTTTCGGAACGTTATTATTTCACACTGCCCAAAACACAATGTAGCAAATCACTCATAAGAATATTTTTTTTACGAAAGGCAAATACTTTAACCTTTTTTATCTAAACCTTCCCCATATGGATTCATAGACGGAGGCATTGAAACCTGACTCCAAAGTGAAATACACAAGCCTTAAGTTGACATACACAATAGCTTGCTTTCCCCGTGCGTTGCACCATGGGAATTGAATTGCATTCCAGTGATTGGCTTTTAGGTCTGATTTGTTCGCTCTTTCTCTGGTGTTTCGAGGAGCATACGGCTCTAATCGTCAGTTGACACAGTGCAGGTTATCGTGTACCCAAGCAAGTTATGCAATCTGTTACATGTGAAAGTTTACGGTCTGTCTGTCATCAGACTGTCATTCACGCCGACACCCCATCGATTGCTTGTCCAACGTTCACCGTTAACATCCTCTGGAGTTTGGAGATCGAGAACCATTAAGAACAGTGCCTGCGTGGTGTGCGTTTGTCATATCAATTGATGAGATATTGAAATAATTGAAGCCACATTTCCCAACGTACATGGTTTTATTTCAATAATAGGAACCATTGATCGGTTGTTTTAAATATATGCTGTACTAACGTGTTTAAGACGTTCAATTCTAATTATCGTTTTTGTCAATCATAAACCCATCGCATATGACAGCTAATTCGAAATGATTGCACACACAAGGAGAGGATCTTGTTAGTGATTCAATCATTGTACAATCCTTTGGCGTCAACAGAACGTGCTTAAATCAATAAATTCAATGGCTTAACAGGCTGTAAACGCGAAATACAATTTGCAATAGACACGTGTTGGTTTCATTCATCAATTGCATGTCAATTTCAATCTTGTTTCACGATCTCAAGCTGATGTGCTTAAAGCCCATGTTGCATGGGACGACACATACAGCGACATTAGCAGTCAATTTCATTGACCTATTTACGTTAATACTGTAAATCATTCCGCGGAATATCAAGCTGCATTTGGAGGCTTGGCTGTGTAGTTCTATGTCGTGCCGATAGCTGTTCGTGTTTGCACACACTGGTGGTGCTTCGAGACGAAGCCTGCACTTCGACATTGCAAATTCCCTATAGAGCCTCGGTAGCTATATCAACGCAGAGTATTTTGATTGTAGAACCCCAATCATTTAACTCACTCATTCACTCTATTTAATTTGATAGCCAACAAGGGTAACTTCTAATTAATTTACACCGAAATACATTGCGCTCTGGATCAATATTCCGGTTGTACATGCGTCGCTTTTATCTGCTCGCCCTGCTCTTGTGTTGATGGATGGCTAGAAATTTATAACAATCCCGAAACGAAACAAATACAACCGTTTACGAAAGAAATCATTAAATGTAAAAACAAAAATGATTGCGTTACGTTAAAAATGATTTTTTCAAATATTCATTTCTATTTTACATCACCAAAGCAATCAGCTGTGAACGATATTATAGTTATCAACAGAAGAACATAATTTGGAATGCCGGATATGTCGGCGGCTGATCGGAATGGAGACGGTGAATTGTTGCATCATACGAGTGCGGGTTATGCATAGAACAAACACAGTTTCTATAGTGGACAGTGGGGTAGCGCAGCGGGTATAGCGTTCGATAGTGACGCCATAGACGTGGTTCAAATCCTAGTTTAGGTAGAATCACAATTGTTTCTCGTTTGTTTGTTGTATAACGCCGCACCCAGTAATATTCCAGCTTTATGACGACGGTCTCTATAAAATCGAGTATGGAGCAGCCAATCCAGTGATCGATAGCATGAACATCGATCCAAGCAATTGGGATACGATGACATGCATCAACCAAGTCCACTAGTCTGACACCTGATCCCTTAGTCTCCTCTTACGACAAACATAGTCGCCTCTTACGACAAGCATGGGTTGCTGAAGACCAATTCTAAACCGGATCTTCTCAGTGAGGTGAGGTGAAATGGGGTTTAACGCCGCGTCTATAAATGAGTTTCATGCGTCTGTATTTGGTAACTGTATTTTTGCTTTCATTTGTATTTTATGAAGCATCAAAATTTCTGAGGTGAGGTGAGGTAAAATTGGATTTAACGTCGCGTCCAAGATTATTGCACTTATACAGCGATGTGCATGTGTGTGTGTGTGTGTGTGTGTGTGTGTGTGTGTGTGTGTGGCTGCTTGTACTAGTCCGGACTGATGCCAATTTTATAGACAGGGCGCATATTTGTAACAACGGCATAAAAATGACTTCATCACAACAAACGTTTGACACATGGGTACCAAGTAGGATAAATAACAAATTGAGCACATTTAAAGGTTATTATTTCTCATATTGTCGATTAACGCTGGCACTGTATAAACTACCTCTTGCTCCTAGCAACCGCCATATTTATTACTCTCACACCAAATTGGTCATTTAAACGTGAAATGAAGATCAGTATCAATGATCACCCAGTGATAGCGTGACACTGTCAAGATATCAGGTTTCACACGTTTATCAGTCCATATATATATATGATCCGTTTTTGAAGTAATGGCGACATAGTCAACAGTTTCAGTCGGTTAATAAACTAGAGCTGGCACATAGCCAATACCATGTAAGTAGTACTTGGGGTCGGCCAGTCATGGGGGAGAGATTGCCAACTGCATCACAAACACATGCCCTATCACCAGCCCTGCATGATCATGTCACCTTTTTAATAAGGACGTTGTGACGTCATAGTTAGGCAAATGAATAGGTTGACCAATTAGTCATAAAAGATGTGAGTGAGTGAGTGAGTGAGTATGGTTTTACGCCGCTTTTAGCAATATTCCAGCAATATTACGGCGGGGGACACTAGAAATGGGCTTCACACATTCCCATGTCGGGAATCGAACCCGGGTCTGCGGCGTGACGAGCGAACGCTTTAACCACAAGGCTACCCGACCGCCCCCATAAAAGATGAGGAAATGTATTCCATTATTTTAATATCTGAAATAATTAAAAACGAACAGAGCGATCGCTAAATAATTGAAGGTTCTAAAGTCGACATCCCTCGACATTTGCTTTGTCTCATTGAAAGATCTCGGTCATGACATCAAAATGAAATATTCATTGGTGCAGCGTAATGAATTTTATTCTACTACGCATGAATAGAAATGCCGTATGACGTAAATTTATAAGCTCCTAACCGCCACCGATTTTTATTTGCTCTGAGCGAAAAATGTCATGACTAAATTTAGTTCAACTCAAATTCACTTTATTAGAGTTTCAATGATCAGACAATGACTGGAAAGTAGCTTCCCACCTCCACTCCGGGCCGTGGGCACGACGACCAAGCGTGTTGTCCATCACGAGCTTTGAGCATGCCTTAGGGGTGGATTTGGGGCATTATTTTTATTAAATACACATTAAGATGTAAATAAATGTAGTTACGATTGTTTGGGTGATCCTGGCACAGTCAGCCTGGTTAGGCTCATCATCAGCTCAGGGTCCTTGCCCCCTCTACAGGCAACCCAGACAGCGAATGGGACTTCTCCCTGGAAGCGCTGCCAAGTTTAACCTACTCAGAACTTTTCGGAGAATGTGAAGACTCCCACACACTGCAGCCTTCTGTATTACCCAGATTGTCAGAAGGGCTGTATTCCTGGCAGCAAACACTGGTACTCTGCCAAAATGTCTGTCAACAGATTGGGAGGTACCAAACCTAAGACAACGAAAATTAAATTCATTGCATATTCTACATTTCATATTGACATATTAATGCAAAGTCACACATTGACGGTTTCGAGTGGGAAGTGAGTGGTCTTGAGCAGCAAACAGAAAGCCGTCTGATTCACTTTTCAGGCCAGCCGACTTCATCCAACCAAGATCTCTGCAGGGTTGCTGAACTTCTCAACACACTGCACATTAACTCGATGCAGTGGTTGTTCAGATAGCCTCTCCTTGATAAACTGAGTCTGGGCTGATTTGATATGGCACTTCGCTTGGTTGACACTCATTTCTGTACCATCAAGCAGTACAGAACCATCAACAAAATCAACACTGACATTGAGATTATGTCCCACATCCTTGGCTCGTTTAAGTTGACTGTGGAATGCCTTGTTTTCATCATGAGTCTTGACATGCTTCACAAGAGGATCATCAGACAAATAAATGTGTGCAAAAGAATTCTATCATGAAGCGCATCCACGTTAATCAAACCACGCCCTCCCATCAACATTCGTAAATATAAACGATTGAGGGAAGAGTGAGGGTGGTGGGATCTATTGCCTGACATGATTCTTCGTGTGAGGGTGTCAATACCCTGAATTTCTTGTTTCGTCCAATCAACAACACCAAAATATTATGAAAGGACGGGTACAGCATAAGTATTTGTGGCTTTAACTTTAGTGCGAGCATTCAGCTCTGAACTCCAGATTTTCTTGTTTTTCTTCTTTATTTCTTATGCTACCCTACCGCCCCTATTGTGTCCAAATGAACGGGGTCCACCTGGGCAAAGTTACAACGTATTCTCGGCAAAAAGATTAGTTTCAAATACTTGTAAAGGGGAACAGAATCTTTACCAGAACGGCGGATAGCCGATGAAAAAGAGGGTGGAACTGGGTTTAAAAAACACGATTTATACAATTGATTCGCTCTGCTCAGGAAGAATGCACGCAATTGGTGGTCTTGAGCATGTCGTAGTATTGATTTGTGCTTGTTAAGAATTACCAGATGGTTATCAAATTATACCAGAATGAGCATCGCTTCGTCGCTTAAGTATTTCACTCACATTGGCGTAGCCGGGGTTCATGGGAACATGGTATTCCATAAACGGTGTGATGCCGTAAAGACGTCGCGATATTATACTAGCGTTGGAATAATGACACTTTCTATTAGAAGATTATCAGATCATAATAAAACAATAATGGCATCAAGTAAATCAATATTTGTGAAGAGCAAACGTTTTTGCTGCTTGGTTTACTGGCATATTGAGGATTTTAAATAGATTTGCTTGAAAGTGGAGGATTTACCTGATATAATAACTAGACACAAAACGGTCTTCGTGCGTTCCTATCGTTCGATAACAATGACTGCGTTGGGTTTAACGTCGCTTTAAATATTAGTTCAGTTACCTAACGGCAATTAGATTGAAGTTGAAAGTATTCGTAACGTTTATCCCAAATACGGATAAGGTGCTTAAAATCAAACGATCATACGGCGGATCTCTTATTAGTCAAACATTCTTCTTAATGATTACGGAGACATGGGTGGTCCGGTGGTATGGCGCCGCAATTTGAAGTGCAGAGTTGGGTCCTTTTGGTAAGCCAGAAAACTTCATTTTGGGTTCGAATCCTAGTTCGCCATCATTCTGTTTTAAGGTTTGTCAGCACCATACCCGTGCTCATGGGTTTCACCAAATTGGTAAACGTCTGAGGCCGGCATCACTTCGGGCTTTCCTCCCACTTTAAGCTGACACGCCGTGATATGACTGGAATACTGTTTCAAGCGGCGTTGAACCAAACTCAAACTTAATGCTGGTTGTACACCATGAACGTCGCCATTGTTTCCAGTGTGGGTGATTATCCTTGATTTACCAGCGTATTGAATAGAGTCAATAGACACCACGTCTCTGAATGGTTGATCAGAGAGCATTAAGAGCATGAAGAGTTCATAGAGGATTTAATCTAACGTCATATTCACGTCGAATCACGTCAACTATCGGAACAAACGCTAGATTATGTCACTCTTAAACCCATGACAAACGAAGCGAAAGTTACGTAATGACACGATTACCATTGATTAGCTGCATTCACATCTTCAGCGTTCAGTCCAAGGACTCAAATTGACTTACTTGGTAAAATGTGATTGGCTTCAAATCTATTTGGCCAACAGAGCACAAATGAGACGTTCTATCCTCAGTAATGAAGTCAAAATTGGACATCCATTATTGATGCTTAGAGCCGGGATGGGGGTAATAAGTTTCATGTGTAATTGAACAATAATCTAATAGTTGGGTAAACGGAATGGGTCAAAAGTTTCAAGGGCAAATGTGGGAACCATGTAAATAAAATATTCCTGATCTAAAGCTCCTGAAATTCCAGAACGGTAAAACAAATAAGCCTCTGTTAATGTTGAGGAAGTTGGGAGAAATTATAGCGACATTGGCATCCATGGTCCAGCCGGATATTGCTGCTGGTTGTAATTGAATAAGTTTATCTCCTCGAGAAGCTTTTCTTTCCAACGCTAATGGGAAGCGAGGTTGAAAATGACTAGATTTGATTACGGAGAATTTCTCCGCTGTTGAGACGGGAACAGGCGTATTAAACAACACATGGGGTTTAGACCGTCTGGGAAAGTGGCCGAAATGACGGTGGAGGGTTTATGGAAATGTCGCCCCATCTGTTTGAGGTGTTGCCTATATTGTTTAGGAAATTGGGGGGTAATCTGTCTGTTGTACGTACTGTGACCTGTTGCTGGAGGAAAATTTTGTTTCATTTTTTTTATAATGGCTCATTGTATAGTCACGTGATACATACTACATCTAAAAGGGACAAAAAAGTTATGTAAAAAATGGGGATAATCTTATACAGTTAAGACTGAGTTTCTTAGAGTCTTTGCGGTATATCAAAGTCGTACATGATGCCTAAATTACCCTGTTCAGTATATTAGCGATCTCGCGTAATTGACGTCAAGGTTTTTCACATAAATGCGCATCTGTTTTTGTGTCTTTCAAGAATAGAGAAATCACCGACGTGGTAGACAGTTTCATACTCCTGACTGGGCATACAGACACCTTGGCGAACATACATTTCCTATGTCAATACAAAAAAATATTGAAATTGAAATTTACTCTTTGTTGGACAAGGGGGCTGTAGGGTAGCCCAGTGGTTTAAGTGCTCGCTCGTCACGCCAAAGATCCGGGTTCGATTCCCGACATGGGTACAATGTGAGAAGCGCATTTCTGGTGTCCCCTGTCGTGGCATTCGTGGAATATTGCTAAAAGCGGCGTAAAACCATACTCAGTCCTATAGTGAACGTGGGATTTCGAACACGGGCCTTCGACGTGACGAGCGAACGCTTTAACCACTTGGCTAGCCAATCGCCCCTCACAATAGAAACATGAAAGATGTGGAACTAATAAAATTAAAAAAAACAACACAGTTGATCTTTCGTCTTACACCGACATCGCGACACCCATATGTACTAATGCCTGCAAAGGCGGACCCATCCCCCCCCCCCCCCGCCACCCTCCTCTCCCTTTTGAAAACTAAATGTAGGATTCGCCTTTGGTCTGATAACCAGCTAACAGCTACCCGCAGTGCCAATCCTTGCTTGTGTTAAAACCGCTGGGACATACATTAATTATACGCGGTGTTCGTTGAAAATCTGTCTGGAACAGACACAAAATGCCATCTAGTTCTTTTGAGTTACTTTGAAAACTTCCCTAATTTGATTTCGGCCGTTGTAAAGAATGATGCTTTCGTTTGGTTGGTTTTCATCCGTTTTCCAATTATATGTACAAAAAATGGGCCAGAAATACTCCAATGCTGAAAATTGAACATGTTACCCAACACACGGAATCTAAATTCTGAGTGATGCCTTTCTTAAACTAGTTATTCGAAGCTTCAGTCTTTCACATTTTCCGGGTCGAGATTGACACGTTACAATGAACCTTGAATTACTTGTCTACGAGTGATGATGGAATAAATGAACTGTGGCATCCAATCTGAGGGAATCCGTCATCTTCAGTTAACGCCAACGCGTCATGTAATATGCTTATGTCACATTCTCTCTGCGAGTGGTTAACTTACAATGCATTCCATGTTAAAAGACCGACGTGTGGGGGGCTGTGACCTTAGTAGAATAATTGAAATCGACATGGCCCTACAGTCTCAGGCTACATCGTGTCATCTGTCGTCTGATAGATAAGGGCGGTGGGGTAGGCAAGTGGTTAAAGCATTCGTTAGTCACACCGAAGACCCAGGTTCGATTCCCGAACTGGGTACAATAAGTAAAGCAGATTTCTGTATCTATAGCTGTGATACTGATGTAATATTGCTAAACGCGGCGTAAAACCATACTCACTCACTCCTGTTGTGAACGAAGGTCAAGTTGACTTTCCTTGAAAGCTGTAATTTTTGGTTAGTTTATTACAAACGTTTGCATTTGATAAGTAACCAAAATTTAATGACAATGAAATATAGTAAAATCGTTTATTTCTTGCTTATGAAACCCGAAGTTTCAACAAAAATAACAACCTCATTCCTCAGATGGAGGTTACGCATGTAGCGTGTCGTGGGGGGTGGCCTCAGAATGTCTGACACTCCTAGGCGTGACTCTCTGCTGCCAAGTCTGCCTGAAACAGGCAACCCGTGAAGATCCGGGGTAGAATAGGTCTTCAGCAACCAATGCTTGCCGTAAAAGGCGACTATGCTTGTCGTAAAAGGCGACTAACGGGATCGGGTGGTCAGGCTCGCTGACTTGGTTGATGCACGGTCATCGATCCCAATTGCGTTGATCGATGCTCATGATACCAATCACTGGATTGTCTGGTCCAGACTCGATTATTTACAGACCGCCGTCGTATAGTTGGAATATTGCTGAGTGCGGCGTTAAACAACAAACCAACCAACCAACCTGAAACAGGCAATGCGCCTGGTAACTATCATTCGACTACAGCCAGAACCCCTTGCTGTGGCCATGCGTTCCTCCTTGACGTGTCCTACCAACAGCTTGTTCTCTCGGTTGTAGGGTTAACCTTCGCAGGCTACTGTCCAATGGTTTGGTATGAATGAACCATACATCGTTCCTTTTATACCCATATCTTTGTTGGTTGTTGGCATGCTGTAAGTGCAGTCAAAGTTTCACTTCAAACTCAAGTTACATTGCTCTGGGTACAGTAACACGTTCATTACTCAACAACTTGTTTTGGTTGTGTGGGGGCAATTGGCCCCAAAGATTTTGTACCGCTATTCAGAGTTTACCCAACGTGTCCCAGTTTCAGCTTGGTAACGTTTCGCAAAAATTGAAAGATGTCCATCATCCAGAATCTTATTAAACTGAAAAGTACATTCCTCGAGCATTTGTGAATACAAACGTGTCAAGTTGACCAATTTTCTGCCAATCTGAGTGAGTGAGTTGGGTTTAACGCCGCTTTTAACATTATTCCAGTCATATCGCGTCGTGTCAGCTTAATGTGGGAGGAAAGCCCGAAGTGATGCAGGTTTTAGACGTTTACCACTTCGGTGAAACCCACGAGCACGGGTATGGTGCTGACAAACCGAGAAACATAATTTGGGCGAACCGGGATTCGAACCCACAATCATAGGTTTCTGGCATGCCCAAGGGGACGCAACTCTGCACAGCGAATCGCGGCGCCTTAGACGACTGGGCCACCGTGCCCCCTCTGCCAATCTGAAGATTGCACCCTGGGCTTTCACTACATATGGTATTGTAAAAAAAGTATTCTATTATATAACATGCTTTATCATAATGCTTTTTTCAATGTTCTGTTTTAAAACCATCTACACCTGTATTGTTTTAATAGTGAACAGTGAGAAAACTTTAACAGGCTTTCCTTATGTTCAGTTTGAAATACGACGTAAAAAAATCTCATTTCTCTTTTATGAAAAAATATTTCAGCCTCTAACAATGAAGAAAAACCCCATGACCTACCAAACAAAACACCCCCCCTGAATATCATATGGTCCGCCCCTTAGATAATATCAACGCTATGAGTTCACATGTCACTAGACTTAATCATAATAATAATATGCAACATATGTGTCTATTATGTTATAATCATGACACAAAATATTAGTGGAAGGAACTATATTCACTCCACTTTACACACTTGTTTATACGCAGCCATTCTACAGCATGCTTGGCGCTGTCATCACTCCATTGATTAAGCTTCATTGTTGAGCCCTGTGTGGTATACGTTACACAAATATACTTCATCATGCCATTATTCCTGCAACAAGGCAGCACAGTGTCCCGAGAGGTCAGTCACATACCACTTGACTATCTCTTTTTAAACCAGTATACGAAAATTTAAGCAAATTCTCCCCCGGCTGACGTCAAAGCTTTGGCACCATTCCAGATCTACGATTAAGACGCCATTGAGTGCGTTTGTTTGCCAGAGCAACAATAAACGCTTTGTTTATGTGGGCGCAAAGCAAATAATTTCTTCGTAATATTCGCTATGGAGGGGCACATATGGCTGTTCAAATGAGAATGAAATTTATTCATTGAATTTATGAAAATTCAACTTACACTGCATGACCCAGGAACCGATCCGTACCATCTGGACCATGGTGGAAATTGGTTCGCGATGGGACTAGTGAAGTCCGCTTGTACGTGGTCCCCCGGTGAAGGAATGTTTGGTTGATATATTGCGATATAGGGATCAAGCCGTACAGTTGTTCACAAGGAATGGTTTTGAAAATGTGTGGGTGATCACTGGTGAATGTGTCCATTGTGTATTCTTATTTTTTGCTTTTTCATAGTGCTAAACTTTCTTCTTGGTATTTATTTGGTAACATTTGTAAACCGTGTTAAAACCGTGTCATCATCATCATCATTATTATTATTATTATTATTATTATTATTTACAGATTAAAATAAAAATGCAGCATGGAGGGTTTGGATGATCCAGGCACAGTCAGGCTGGTTAGGCTCATCATCAGCTCAGGGCCCTTGCCCCCTCTACACGCAGCCCAGACAGCGAATGAGACTTCTCCCAGGAAGCGCTGCCTAGTCAAACCCACCAAGAACGTTTCGGAGAATATGAAGACTCCCCAACACTGCAGCCTTCTGCATCACCCAGAATGTAAGAAGGGCTGTATTCCTGGCAGCAAACCCGGCTACTCTCCCAATGTCAGTGAACAAATGGGTAGGTACCAAACCTAAGGCACCGAGAACAATGCATTTTTATGGGGAGTCGGACAACTTGGTACTTGGGATGCAAGCGTGACATTTCGAAAGCGAGGTCAGCATATTTGCAATATTTTTACTGAATCTTGTCAATCGCTTTAGTGTCAAAAGGGACAGAAAATTCAATAATATAAATGATTTCATTGGATTTATTAAAAAGGACAAGATCAGGTTTGTTGGCCTGGATACGTCCGAGGCTGTATTTTCCATGACGCCCTTTACATATTCCGGGTCGTACCATGGATGGACCTCTGTGTCAAAACCACAAGCATTGCGAGGACGGTAATAAAAGGATCGAGCCACTCCATTATGTCGCTTGAGATACTGTGTTTGTGCCAAAGCTGGGCATCTACTGACAATGTGTTTGGCAGTCTCATTATCTTTATTGCATATTCTTCATTTTTGTCATATTTACATTTTGAAGGAAAATCACACATTGACATTTTCTAGTGGGAAGTGACTGGTCCTGAGCAGCAAACAGAAGCCTTCTGTTTTACTTTTCAGGCCAACCGATTTCATCCAAGATAAGGACTCTGCGGGGTTGCTGATCTTCTCAACACACTGCACATAAACCCGATGCAGTGGTCGTTTATATTGCCTCTCCTAGAAATAGTCTGGGCCGATTTGATATGGCACTTCGCTTGGTTGGCACTCATTTCTGTACCGTCCAGCAGTACAGAACCATCAACAAAATCAACGCTACATTGAGATTATGTCCCACATCCTTGTTAAAGGCTCGTTTAAGAAAACTGTGGAATGCCTTGTTTTCATTTTATTATTAATTTTATTATTATTATTATTATTATTTTATTATTATTAGTAGTAGTAGTAGTAGTAGTAGTATTAGTATGAGTAGTAGTATCAATAGTAGAAGCAGTTGTGGTATGTTAATGAAACGCTACCCTAAGTTTACACACACACACACACACACACACACACACACACACACACACACACACACACACACACACACACACTCCTGCTATACACGCACATTCACGATTACATACATACACGCACAGAGCAATTTTTACATGTACATTCACACCCTTATAAAGACACACCTACGCGTACAGCTATCCGGAGCCTACACATATATAGATGTTTAACAAAGAGAATTATTCCCCTCAGGTTGAACGAGAATGCTAGACGCGTTGCAATATACAGCCTCTGGGCTAATACGTGTTGACAAATCTAGTTGTCGTCTACTGCGATGAAACATTTAGCCTTACCACTTGTATATTCTCAGCTAGAGACAAGTCGGTCTGTCGAACCCTGTTGCCTGTCTGGGAGGCCGGTCGGGCCTTGATTATCAACCTATATATGTGTGAAGCTTCCCAGGATATGTCCACAGACAGCGAGACTGATCTAGACAGAGTCTTTCAAAACTTTGATGATGGAACATTTTTATCTCCTCTGGGAGAGCAGTCTGACCTAAGAGCATGTAGTAGACTCTGGACTTGTTGGAATAAGACCTCAGGGCTCTTTCCGATTTTGTTTGCTAATAATTCATTTTTATTTTCTCACCTGGTATTCATTATTTGCGCTCCATAAACATGTTGTAGTGTTTAACTCGTGTATGAAGTAAATATATACCTGACCCCCGTTAATCCAGACGGTAGTTATTCGAACCAAAATCCTGATTAACAATTGTCCGGATACACGTGTGACTGTTATGGAGAAGTTCTACGTTGTATGCATGTTATCGTTTCAAACAGTGAAGGTGAGGTTTGCGAATTAACGTTGTCCTGTCTACAGAGGTTCATTCATATATTCTTTTTGATTATGATTTGGATATGTAGGAATATTATCTTTTGAAGAGTGGGGAAGACTTTTTCACATCAAGGTGTGATTTACACAACCAAATTACTTTCAGCTCCTTTTGAATTCCGGGTCTGAATTGACGAATGACGATCGGATGGTTTCAATGTCTGACTTAGCTGAGTGTAGGTCATTGGGACCCAGCTGTAGGATCATTGCTGAGGCAATGAATACCGGTTTGGCCTATTCGGACTCTATTGCATGCAGGTGGCCGAGATATAGCAGATATCTTAGCCTTACTCAGGGAGTGTAGGTTCGTTTTCCACATGGAACATCACCCTCAAAATTACCAGAATTTGAACTTTTCTTAGAAAGTGTTTGCCCAAATATATCATGTTGCATAGGAACACATTGTCTGTTCTTCGGCTGTGGGAGCCGGGTCAATTTACACGTATCAGGGGAGTACACAAAGTACGTGATCGGACCTTCATTGTCGTGGAAGTATCGGTGGCAGAGTGGGATAGATCGTTGGCTTTGGGTGCTGGCGATTAGGTGCCTGGCCCTAAGAGTATGGACTCAAATCGCATATGTGTTCGATTCCTGACATGGGTACAATGTGTGAAGCCCATTTCTGATGTCCCCTGCAGTGATATTGCTAGAATATTGCTAAAAGCGGCGTAAAACCAAACTCACTCACTCAGAGGAACGGAAAGGCATTGACATGATTGAGACCAAACGGCATGACGCGAGTTGACATCATGGTGTCCCGGAAGTAGGCAAATATGGCAGCCTGTTATAAATTGTTGCCCGCTGTTGTTCTTTGGGGAGCTGTTTGGATCTGCTGGTGATCATGAATGACACTTGTGACGATTAGATTTCGGCGGTTGGTACTTCTTAGACGTCAGTTGTAGAAGCTGGTGACCGTTACATCCTGGTGATGATGGGTTGTTACACACTCAGTTGCTGCTGTCGTGAAGCTCGAGATCCATTCAGCCTGGACATTTTACAATGCAACACACAATCTGAACATCAACAATTTGTCATTAAATATCATACCTACCCTTGGTGTGTTTCAGTGCAACCTCCAAGGTTGGGGTTCCGACGATGCAAACCGCCTCCGTGGTCTAATGGTACAGCGTCCGCCCGGAGAGCGCAAGGTCCGGGGTTCGAATCCCGGCCGCGTCATACCAAAAGACGTTTAAAGATGGTACTTGTTGTTATCCTGTCTGGCGCTCGGCATTAAGGGGCTAATGCAAGTACTGGTCGGCTCGGAGTCAGTATACCATGTCTGAGTGGGGTATTCATGTTAAACTGCGGCATGGTATCTCAGTGGGCTAGCACTATAAATCGGCATCAGTCCGGACAAGTGGACGCACGCGCACGCACGCACGCACGCACGCACGCACGCACGCACGCACGCACGCACGCACGCACGCACGCACGCACGCACGCACGCACGCACGCACGCACGCACGCACGCACGCACGCACGCACGCACGCACGCACGCACGCACGCACGCACGCACGCACGCACGCACGCACGCACGCACGCACGCACGCACGCACGCACGCACGCACGCACGCACGCACGCACGCACGCACGCACGCACGCACGCACGCACGCACGCACGCACGCACGCACGCACGCACGCACGCACGCACGCACGCACGCACGCACGCACGCACGCACGCACGCACGCACGCACGCACGCACGCACGCACGCACGCACGCACGCACGCACGCACGCACGCACGCACGCACGCACGCACGCACGCACGCACGCACGCACGCACGCACGCACGCACGCACGCACGCACGCACCATATGTCGCTATATAATTGCAATAATCTTGGACGCGACGTTAACTCCAATTTCACCTCACCGAATTGCGACTCGTGCCGCTCTCATGGCCATTTTTGCGACCGGGTTCCGTCTTAGCGCAAACGGGCATACATAAAACAATTGTCAACTCGTTGCCTAATGGTTCACATATATTTCCCCACATATTATATATATTTCAGATGCAATTTAAACCACATCTGGACATGTGGAATTATACAGTATGATTGAACACATTTAACTGTGTCTTGGGTGTACTTTTAGATGCAAGACATATGTAAAATAAAACAATATTTCTGAGGGATTCTTTGACGAACAACTTAAAATCATACGCACATTCTGATTGTTTTGTCGTATTTTCGCACAGAACATT
The DNA here is from genome assembly GCF_023055435.1 of Haliotis rufescens. NCBI lineage: Eukaryota > Metazoa > Mollusca > Gastropoda > Lepetellida > Haliotidae > Haliotis > Haliotis rufescens. The sequence goes on along the minus strand of NW_025963846.1, from coordinate 26,311,325 downwards.
CATCGCTAGGGGGACGAGTCTTCTTGCAGGTTACGGAAAGGGGCGAGTGGTGACGAACGTATAAGACATTGCTGGGGAGAGCACTTGTGTCACCATTGATTCGCAGTCATCCATACATATAATTGTCACCGCTGTTTCGCCCTTTACGCCCAATGAAATCTGTTTCGGCGGATAAACGAGGCCGGTTGTTCTCTGCGTTGGCGTAAAATATCTATAAAGGTGCACTCTGTTATAATTATATGACATTTTAAAGACTACTTGTTTCTGGGTAATACATATTTAATTGATTATTAATAAGTAAACATTCGTTCATAATGGATACACATACCGCGACGTCTTGCCATTCTCCCTACTCTTACCGGGAACACGGGTGCCCCAGTCATCCAAGGCGCCGCAATTCACTGTGCAGAGTTGCGTCCCTTGAGTACGCCAGAAACCTATGATTGTGGGTTCAAATCCGGTTCGGCCCCGTTATGTTTCTAGGTTTGTCAGCGCCATACCCGTGCTCGTGGGTTTGACCAAAGTGGTAAACGTCTGAGACCTGCATCACTTCGGGCTTTCCTCCCACATTCACCTGACACGCCGAGATATTAAAGGAATACTGTTAAAAGCGGCGTTAAACCTAACTCACTCACTCACTCACTCACTCCACCCTCTTCCCTGTCCCACTTGACAAGCAGTAGTGACAAATGTGATCAATACTCGAAAACTGTTTTCACACTCAGGGCTTGTCTCACAGCCAGGGTAATTGCGGACGATGTCAACAAGATATCCCAAGCGTTACACCGTGTAGCGATGTAATGACCGATCACTACAAGATGTCGGTCGATGGGCCTACGAGGACTGCAGAATGAAGTCTTTGATCTGTAGTATCGTCTAGTTATTGCTCTGTATTGATTAGAACGGAGGACTAGAACAAATACATGCATGACACGACATAACAGTTTATTGTTTTTGTTTGGGTTAATCATTCAATCAGCGAAGAAGCGACGATTCAATTGATTTCCATTTATTTACATGTAATGCACGGAATGAATATTAGTAACTCTGAGATTTGTTCACGAATGAATAGTCTTGGTAAATACTGATTGATTTAATAATGCGGGTATTTTTTTAACCACATTCACATTATGCGCTGCAGATTATATGGTTATTCGGATGGGCGTCGATTCTATTTGGTTCCATTAATGGCTGAATTTGGATAAGATGAAATAAACCATTTCATCCTCACGATGACGATATTGACAGAACATGAGTCCTTTCTGGATGTGGTATCTCCGTGTCCAGATCTGTGCGTCCTCCGTTCATCAAGCCACTATTCAGTCTTAACTGATGACTGGAGTCAGGAGTCAATAATGACTCTATTACCACCAAAGAGATAACACATTAGTTGATTGATAGGATTGTTGGATTGAACCTTCTCCTTGATCCTTGGATGCAAGTGTATAGAAGGCAGCTGCCACGGGGATCGGGGATTAACTGATGGTGTAGGGGACGGTGAAGGTGTAGGAGGACGGTGAGGGGGCGGGTGAAGGGGACGGTGAAGGTGTAGGAGGACAGTGAAGGCGTGGGGGGCGGTGAAGGTGTAGATGGCGGTGAATGTGTAGGAGGACGGTGAAGGTGTAGGAGGACGGTGAAGGCGTGGGGGGCGGTGAAGGTGTAGATGGCGGTGAATGTGTAGGAGGACGGTGAAGGTGTAGGAGGACGGTGAATGTGTAGGAGGACGGTGAAGATGATAGTGAAGGTTTTGGGGGACTGTGAAGGTGTAGGAGGACGGTGAAGGTGTAGATGACGATGAATGTATAGGGGGACGGTGAAGGTGTAGATGACGGTGAATGTGTAGGAGGACGGTGAAGGTATGGGAGGACGGTGTAGGTTAGGGGACGGTGAAGGTGTAGATGACGGTGAAGGTGTAGATGACGATGAATGTATAGGAAGACGGTGAAGGTGTAGGGGACGGTGTAGGAGGGCGGTGAAGGTGTAGGTGGACGGTGAAGGTGTAGATGATAGTGAAGGTTTTGGGGGACAGTGAAAGGTGTAGTTGACGGTGAAGGTGTAGAAGACGGTGAAGGTGTTGGGGACAATGAAGGTTTGGGGGACGGTAAAGGTGTAGGGGTACGGTGAAGGTGTAGGGGACAGTGAAGGTGTAGGTGGACGGTGAAGGTGTGGTGGACGTTGAAGGTATAGGTGGACGTTGAAGGTGTAGGTGGACGGTGAAGGTGTAGGTGGACGGTGAAGGTGTAGGTGGCCGATGAAGGTGTAGGAGGACGGTAAAGGTGTAGGGGACAGTGAAGGTGTAGGGGGACGGTGAAGGTGTAGGAGGACGGTGAAGGTGTAGGAGGACGGTAAAGGTGTAGGGGGACGGTGAAGGTGTAGGTGGACGGTGAAGGTGTAGGTGGAGGGTGAAGGTGTAGGGGTACGGTGAAGGTGTAGGGGACAGTGAAGGTGTAGGTGGACGGTGAAGGTGTGGTGGACGTTGAAGGTGTAGGAGGACGGTGAAGGTGTAAGAGGACGGTGAAGGTGTAGGAGGACGGTAAAGGTGTAGGGGACAGTGAAGGTGTAGGTGGACGGTGAAGATGTAGGTGGACGGTGAAGGTGTAGGAGGACGGTGAAGGTGTAGATGATATTGCATGTGTAGGGGACAGTGAAGGTGTAGCAGGACGGGGCAGATGCGGGGGTATTGTGAAGGTGTAGGTAACGGTGGCGGTGTAGAAGGATGGTGCAGGTGTAGGAGGGTGAAGGTGTAGGTGACGGTGACGGTGTAGAAAACGGTGAACTAGTAGGTGACGGTGAAAGTGTAGGACGGTGAAGGTGAAGGCGTAAAATGAAGGCGTTGGAGACAAATGAAGGTGTAAGGCGGTGCAAGTGTAGGTACGGTGAAGGTGTAGGAGGGCGGTGAAGGTGTAGATGGAATAGAACCAGGAAGGTCACTGTGTACAAGCAAGGTGAAGGTATTGGAGGACGATAAAGTTGCAGGAAGAGGATGACTGTTTGAGAAGGACGACGATGGCGATAATAGATGTGATGACGAAGGAGTGAGTGAGTGAGTTTAATTTTACGCGGCTTTTAGCAATATTCCAGCAATATCACGGCGGGGGACACCAGAAATGGGCTTCACACATTGTACCCATGTCGGGAATCGAACCCGGGTCTTCGGCGTGATGACGTAGGAGGGGGTGGGGATGGGGAAGAAGGTGCAGGTGCAGGAGGATAGTGAAGATGTAGGAGGACGTTGGAGCTGTAGGAGGATGATGGTGGAGATAGACATTCCGTTCGCAATACGTCTAATCATTTCAGAAATTTTGAGTGGCCGCCTCCGTGGTCTTGTGGTAGAGCGTCCGCCCGGAGAGCGGAAGGTCCGGGGTTCGATCCCCGGCCGCGTCATACCAAAAGACGTTAAAAGATGGTACTTCTTGTCACCCTGTCTGGCGCTCGGCATTGAGCGGCTAAAACAAGGACTGGTCGGCTCGGAGTCAGTATACTGTGTCTGAGTGGGGTATTCATGTTAAACTGCAGCATGGTATCTCAGTGAGCTAGCACTATAAATCGGCATCAGTCCGGACTAGTACAGGCAGCCACACACACACACACACACACGTGCATGCACGTCGCTATATAAGTGCAATAATCTTGGACGCGACGTTAAACCCAATTTCACCTCACCTCACCTCAGAAATTTTGACATTTTGATGCTTCATTAAATACAAATGAAAGCAACAAAAATACAGTTACCAAATACAGACGCATGAAACACATTTATAGTTGCTGTTACATTCTTTTATTTTTTTTGTAATTATTTTGTGTAAAAATAGAATACGTCCAGGATCAATCTCAAATCCATACAATGAAACTGTTCCAACATACTGACCACCGTTGTCTCGTTGGTGTTATGTTCGATACAACATGGACGAACAACTATTGATATCTCCGTGTCCACGTGTCTCCGTGTGAAGAACACCTTCCTCGGCACCCATAAATCAATGTCAAACAGGGAAAACATCAGGTGCTCGCAGGGTGAATGTTCTGCTCAGCCGGTAGCATCTGTCCTGTGTGACGGCCAAGGAAGGACACTCCAGAAATCTATGGCTTTCACAAAGGATGCGCTGGCAGAAAATAGCCAGATAATCCGTAACGACGTTGTCAGAGTGCACACATTGACTATTCCTTGACCATTGGTCAGTTGCCCAATGCAAACTGCCGGTCAACAGAAATAAAAAACTGTATTTGACAAAAAATTACATACGTTATCAGAAACCAGTCACTGAACCACTGCAAACCTAAGGCCCAAAACACAACTATGATACCTGTATCAAATATACCACTATCGAATAACCATTTCTTGTTTGTTTCATTTTAGCAACCATCAAACATCAATGTACACTTTCTATTATCCAGCAGTTTACTTCATGTCTATATGTTTCTAATAAGAATATAAAGACATATGCTGTATTTGTTCAACTACCGGGTACATAGAAAGCAAGGCAGGACTTTCCTTTGCCCTATATAACATGGACTATTGTCACAACGACTGAACCTATTGATTCGCTTATTGTTCCACGTCAGAGAATACAATTTCCTCTCTAGTCTGAATAATTAGCGATCATAGATGTAATTCACTCAATAACGAAAACTGGAAACTAAACCCTCATTTATGAGGTATTGACCATCAAAGGTTATTGTTTAGCACAATGTTCATGTTGCTACGGCCACAGTGGTATTGGCACGCTATGGAATTACGATATTATCAAAGCATTCCCAATAACCCTCAATTTGCAAAATACAGCAAATACATAGAGACGATATCGATTCTTGAAGCAATGGTGTCGTTCAACAGACTGCCAGCAACAAGGATCAATGGTAAACGTCAAAGCAAAGATTTTTCATATCTTGCACTGCCAAATATTTGTACTTTATTGACTGCGAATGAAGCAACTTATGATATTAATTAAAACATTGATGATTTAACTTGAAAAGTAACCTCAGAAGGCACACAGAGTTGTACGGAATGAGATCAAAGAAAATGTTACGTTTAAATGATTTAATATCTATGATCAATGTCATAATACACTCCTCTCATTACCCGTTGTGAGGAAATAATCAAATCGAAACAGAAATTAGTTAAGTATCTGGAATTCAACAGTGGTCCAGTGTCCATGCCACGAAGCAGTCAGCTCTTTGGCTTCACATGAAAATTAACTTACGTTTTTTGCATGCAGATGACCATCATACCAAATTTCATTATAATATCATTTGGACAATCATTTTATAGGTTTCGCGTATATTGTGCATTGCGATTCTATGGTGTGTGGAGTTGAATACTGCTTTTAACAGTGTTTCGGTTTTTATAATGGGAATTAAATCGGCAATTATATACCTATACGCCATGTAATTCCGTCAGGAACCCCTTAATTCTGGTCTGCTTTTCGGAATATTATTGCTGTGAATGTCTACAGAGAATTAAAAGGCCAGTACAACGTACATTGTACAGTGATTCCTCAGTCTGGTCAATTTCACTGGCAATGTATTGGATTAGAGGGGCTTCTGTGTAAACACCTTAACTAAAGTTAACTCAAGGCATACAGTGAATATACATACGTAGATCATATATACAGTGAGTGAGTGAGTCGGGTTTAACGCCGCTTTTAACAGTATTCCAGTTATATCGCGGCGTGTCAGCTTAATGTGGGAGGAAAGACCGAAGTGATGCAGGTCTCAGACGTTTACCACTTCGATGAAACCCACGAGCACGGGTATGGTGCTGACTAACGTAGAATTATAATCGGGGCGAACCGGGATTCGAACCCACAATCAAAGGTATGTGGCGTGCCCAAGGGACGCAACTCTGCACAGCGAATCGCGGCGCCTTAGCCGACTGGACCACCTGTGCCCCGTCAGATATACAGTGAATACTTTCTTTTCTTCTTCACGTCATTAAGTGCTTGTAGGCCACGGACCTTTTTGTACAATCAAAATACAATTTAGGTGCAAACACAACACACTTCTCTGATTTTGTGAAACAAAAACCGTTTAAACACAACTGCATATTATCAAAGTTGGAGTATTCGTGTTCTCACAGTACTGGCATGAGACAAGTACTTTGCGGTATTCGTAGGGATAATGGTGTCTTGCGATGACAGCAGTGTTTTAAACTTCAGAATATTTGAAAAGATTTATAAATTAGATTTTATGTAACTTTGCCTAACATGGCTATACGTTGCACAAATTAACAAAACGTGATATTCATTTTCAATATGGTTTAAGTTACACATTTTACATCAGCTAAATTCCTGAGGAATATTAAAATATCGCCAGTGCACGTCGCTTTATAAGTGCAATAATCTTGGACGCGACGTTAAACCGTTTCACCTCACCTCACCCCACCAAAGGCTGGAACTGCAGGAATATTGCTCGAAACACACGATATTCAAAAGGAATAGAAAGACAAAAATCATCACCCACATCACTCAACAAACATTATTATAAGCCTCAAAAGATTAAGTGTAGAATGCTCTATATCAGAATGGAGGCCATGTCCAAGGTTCAATGACTAGATTAAGATTGGTCGGTTCTCCATCTCTCCATCACCATCAACCGTCCAGAATGATGCTTTATTCCACCAGGAAAAGTCCATGCAAAGTAGACACAAAGAGATTGAGCGTTCCTCCCATAGGACATGGCGCACGGGTGCGCCACAGGAAGTTCTACTTCAGCAGAGGTCACGTGCTGGTCGCACTGCTATGAAATATACATTAGTGTTAATCCCCTCCAAGACGATTATCCTTGTGAGAAGGGATACCCCATCCACGTGTTCCCCAAATGCCTATATTAACGCCCCTATGGTTCTTCTCCCATCAATGTCACGCACAGGGGAGACTACATTGATATGAGATATATATATACCTTCATCAAGTACTGGGTTCTTGGTGCACACGTGACTCTTTGGTACTGATGATGGGGTCAATCATCAACGTGGGATGCATCGTCCGGTGGTTGATGAGGTTTGTATGTCCAATATGTAGTATGGATTCGACTCTGAAATTATGTGTAACTTTATGTGTATTTATTTATATAATGATCTATACTCATTCTTGAAACTTTTGACAAAGCTATTTTTCCTTTTACGCCAAATGAAATTTGTTTCGACTGATAATCGAGACTGGTTGTTCTTTGGCGTTGCCGTTATATTTTCATGGAAAGTGGGTTTGTAAACATTTTAAGGAGTTTGGGGCCCAAGTAGATTTGTTTCTGAATGCAAAGTTTTAAAACAATTTACATTTAGAAATACCCTATTCTACTTGGGTATAACTTTAATGTTCTTTTAGAGGCGGTCGGGTAGCCTAGTGGTTAAAACGTTCGCTCGTCACGCCGAATACCGGGGTTCGATTCCCGATATGGGTACAATGTGTGAAGCCCATTTTTGGTGTCCCCCGCCGTGATATTGCTGGAATATTGCTAAAAGCGGCGTAAAACCATACTCACTCATATATGCTCTTTTAAATCACATCAAGCTGGCGTTAAACCAAAGTATATATGAAATATATCATTTGATGTGTTCGAATAGTGAAATGAATTTTTACACAAGAAGATTAAACTGATAAGCAAAAGAAAGCAAGGCACCAAGTTTGCTTTTTTTATGTTATTGCAAATTGAAAGAACTGTTGCTGAAATTGATTATGTCTATTTAATAACCATCACTCATTCCTGCAACAGTTTCTAAAAAGTAATCTGTGGCCGGGTAATTTTGTGTAAAAATAGATTGATTCGATGAAGACTGTGGTAATAAATGAATTTGCAACAACATGACACCTACCACGTTTCAAATGCTGTAAATTTGTACCGACAAATGTTATTGAACATCAATGAAAGAATGAAGTGAGTAAGTGAGTGAGTAACGCCGCTTTTAACAGTATTCCAGTTATATCACGGCGTGTCAGCTTAATGTGGGAGGAAAGCCCGAAGTGATGCAGGTCTCAGACGTTTACCACTTCGGTGAAACCCACGAGCACGGATATGGTGCTGACAAACCTAGAAACATAATCGGGGCGAAACGGGATACCGACCCTTAATTATAGGTTTCTGGCGTGCCCAAGGGACGCAACTCTGCACAGCGAGCAAGGCGAATATAGCCGTCTACTTTCACCATCTCCTGCCTTGGGGGATATACGTGCAGCACTGGCCTTCTTCCTAATTATGTATTTAATTAATTACTAATAGGGCGGTGGGGTAGCCTAGTGGTTGAAGTGTTCGGTCGTCACGCCGAAGGCCCGGGTTCGCGTTCCCACATGGGCTATATGTGTGAAGCCCATTTCTGGGCAGGACATTCTTAACCTTTCCGCGAACACCTGGTGACATCAGTGATTTTCAGTTGTCCATCACATAATTTTCACAGCTGTTTTGCCCTTTACGTCCAACGGAATCGGATAATCCAGACTGGTTGTTCTCTTCCATTGACGTTTTATATTTACAAATGTCGTGGAGATGTGTGGCTTGCACCACTTATGGGTCTCCTCCCACATTAAACCCCAGACTCGATTATTTGCAGACCGCCGTCATATAGATGGAATATTGCAGAGTGCGGCGTAAAACCAACCAACCGACCCACATTAAACCCCAGACTCGATTATTTGCAGACCGCCTTCATATAGATGGAATATTGCAGAGTGCGGCGTAAAACCAACCAACCAACCCACATTAAACCCCAGACTCGATTATTTGCAGACCGCCGTCATATAGATGGAATATTGCTGAGTGCGGCGTAAAACAACCAACCAACCAACCAACCCACATTAAACTTGAATGCCGTGGTATAACTGAAGTATTGTTTAAAGTGCATAAAACCCTCACTCACACGAAACTTAAATTCAATTATTCCACATCTGCATTGCCTGGCAAATAGAGAGGCAATACTGCCAAATCTCCCAATCTGCGAATACATGTGTTTTCCTCTAATGACTAGAAAACATAATTATGTTGGAGAAACCAGTGTTAATATAAAAAGCATTCGATTTCCCACATGGATACAAGTCTGATTCAGGATGCTGTGGTGTTGCCCACAACATTTCGGAGACCTGTATCACACAGAACATGCTCACATCGGAACATGCTTGGACCTGTATCAAACAGAACATGCTCACATCGGAACATGCTTGGACCTGTATCAAACAGAACATGCTCACATCGGAACATGCTTGGACCTGTATCAAACAGAACATGCTCACATCGGAACATGCTTGGACCTGTATCAAACAGAACATGCTCACATCGGAACATGCTTGGACCTGTATCAAACAGAACATGCTCACATCGGAACATGCTTGGACCTGTATCAAACAGAACATGCTCACATCGGAACATGCTTGGACCTGTATCAAACAGAACATGCTCACATCGGAACATGCTTGGACCTGTATCAAACAGAACATGCTCACATCGGAACATGCTTGGACCTGTATCAAACAGAACATGCTCACATCGGAACATGCTTGCTAATGCATTAGAGAACCCACAGGTTGCCCAGAAGAGGGTTGAAGTACGCTCAAGGTGTTTGTCTTTGTGGATCATTGATCGTCCCAAATGACCTTCCAGAATCCCTCCAAACAGTGAAGGATGTCATCACATGCTTATCCAACCGCTTTAGTGAGCATGGTTCCGGGTTAGAATAGGTCCCCAGGATCCCTCGTCAGTAGAGCTGTTCAGTAGGCTACAGTGTATAGGGTCTTTGTGTAGCCTCGAGCCCGTGGATCGTTGACCACTTGACCGTGTTGCCGTCCACTGATCTGCCGTATTCGATCAATAAGAGGCGTAAAACAACATTCACTCACGTTTCGCATCTTATTGCAACCTCAAATAGCAACCTTCACCAATCTTATCCTTTTCTGCTCAAACAACTACCAGGTATATACATGTAGGTATTCACCGGAAAAATCAACTGTCAAACACTCACCATCTGTCAAACACTCACCATCTGTCAAACACTCATCATCTGTCAAACACTCACCATTTGTCAAACACTCACCATCTGTCAAACACTCACATCTGTCAAACACTCATCATCTGTCAAACACTCACCATCTGTCAAACACTCACCATCTGTCAAACACTCACCATCTGTCAAACACTCATCATCTGTCAAACACTCACCATCTGTCAAACACTCACCATCTGTCAAACACTCATCATCTGTCAAACACTCACCAACTGTCAAACACTCATCATCTGTCAAACACTCACCAACTGTTTGTGTCATGGTTCCTGTTCGGATGGTAGGATGCGGTTCCGATACAACGACCATCTTTTGAACCTTGTTCCGCCTCCCGTTGTCCCATTAGCCCAGTGATGTTAGCCACCGCATTTCAGAGCTGCATCTCTTAACTGCCACCATCCTCTTGGTTTAGGGTCGAATCCATTATTCTGTCTGGCCCTCGGCATTAAGGACTAAAACAAGGACTGGTCGGGTCGGAGTATACTGTGTCAGAGATGGGTATCCATGTTAAACTGCGGCAAGGTATCTCACGCAGATACACACAGACACGTACAGACGCATACACAAACAGACGGATGCATACACACACACACACACACACACACACACACACACACACACACACACACACACAGACAACGTTCCGATTATATCCCTTGGTCAGTCAACAGCATACCCGTTCTTCCACTTAGCTGATAACTCCTTAAAACCTGTTATGCACCACATTATCTGTCCATTTCAAAGCAGCATCACTATCCCTCACTCACTCACTCACTCACTCACTCACCACAGTTCAACGTTTTGATGGACCCGTGAAGATCCGGGTTAGAATAGATCTTCAGCAACCCATGTTTGTTGGAAGAGGCGTCTGACTGGATCGGGTGGTCAGGCTCGCTGACTTGGTTGATGATACGTGTCTCAATTGTGTGAATCGATACTCAAATTTTCAATTACGGGATTGTCTGGTCCAGACCAGATTATTTACAGACCGCTGTGATATAGTTGAAATGTTCCGGCGTTACACAACAAACAAACAAACAAACATACAATGACCGTCGTAACGGAGCAACATAATGATAAGCTGCATGAGCCGATGCGCGTAGTTTTCTGAAACGAAATAAACACACTCTCACACAAAGTTGAAGTTAATACTCGAAAGTAAACACTTAATTTCTTTTATGTGATTACTGTAAACGGAATGGGAATATTGGTGTCAAAGACCATGGAATGTGAGAATGTTCAGCTGCCCAGAGAAACCTGAGCCCCTAATATCAGCCTCGTACAACACACATCCCGAGGGTATCATAACAGTTGCCATGGAGATATCAACTCAAGTTTATTGAAATAAAATACATAAAAACTTGGGAGAGGCAACATTTTCACGGCTTACTGAATTAGTCAGCGCGATCACCACGATTCTTAATTTAGTCGACCGGCAACGATGTTAGCATCATAAGATATCTAGCTATCCGTACTTTGAGACAAGCTGATCATCAATTCCAGGTCACAGAAAAAAATATTATTCTTATCAGATGGTTCGATGTAGTTTGAGTGAGTATTGTTTTAAGCCGCTGATGCAGGACTATCACTTCGGGGGACACAGGAAACAGGCTTCGCAAATTTATTCATATGAACAATGGAACCCGGGCCTTCGGCGTGACGAGCGAACGCGTTAACCGCTTGACTAACCCACAGTCCTTGTTATTATATTGAAAACATATATACATTTGCTCGTTTGTTTAGTATGGTAATGTCACGTGAACGTGAATATGACCTGCTACGACATCTGCTTTGAATGTAGAATACATGCATACAATGGAGGAACACAGCCTCCCTGAAACATCTGTGCAACACGAACGGTACGAAATGTACGAAATTGAATTCCAAATGTCTATACGAACATTTGAAATATTTCAGTCACAAGGAGTCATATCGACAATTTTACAGGAAACCAATTCTGAAACAGACTAAAGAAATATGCATATTACCGAATTGCCCAATATCTGGGTCTTTCATATCAAATCCCATCTCGATATGATAAATAAAACAAAATTTTACGATATGATACATGAAACAAAGCTGGTAAGAGTCGTCTTAAAAACAAAACCATGATGTTCGACAGCTTTGATAAAAGTATGATAAAGCGTACAGTGTGTACGCTTTATGGACAGGCGGTACCTCCGACTTCGGGAGGAAATCTAAGACACAATTAATGTTTCCCGGAGTTGATTAATCATTGCACTCCTCAAGATGGATTTCGATACACTGTTTGTGGCGATGACGGAGCTTTTTTCAGGGGAAAATATTCCACCATGTCTGTGAGGTCACATTATCTCCGCACCATTCATGACTTTCGCAGTCGACGTTTTACCAACATCATAGTTCACTACACTTAGTTCGCCAACATCATAGTTCACTACACTTAGTTTGCCAACATCATAGTTCACTACACTTAGTTCGCCTACATCATAGTTAACTACACTTAGTTCGCCAATATCATAGTTCACTACACTTAGTTCGCCAACATCATAGTTCCCTACACTTAGTTCGCCAACATCATAGTTCACTACACTTAGTTTGCCTACATCATAGTTCACTACACTTAGTTTGCCTACATCATAGTTCACTACACTTAGTTCGCCAACATCATAGTTGACTACACTTAGTTCGCCTACATCATAGTTCACTACACTTAGTTCGCCAACATCATAGTTAACTACACTTAGTTCGCCAATATCATAGTTCACTACACTTAGTTTGCCAACATCATAGTTCACTACACTTAGTCCGCCAACATCATAGTTCACTACACTTAGTTCGCCTACATCATAGTTCACTACACTTAGTTTGCCTACATCATAGTTCACTACACTTAGTTTGCCTACATCATAGTTCACTACACTTAGTTCGCCAACATCATAGTTCACTACACTTAGTTCGCCAACATCATAGTTCACTACACTTAGTTCGCCTACATCATTGTTCACTACACTTAGTTCGCCAACATCATAGTTCACTACACTTAGTTTGCCAACATCATACAGTAAACTACGGTTATAACGAACACGCTTATAACGAACTGACGGATATAACGAACTTACTTTTTGGTCCCGACCATTTGCTGTAATTATGCTATATATATGCTTATAACGAACTACGGTTATAACGAACTAAAATTAGTAGTCCCTTTGAGTTCGTTATAACCGTACTTTACTGTAGTTCACTACACTTAGTTTGCCAACATCATAGTTCACTAAACGTAGTTTGCCAACATCATAGTTCACTACGCTTAGTTCGCCTACATCACAGTTCACTGCACTTAGTTTGCCACCACCATAGTTCACTACACTTAGTTTGCCACCACCATAGTTCACTACACTTAGTTCGCCTACATCATAGTTCACTACACTTAGTTCGCCTACAGTTTACCTACAGTATACAATCCAGTAATATGAACAATAACATGTCAGTGTTGTATAGTATGTAATATATTGCAGAACACCTTGGTACCGTGAGTGTGGTCAGCAGTCACCACATCAGATGGTGAAACAAGATGGGCGCCTCGTGATAGTCTCTCTGGTATGGAATCCTTTGTTGAATGGATGGCAATAAGTTTCGTTTAGTTTGTGATTTAAACAATATTTACTTTCAGAAACGAAAACTGGATTGGTCAACAGACAAAATGCCTGTTATAAGGCATCTCCAATATAAACATATTAGGACAGTTGTGTTAGTACAACACACAGTGTGGATTCGATGAAATATATGCATGTTTACAGAACGTCCTTGAGTACGTATTATGTAAATATTCAGAGGCTAATAAAATAGTTCTAGACAGTTTCAATTGTTCTCAAGTTGAGTGGATCTGTTAAATTTGATATATGGAATTATACAGTATTGATATCAAAGCCCTTAGTGTAAAAAACAATAATTTGATCTTTTATAAATAACTAAAACGTTTAAACACGAAAATACATAATGAAGACTGTCTTCGTAGTCATACCCACAACATGAACATTTAACAGGAAGAATAAAACGTTTGTGACCACTTGTGTAGTCTCTGCAAGTTAGTCTTAGCTCACAATTATTTTAATAAGGTTGAATCTTGTTTCATATGTTCTGAATTAATGACGTACTTTACTGGTTAAGTTTTTATCTTCATTATTTTTGAATGAAAACACAGATATTCTGTCATTCAACAAAGTCCAATCACGGGCAACAAAATATTCCATACATTTTTAGAAGACAAGGTGGAATGTGAATTTTGAATGTGACGTGACGTGAATGTGACGATCTTGCATTATAAGTGGAAATTTGTTCGAATATAATCTGTTAGATATTCAGGCGTTTTGTTTGAGAATATGTTTTGAAGTACACATTTTGTGACATGCCTTTTTTATTGCATACTATTAAATGACTCACTCCTCTAACAGATCCACATATTGTTCTTAAAGCATCTAAGTGAAGTTTTTCTTTGGTGGCCCTTGACCCCTTTCCCATTTATTCCAAAAGTAATCACAATGGTCGAATAATGGTAAGATGACAGAGCTATACAATGTACATAAACTGCTGCATGATATCACAAAACCAAATAAAGTATTTTAATTTCGAAGCCCTTTGTGTTCAAGCTGTCTTTTTGTAATATCGCTTTTGGCCTTTTGGCTTCTAAACCATCACAGAGCAACCAGGTAAATGTTTTGATACAAAGAACAGAGACCAGGCCAATCAGGAATCTAAATAGTTAGTCATGTTTAGTCATAAATACACTTAGATTATGAACATGTTTAGATTTTAAACACAATTCTAAACATGTTTAGACCAAATAATATTGGATAAGGAATGAAGATAGGTTTGAGTTTAGTTATCGGTGTTTCAGCTTAATATTTGAGGAAGGCCCAAAGTTGCCCTTGAAGACGTCAACTACATTGGTGACAGCCATGAGCGAGAACACATGTATGCTGGTGACAGAACAAGGATCTTAATCGACACGAATTTATCAGAAGTAGGACTGGGAAAGGTTACAGACAGTCCTAACCATTCATACAAATGAATTATACTAACATATTTCATTTTCACTTATCGTACATTGGGGCGAATGCCAAAATGCTCTACGGGTATTTTCGGCGTTGATCCTTTTGATTTTTGCATGCATGAATGTACACCATATATTTTAACATGGTTATCATTAAATTTACTGCAGTCTATCCAATTAGGCCTGACAATCATGAGGCTATGCATAATGCATTCAGTCATGCGTTCTCTTGGGTGGATTAAGGTATTACGTTACGAAAGAATACCTTCATACTACGATGAAAAATTATGGTACATGGTATTACGGAACCTTTGACGTGTGCTTGCACGTTTCGTCGTCTGTATATGTGATACGGCTCTGGTATTCGTCAGAATAGGATCTGTTAAGGAAGAAAATTTATGGATGTCAACTTCTTTATTATGAGGATCACAACGTTTCGGGGTATATGTTTACTCCTTCACCACCTGATGTCAACTTCTTTATTATGAGGATCACAACGTTTCGAGGTATATGCTTACTCCTTCACCACCTGATGTCAACTTCTTTATTATGAGGATCACAACGTTTCGGGGTATATGCTTACTCCTTCATCACCTGATGAAGAAGTAAGCATATACTCCGACACGTCGTGATCCTCTTAATAAAGAAATTGACATCAATAAATTCTCTTCCTTATGTGTATCACTTCTAAATGCCTTTCAAAGACAGGATCTGTTAAGATATACAACAATTAATGTGCACCTCATGTTTCTGAATGTCATCACAACCAACACACAACCACCTCACACATGCTCTTCATTGTATCTACGACATGAATCAAAAAGCATTATCGTATACCTATGCCTCATTGGAAACACCCTGTTTGAGAATGACAAAGCCGTATTAGCATAACCAGAGTCTCGAAATAGACCTTTTTAGCCTTGGGCTAGGATGTTCTGAATCACTTCTATCGTCGGTGTGTACTGTCGGCGTTAATTCAGACACCTTTGAGCTCTTCTTGTGATTCGCATTATTCTTCGTAGGCCAGCCTCGGTTACACGTTAGTAAAATGTGAATGGAACCATGTCATGTCCCTGTTAACCGTTATTGATGCCATCGCTGCACGGGGCAGCATTAACGGTTTATCCTGTGGCAAATACCGTTAACTTTGTCCCTTGTTTTGTAATACCATGTGTGTAGTTTTTATGAAGGAACGTGATAATAAGTTAATGCTCTATCAATCATCCTTGGCAATGTTTGTTTCGCGTGGACAGCGCAGTCGATATTGACATGAAACGAGTCTGCACATACACTCTGTGCTGCAACGTGAAAAGAACATACACACAATAACCAGGAACTGTCGGCCATTAGTGAAAGATTTTGATATTGTAGTTCAATAAAGAGACCCTTTCTTTAGCATCCTAACTCGTGTGCATTAAAGGGTGGTGCGAGTCCATATGAGCACCCGCCTCGTTGCACATTGTTTATTGAAAGACTGTTGGAGCCAATGCTCTCAATATATGATATATGGCATTCCTGTAATAAAATTACAACACCAAAACACGTTGTATGACAATTTGCATAACAGTAGCTCACCCTTTCATAACAAAATCACATTAAATTCAATACCGAATTCAATTCTTTACGCTTTCACAAAGAATATAGGTTAATCTATAAAAAATGATAAATTGCCGTTTCCTACACTGCCAGAAATGAGACAGTAAAGTGTAAAAAATCAAACAGAATACCAGCTCAAATAGAATTCTATCATTAACGCAGTTTGTGCAAGGGTATTGAAACTATGTGGAACGTGACATTATAGGTGCATTGTTTGAGACATAAGTTGCGTCTTGAAGAGACAGCCATGGTCTTTATTTAGTCATCTTCCAGTAGCAGCTGGTGCTCCTGACGTTCCTCGGTAGTAAATACCCACACACGTGGTGGAAGGAGCTCGTTAGGTGACCATCCTCTGAATAATGCAAGACGATTAGCTGCAAATACTCATTAAATTACACCTCTTATTCAGCCACGATTCTAGTTGTCCATGCTTGTTTTTGTCCTTACTGCGTCTAATGTTACTATGATATGGCTTCATTGTATAAAGTCAAGCTCTTCGCTATTCCTTTAATGACTGTATTCAATAGTGCTCACACTTATGGCTTAGGTAGGTTTGCGAATAAAACAGGTTTTCAAATTTTGTGAGTCCTGGATTGATCTTAGATCTACGAGGATGAAAAACGACTTATTTATCAACAGAATATGAAGTGTTTCAGTTTAACAGAGGAAGACAAGTTCTTTCATATTTCGTGGATATTAGTTCAGTCATGGAAAAGGGAGAACACATATATTAGGCGTACCCATATGATCCCATCTATAACTCCATACTTGCTAGACATGTATTTGTAACATAACTTATTTGTAAGGCATGTGTCAATAAAAGTGACAAAAACAATTTCCATAATCATAACCCTAAGAAATCTCCACTACCAGAGTACATTGTACAATTCCGACTGATTCATAAACATGTGTTTATGCATCACTATCAATTGGTGATGGTTCGCGAAAAGAATGTTTGCATTTTTACTCTTTGCAAAAACCATGTGTTCTTGGTAGCTACATGAATGGTTACACAAAACCAGTTTTCATATAGTATTGAGATGATTGGGTGTGTTAATAGGGTTGGGGGATGCTTCAGTTGCACTGTGTTCAAAACGTCATGATTGCCCAAAGGATCAATTTCCATCTTTATTGTAGTTATATATTTCAAAGTATGTTTTTCCAACAGGGAGTTCTGTTAGCTGGACACATGCCATGCGTGTTTTCAGTTGCACATACGTCACACTGGGAGATGTATTTGGGATACTCATCTGTTGGGATGCTGGCTCCTTGCACTCAAAGGTATACATGTCATTTGGTTAGTCTCATTACCATGTGATAAAAGAAACGGAGATGCCAAATGGAGTTTACGGGAGAATTACCATTTGCCGTCCAGAGCCCAAACCAGAAGCAGCACCCCCTTCGAGTTTAAATACCGATTACTTGTGGGACCTTGATTGTTCCAGGAGTGCTAACGTAGGCAGCAGAAAATAGTTAATGGATGTTGAAAGCACACGTCAGAATGGAACGCGAACTGCTGGTGCTTGTGTTGTATACGGTATAACAGTTGATATGAATGTACATTGTAGTTATTAAGGCCAACTGGGTAACGATAAACAGTTGTTATCATAAATGGACCGTGGTATGCAATTTTCAGTTTATTTTGCTAATGATGACTAGATGCGTAGGCGCTGAACTGTTGATATTACCTAAAGCACAAAGGATTAGTTTCAATGAATAATTATGTCTGTTTCAAATGCACCTGCCTGTGACTTGGATTTTAAATGTGCAGCATCAACTGTATGATTCAGTGTAGTATAGACAGTGTGAACACGTGTATATACATTGTATTAATAACTGGCACGAGGGTTCATACAGAGGCCAGGCTTCATACATGTAAATACATTCAATGCTGATCGACCATTATGCTTCAATAACAACGTGTGTCATTTATGTACAAAACATGCGGCTTAATAATGCTCTATTATAGTAATAACTATAGATCCATCATTTAGTGTGTGTTCGAAGCGTAACCTTTGAGAAATAGAAAAAGAATATCATTTCCTGTTTATTTGTATATTTGACAAAAAATATCAGGGGAAATATTCCCAGTAGTATTCTGTAGACCATCCTTTAAAACAAAAATATTAATATTCTCTACCACTAAAGAATCTATTGCAGAAAATGTGTCCATATACATTTATCAATCAAAATTGGCTCCAACAGGAGATATCGCTTGGATCAGATCAAGCGATATCTACACTGTAGATATCTATCTGTAGATATCACGCGATATCTACACTGTACACTATCTACACTGTTACCATGAAGTCACAATCAAATGACATCACTTTTTACACTGAAGACACTGCTAATTACTGTCTATAAACTGAAAACGTTGGAAGAATGATGTTGGATGATAAATAAAATCTCACGCTGGTGTCTTTTGATATCAAATATATCAACACTCTTTGATAAAAGTGGCAAAATCCTGGCAAGCCTCGGAATCTTTCCACTTTTATCAACTCGTGTTGATATATTTCATATCAAAAGACACTCGCATGAGATTCTCTATGTAGTTGAAAAATATGATGAAATCATGACTGGTAAACTGTCATCCCGACTGTATGTATTTATTAGTGCAAGACACTCGGGTGAGATTCTCTATGTATTTGAAAAATATGATGAAATCATGACTGTAAAACTGTCATACCGACTGTATGTATTTATTAGTGCAAGACACTCTGGTGAGATTCTCAATGTATTTGAACAATATGATGAAATCATGACTGTAAAACTGTCATCCTGACTGTATGTATTTATTAGTGCAACACGCTCTGGTGAGATTCTCTATGTATTTGAAAAATATGATGAAATCATGACTGTAAAACTGTCATACCGACTGTATGTATTTATAAGTGCAAGACACTCTGGTGAGATTCTCAATGTATTTGAAAAATATGATGAAATCATGACTGTAAAACTGTCATCCCGACTGTATGTATTTATTAGTGCAACACGCTCTTGTGAGATTCTCAATGTATTTGAACAATATGATGAAATCATGACTGTAAAACTGTCATCCTGACTGTATGTATTTATTAGTGCAACACGCTCTTGTGGGATTCTCAATGTATTTGAACAATATGATGAAATCATGACTGTAAAACTGTCATCCCGACTGTATGTAATTATTAGTGCAAGTGCACACTATGTGTATTAAGTACGTAACGAACTCTGGGTCATGTGGGTTATTTTAACGAATACATCTTCTTCTTCTTCTTCTCCTTCTTCTTCTTATGTGTCAGTATATGGTGTGACAACTATTGTCACGTGGTTGTGGAGCCAGGCAGGGTGTGAGTTTGGGGGTAGGGGCAGAGGGTTCACCCTCCCTTTTATCTGAAGCATTCAGTTTCAATTTGTGCCAATCACAAGTGTTCTTCTTCACTTGGTGATTTGGAGAACATTTGTGCACGCCTACCTCCTTTTATTCAAAATTCCATATTAGCTATCTTTACAGTCCACGGGGGGCACGGGTGTCCCAGTCGTCTAAAGCGCCGCGATTCGCTGTGCAGAATTGCGTCCATTAGGCAGGCCAGAAACCTATGATTGTGGGTTCGAATCCCGGTTCGCCCTGATTATGTTTCTAGGTTTGTCAGCACCATACCCGTGCTCGTGGGTTTCACCGAACTGGTAAACGTCTAGGACCTGCATCGCTTCGGGCTTTCCTCCCACATTAAGCTGACACGCCGCGATATAACTGCAATACTGTTAAAAGCGGTGTTAAACCCAACTCACTCACTCACTCACTTACAGTCCACGTATCATGGAATTTTCTTTCATCATTATGTAGCAAGTACGGTGGCCCATAAGGGACATGGAGTCTGTATAAAATCAACCGAAAACATGGAAAATGTACTTTTAAGTAGCTATCGAATCGCTGAAATGTCAAGTGAAAATAATATGGAAATGTCGTTTTTGTTTTTGACATTTTCATTTTAGTTTTTGACATTTTCGCTTCACTTTGCAGCGATTCAATATCTTCTTTAGACATGATGTATCACATATTTGTATGACAAATCGTGTTAATGTGCAAATTAAGGTTACGATGACAGTAAGTGAAATATCAAAATATTGAAAAACTCCATGTCCCTTATGGGCCACCGTAAGCCAGGGGAAATAACCGTGAAATGTAAACTTAACACAGTTGCGCTCAATTAAAAGTACGTATTTTGAGGTCTGTACTTGTAATCTTACAAGGCGAACGAGGAGGCGTGCCTAAATGAGCACATCTTGCTCCAAGATGGGGATCACCCTGATGAACTTCGTCACTATTGTCGGTAAAGGTTCAAACATGTACGGGTTTACTTGTTCCCTCATCCTCATAAATCATAAATTCATCTTCCGAGACATATTCACATTCCATGATCATTTTATACACAGATCAGCGAATATTTAAAAGTCTCACAGCAAATTGAATGAAAGTACCGAAACGCAAGTGGAGATATATTATATTCGCACATCGTTTTCTCATTGAATATTGTGAACTCAGTTTGTGATATAATTGACTTTTGTCACATTTCCTTGGTGGTAAGAAAGGGGAGTATATTTTAATCATTTTACCCCATACGGTGTATAAACGATCATTGTTTAACTGTGGATAGGAGAATGTCTAAGGGTTAAGAGTGAGTGAGTGAATTTGGGTATTAACAGTATTCCAGTTATATCGGGGTGTGTCAGCTTAATGTGGGAGGAAAGCCCGAAGTGATGCAGGTCTCAGACGTTTACCACTTCGGTTAAACCCACGAGCACGGGTATGGTGCTGACAAACCTAGAAACATAATCAGGTCGAACCGGGATTCGAACCCACAATCATAGGTTTCTGGCGTGTCCAAGGGACGCAACTCTGCACAGCTAATTACGGCGCCTTTGACGACTTGGCCACCCTAGCCCCCCTGAGGGTGAAGAAGGGGCAAGAATAGGTTTGCTTTGCTAGAGCGCGAACGGAGGGTCGAGCTTGTTGTGCGATCAAGTGTGTATTTGTTGAGGCAATTCCCTCCAACATGACCATATATAGATCTCTGTATACAAACGCCCCGCCTCCATATTTTCATTTCAGCCTTCGAAATTAAAAGACAGGACTAAAGTTACTTACTTACTTACTTTGGAGATTTAACGTGCGCTTTCCGACTGATGCGTATTTCGCACACGGGCCCGGCCAGGCCATTTAATGTGTTTCCGAAAGGGGCGAAGGTGGTCTGTGCAACCCATGCCCCCCAAGAGGGGGGTTTTAGGGGTTGCTTATATAGAATTGGGGAATTTTGAGATTTGGAATAGATGCCGATGGGATTGGGGAGGAGAACTAAGGGAGCTGGGTATGGTGGATGTTTGTTTGTTTATGTGATTTTTGATTTGGTAGGTTATTGTGTTTTTAGATGCGTTTTATTAGTTCCGTTTTTATTAAGAATACGCCTAAGGCCTTGAAGTTTTCTAGTTTATTTTGTGGGTTTAGTATTGCTTCTAGAGTTAGAGCCTTGTTTAGATTGAGGGTGGTTTGTAATGCGGTTCGATGTGTTAGGTAGTGTGTGCAGTGGATGAGTGCGTGTTCTGGGGTTTCTGGTTGTTTGCAGTGTGGGCAGTTACCTGTAGTGTGTTTTTTTAATTTTTTTTAGGTGGTTATTTAGGTTGGTGTGTCCTGTTTGGAGTTTAGTGATTACTCTGGACTAAAGTGAAAATTAACCTTATTTATGCGACGCTGTTTTGAATACGACATTTGCATTAACAATGTTACCCTATTACTTATCTATGATAACTTAAGTACTGGCTTCCCTTCCTTCAGCTCTAATTACTGTAAAGCTTTGTCTTCCACTGTCTATTGCTAATCACCTATCAGCGCCAATCATCTGTTGGCTTCCCTTGTTAGTTTCTACCCTTTGTTATTTTCCACCTTTTGTTATCTTATTAATTTTGTTGTCCTTACATGTACATATATATGCTCTCTGCCTCATGGCATTCATTCACCTGATGAAGGAGTAAGCATATACAACGAAACTGTCCTCATGACAAAAGCAAATATATCGTGTACACTCCATATTTATTTTACTTCTGTCTCAAAGAAAACAAGGTTCGCTAAACACAATACCAGATACGGATGATCGTCTTCGATTGTGACATTGTTGGTGTTATTAAGATTAGGGATGTGCTATGCACTGAGCTGTGCCAGACACTTTCGTTGAATGTGGCATCGTCGTGGTAACGGGGTTGTGAAGTACAACCACACACTGTTTCATCTCGTTCTATCACCATTCTCTTCAAATGCTCCCGAGGGAGATGCTCTGCTTCCAAATTAGTGAGCGAGTGAGTGAGTGAGTTGGGTTTAACGCCGCTTTTAACAGTATTCCAGTTATATCACGGCGTGTTAGCTTAATGTGGGAGGAAAGCCCGAAGTGACGCAGGTCACTTCCAAATAAGGAATATATGTGTGACAAATTGTGACGTCTATGCACGCTATTAGTAAATGATGTGTGGATTTGCAATTCTCAAAATCTCACTCATTACCCTTGAATCGTTCGCTCCCTGAATCATTCCAGCCCCATGGGATTCCGGGTCAGAATACGTCCCCAGCAATCAATGAAGTTCGTAAGAGGCGACCAAATGGATCGGGGGTCAGGCGCGATGACGGGGTTGATATTGTGTCTCTTACTCTGAGGGCCAGACGACCTAGATTGTTGCTTACAATATCAATCACTGGATTGTCTAATCGAGGATCGATTATTTTTGGCCCCGTCATAGAGCTGGTATATTGCAGAGTGTGGCGTTAAACGACAAACAACCTGAATCAACACTGCTGTCGCCTGGTGGAGTAAATCTCATCTCACTGATCTCACTCATATCGGAACCGATAAAAAATACAAGCCATTTCCGATCGTATGTTTTGTGTATGTTTGTGTCCTTATACTCATATGCATTAGTCTTTTTCATAAATGTAAAAAAAAAAATACGTTTCATATTTGTTGAGTAATTCATGAGCTATGAAACGCGTTGAAAGCGTTTCCAGTAGTTATTAAGTAAAGTAGTAGTACTAGAAGTAGTGGTAGTAGTAGTAGTAGTAGTAGTAGTAGTAGTAGTAGTAGTAGTAGTAGTAGAAACCGTTTCCAGTAGATATTAAGTAAAGTACCATTATTATTATGAGTAGTAGTAGTAGTAGTAGTAGTAGTAGTAGTAGTAGTAGTAGTAGAAAGCGTTTCCAGTAGTTATTGAGTAAAGTACCATTATCATTATTATTATTATTAGTAGTAGTAGTAGTAGTAGTAGTAGTAGTAGTAGTAGTAGTAGTAGTAGTAGTAGTAGTAGTAGAAAGCGTTTCCAGTAGTTATTGAGTAAAGTACCATTATCATTATTAGGAGTAGTGGTAGTAGTAGTAGTAGTAGTAGTAGTAGTAGTAGTAGTAGTAGTAGTAGTGGTAGAAAGCGTTTCCTATAGTAAAGTAAAGTATTGTTGTTATTATTATTATTATTTATTAGTACCTGTATATTTATTTTTATATATTATATAATATTCTAGATTTCTGCGAATCACTGCAATGTGTAAATGTCACCATGTAATTGTAATGAAATGTATTATGTCGACAAATATGAGAATAAAAAGAAAAAGAAGTGAAGCAGTAAATGATCCACACCACAGTCAGCATTATGTAGCGTACGATGACTCCCTCATTCAAACCGCCATCTCCCCATTTGGGTCCGGACATGGTACACAGATCACTCCTACCACATATTCCCCAAGGGTAAAGAAGCTGTTAAACCACGTATCTCTCTTCATTAACAGCCTTGGCCTGTCCCAAATAAACAGCCGACCGGCATGGGAAAAATAACATTTATCGAGGAGTTATTAAGGAAATGCACCGAAATTGCTTCCTAATCTTCGAAAGCGAAGTTGGAATATAAGGCTTACAATGAGTACAAGAGTTGGAACCAAGAATCCACCGGGTCAACTCGCTCCCTTTGGTCTCTGGCGGTGACATTGCGGAAGAATTGTTCAACGTTAAGTAATGATCCATTCAATCACTCTAGATAGGCGGGTATTAGAACGTTCACATCTTCCCCGGCTATGACATCTCGGTGCTCAATGGGCATTAGCTGTACACTGATCATATTTAAAGTATCCCCCACCAGGCGAAACACTCTTCCAAACTTAGTTATGTTAATCGCTCATCGAAACCAAGCTGCTGGTTCAATGCGGTGCAGAATGTGCAGGCGTGCATTTGTGCTGCACGGCAATAGACCACAGAGCAGCGTTTGACATATGTGATTAATAGAATGGTTAGTTTTTAGACAACGATTCCTATATGAAAATCGGGTGACATGTCCCTTCAGCGAATAGAGGTCGGGTGAGTGTAGCTTCGACACGACCATTGTGGAATAGTAGCATGCGTGTATATGCAATAAATGGGATATTCCCATTGGTCTACTTAGGTATTCGAAGAATGAATAGGACACTGTTTGAGTGTGCCGAAAATCAATAGTTATTCACTGAGCGTCCAGTATTCTGATACTTAACTGGACCTACATTACATATGATCTCTGTGATGTAGATGTGAATTCAAAGCGCATGCGGAAACAGACAAAGACGCCCCCTTTTAAATTGTGTCGAATTAAGCGCTATATTTGGAGGAAGTGATTTAATGAGAAATGTTCCAAAATGCTCTTCATGTTTAGATTGGTTTCGCGTTTTTTTCTAGTTTTTCTTTTATTAAAGTAATACTCAGAATTCTCAACCGATCATATGTGACAGATGCTGGAGGCGTACTTGTAGTATGTGAAATTAACCTGTTACCTCCTCTGTTGTTGTGTAAGGTTTTTGCATTGGGAATAAATACGAATATTCATACTTTCTCACCAACTACCATCCTGTTATCCCATCGTGTGAATGAACAAATTATTCATCTTCACAAATTCGAGATCAGAGATAAACACAATTGGGTCATGTATTTGACGGTTGTGAATATTCTATTTACCATATACTCTCCAGTGATATTCGGACCCGTGAAGATCCGGGGTAGAATAGGTTTTCAGCATCCCACGCTTGTCGCAAAGGCGACTATGCTTGTCGTAAGAGGCGACTAATGGGATCGGGTGGTCAGGCTCGCTGACTTGGTTGATGTATGTCATCGTATCCCAATTGCGTGGATTGGTGCTCATGATGTCAATCACTGGATTATCTGGTCCAGACTCGATTATTTACAGACCACCGTCATATAGCTGAGTGCGGCGTTAAACAACAAAACAGCAAACAAACAAAAGTGATATTCGACACATGACATTATTATTGTTCGGGATGTCATGACCTTTTAAAGGGATGATGGTTTCTTGAGAATGGTATCAGTTTATCGTTACTCCAATGCAATCCAAACAAATACACATATAGTTCGTTTCAACTCTTCTTATGGCATAAATACTTCCTCTGGAACAATTGTGGAACAAGAGGTAATGCCATAAATGGGAAAGTACAACAATAAGAATTATTCTTTCTGGCTATTTCACGTTTTTGGGCTTGTAGTAACACGCAATGCGTGAGTAAGGTACAATGTGGGAAAAACACTGTTTCTACAGATATTCAGGAAGCGTTCACTTATGTTAAAAAAAATGTCAAGTTTTTGACCAATGCTGAGATTCAAAGGATATGCATACATAAACAGTATAAACTTATGGCAGAAAAATCATCTTGCCGCGGACTTTTTTGTCATTCGTGTTAGCTTGGTTTGGTTGGTTTGTTGTTTAACGCCGCACTCAGCAATATTCCAGCTATATGACGGCGGCCTGTAAATAATCGAGTCTGGACCAGACAATCCAGTGATTGATATCATGAGCATCGAGGATCGATGACATGCATCAACCAATTCAAGTCAGCCAGCCTGACCACCCGATCCCGTTAGTCGCATCTTACGACAAGCATAGTCGCCTTTTACGGCAAGCATAGGCTGCTGAAAACCTATTCTTCCCCGGATCTTCACGAGTTAGCCATACTTAAGTATTTTGTCATCCTTTTGAACATGTCTGATACTTAATTGAATATTTACAGTGTGCCGGAAAGGGCCATTACCCTACCTCGTCCCCATTTCTATTCTTCCAGAATCTAAGCGATGTAAATTAAATGAATTACTTTTCGGGCCCATTGCATATATACGCACGTTAACTATTACTGTTTCTGTGAATGTTCTTGGAGAAGGTGATACACGCCGTTTGGACCAAGACAACAACAGGTCCCAGCTATCTGCTACATGTAAGAAGTGACAACAGTGACCCGAAAGCTTGGAACGTTGCCCTTAACATCAGACTTGAAACAATGTCACCATTAATGACATGTTGTCCACTTCAGTTGAAATGTTTGCCCCAGGGCTCTGCTGATTGTAAGAAAAATAAGCACTGACCCGACGGCATAGGACATTAATCTTAGGATCCGAAATGAAAAGTTGTCCAATGGTTCCATTGAATGTTCCAATGAAGTTCACATCTATGTTGCGACAGGGTTCTCTACGGAGTGTTTAGGACAAGGCCCCACACAACATTACATTCTATTAGTAGACCTCCTCAAAATTGTATAGGGTACGTGATCAGTGCGTTTATATCGCGACGTGCATGTTCGTCTGTGTGTGGCTGACTGTTCAGGGCTCTCTTATAGAGCCAACTGAGACACCATGCCGCAGTGTACATGGATACCTCACTCACTCACAGCATACTGATTCCGAACCGACCAGTCTTTGTTTTGTTGTGTGGGGTCTTGTCCTTAATGTCGAGTGCCAGGCAGGGAAACAACACGTCCCATATTTTAGAGTCTTTAAACATAAACCACTAGGCTACCCCATTGGCCCAGACAGAGAGTAAACCCGTAAAGATCAGGGTAAGAATCGGTCTTCAGCAACACATGCTTGCCGTAAAAGCAACTATGCTTGTCGTAAGAGGTGACTATCGGGATCGGGTGGTCATATATACATGATACACCAACATGATACATCATTCAAGTTTCAGCGGGGGCACGGGTGGCCCAGTCGTCTAGGGCGCCGCAATTCTCTGTGTAGAGTTGCGTCCCTTGGGAACGCCAGAAACCTATGATTGTGGGTTCGAATCCTGGTTCGCCCTGATTATGTTTCTAGGTTTGTTAGCACCATATCCGTGCTCGTGGGTTTCACCGAAGTGGTAAACGTCTGAGATCTGCATTACGTTGGGCTTTCCTCCCACATTAAGCTGACACGCCGTATTATAACTTGAATACTGTTAAAAGCGGTGTTAAACACAACTCAATCACTCAAGTTTCAGCAATGACGTTAATACATATCTTTTAATGCGATGGGAGGCAAATAATCTGACGCATACTCATAAACTAATACAGCACCTACTCTCTGTCTGTGTTTGTTTGTTTGCTTGTGTTAAATGCAGCACTCAGCAATATTCCAGCTATGTGGCGGCGGTCTGTAAATAATCGAGTCTGGACCAGGCACGCCAGTGATTAACATCATGATAATCCACGCAATTGGGATACGATGACATGCTTCAACCAAGTCAGCGAGCCTGACCACCCGATCCCGATGGTCACCTCTTACGGCAAGCATGGGTTGCTGAAGACCTATTCTTCCCCTGATGTTAACGGGTTTACTCTCTGTCTCGGCCAATGGGGTAGACTAGTGGTTTATGTTTAAAGACGTGTTGTTTGCCTGCCTCGCGCTCGACATTAAGGGGATAGAACAAAGACTGGTCGGTTCGGAATCAGTATGCTTTGAGTGAGGTATCCATGTACACTGCGGCATGGTGTCTCAGTTGGCTCTATAAGAGAGCCCTGAACAGTCAGCCACACACAGACGAACATGCACGTCGCGATATAAAAGCACTGATCTTGAACGCAAAGTTAAACCCCATTTCACCTCACCCATACATTCAAGAGTAAGACACTGCATGTATGCAGGTACTGTAGCTCTGTGTCCTGCAAATCGCCACCACCACTAAACTATACTGTTTCAAAGCAATTAAAAGGTTTGCTGTAACCAATACCAAAATAGCTGTGCGATATTGGATTCGTTTATTGCATTATAATTCAGCTGAAACTGTTTATGGACAAAGAGTGTATCAACTAGGCTGGCCTAAAAGCCAGTTTCAATAGACCATTCACTTAAACAAAAGCAAGCTAAGTCTCTTGTTCCATAGCATTACGTGCTTACAAATAACTGTGTATGCATATCTCTGTTCGTTAATGCTCTATCAATCTCGAGTAACGAATGCTTGACACGGGAGAGAATTAACGGTTGCGGCAGCCAACTAGTGCACAATTAGATATGTCGTAACCGCGCTGGGTAGCTTTCGTCAATAAAAGGAAACTGACTCGGTCGATTAATGAGTCGTGACATCTGACAATATTCGACTTGCTATTTACCCATTATAACCGTTGAACTTGGGAATGTATCAAGTTTGGTGCATTGGAACGTTTCGATTACTCACCTGAAAATATGGTTGAAACGATCTGTCGAAACGACCATGGTGATACAAAATGATGTGTTCAAAATACTCATCTCAGCAAATATATTACCTGGAATACAGAAACATAATATTGGACACCCTTGGGTATTCGGCATTGGTCCGGAGCAACCTATGCTTTCTTAGGACAAGATTAAAGGGATGGGGTGTTCAGGGTTGGTGACTTGGTTGATAGCTCGGCCTCGTATCCCGACGGCTTTGAAGATACTATGTTTAGATGCTAGTGTGCTGTGTACACTTCCGGTTCGGTATACCGCGGACGGTGATAGTATGTTATAGATTTCCAGTACCGCTAGACTGGTGAGAGCACAGTGTAGAAAGTTTTGGAAGCTAGTTGGACGATACATACGCCATACGCCTTACACCATGAAGTTAAACCCAGTTAGTTAGTTAGTTAGTTAGTTAGTTAGTTAGTTAGTTAGTTAGTTAGTTAGTTAGTTAGTTAGTTAGTTAGTTAGTTAGTTAGTGGTACTTGCATCCAGCGTGGTGAGTCGCCCGAAAACAAGGCTACCCCAACGTATCCTTGTTTCTTTACACGTTCTTGTCAGAATCATTGCTTATAACATCAATCATCGATCTGGTCCCACTACTTTGTTTCTCATCGATTTTATTTTGTATCAACCAATTTTCACGAGGAGAATATAGCTCAAACATCTTCCCATTGACCAACATCTACAACCATGACGTGTATATGCTGCGAATCCGAATGTCCGCCTTTAAGCCGCTTGAATATTGCTAAGTGCGGCGTTACACAAAAACCACACACACACACACATAATACAAAACAATATATATATATAACATAAAGACATATTTCTTGGTATGAAAAGTATTTGCATATCGCATGGAATAACAGTTCTCAAGCCATCCGTTGTTGTTTAGTCGAACAATAAAAGAAAGTTACGAAATTAAGTTGAGTGTCGGAGGTCGGATTCTTTGCATGCCAAGTGGCAAGATGTTCGTGTTTCGTATATGTGCATGCGATCTTACTATGCCTATACAAGTACGTACCATGTAGCGCATATATGTGGTGGCAGGTGGTCGTGTGTACAGCGTACAGGTCACGCATCAGATGTAGTTATGCAAAGTTGGAGTGAAGGTGATGCGAGACCGTGTTCGGCAGCTTGACTCCTGTGAATTTCCAGGACTTCAGTCCGGCTCCACACTGAAGCACATGTGGTGTCTCGTTGGGCAAGTCGCTTTGCTCAAAATATGCCTCTCTTCACGTTCACCCAGTAGCGAATTGGTACCCGATAGGGTGAGATGGTGATATGACTGTTAATCTTCTGGCGCCTCACAGGCACCTTGGGTTATATACTCCCCAGTGAGCTGAGAATGAAAATCGATCGACCCAGGCAATAATGGCGCAGCGCTATTATTATGCCCCTGTGTAGTGTGGAAATATAACGGAGTATAAATGGCCTTATTATCATCATCATCTTCATAATCATCATCATCATATCGCAAACAGATGCAATTTCATTGACAGCCGATTTTTTACTCCGATACAATACTCCTATGTGAAGATGTGTGGATATCTCCACTTGAGGTCGTGTTAGGTGAGTCCTTGGCGAACTTTGACCGTCCAATCTATACAAAGGATGCGTGAGTTTTTGAGCCAATCAGATGTCACCTTTCTAAAACGATTCGTCGTTTCTTTGTCAGTCAGTCAGAATCTTACAATAGTAACAAAGAGAACTTTCCTTGACGTTTGAATCAACTGTTCATAATAACATCAGCGTAGACGTGGTTGAATGACTTGCGAATTATAAGCCAAATCACGAGCATATCTCACGGTATATTTAAAAGAAAGGCGCTTTGTATTCATTTAAATTATCAAATAGACATAGCCAAACTCCTAATGTTCAATGATGTGTTCTAACTGGATACAAAAGCTGATTAAATAGACATGGTCATACTCTAAATGTTTAACGATGTATTCTACCTTGATACAAAACCTGATTAAATAGACATGGTCATACTCTTAATGTTTAACGATGTATTCTACCTTGATACAAAACCTGATTAAATAGACATGGTCGTACTCTAAATGTTTAACGATGTATTCTACCTTGATACAAAACCTGATTAAATAGACATGGTCATACTCTAAATGTTTAACGATGTATTCTACCTTGATACAAAACCTGATTAAATAGACATGGTCATACTCTAAATGTTTAACGATGTATTCTACCTTGATACAAAACCTGATTAAATAGACATGGTCATACTCTAAATGTTTAACGATGTATTCTACCTTGATACAAAACCTGATTAAATAGACATGGTCATACTCTAAATGTTTAACGATGTATTCTACCTTGATACAAAACCTGATTAAATAGACATGGTCATACTCTAAATGTTTAACGATGTATTCTACCTTGATACAAAACCTGATTAAATAGACATGGTCATACTCTAAATGTTTAACGATGTATTCTACCTTAAAACAAAACCTGATTAAATAGACATGGTCATACTCTAAATGTTTAACGTTGTATTCTACCTTGATTCAAAACCTGATTAAATAGACATGGTCATACTCTAAATGTTTAACGATGTTTTCTACCTTGATTCAAAACCTGATTAAATGGATATTGTCACACTCCAAAATGTTTAGCGAAGTGTTCTTCCTTGACACAAAACCTGATTAAATAGACATGGTCATACTCTAAATGTTTAACGATGTTTTCTACCTTGATTCAAAACCTGATTAAATGGATATTGTCACACTCCAAAATGTTTAGCGAAGTGTTCTTCCTTGACACAAAACCTGATTAAATGGACATGACCAAACTCCAAATGTTTAACGGTGTGTTCTCCCTTGACACAAAACCTGATTAAATAGACATGACCAAACTCCAAATGTTTAACGTTGTGTTCTCCCTTGATACAAAACCTGATTAAATGGACATGACCAAACTCCAGAATGTTTAACGATGTGTTCTCCCTTGATACAAAATCTAATTAAATTGATATGACCACACTCCAGAATGTTTAACGTTGTGTTTTACCTTGACACAAACTCAGTCAAATTTAACAAAACAGATCTATTAAGACATTAAGTTTCTGGTATGAGGAGAAAACAGCATTTCGAGGTTGGCGTTGAGTGTCTAGAAAAATGAGGGTCGCAAAGTGAATAACATGCATGTACTCTCATTTACATAGTAGCACATCCATTACCTTCTTGTCAAGTACCATGATTTCCCCTTCGAATGAATGTGAAATCGTTACATTGTCATGTATGTCGCGGTCACGATAGATAATAACCCTATTTATCTCCAAAGTCTCCAACCTAACAGATTATTACTCAAAGCCAAATGATTCATCTTTGCCTTGGTGGCAGTGTAGCATTCTGACGCGACGGCCTTTAATCGTATTCACGAATTCGAACAAAACGCCAACCTGTATGCTAATTCGTCAGATATCGGATACCCCACAACACAGCCAAAACAGTGTAGGTTTCCATTTTACGGAAACCTTCCGGAAACCTTCCAGATACCTTTAGCAACCTTCAGTTTTCTTGGTAATTTTCAGATAATTTTTGTATGTGTTTCACACTCAATTGAACAAAATGCACCCTCCAAACTTTGACATTCTTTTAAGGTTTCCGGGAGGTATCCGGGCCGGATCCAAAGTGGGAAGGTATCCAGAAGGTTTCCGGAAGGTTTCCAGAAGGTTTCCAGAAGGTTTCCGGCAAACGGAAACCTACACATTTTTGCTGCGCAATCCAATATCATTGTAATTAATCAGCAGGATATATATTATATTTGTAAATAAAGCTATCTTACTGCCAGATACATGACCCAAGAACTTATATATTCTATTTAAAAACTGATATAGAATATATGAGTAAACGAGAACCTTCCATCCAAAAAACATGTCCGTCTCTATCCTCTTGAGCAGATTCGATTTACAAGGCGAGACAGAGTTAATGAATAACACACTTTCTTGCCGAAATTCTACGACTCTAGTATTGATTTTCTTTCGCGAAAATGTCATATAAATTGATCATGGTTCGTCTTGAATTGAACGCAACAAAGGTTAAAAGTGGTCTTTACATGACTGATTATATTGTCTTCTCATGGGACGTGTTAATCACCTATGCAGAGGGACTTTGACTGAGCAGTTTAGACCCAGGCCCACGTTAATAGCTCACCTAAATACGGTAACAAATGGGCAACAGTGGTAACGTCAATACGCATGACGTTGCCGTTCCCGTATTGCCAATGGACCTATATTGGACAGACCTCGTTGGAGAGTGATCAATTGCACTTTTACAGATTCATGATGAATGAGTGAGTTGGGTTTAATGGTGGATTGAAGAATATTGACGTGTCAGTTTGTGTTGAAGGGATGTTCAGAGCAACAAATTTTGTTGACTGTGGTAAGTTTGTTGATTGGTGCTTTTAGATGCGGGAACGTAATCGGGGCGAAGCTGGAACTTTCGAAGAGTTTCAAAATCGAATGATCACGTGGCAGTCTTGGATATGTCATTTTGCCAACGAGTGATGGTTGTGTGTTTAAACAACAGTCATGATAAACTGATGACCTCCCAGCTTAAACGCCACCTCATAATGAGTGAGTGAGTGAGTGAGTGAGTGCGTGAGTGAGTTGGGTTTAACACCGCTTTTAACAGTATTCCAGTTATATCACGGCGTGTCAGCTTAATGTGGGAGGAAAGCCCGAAGTGATGCAGGTTTCAGACGTTTACCACTTCGGTGAAACCCACGAACACGGGTATAACGCTGACAAACCTAGAAACATAATCAGGGCGAACCAGGATTCGAACCCACAATCATAGGTTTCTGGCGTGTCCAAGGGACGCAACTCTGCACAGCGAATTGCTGCGCCCCTATACGACTTGGCCACCGTGCCCCCCTTTATCACGGCGAGTAACCTTCACTGGAAGGAAACCGTATTATGAACGAGTAGGCTTGTTAAGGTATCATCAGCGGCAACTTCCTACGATAAATGTTGTAGAAACGTCGTTCGTCATGGACGACGGTGCTAGCAGAAGAGAAGGACAATCTCGCCTCTTATGGTGTCATCATTGTAATGCTGTAAAGATGTCGAAAGTATCACTTCAACTTGATCAAGACTCCAACGTTACCACCGTACGCTCACGTTTCTAAGTCGCCAACTGTTGCCGTCTTGAACGGATGTTCAATCGAGAATGTTTCCCCACGGACGCTCCGTACGTTTTCATTACATGATAAAAAACACACACATGTAATTGCAATGAAACTGAGGATCCGTGAAAAGGGACATGCGTTCCCAGCCAATATGATCCCAGTCTTAGCATTTCAATCGGGACGAGGTCATGCCCTGCGTTATACTTAACATGTCAATCGGGGCCAGGTCATGCCCTGCGTTATACGTAACGTTTCAATTGGGGCCAGGTCATGCCCTAAGTTACACGTAACATGTCAATCGGGCCCAGGTCATGCCCTGTGTTATACCTAACATGTCAATCGGGGCCAGGTCATGCCCTGCGTTATACGTAGCATTTCAATCGGAGCCAGGTCATGCCCTGCGTTATACTTAACATTTTGAACGGGGCCAGGTCATGCCCTGCTTTATACTTAACATGTCAATCGGGGCCAGGTCATGCCCTGCTTTATACGTAGCATTTCAATCGGGGCCAGGTCATGCCCTGCGTTATACTTAACATTTCAATTGGGGCCGGGCCAGGTCATGACCTGTGTTATACGTATCATTTCAATCGGGGCCAGGTCATGCCCTGCGATATACTTAACATTTCAATCGGGGCCAGGTCATGCCCTGCGTTATACTTAACATTTCGAACGGGGCCAGGTCATGCCCTGCGTTATATTTAACAATTCAATCGGGCCAGGTCATGCCCTGCGTTATACGTAACATTTCAATCGGGCCAGGTCATGCCCTGCGTTATATTTAACATTTCAAACGGGGCCAGGTCATGCCCTGCGTTATACTTAACATTTTAATCAGGACCAGGTCATGCCCTGCGTTATACGTAACGTTTCAATCGGGCCAGGTCATGTCCTGCCTTATACTTGACATTTCAATCGGGACCAGGTCATGCCCTGCTTTATACGTAGCATTTCAATCAGGCCCAGGTCATGCCCTTCGTTATACTTAACATGTCAATCGGGGCCAGGTCATGCCCTGCTTTACACTTAACATGTCAATCGGGGCCAGGTCATGCCCTGCGTTATACGTATTTTCAATCGGGACCAGGTCATGCCCTGCGTTATACTTGACATGTCAATCGGGGCCAGGTCATGCCCTGCGTTATACGTAACGTTTCAATCGGGACCAGGTCATGCCCTGCGTTATCCTTGACATTTCAATCGGGACCAGGTCATGCCCTGCGTTATACTTAACATGTCAATCGGGGCTACGCCATGCCTGCTTTATACGTAGCATTTCAATCAGGCCCAGGTCATGCCCTACGTTATACTTAACATGTCAATCGGGGCCAGGTCATGCCCTGCTTTATACGTAGCATTTTAATCGGGGCCAGGTCATGCCCTGCGTTATATTTGACATTTCAATCGGGGCCGGGTCATGCCCTGCTTTACACTTAACATGTCAATCGGGGCCAGGTCATGCTCTGCTTTATACGTATTTTCAATCGGGGCCAGGTCATGCCCTGCGTTATACTTGACATATCAATCGGGGCCAGGTCATGCCCTGCGTTATACGTAGCATTTCAATCGGGGCCAGGTCATGCCAGTGTGGATGACATTTTCGTTAGAGTCCACTGTTTTGGCTGTTATTTACTCTGATAATGGTGAACGCAAGACTCATGCATGTTCACAAGTCGTTCAACAAAATTAGCTGGGTCTGCTTCCAAAGGACGAAGTTCACCAGGGATGATTTACCTTGAGGCCGAAACCTTGGACCCCAGCGTGCCGAAATGTTTTACCATGCCCAGTTCGGTCCTCAGATTGTCTTTTTAACTTTCTCATAGGAGATGCTAACATGTATTTGGTGTATGGTGTGTGGTGAACCGTTGATCATCCATGGTCACATCATGTATTTTATCAATATTTTCCTAAGTGTTAGCAATTAAAAGTATTTCTGGTCTTGGGTCGTCTTCATGGTTCTCTCTTTCCCTCTTGAACCCGTGAAAATCCAGGTTAGAATAGCTCTTCAGCAACCAATGCTTGCTGTGACATACAACTATGCTTGTCGTAAAAGGCGACCAACGGGATCGGGTGCCAGGCTCGCTGACTTGCTTGATGCATGTCATCGTATCCCAATTGCTCGGATCGGTGCTCATGATGTCAATCACTGGATTGTCTGGTCCAGACTCGATTATTTACAGATCGACGTCATATAACTGGAATATTGCTAAGTGCGGCGTTATACAAAAAAAAAAAAAAAAATCTTCGTAGTAAGGCGCAGAACTTTTTCAGCCACTCTCGTATTCTCAGGCGTGGTCATTTTCGAATATTTCTAAAAATAAAAGGATTATCGAACATCAAAACAAGAACTTCAGTCCTTGCAATCATGCCTTCTTGTCGTCCATGCGCCATTTTGTCTGCTTATTCAAAATTACGGTGCATATCAAACTAAATAACAGTCAAATTACGGAGCAGCAAACTGGTTGAAACACTGGCTCGTAACGCCATAGGTCCAAGTTCGATTCCCATTTGGGCACACTGTATGTCTCGTTGTGGTTTCCCCGCCTTTATATTGCCAGAAAGCGGTGTTAAACAATATCGACTTCTCATTTATCAGTCCATTTAACATCACATAATGGGTTCATGTACTTATCTTCAAAGTTTCAAAATTAATTTAATCATTCTGTTGGCAAGAAAGTTCATAACAGAAAGGACAGCCTCCGTGGTCTAGTGGTAGAGCGTCCGCCCGGAGAGCGGAAGGTCCGGAGTTCGATCCCCGGCCGCGTATTACCAAAAGACGTAAAAAGATGGTACTTGTTGTTACCCTGTCTTGCGCACGGCATAAAGGGGCTAAAACAAGGACTGGTCGGCTCGGAGACAGTATACTGTGTCTGAGTGGGGTATTCATGTTAAACTGCGGCATGGTATCTCAGTAGGCTAGCACTATAAATCGGCATCAGTCCGGACTAGTAGAAGCAGCCACACACACACACGTGCATGCACGTCGCTATATAAGTGCAATAATCTTGGACGCGACGTTAAACCCAATTTCACCTCACCTCACATAACAGAAAGAGTTCACAATAAGTCCAGTGAACAAGACCTATGCGTTCATGGTTTCAGATCTGGCAAATCTCATCCAACGGAACATGACCAATCAATATACACGTTATGGTTGAGAAAGCCTTTTAAAAACACATGCTAGTTATTCCTGCAGAGTTATTGACATAATTACCATCCTTTTCTTCTGTGACTGTTGAACAAATTCTATCGCTGTGGATATAGATTTGGATGTTAAGCTAGTTTGTTTTGTATTATTCGCAAGTCGTAAAAATTACCGTAAATCGATTTAGCCATTCAGTACAAAGTCACGTGACTGGGCACACACAATGGTGCAAGGTTCTGTGCAGCTTTTGTGTTGAGGGAACAGTCACCACGCTGTCACACAATAAGTAGCATCGCTTGATCTCGTGATTCACGTTACTTGGCGAGATTTCTGAGTCATGGATACATAGTGATGCTGTGCAGATTCAACATGTGTGTTTCCCTGCGCTTAATGCATACTATTTCACAATTACATCAGCCATATTTTGGGTGACCCTCCCACGTCCTTTCTAAATATAATCACATTATTCGTGTCTAGATAAGAGTGTGTATGATAACAATTTTTAAAACTTAGTTTCCAGTGAAATGTATTTAAATATTGATTTTTAAAATGTGTGTGAAAAAGATGATTAAGTGATATATATCGAGTTATGTATGGTTCGAGATAAGCGGAGTATCATTATGTCGAGTTATGTATGGTTCAACGATATATCGAGTTATGTATGGTTCGAGATAAGCGGAGTATCATATGTCGAGTTATGTATTGTTCAACGATATATCGAGTTATGTAAGGTTCGAGATAAGCGGAGTATCATATGTCGAGTTATGTATTGTTCAACGATATATCGAGTTATGTAAGGTTCGAGATAAGCGGAGTATCATATATCGAGTTATGTATGGATCAACGATAGATCGAGTTATGTGAGGTTCGAGATAAACAGAGTATAATTATGTCGAGTTATGTGGGGTTCAACGATATATCGAGTTATGTATGGTTCAACGATATATCGAGTTCGAAATTTATGTCACAAGGGTTTACTGCGCATGCCTTATGTGCATGTTCGTCCAGATTCGTCCTCAACATAATTCAGAATATCTCAAGTCAGAAATAAAACCCATTAGTACAGATATGACGATCTGTATAGCAGCTTCAGTCATGGGAAGCTCTGTTAGTTGATTGAACACATGTTAGGCGTTAATTCAAAATAAACAACTTCAAACTGTTCAATGTGAAATTTTTCGCGAATTGATCTGTTCATTAATGTATGTAATTATCGATTATGTAATTATTGTGAATGTGAATAAAAGAAAGAATGCGGAAACACTTAGTCTACTAAAATATTAAATTGACAATTTGCCATTGTCGAAGTTCGAGGGATATTCTGACTTGTCATATTGACATGACTTTCTAAGTGTGCCTGTGCTACGTTTTACACGACTACGAGACAAGTCGGGCTCATCTGAAATACTGTAAACTACGTTTATAACGAACACGCTTATAACGAACTGACGGATATAACGAACGTATTTTTTGTACCACTATTTGCTGCATATATGCTGTACACATGTATAAATATGCTTATAAGGAACTACGGTGATAACGAACTAAACTTAGTGGTCCCTTTGAGTTC
Source organism: Haliotis rufescens (assembly GCF_023055435.1). NCBI lineage: Eukaryota > Metazoa > Mollusca > Gastropoda > Lepetellida > Haliotidae > Haliotis > Haliotis rufescens. Next base: position 26,272,356 of record NW_025963846.1, on the reverse strand, counting down.
GTAATAACCGTAGTTTACTGTATATTGAAGCTTCCTTCGTCACGAACTTATCAGACCAGATTCCATTTACGCCAGACACTCACTTTTTGAAACGTGTGTTTACAATTAAAGGGACATAACTATGTATCAATGATTCGTTATTCCAGACCTACGCTAATATGGACGATTTCTCTGGAAGCACTGTCTGGAATAACCTGGATCCACTGTACACAATTCCGTCGCTTATTGATAACTGTCACGAAAGCAAACTCACACATGTAAACTATCACTTTCCATTGATCGGTATCGTAATTAATTATAGGTTCGCTTGGAAAATAAAACATTATCTTTCACAAATCAAGGCGAACTTGGTTGATCATAATCCGTTAATGACTTCATTAGGAAAGCCTAATTCTGGCTCCAAGATAAATGTTTCATTATCCGTCCCGTCTTACAATGGGACGTGACCTGTCTTCCCGAATTTTCACAGATGAATTTTAGAGTTCCCTTGGGCTTCATCAAAGATACAGACGAGTAGCGATGTACAGAACCTAATTCCGTGTCGGGGACCATTACTTCAGGCTCGGCTGAAGATTTCTCTACGCTTTGCCATAGCATATAAACAATAGGGTGATGGCGGCGAAACAATCGAACGTCTTGCTTCTGGTGCCACGTTTGGTTCTCTGCCAGTGTAAGGAAAACTGTTAAAAAATTCTGAGGAAATAGCACTTGTCCCAATGCATTGCTTCCATATACTTGTATACGTGTATGTGTAAAATCGATTATAAGAGAGATACATATTTTTCTTTCCTCAGCTGAATGATTTGGGGATGAATCATCTGGAATGTTTGCCAAATATTTTTTAATAATTTTTTGTGAATAGGCTCATGCAACATCTGCTGTCTATGATTCATTCAATGGAACCAATGTTTAAGGCAATGATGTTATAATGTGGTGTTAAAGGAGTGAGTGAGTGAGGTGGGTTTAACGCCGCTTTTAACAGTGTTCCAATTATATCACAGCGTGTCAGCTTAATGCGGGAGGAAAGCCCGAAGTGATCCAGGTCTCAGACGTTGACCTCTTTGGTGAAACCCACGAGCACGGGTATGGTGCTGACAAACCTAGAAACATAACTGGGGTGAACCGGGATTCGAACCCACAATCATAGATTTCTGGCTTTCCCAAGGGACGCAACTCTGCAAAGCGAATCGCACCGCCTTAGACGTCTGGGCCACCCGTGCCCCCTGGTGTTAAAGGGGCGCTGTGATGGACCAAATCAGGATGGGCCAGCTGTTGTTTGTCTTGAATAATGACCACAACCGAAAGCACGCTGCATTTTCATGACTGTTTTTGCGCGTTGAGCAGATAATGCAATTTTCAAACAAACATGAAATAACCGATCAGCGTTCGCAAATGTGTGTAGGTATTGCATCGAAAGTTGTATTACCTGTCTTTTCAGATCGACAGTTACATAAGCCAGCTATCTCACAAACGGCAACCGATAAACTTTAGAGGCAGTGTCAGTAAACGGATTGAAGCCAAAACCTAATGCTCCTTCAGTAGTCAGGAAGCGTCATCAGGAAGCGAAGGGGGGTGGGTGTTATCAGACGTCTGAGACCTGCGCCTCTTCGAAATGTCCTCTCACATTCAGCTGACCCGCCGTACACAAATGCAACCTCACTGAACTGGATGTTGTTTAGTAAAACATGTTATAGGTTGTTTGCTATTTCACAATGAATGAATATATGTGAGCAGCGAATGACGTCAAATCTACGTCATCCATTTCAGCATAAAAACTAAATACAAAGCATTTATGTATGCCTTCACATATGCAGTCTTGTTTTAATACGTTTATTGTTCCCTTGTCTATGTGAGTGAATTGTGTCTATCGCCTTTTTCACAGCTATTCAATGCATATCATAGTAGGCACATTGGATCCATGTCGGAAATCGAACCTGGGTCTTCGGCACGACGAGCCAACGCTTTGACCATTGGGCCACAGCACCACATCCCATTTTCATTGTATTAAGCTACTGCTGATAATTACTCGTTTTGGATCGGCCCGTGAAGATCCGGGATAGTACAGGTCTTCAGCAACCCATGTTTGCCGTTAAAGGCGACTATGCGAGTCGTAAGAAGCGACTAACGGGATCGGGTGGTCAGGCTAGCTGACTTGGTTGATGCATGTCATCGATCTCAATTGCGTGGATCGATGTTCATGATGTCAATCACTGAATTGTCTGGTCCAGACTCGATTATTTGCAGACCGCCGTCATATAGCTTGAATATTGCTGAGTGCGGCGTTAAACAACAAACAAAGCAAAAAAATCAGGTAACGGTACACAAGACAGTTTGGACTCGAATGTTTAATTAATTGCTTAGTAAAATATACCCTCCCGTCATATAGCATCAGTTCAGAGCGTAACACCATCGGCTATCCGTATCTTGCCGGAACAATTATGATTGGCCCTGCCAACATATATATTATACCAACGTGACCTTTCTTAAGTCATTTCCTGATAACAGACTGTCACTAATTAGTAGCTTTGAGCCACTACATTGCATCCATAACCTGAGGATGTCCTTCACAATTTCAGAACTAACAGACTGAGAAATCTCCACGACATTTTGGGATCATAACGATCTCTGTTGCAGTAATTAACCCATTGTCGTATTTCTTGGAGATATGTGTAGATTTGGCGATAGTGACGCCTAACTCTCAGATACACCATCCCGAGGCAATATGAACGGTAATTAATGAAACACGCTACTAAATCCGTGTATGGTGGCTGTCGTTTTCGTTTGACCTTAGTAGTTTTTCTTCAACGTACAACTGGTGGTGTAGCTCTGACTACAGAGAAACCGGGCGTTATCTTTAAATCACACTGTTTATGATAACATCAACCTACAATGACCATTAATTCTACACGACACTATATAGTTATCGCAGCAGAGACTGGACAGTATCATTGATATACCGCAAGGTCGCCCTCGTAAAGGTTGGTGTAATGGGACTGAGATGGGTGTCACGTCGCGTTGACAAGTGTTTTCGCGAACCCTGGTGTCATCTGTAATTTTAATCATCCTTTCATAGATTTTTTACAACTATTTTGTCTGTTACGCTCAATGGAATCTGTTTCAGCGGATAATCGAGACTGGTTATGTTCTGGCTTTGGCGTTTTATATTTCAGTACTGTCACGAATGAAAACAAGTGACGCTGGTCAATGATGAATACCACTTTATGGAACTCACGAACTGGGCATGACCAGAGACTTAACCAGGATTCGGACCAACGGTCATAGGTTTTTGGCCATTGCCATGAAGGTTCGAATCCTATTTTCTCTCTGATTATGAGCCTTGGTTTGTCTGCCCCATATCTCCGCTCTCGTTGGTGTCATTCAAATTGATACACTTTTCTCCCAGTTTGAAATTAAGCTGAAATTCCGTGCCAAAACCGAACATATTCAAAGCTGTGTTGCAAACCAATCACAATTCATTTAGACAATTCTGTACTAACTTAGCCGCCTCCGTGGTCCAGTGGTAGAGCGTCCGCCCGGAGAGTGGAAGGTCCGGGGTTCGATCCCCGGCCGCGTCATACCAAAAGACGTTAAAAGATGGTACTTGTTGTTACCCTGTCTGGCGCTCGACATTAAGGGGCTAAAACAAGGACCGGTCGGCTCGGAGTCAGTATACTGTGTCTGAGTGGGGTATTCATGTTAAACTGCGGCATGGTATCTCAGTGAGCTAGCACTATAAATCGGCATCAGTCCGGACTAGTACAAGCAGCCACACACACACATACACGTGCATGCACGTCGCTATATAAGTGCAATAATCTTGGACGCGACGTTAAACCCAATTTCACCTCACCTCACCTATACTAACTTCAGGGAGGCTGATCAGGTTGTCAGCACCATACCCGTGGTCGTGTGTTCCACGAAAGTGGTAAACGTCTGAGACCTGCATCACTTCGGGCTTACTCTCACATGACACTGACACGACGTGATAATAATAAAGTCCCTTTTGACAGTAATGTGATTGACAAGATTGAGGAAAAACATGGCAAATATGCGGACCTCGCTTTCGAAATGTCACGCTTGCATCCCCTGTACCAAGTTGTCCGACTCCCAATTGTTCTCGGTGCCTGAGGTTTGGTACCTCCCAATCTGTTGACTGACATTGGGAAAGTATCCGGGTTTGCTACCAGGAATACAGACCTTCTGACAATCTAAGAAATGCAGAAGGTTGCAGTGTTGGGGAGTCTTCACATTCTCCTGAAACGTTCTGGGTGGGTTTGACAAGGCAGCGCTTCCTGGGAGATGTCCCATTCGCTGTCTGGGCTGCCTGTAGAGGGGGCAAGGGCCCTGAGCTGATGATGAGCCTAACCAGCCTGACTGTGACAGGATCACCCAAACCCTCTTTGCTGCATTTTTATTATTAATAATAAAAAATAATATTATAATAATTAATAATAATAATAAAAATGATAATAATAATTTTATTTTTTTTAAAAACCCAGAACAATTATAATAATAATGAGGAGGTATCTTGCTAGCCTCCATATACTCGGTGCATGCTCAGAGCGCCATCATCAATACCCCAAACATTGGATTAGTGTGTACTCAATATTTCATTCTCAGCTGCCTGGGGAGTATCCAACCCAAGCTATCTTGTCAGGAGCTAGAAGGTTACTGAATACTGGTCCACTCACTCACGAATAATCAGTTGTAAAATTCAGCATGTGCTTACATGTATGCTCGTGTATGCTCGCGTATGCTCGCGTATGCTCGTGGCATCCATTATCGCGTATGCAGCTTCAGGACCCGCTGTCGTATGTAGATGATTGTTACATCTTGTTCGTTTTCACCAGCCGAACCGGACGCTGTTCAAGGCATAGCAACAATCAACACAGTTGCGATAAACTAGTTTCTGGACCCAGCATTGCCCTCGCACGGGCAACCAAGTCAATTCAAGATATTTCCTCAGACAATACTCTTATTCAGACCCAAACTGCCGCGTTTCGGGAACAATATTCCCACAAAGCGTTACTATGGCAACCTATTCATCTCACTAGGGATATTTTTCTCGATTAAATGCGATTATAGTGACATATTTCTGAGGGACGATCCCTTGGGTTGAACGAATCATTCAAATAGGTATTAGTAATGGTTGGACGGCTGCATCCACTCAGAAGAGCCTTCCGTTCTCCCTCGTGAAGGTTCCCATTCTGTGATCCTATGATCCTATGATCCTATGATCCTATGATCCTATGAGGTACAGCTGATTTCCAATTGGGTTGTTAATTTAATTAGACTCCTTGTCCGAATATTGGGCACTGTGTTCACAAAGTGGTTGAAGTGCTATAATCATCATTACTCCTAAAGATTGTTTTGTTTGTTTGTTGTTTGACGCCGCACTCAGCACTCAGCTATTTGACACCAGTCTGTAAATAATCGAGTCTGGACCAGACAATGCAGTGATTGACATCATGAGCATCGATCCACGCTATTTGGATACGATGACATGTGATTGACTGCACATTGATGTCATGTTTTGGTTTGGTTTGGAGTGTTGTTTGACGCCACACTCAGCAATATTCCAGCTATGTGACACCAGTCTGTAAATAATCGAGTCTGGACCAGACAACCCAGGGATTTATATCATGAGCCTCGATCCACACTATTTGGATACGATGACATACATCAACCAACCGCCTTTTACAGCAAGCATTGCTTGCAATTGCTGAAGACCAGTTGTAACCCAGATCTTCACGGGGATCTTAATGTTTATCATATACTTCGACACTCGTAGTAATTGGGTGAGTATGGTTTTATACCGCTTTTAGCAACATTCCGGCAATAGCACGACAAGATAAAAAATTGACCAATGTCGGGAATCGAACCCGGGCCTTCGGTGTGACGAGGGAACCCTTTATCCACCCGTTACCACACGACACTAATAACGCTGCAATACCTTAGACACAGGGGACAAAGGCCCGGCTCCATAAAGTTATCTTAATGCTACTCATCCGATGCTTGGACAGCCGTTGTGCTAAGATCGCTTGGTAAGCTTGCTCTGTACTTTATCTCCCTCTGCCAAACCCTTTGTTTAAATGCCCATCAAGTTCTTTGAACTTCTCGACCTCTGTTCTTTCGCTTTGTCGTTTAAATCTATGCAGCTTCGTCTTAGGCGCCGCGATTCGCTGTGCAGAGTTGCGTCCCCTGGGCACACCAGAAACCTATGATTGTGGGTTCGAATTCCGGTTCGCCCCGATAATGTTTCTAGGTTTGTCAGCACCATACCCGTGCTCGTGGGTTTCACCGAAGTGGTAAGCTTCTAAGACCTGCATCACTTCGGGTTGTCCTCCCACATTAAGCTGACACGCCGTGATATAACTGGAATACTGTAAGAAGCGGCGTTTAACCCAACTCACTCACTCACTCTTTGCAGCTTTATGACCGCGATAGATTCCTTATCTGTACCATATCACTGACACCCGAACAATGGGTGAATTGACATAATACTACTGCAAACATGTTCAATATAACCGTTGTTTGTCTGCACCGCCCCCGTGGTCTAGTGGTAGAGCGTCCGCCCAGAGGGCGGAAGGTCCGGGGTTCGATCCCCGACCGCGTCATACCAAAAGACGTTAAAAGATGGTACTTGTTGTTACCCTTCCTGGCGCTCTGCATTAAGGGGCTAAAACAAGGACTGGTCGGCTCGGAGTCAGTATACTGTGTCTTAGTGGGGTATTCCTGCTAAACTGCGGCATGGTATCTCAGTGAGCTAGCACTATAAATCGGTATCAGTCCGTACAGCCACACTCACACTCACGTGCATGCACACGTCGGTATATTATTGCAATCATCTTGGACGTGACGTTAAACCCAATTTCACTTCACACGTTAGTCTGCGGTGGCATGACAATAGTTTTGTAAAGAATAGGGTTTGCTTTACTTCATTTGAGTAGTATATATTACATTGTCCACACATCGACTTTATACTATTTCTTAAGTATATAAATGCTTTCAACCCTGACCCAACACGGACAGGACGCCATCGCTCTTGAGATCTTACTAACATTGAAGTATCACCACAAGACAATTCAACTCTACATCCCATAACACTGGGGGTGTTAAAAAGGAAGTTTAGCGTTTTCCTGAAAATTTGGAATGCCGTCCTGGTGATGAAATTGACCATATGCCAGATCCTCGCGAAGCCTCCTTTCTGCACTCATTAATCAAGCCCTCATGAATAATAGATCCAGCGCTATATGCATTTCCGCTGTCTACAGTCTTAGTTCCCTCGGACCATTTCCTCTGTCCTTCAAAACCTAATACATTAAACCTCCTTTGTCTCGAATTCCTGTGTATCAGCAAAAATAGTTCGACATATCCGATTCGACACGAATAGCAACTGACAACGGAACATGAACGCACCATGTCGCGAATGGTATGTTCAAACATATTTATAACTCTTGGCAGTAAAATATGAAATCCCGATTTGTTTCGACATATCCAGTTCGAATCATCAGTTGAAATAGAAATACCGTTTTCGACGTAATACGCGCCCCGCTCTAATAAGCGCCCACGGCGATATTTGCTAATATATTGGCTAGTGAACAATCCCAATTAGCACCCTTCCGATTGGTCAAGGTTCAAAAGACCTATTTATTCGCGTATAATACGCACGCGTGTGTTATATGCACCCTTTAATTATGGGCATTTAAATTCTGGAAAAATATATCTGTCGTATATAAACATTTCGGGCTGTCAGCATAAACCACAAAATTTATCATTCAACTCTGTTTTATTCTAATAAGAGCCCCCTATTTCCAATTTTGAGAGCGCCCTGGGCGCTTATTACGTCGAATACGGTAAATAAAATAAGCGTTCCCGAAACCGGACTGTGAGTTCGAGACAACGAAGTTCGACTTAGGTGTACATTTCGGACACAGTTGGATCAACAAACACTGATCAATAACTGCTTTGATCAAATGAAACGCTAGTGTCATGACCTTCAAATGAAGTCACGTTACGTGTTAAACTAATATGAACGCTGTTTTTAGGGTACCGTTACAAATCCAAATCGTCATGACTATTAAATAACATATCAGCCGAGTCCAATCGAATCTACATCTGAAACCACGTGCGCCCCACGCAGCCAATATCCCCGGAGATCTCGGACTCGCGATTGCTGAATTGTCAGCGGAATTTGAACTTCTTGCAGAAAAATTGCAGAATCTAATCTGCCGTTTTGTCCAGTCAATACAGTAATTCAGTTACGTCTTTTTGCTAAGTCATATGTTGATGGATTAAAAGAAATTCGATAACAAAGTTCAACTTTGCTAATTTAAACAGAGAAGCAAAGAAACTGTACCTCTCAGTTGATTTAATCATCGATTTTCAATTGAAAATACTTTATAGCGTTATTATATTCAAATAATGAATTGAACTGCTCAACACTCGAAGAATATTTCCACATGGTTATATTTTTTGAATATAATTTGATTTTAAATTTTCAAAAAAGAAAAAATGACATCATACACAACTGCTGATGGGATCTTAACCAGACATATCAATTTTTCAAAATCAATCACTTTGCTTTTTACGGCACAAATTTACAGCATTGCAAACATGGTACGTGTCACGTGGTTGTAACTTCATTTCTTACCCCAGTCGTCATTGAACCCATTTATTTTTACACACAATTACCCAACCACAGCTTACTTTTTACAAACTGTTGGAGGAATGAATTATGGTTAAATGGACATCATTAAATATAACAACAGTTCTTTCAATTTTCAATTACATTAAAAAAAACTCGGTATACTTTCTTTTACCCCTCAGTTAATAAACAGAAATACGAATTGAGGAACTGAAATGATATCCCATCACAACTGTAGTACGTTCGGTGTGGAATGTGTTTTAAAATAAGGGGTGGTCGGTAGCCTGGTGGCTAAAGCGTTCGCGCGTCACGCCGAAGACCCGGGTTCGATTCCCGACATGGGTACAATGTGTGAAGCCCATTTCTGGTGTCCCCCGCCGTGATATTGCTGGAATATTGCTAAAAGCGGCGTAAAAGCATACTCACTCACTCACTCAAATTAAAATATGAGGTATTGAATCATGAGTGACACTTTCTCAAACCACAGTAGGTTTATCTACTTAATATATAGGCATGCTGTACACTTGGCTGTGGATCATATATGTCATTGTAGCTGGAAGAGTGAGTGAGTTGAGTTAACGCCGGTTGGAACAGTATTCCAGTTATATCACGACGTGTCAGTTTAATGTGGGACGAAAGCTTGAAGTGATGCAGGTCTCAGACGTTTACCACTTCGGTGAAGCCAACGTGCAGGCAGACAAGCCCAGAAACATATTCAGGGCGAACCGGGATTCGAACCCACGACCACAGGTTTCTGACACTCGTGATCAGGCAGCGCACAGGTATGGTGCTGACAAACCTAGAAACATAATCGAGGTGAACCGGGGTTCGAACCAACAACCATAGGTTCCTGGCGTGCCTAAGGGGCGCAACTCTGCATATCGATTTCGGCGCCTCAGACGACTAGACTACCCGTGACCCCTGTGGCTGGGAGTTATTCTGTCCTTCAACTTGGTGAGACAAAGTGTCAACAGGATAGAAGTAGTTTAAGCCAAGGTGTGAGATTTGATCATTTACGCGCATCAAGATATTAAACATTCAAGCAGCGTTTCCTTTTAGTCCCGATTGCAGTGTTAAATATACATGTGAAGAGGGTATTTGAGGATTGCCACACTTGGGGAAGGAGACCCCATGAATCAGAATGTCAGAACTAATAAATGAAGATTGTGCTTGTTTGTTGTTTAACGCCACACGCAGAAGTATTCCAGCTATATGACGGCGGTCTGTAAATAATCGAGTCTAAAACAGACAATCCAGTGATTGGTATCATGAGCATCGATCCACACAATTGGGATACAATGACATGCATCAACCAAGTCAGCGAGCCTGACCACCCGATCCCGTTAGTCGCCTCTTACGACAAGCATGAGTTACTGAAGACCTATTCTGACCCGGATCTTCACGGGTCTGAATGGGTGAGTGAATGTTGTTGTATGGCGCAGTGACCAATAGATGATCCATTCTGAACCAAGCGGACCAGTAGGTTAAAGCAGGAATAGCAATGCATGACGTCGGGTAGTCAGACTTGGTCATACTTGCACAAAGTGAACTTTGCGCACAGGTCACCGTTACTCTCATTGTTTACCATAATTATACCACAATTGTTGTTATAATAGGACTGGTTTAATGCAATATTATGAATTTCAATCTGGTTGTCTCGACAGGTCATACCTCCTCTTATCCAGTCAACCCCGTATATAACGAAGTCACATATAGCTCGAAGCTTACATGTATTGTGAGCCCCCAGTCCTATTCAAAGGAATGGAAATGAATACTTTCGTAAACATGAACATTGAATATCACGAGCATTTTGAGGGTGATCTGTACATACGAAGGTGTCTTATCCACAGATTATTCCCCTGCTTTGTAACACCTTGTGTTGTGGAAAATGTGTATACTCCCAAGGGAGCTGAGAATGTAATTCGAGAGGCACCGATCCGAAGACCAGGGTCCTAAAAATGTATCGCCATCAACATGCACTTGGCGATTGAAATCTGACGCATTACAAATGGATTTATTTTATAAACTTCTCAAAACTCAAAAGATGTTGAGGCCACCCAATTCTCTCATGTTAAGTTCATATTAAACTGAGGGGCAAAAGAAAGCATACCTATTTGTTTTTTATGTAATTGAAAATTGAAAGAAATTTTGTTAAATTTTGTAAAAAGTGGCTTGGTAGTGTTGTGCAAAAATGAATTGGTTCAATGGAGACTGGGATAAGAAATGAACTAGCATCCATATAACCCATACCTTGTTTGAAATGTAAATTTGTGCCCCACCCCAAAAGCCAGATTTATTGATCTTTAAAGATAAGATGTCTAAGACAAACATCAGCATGTTTAAAATTTCTTTTCATGATTATTTAAAGTTTTAAATCAAATTATAAAAATGAAACAATGTAGAAGCGTTCTTTGAGTGCTGACTAGACAGTTCATTGTTTGAATATGATATCGCTAACTTATATGTAATTGAGATGTTTTCAGTTCAAATTCAAACACATGATAAAATCAACTGAGAGGTAAAATGTATAGTTTCTTATAACCGTTAGTCGGGTGGTCCTTAACTGTTCAGTAGTGTATTCCTTACAATTTTTACAATCGGCGTGACCGGACTACGAGTTGTCATGCACAGATTCGGGGAGTGGAGGCTAACCATTGCAAGAAGCGGAGGGTCAATGCAATAATGCGTTTCCTTTTAAAAATATGCCAAACGGTTATTGATTCATTTCAACAAACTACTCCCAACTCGGGAAATATAATGGTTAAAGTGATGTCATATATAGGTTTTCTAAACTTGGGCAAAATCACTTAGCGTTTCAATAAATGACAATTTCCAAATTTACGCATTATCGTTTATAGCCCGGTTTGGAGCCTCACTACTCCGCAAACTTTACTGTTATAGAACCGTCTCAGACGAATCTTTCCACTTTGATAAAATTAAGTATAAATGTATGTGTTTGAAGCCCAAGTTAACACAAGGATTTGAAAGTGAGTAAAATGGGATTTCCGTATTTAATGTTTTTCATTTTCTTTAAAGTATGAGATTAAGTTACTGTGTAATGTCTCGAAGTTTCAGCGAAATTGAATCAATTTCCTTTGAAGATTAAGATAAAGTGTAATTGGTCCAAAACATCTCAGGATCAATACTCCACTCAGGCCTTAACAATACAACATTTGGTAATGTCTATTTTTAATTGTTGTACATTTCTTTATGTCTTTATACTGAGACAATAATGAATATCCGTCATTGTTCTGATCTATTTTTGATCAAGATCCGGGGTAGAATAGGTCTTCAGCAACCCATGCTTGCCGTAAAAGGTGACTATGCTTGTCGTAAGAGGCGACTAACGGGATCGGGGTGGTCAAGCTCGCTGACTTGGTTGATGCATGTCATCGTATCCCAGTTGCTTGGATCGATGCTCATGATGTCAATCATTGGATTGACTTGTCCAGACTTGATTATTTACAGACCGACGTCATATAGCTGGAATATTGCTGAGTAGGGCGTTAAACAACAAACAAACAAACAAACAAACAAATATGTCATGACTGACTATTCTCGCGAAGCTTCAGGAATAGACATAAAATTGAGTCATCACTCCATTTAGTTTCAGGGATAGACATTACGTCTGTAGAAAAAGATGCCCAAGGAGATACTACATGTGCTTCAGCATAAATTCTTACACACAAATTCGATCCTACAGAATGCGTGAGAATCCCTTATTTGCATCGATTATGACTGGGAAACGGCGGTCGAAGTTGCCTGTGCAGAGTTGCGTCCCTTGGACACGCCAGAAGCCTATGATTATGGGTTCGGATCCCTGTTCGCCCCAATACGTTTCCAGGTTTGTCAGCATCATACCCGTGCTCTAGGGTTTCACCGAAGCGAACCTTCCTCCCACCTCAAGCTGACACACCGTTACATAACGGTAACACTATTATAAACGGCGTAAAACTCAACTCACTCACTCAAACACTTTGAGATAGCGATATCTCTGTTTACAAATACAGTGTCTACGTGTACACACTAACAGTGAATCACTCTCGGCCACCTATGACTCCATGGAGAACTTCTCAACAGCCAAGGAATATACAATAGACTCGTCACAGTGTACGTTCAGCCACGTCAAACACCATCACGATACAGGCCACACTTAAATGAGACTGTCATGGAATAGACAATTCCCAGAATGTGAGTAGACAGCAGAAACGTCTCACACTCATCTGTTATTCAGACGTCGCCATGACTGTTGAGAGGGACAACGGGAAAGCCTTGATTAACCACGAGGAATTTGACGTGGCCATTTAGTAAGCTATTACTTATACATGGCGTGTGTCGTTCGTGTGATGAACACCTATAAGAGATGAAGTTGCTGATGCAGCTAGTGGAATCAATGTGTACATGCTCTGGATATTCCAGCAGCTGAATTATTTTCACATTTGAAATCGTATCATCTCCACAAAGATGTCCTCGGAGATTCTTTGTCGAATACAGTAAACTACGGTTATAACGAACTCAAAGGGACTACTAGTTTTAGTTCGTTATAACCGTAATTCGTTATAAGCATATATACAGCTTAACTACAGCAAATAGTTCGTTATATCCGTCAGTTCGTTATAAGCGTGTTCGTTATAACCGTAGTTTACTGTTTATACTTTTATTTTATCTTACATATTTATATCCAGATACTAATATCTGCTAAATGTGGTATATTTGTGCCCGACCAATGGATCCGTATGTATTCTAGATATCATTCTCATCTCGCAGTTGCTATTACAACTTGAGATTCATGACATCACAGAGATGTCATTTAAATGAATTTGAAAAACTAATAAATAGTTCACTCACTTTTGAAAAAAGTAAACACAATCTGTGGATATCAACTTCTTCAATGTGCTATTATAGCGATACGGTAAAGATCCTTACATCTTTGTCAAGTGAACGAGTGAGTATGGTTTTACGCCACTTTTAGCAATATTCCAGCAATATCACGGCGGGGGACACCAGAAAAGGGCTTCACACATTGTACCCATGTCGGGAATCGAACCCGGGTATTCGGCGTGACGAGCGAACGCTTTAATCACTAGGCTACCCCATTGTCAAGCAAGACCGATGAAAATAATAGTACATTTAAGAGATTGTTTCCATTAATTGTTTCTACTTTGTCATCAGTCAACTTTTAAATAAAAGCGACAAAACCATTTCCTTAGCCAAAAGAAATCTTCTTAAAGCAGCATCGACAGTAAGATCCCGACTGTGTCATGAGCATGTGTATAGTAATCACTATCAAATAGTGATGATACCAGTCGCGAAGAGGTGAGCGTAGCCTGCCTCACCTGCGACTCCCGTCACAAACACACGCACAGGCAAGTCAAGAAAGACCTATCAATTTACTTTCCATTTTAACTGTTTGCGTTTTTTAGATCGGAAAACAAACTATACCACAAATATAATTAGGGTACGATTAACATACTGTCGTTTAGAGACTCAGTTACATAGAGAACAGTGATGGGGACGCTCAGTCACGTTTCATAAAATAAAACAAAAAAACAAAAAAAACAAAAAAAAACAAAAAAAACAAAAAAAAAAAAACAGGGGCGGTCGGGTAGCCTAGTGGTTAAAGCGTTCGCTCGTCACGCCGAAGACCCGGGTTCGATTCCCGACATGGGTACAATGTGTGAAGCCCATTTCTGGTGTCCCCCGCCGTGATGTTGCTGGAATATTGCTAAAAGCGGCGTAAAACCATACTCACTCACTCACTCATAAAAAAACAAACACAATGACAGATACGCATCCTTTGGTTACAGATGCTGATTGATTTGTGTTGCAGTTCAGAAGAGGATGCACTTTCATCAATAAGAACATACGCTCACGACAGTACACCTCAGAGCGTATTTACACTCTAGTTCGATAAAATGTCTGCCTTCATCTAAAATACAGGACCAATACTTAGTTCACTGAACATGAAATTAATTTAGTCTCTGTTACTTGGAGGCTTGGTAAATCGATAACACCGTTCTGCTCAATAGTCACGTTAATTGCGGACGCGGATGCAGATAGGGAATTCTCAGGCAAGGAACAATAACGTTGGATTATGTATTTGTAACTGTGTAACTATGTCCCTTGGTATTTCATTGTCTACTAAAACACGGATGTGGGGGACTTGTTATACTAGGAGAAGGATGGGGTGCTCTCTTACAGACTCCGTCCATCTTTGTTTCAGTATAACGGTGTGTATTGTGTTCATATAACAACATCGACATCTGTGGCCGTTTCGAAAATGCGCACCGACTGTTGTATGTCAATAGTAAATACTGGGATTTAAGATAGTCTTAGTATTAATATCGTTTTGTGGAACCGGGCCTTGAAATTTTTGAAGTTTTCGAAATTTTTTCTAAATTTGTTCTTCCATGCCGGATATAAGGAATATTCGGTTATAACTAACTCAATTGTCGGTGTCGACGTTGGATAAAACGAATTTTTGGCTACACCGAAATTGGCTGTGATCCTGCGAAGTGCGGCGCGAATTGTGAATTACGAATTTTGAAGTCCAAAGTTGCCTCCCTTTAGCTGTCAGGATTCGATAGGCGTGGGTTCGAATCTCAGATGACCCTTGCTGTGCCGCACCCAGTAATTTGATTTGTTCGGCAGCTTGGAAAACGTGGAGATCAAACGTCTTTGATCAATCATCCCACAATAAAGGGAACTGTGGCATTGATTTGAATCAATTCTAAGACTAGATGTATTCTTTGAAGTCATTGCGATATGTGAATGTGTTGTCTCTGTCTGGCTTTTATATATACATCATATATTCCGAGTGTGTAGACGAACAATAAGTCGTGTAATAGTGAGTGAGTGAGTGAGTGAGTTGGGTTCAACGCCGCTTTTAACAGTATTCTAGTTATATCACGGGGTGTCAGCTTAATGTGGGAGGAAAGCCCGAAGGGATGCAGGCCTCAGACATTTACCACTTCGGTGAGCCCACGAGCACGGGTATGGTGCTGACAAACCTAGAAACATAATCGGGGCAAACCGGGATTCGAACCCACAATCATAGGTTTCTGGCGTGCCCAAGGGACGCAACTCTGCACAACGAATCGCGGCGCCTTAGTCGACTGGGCCACCCGTGCCCCCAAGTCGCTTAATGACACTACGGTCAACAACAATTTGTTCCTGTTTATAATTAAAATAAAAATAAGTTTGGATACTTACTTTTTCATGCAAATTGTTTGAATGGCGTATGCCACCGGTTGGGACGGACATGCTTACCCTTTTCGCGAACACCTGGTGTCATCACTGATTTTCAGTGGTCCATTCATATAACTTTCACAGCTATTTCCCCCCTACGCCAATTGGAATATGTTTCGGGGGATAATCAAGACATGGCAATTCTCTATCATTGACATTTTATATTTTGTTAAATTATTATACTGTTTCACGTAAATAGGGAGCTGAGTTGACAAAGGAAGTGTTTTTTTATCAAGTGGAATATATTTGCCAGGGATGCCAGTCGGACCGACCGTAGTGCCTCTTTAAAGGTGATCACTGGTCTTAAGCAACCCATGCTTGCCGAAACAGGCGACAATGCTTGTCGTAAGAGGCGACTATAACGGGATCGGGTGGTCAGGCTTGCTGACATGGTTGATGCATGTCATCGTATCCCAATTGCGGAGATCGATGCTCATGATGTTAATCACTGGATTGTCTGGTCCAAACTTCATTATTGGCAGACCGACTTTATATAACTGGAATATTGCTGAATGCGGCGTTAAACAACAAACAAACAACATACATACAAATATTCTATCGCAATTCAGTATGATGCAGCAGCTGCAAGTAGGCTTCTGTTTGACAAAGCGATGTTAGCGCTACGATCATCGCAGGCTTACGTTAGCACATGGAAGTGACGATCACAAACTTAGCGCGGAGATCGCTCTGCTGAAAGGTGAGGTGAGATGAAATTGGGTTTTAGATCGCGTCCAAGATTATTGCACTTATACAGCGACGTGTATTCACGTGTGTGTGGCTTTTTGTACTAGTCCGGACTGATGCCGATTTAAAGTGCTAGCGCAGCTAACATGAATACCCCACTCAGACACAGAAAAGAGACTCCGAGCCGACCTGTCCTTGTTTTAGCCCCTTAATGCCGTGCGCCAGACAGGGTAACAACAAGTACCATCTTTTAACGTCTTTCGGTATGACGCGGCCGGGGATCGAACCTCGGACCTCCCGCTATCCAGGTGGATGCTCTACCTCTAGATCACGGAGGCGTTCTCTGCTGAAAGGGACTCTGGGTTACGTTTATAATGCGAATATGCGAATAACCTAGCCTAGCTTGATGTATTCTGTGCAAACACTCATGAAACTTGTACAATGCTATAGCTACATCCATACATTGAGCATCAATTGAAAACGAACACATTGGAAGTATTTGACAATAGTAAAACATAATCCATCACGGTCACCTATAAAACACATTGGTACGTCAAGCAGCGATTCCAATCTGTACCATGTGACGAATTGCCGATGATAAACCTGTCAGCAAAATATTAAGAAAACGCTATTTGTTCTTTGCCTTATCGATATTTCAAATACGCCAATAAATGTTCTCAAAGGAAATCAATTATTGATGTATTGAGTTCCCGTGAAAGCACGAATGAGTTTTTCTACACATCAAGTCCAGTAAGACTATAGTGTTCCCGTAGTGCGTGTGAATGTGCCTTCTTTATTAAATAAACATAAGCCAATTTCGACCAATTCCAGAAGCTGGGTATTTTGTTCGTTTATGATGTACGTTTGAATGCTCTGTCGATTCCGTGGGCGTATCTCTTGACAGTCAGCGTGTCACAGGCGATCGTGACAAAGCATTTCGCTGTGGAAATCCCCGGGTAAGCAGTGGTGTCCTATGCCACTGAGACACCCGAACATTGTAGTTATTGAAACAATAAAAACAATAAAAGTTCAGTGTCACATCCGGTTGGTTACATATAGTCAACTTTTACATGGTTTGTTGGTGTGTTGGTGGTGTGTTTTTCTGCTGAAGATTTGTTTGTTTGTTTGTTTGTTGTTTAACGCCGCACACAGCAATATTCCAGCTATATGACGGCGGGCTGTAAATAATCGAGTCTGAACCAGACAATCCAGTGATTCACATCATGCGCATCGATCCACGCAATTGGGATACGGTGACGTGCATCAACCAAGTCATCGAGCCTGACCACCCGATCCCGTTAGTCGTTAGGGTATGTGTGAGACAATGCAGTTTGGACAGGAAACACGAAAGATCGACAAGGAGAGTGGATTAGATTTGAGGGATATCAGAGACTCTGACATTTGTGGAGTTTCTGTAGACGAATGTAACGCCATGGCTTTTGCGTTACAGTGAGCGCGTTGTCATGACAATACGGTTTGAGTGAGTATGGTTTAACGCCGCTTTTAGCAATATTCCAGCAATATCACGGCGGGGGACACCAGAAATTGGCTTCACACATTGTACCCATGTCGGGAATCGAACCCGGGTCTTCGGCGTGACGAGCGAACGCTTTAACCACTAGGCTACCCGACAGCCCCTTATGACAATACTGACGTGCGTCGTAAACCTAAACATTCCAAGGCAGCATCTTCTTCCTTGGAGTGTGCCCAGTTCATGTTAGATTGGAATTCGGTGATGAAGCAAACAAACTGTTTCAATCAGAGGTGGTTAATGCAATTTGAAACCTCAGATTGACCAATGAGATCGCGTATTTTCCAAATACAAACCCAACTCACATTTCTCCCTAATATATTCCCTCCATGGAGACCTTCACGAGTCCTTTGTCACTTAATGGTGGTGAGGTGGTGAAATAGGGTTTAACGTCGCGTCCAAGATTATTGCACTTATATAGCAACGTGCATGCACGTATGTGTGTGTGGCTGCTTGCACTAGTCCGGACTGATTCCGATTTATAGTGCTAGCTCACTGAGATACCATGCCTCAGTTTAACATGAATACCCCACTCAGACACAGTATACTGTCTCCGAGCCGACCAGTCCTTGTTTTAGCACCTTAATGCCGAGCGCCAAACAGGGTAACAACAAGTACCATCTTTTAACGTCTTTTGGTATGACGCGGTCGGGAATCGAACCCCGGACCTTCCGCTCTCCGGGCTGACGCTCTACCACTAGACCACGGAGGCGGTCCCTTTGTCACTTTATATAATGAGGGTATTTGAATTGCCCATGTAACATATATATTCTTGTGTGTCCTGTCCATACCTCATTATACAGTTACCCGTAAAACTTGTTCAAGCTTAACGTGTGTCTGAGCTTGTAGACATTATCGCTATAAAACCTATAATACCCTGGGATATGCTTATTAACACGATCGTTATGATGCATAGAGTAAACGGTGTTTTTTTTCACCAGAAAATATTATAAAGAAATATATTTCATTTTTAACGGAATATTTACGAACAAAACACTTACAGTCTAAAAATAAATCACATGAATTCACATACATTCATCTTGATGTTTACATCTATTTCCAACGCAATGGTTTCCTGCAACTCTTTTGATAACAATTGTATAAAAAATCATTATAACGATCGTATTATCCGCACATCCCTCCGTTTAAATAAATTACATATTGTTGTTTATTTATCTATAAATATCTTATCTCTGCCGATATTCTGAAGGACCGTGGATTGTTATTGTCCTGCATGTCTAACATCCAGACCGAATTATCTATTACGCCTATCAACAAAATATCCCTCATCCTTCCAAAAGACTCACATCATGAATAATGCATCTCACTTGGAATGGCTTCATCAAGGGTATGAATATATGAAGAATATATCTGTTTGATGGGTCTATTTGACGCACCTTGTCATAATGCATACCTCACCATAGCAACGCGATGTAGACAATTTAGGAATATTCCAAAGTGAACATTATTCCAACGTTTCCACGTCCGAATTTCAATTCCATTAAAACACATCTGTGACGTCATTCTATTGTTTGAACGCTCTATTATTTTTCAGGAATGGAGAGTTGCTTGTCAACTGTACATTATCTTGAAGCAGCATTTGAATTTTTCAAATATTTTCAACTACAGAATATTTTGTCTAAGTGTAGAAGTAGGGATGAGTTTTAAGTAGGGGAATATCCTCGTAACTCCCCATTCCTTAAAAATAATGGGCCTCGGCCCCTGCGGGGCCTCTGCTCCATTATTTTTAAGGAATTGAGAGTTACTCGGACATTCCCCTCTACGGAATGTACCCTTGGCAACAGTGCTACAATACAAACTACCGTTACTCGGTGCTTGAATAAACATGTATACCACACAATGGAAGTGAAAGAACACCCGACTCTTACGATAGTTCATTTGTCATGCAATGTAGCGGGTATTCTGTATAGTGTTATATCGTTTTAAATGATATATACTACTCTAATGAATTTAAGGAATGAGTGAGTGAGTGAGTGAGTTGGGTATATCGCCGCTTTTAACAGTATTCCAGTTATATCATGGCGTGTCAGCTTAATGTGGGAGGAAAGCCCGAAGTGATGCAGGTCTCAGACGTTTACCACTTCGGTGAAACCCACGAGTACGGGTATGGTGCTGACAAACCTAGAAACATAATCGGGGCGAACCGGGATTCGAACCCACAATCATAGGTTTCTGGGGTGCCCAAGGGACGCAACTCTGCACAGCGAATCGCGGCGCCTTAGACGACTGGGCCACCCGTGCCCCTGAAGTTAAGGAACACCCGACTATTACGATAGTTCATCTGTCGTGTCGAGTAACGGGTATTCTGTAGTGTTATATCGTTTAAAATTTTATATACTACCCAAAAGAACACGTGTGTTTCACATTACTATAGGGGCGGTCGCGTAGCCTAGTGGTTAAAGCGTTCGCTCGTCAAGCCGAAGACCCGGGTTCGATTCCCGACATGGGTACAATGTGTGAAGCCCATTTCTGGTGTCTCCCGCCGTGATATTGCTGGAATATTGCTAAGAGCGGCGTAAAACCATACTCACTCACTCTTATTACTATAGTTATTACATGACAGATTAACTACAGTAATATGAAAGAATCGGAGGTTTTTTAACTTTTTTTTTAATAGTACATATAATTTAAACCGATATATCACCATGACCTGACCATCTTCGACGGCACGCTTGTCTCGAACATCGGGCAACTCGAAATGGTGTTGTTTATAACAGACTTTCGACCTCAGTTAGTATTATGCATCTTAAGTGCCTTTGCTTTGTACCTGAAATAGAAGCCTGCAAGAACAGTTTATTTTTTTAGAATGTTATTGTAGGTAGTATAGTATAAAGTTATATTTTCCCTTTGGCATTTTTGTGAAATAAGACAGAAATATTAAACATGATAGAGCGTCTAAACGGAAACAATGCACTCGTTGCTTGGTGAGGTGAGGTGAAATGGGGTTTAACGTCGCGTCCAAGATTATTGCACTTATATAGTAACGTGCATGTACGTGTGTGTGTTTGTGTGGCTGCTTGTACTAGTCCGGACTAATGCCGATATATAGTGCTAGCTCACTGAGATACCATGCCGCAGTTTAACATGACTACCCCACTCAGACACAGTATACTGACTCCGAGCCGACCAGTCCTTGTTTTAGCACCTTAATGCCGAGCGCCAGACAGGGTAACAACAAGTACCAACTTTTAACGTCTTTTGGTATGACGCGGCCGGGGATCGAACCCTGGACCTTCCGCTCTCCGGCCGGACGCTCTACCATTAGACCACGGAGGCGGTCTCGCTGCTTGGAGGTTCATAAGCTAGGAATTGTATATGAGGAAAGATTTACTTGTCGTTGAACATCCACTTGCTCCAGGCAGGGAAAGGAATTGTGATGTTTTATTAATAAGCAGGCTTTGCGTCTATAATAAAGTTTGAACTTTTTTTTCAAATTCCTGATTGTCAGGTCAGCGGATCAGTGAGCAAAACAATACAAGATAAAACATCTAATGTATGTACGACAATAGCCGGGTTCTTTCCACTTAACGAACGTAGCGCTACGACTTTGCATACACTTGTGATAAAATATATATAGTAACGCATTAGTGTCAGCCTTAATGTGTGAGTGTGGAATGGAGAGATTAACATAAAACGTTTCAATGACGCAGATCTATTCTCATGGTTATTATTGTGATATAAATTCACTCAAACGCTGAGAATGTCAAAAGAGAACTGCAAAGGGTAACATATATATATATATATATATATATATATATATATATATATATATATGTTTTCCTGAATCTTGTCAATCCCATCAGTGTCAAAAGGGACAGAAAATTCAATAACATAAATGATTTCATTGGATTTATCAAAAAGGACAAGATCAGGTTTATTGGCCTGGATAGGTCCGAGTCTGTAAACGGGCCTATTCCAAAGAATGCTGAATTTATCATTTTCCATGACGCCCGCTACATATTCCGGGTCGTACAATGGATGGACCTCTGTGTCAAAACCACAAGCATGGCGAAGACGGTAATAAGATGATCGAGCCAGCCCATCATGTCTCTTAAGATACTGTGTTTGTGCCAAAGCTGGGCATCCACTGACAATCTGTTGGGAGGTCTCATTAAATTCATTGCATATTCTACATTTCATATTTACATTTTGATGCAAAGAACAAATCACATATTTACAGTTTCGAGGGGGAAGTGTCTATTTTGAGCAGCCAGCAGAAAGCCTGCTGTTTCCTTTTTCAGGCCAGTCGGCTTCATCCAAGCGAAGGACTCTGCAGGATTGCTGATCCTCTCAAAACACTGCACATAAACCTGATGCAGTGGTCGGTCAAATAGCCTCTCCTTGAAAAACTGAGTCTGGGCCGATTTGATATGGCACTTCGATTGGTTGCCACTCATTTCTGTACCGTCCAGCAGTACAGAACCATCAACAAAATCAACACTGACATTGACATTTTGTCCCACATCCTTGGGTCGTTTAATAAAACTGTGGAATGCCTTGTTTTTATCATGAGTCTTGACATGCTTCACAAGAGGATCATCAGACAAACAAAAGTGTCCAAAAGTGCACAATACAATTCTATCACGAAGAGCCTCCACGTTAATCAAAACACGCCCTCCCATCATAATTGGTAAATATAAGCGATTGAGGGAAGAGCGAGGGTGGCGGGATCTACTGTCTGCCACGACTCTTCGTGTGACGGTGTCAATACCCTGAATTTCTTGTTACGTCCAAACAACAACACGAAAAATAAGAAAGGACGGATACAGCGTAAGTATTTGTAACTTTATAGCGAGTGTTCAGCCCTGAACTCCAGATTTTCTTAAATCTACATTTGTATTCTACCGTAAGTTTGTCTTTGAGATGGCCATTCCGGAGTGTGTCTTTAACCTGCATCCCGAATTACGTATTGACCTGACCATCCAAATTTCAAATGTACTGACAGCAAAGCTTATTTATCTATATTTTTCATTGTTCCGTGTTTCGTTTCCATCAGTATACATTGGCAGGTAGGTTTGCATTTCGATAGCTAGGTAAGATGCATTGCTGTAATCTTGTGAGACGTGTAGGACGTTGTATGCAACAGATACAGTTAACATATAGTGTTAGGTATCATGAATAATTTCCTCAGATTTTTTTGTAGTGAAGACTGGTCACAAAATGTTATAAAAATATCACCAAAAATATTCCAAGCATCTTCTGTTCAGCATCATCTGTTTCGTCGAGTGTATTGAAGGTTTCCTTGTCTTGGTGCAGTTCCATGACGTCTATGGACATTGGCACATGCTCCGTGATTGTCAAGTAACCGATCTACCCTTGCAATCATCTTTCAACAAAGGACCAATGTCTCGAACGTGGAGCCGCCTCAGGAATGTGTGCAATTCATATCGAGACCCTCTCGAACAATAGGCAACAGCGTGGCAACAAGCATACCCGTCCTATCTTACTCTGGCTGGGGAAATGAGCTGTGAAATCTATCTATCGACAATTAGCTGGTAATGGAAAGCCTATAATCTCAGTAACAGTGTAAACCCTGGTTGCCGTGAACACGAAAAACTATTAACTCAACTCCATCTCATATTGGACTATTTAATCGATTGACTATCACACCAGCCGTAAAGAATATCCTATTTTTCGTCATACTAATCTACCATGTACATGCAGTCGGTTTGGTAACGGCGCCCAGGAGATAATAGAGAAGCACTAACGTTCCCAATACACTAGGAGGAGAGTGTTTTACGTTAATACTTTGGGCAAACATACATTCTCAAAAGCAAAGGCTACCAAAGGTTCGGCAATTCCGGCATGAAGTCTTATCCCTTTGGAAGCACGTTTCCCTTCGATTTTACACACATCATGTGAGCATTCTATCTCGGAGTCGATAGCAACACTGGTGTGGGAATCCGCGACGCGCTACACTCATTATTGTAATTAAATAAACCATAGCCGACCTGGCGAAATGTCCCTGTTATCTTGCAGTGGAATAACAGACAGTGAGTCGCAAAATACAGCGTTTTCTGTACTTCCAAATTCAGAAGCAATTACGACCATAAATTTCAAGCAGTTTATGACTTATTCTCTGGACCAGACAACGTGGAGAGGTGAAAATGGCATTGCTACCTTCGGGTTACAGTCTGTGTCTACGTTGTCATAATTCTAGACGTTTAGAGTGTAAGATGCGTGTCATCCCTATTTGATAGTGATTCATAAACACATGCTCATGATATAGTCGGAATCGTACAATTTGCTTTCGGCTGAGATGTCTGGTGAATATGGAAATAGTTTTGTCGCCTTTATGTATCTACAGTGAACATGTAAGGTGGTCTGTTAACGGCGGGATGGTAGGGTGGTCCAGTGGATGATGCTCGTTACGCCGCACACCAGGTTTCGATTCCCATGTGGGTAGAGTACATTTCTGGTTTCTCCCGTCGGGACATTGCCGGACTATTTATAAAGGCGGCGCACTATTGATTGCTGTAGCTACAGTTCTATTCTCACAGGTCAGCTTCATCAACATCTCTGAAGATTACTTTGGAGTTCATGTTTGGTGTTCAGGTGCCGTTACAAAGATGCCAGACCTCATGACGGTTCACGTAGTATGTTTCAAGAACGTATGTCTCTGATAATGGGGGGGGGGGGGGGGGGGGGGGGCACGGGTGGCCTAGTCGTCTAAGGCGCCGCGATTCGCTGTGCAGAGTTGCGTCCCTTGGGCACGCCAGAATCCTATGATTGTGGGTTCGAATCCCGGTTCGCCCCGATTATGTTTCTAGGTTTGTCAGCACCATACCCGTGCTCGTGGGTTTCACCGAAGTGGTAAACGTCTGAGACCTGCATCACTTCGGGCTTTCCTCACACATTAAGCTGACACGCCGCGATATGACTGGACTACTGTTAAAAGCGACGTTGAACCCAACTCACTCACTCACTCACTCTCTGAGATAAGTCCATCAACACGTACCAACAGTATTTCACAAGTTTTGGTTGGGGTTATTATTCCTGTACCGTTTCCTTTTTGGTTCATTAGTCCCCTTCAGGTCAGGTTTGGTTATTCTTGGTGCTTTCAAAGCAAGAGGATTTATGTTTGTCTGTTTGGGCACAGGTAGACCAGTCGGCTGAGGTGCCGCAATTCGCTGTGTAGAACTAATTCCATCACTCACGCCAGAAACCTGAGATCGTGGAACACTTGTCCTAGCACCGTTTCAAATATACCATCACAACTAAGAGGTTCATGTGCGTCGATTTAAAAAAATATATATCATCCGTTTTGATTATTCCTGTACATTTACAAGATAACGTAATTCACCGTATTTTTATATTTGTACATCGGAATGATGTTGGCGTGACACGTTCTGGTTTGGAAAGTTTCAAATTGTCTTCTGTTGAAATATGTACAGTAACAAATGGCGTAAATTCCACTATAGCATCCCTTATAACATTGTATGTCGGAGGGGCGGTGCGGTAGCCTAGTGGCTCAAGCCTTCAGTCGTCACGTCGAATACGTGGGTTCGATTCCCCAAATGGGTACAATGTGTGAATCCCATTTCTAGTGTTCCCCGCCGTGATATAACTGGAATATTTCTAAAAAAGGGTAAAATCATGCTCACTGTATGCCAGAAGGTGTCTTGTGGTCTGATGCCAGCTACACCGACCACTGCGTTCTTGCTGCATGTTAAAAAATATTACACCTATTCTCATGATTGCATTGCCACATCACCAATTGTGTCGATATAGCATGACGAGTACGTTGTATATACAAGTAGCATTCCTGGAATGATAACTGTGCGTTATATTGTCTCTTTATAACCTTGGAACGCTTTCAACCAAAATAAAATGCAAATTCAAGGCACCTGGAGTATGTGTCGGCGTTTGAACTGACTGGAGCCACGCAAGATGAAAGAATCCTTCTTCGATTTGATGCCACCTAAATGAAACAATGCATGAGTTTCCTTTCTGAATCATCATTGATAGAGATGCTTTCTGCTCTTTGTGAATCAATATTTCATCCTCTCTATGTTCTTTGACCACATACATAACGTGTCCATTTTCAAATGATGCCGTCTTCTCATTTACATGTTTGAGAAACAATTGGAACTTACGTCTCAGGGACAATACCTCTTTATGCAGGCTATAGAAGAGATTAAGCTTTATTTATGTGATAGAATTATGTGCTTGAAATGGAAATTGGAAGGACCTGAATAAACATTGTGCAAAATATTGATTCTGAACAAGTTGTTGTCCGTACAGATTCTTCAAACTTCAAAGCATCTAAATGATGAATGGTAGGGGTTTAGCCTACAGAGGATGGTTTCTCCAGAGATCGTCGTTTATAGATTCTTCATCTTAATAGCGACTCACTCAATGTGATGAAACTTTAGAGTGTTTCAATTTAATTTGTTGTACTACAGTATTTATATTTCATTCAACATTTTCGTAAATTTCTTACTTCTCGCATGTATAGCATTATATATTAACCCTAATGTTGCAATGCATGTACGTTGTTGCCATGTTTGGGATCTCAAATGAACAATGTGTGTGATGTCATATCTAAAAAAACACATGGAGCATCGTTTTTCCAAATTGCTGATGTACAAAATCCAATCAGAGCCACTGAATGGGAGTCCCATGATATATATGTTCTAGGTCTTGTGAAAAATGTCATCAGGAACGAACAGCATCCAACTTTAACATCCCTCAGGCGAGCTCTGCAGGCACTGAATTTTCTATTGACCTCAGGGGATAAGCGATAAGTATTGACTCATAGCACATTCATCGCATTGATTGTTTGTTTGTACAATAATATAAACACCCTGGATACATATTAAGAAGCAAGAATCTGACAAAAAAATCCTTTTCGTTCTGTGATCGTGTTTGTTTGTTTGTTGTTTAACGCCATATTATGCAATATTCCAGCTATATGTAGGCGGTCTGCAAATAATCGAGTCTGGACCAGACAATCCAGTGATTGACACCATGAGCATCGATGACGTGCATCAACCAAGTCAGCGAGCCTGAACACCCGATCCCGTTAGTCGCCTCTTACAGATCGTGTTGTGAGAGGCATTGGAACGTCTCAAACTGATCATCATTATCTTATGTGGTTTCGTAAGAGCCGTCTACAATGTTAGTCGTGTGGTCAAGCTCTGTGATTGGCAGACCGCCTCCGTGGTCTTGTGGTAGAGCGTCCGCCCGGAGAGCGGAAGGTCCAGGGTTTGATCCCCGGCCGCGTCATACCAAAAGACGATAAAAGATGGTACTTGTTGTTACCCTGTTTGGCGCTCGGCATTAAGGGGCTAAAACAAGGACTGGTCGGCTCGGAGTCAGTATACTGTGTCTGAGTGGGGTATTCTTGTTAAACTGCGGCATGGTATCTCAGTAAGCTAGCACTATAAATCGGCATCAGTCCGGACTAGTACAAGCAGCCACACACACACATACACGTGCATGCACGTCGCTATATAAGTGCAATAATCTTGGACGCGACGTTAAACCCAATTTCACCTCACCTCACCTGTGATTGGCAGCACGTTATCGAACCCCGACGGCGTCGAAAATTGCTCATACTTTCAGTCATTGGTTTGTCTGCTCCAGACTCGATCCTTTCATAAGGCCATTTGATGTACGTGAGTGAGTGAGTATGGTTTTACGCCGCTTTTAGCAATATTCCAGCAAGATCACGGCGGAGGACACCAGAAATGGTCTTCATATATTGTACCCATGTGGGGAATCGAACCAGGGTCTTCGGCGTGAGGAGCAAACGCTTTAACCACTAGGCTACCCGATCGTCTTTGATGTAAGTGGAACTTGTACATTGCTGAATGTGATGATAGGTAACCTCGTAATAAAACAGACGATGAGATTGAGACCTATTTATCACAAAGGAATGCACTGATAATATCGTTCTGGATTAGGCAAACCAATGGTCAATATCACGAGCATTTATCCTAGCCATCGTGGCTTGCTGACACAAAATCAGACGTTTGATAAATAATAATAAATTAGATACTTATATAGCGCCCTTTCCAAACTCGTGCTCAAAAACGCTTTTATTCATAGGCTTGCGCAAGCAGATAGGTTTGAGTTGTGTCTTGAATGAGTTCTAATTGTCTTGGTTTCTGATGCCAAATGGAAGAAAATTCCACAGCACAGGTCCGGCTTTCTTGAAAGCTCTGTCGCCGTTGGTCTTGGGTGTTCTAGAAAACTGTGAACTGTACTTTATTTTCTGACCGAAGTGACAAGGCTGATTCTCATCAAAGCCGACTGACATGACAATACGTGTTAGATATCTACCTAGAGGGGCGATCGGGTAGCTTCGTGGGTAAAGCGTTCGCTCGTCACGCCGAACACCCAGGTTCGATTCTCGACATGGGTACAATGTGTGAAGCCCATTTCTGGTGTCCCCCGCCGTGATATTGCTGGAATATTGCTAAAAGCGGCGTAAAACCATACTCACTCACTCACTCTTGTGTCCCCCGCCGTAATATTGCTGGAATATTGCTAAAAGCGGCGTTAAACCATACTCACTCACTCACTCACTCGCTCACTCTATCTACCCAGGATCACCGTTGAAATTCAAAACGTCTGGAAGATCTGTCGAAACAGATTGCTTTGGTCGTAACTGACAACGTAGCGATGAACGTTATATGCATGTAAATACGTTTCTCTATTTCTTGTCTTTCCTAATTTATTAATTGCATACATGTGAATCTAGGGGAGAGGGCGATCTAAGTGTGATAACGTGTGCCCAAACCTTTTCATGAGAATATAACATGTTTAAACCTATGAGTCACTGAAAATCAGTGATGACACCAGTTGTTCGCGAAAAAGGTAAGCATGTCCTCCTCTACTGGCAGCACCCAGCACTCACACAATTTCCATGGCGACAGCTTAAGATCAGATGGTAGTTTGTTCCATAGCGAGGAATTGCTGGAATATTGCTAAAAGCGGAGTAAAACCACACTCACTCACTCACCCATAGCGAGGACGCGCGGAACTGGAAAGAACTCTGACCAAAGGTTTTGAAACGGGTTTCCGGGACTTGCAACAGGTGTTATTGTGAGAATGGAGAGATCTGGAAGGCTTGTATTTAGGCAGTAGTTCGGTAAGAGATAATGGGGCTGTTTCCATGTAGCATTTGTAGGCCAGGTTTAGAAATTTTGAATTCACAATTTATGAATTATTTTTATATCATGGGGGAATGCATGTACGGAAAATTACAGTTTGACCTCAAGTGGGAATTGCCATTATTTCAGAAGTCAAATATTTATATGACAAAGGAGGGGAATACATTAAGCTTCGATAATGTAATGCTCAAGCAAAAAACACAGATGTGACACTTTGCACGGATAGTTATGTTTACCCTAACAATCGGATGAAATCGGTAACAACAGATGTGTTTTTTCTTCAAATTTCCGGGGTTTACAATTATATAATCAATGTATTAGTGAGTAAGTGAGTTGGGTTTAACGCCGCTTTTAACAGTATTCCAGTTACATCACGGCGTGTCAGCTTAATGTGGGAGGAAAGCCCGAAGTGATGCAGGTCTCAGACGTTTACCACTTCTGTGAAACCCACGAGCATGGCTATGGTGCTGAAAAATCTAGAAACATAATCGGGGGCGAATCGGGATTCGAACCCACAATCATAGGTTTGCTCAAGGGACGCAACTCTGCACAGCGAATCGCGGCGCCTTAGACGACTGGGCCACCCGTGCCCCCAATAAAGAGGTATTGAGTGGTTACGGTGCAAGAGCTTTCTGTCATTGTACCCAATGGTGTGGATCGCTACTTCATCAACCGTCGGATGATGTGGTCGGGTTACAGATGTCAGTGATATTACAGTAGTATTCATGACTGTGCACAAAAAACCATTGATAACTATTAATCCCTTATGTACATGTGAGGTCGTTTAATGAAAAAGGTCAAAATGTTTAATTTTCACAATTACTTGCATACTATCGTGTTTATTCCAATTTATTCCAATCAAGATAAACACACAGCAGTTGTAATATATCTCACTGAACACATACAGTAAACTACGTCTATAACGAACACGCTTATAACGAACTGACCGATATAACGAACTTATTTTTCAGTCCCGGTCATGTGTTGTATATTTGCTGTATATATGCGTGAGTGAGTGAGTTGGGTTTAACGCCGCTTTTAACAGTATTCCAGTTATATCACGGCGTGCTGTATATATGCGTATAACGAACTACGGTTATAACGAACTAAAATTAGTGGTCGCTTTAAGTTCGTTTTAGCCGTAGTTTACTGTATAGTCATTGACTCAGTCGCTATATCATAACAGTAAACTACGATTACAACGAACACGCTTATAACGAACTGACGGATATAACGAACTTACTTTTTTGTCCCTAAATTTTGCTGTAGTTATGCTGTAGATATGCTTATAACGAACTACGGTTATAACGAACTAAAATTAGTGGTCCCTTTGAGTTCGTTATAACCGTAGTTTACTGTAGTTGGCTTTGTGAGCTTAAGCACAAGTGTACCTTTAAAACAAAAAGGAAGGAATAATTCATTGTTATCTGGCATATTGGTTAACTTGTTGGGTACCACATGTGAAACACAATTAAGGTTGTATTCAAAGATTACTTGAATAATAAATTGTACATTTGTACATGTTACATTCTCTTTGTTCGTGAGATCAAATTAATCGTTTCCGTTGTTCACCTCTGCCTGCTTCACCTCCTCTGACAATAGACCACTCATCGGTTTTGGAAGACCTCCAAATGCCTGTATTCAATTGCGCTCTGTGGTCGAAATAACGAACTGCAGGATGTCATATTGTCAATTCAGTCTGGCTGGTTTGTTGTGATGTATATCTCTGTTATTGATTATTAATTGAAGCTGGCATCAAGTCCTGCGACAGCTGATTACTGTTGAGATCAAACTGACCTTAGCTGTTTCAAAACTAATATCGATCCGTATTTGCCTTTGAAATTAAATCTCAATTATATTCCCTACCTCAATAAAGCCTTATGACTAATGACTTATGATAAAGACTTTTTGTGGTATAAAACAACATGATTTTGTGATTGGTATATTGCAGTCCTGATTTATACTCAGAACTCAAACTCAGATGGGCGGTCGGTTAGCTTAGTGGATAAAGCGTTCGCTCGTCATGCTGACGCCCAGTTCGATTCCCCACAATGCGTAGAATGTTTAAAGGCCGTTTCTTGAATATTGCCGAAAGTGACGTGAACCCGTATTCGACCATGAATTTGTAAATTACTCTATTCTGATTGGTCAATCAAAGGTTGTCAAATCACAATTAACCCCCACTGATTGAAACAGCCGATTTGAATGCTATTGTTTTCAGACATTGTCGGTAGGCATATTTAATCAGTATATATTCAAATATAGCTTACACAACGCAACGTGGCGGTTAATGTGATATTCAAAGGTTGTGTGGCAATACATTTCGTTCTGAAAACACGATAGAAATCTACAAAGAGGATGTATTGTACGTTTTGGGAAGAACAGAGAGCTTGGAATTCTGCGCTTTTCTATGTACGACTGTGACGTCATATCTATTGCGTCACAATGAGGGATATGACGTCATTATGGTGATTTGCGGTGTGGAACGAAGCTTGCTTAGTTTTCTTTAGGGGTTCCTACCTCATGTTTGCTTACAACCCACTCAAAACACTGAACTCAACCCATGCTGCTTCACTCAGTATATTTGCACCACCAAAGGGTTTTATTTAGTTTTGATTGTTTGTTTGTTGTTTGTTGTTTGTTGATTTTATTTAGTCATGGTAGAATGGAGATAAACGCGTTTGGTTCCAAATTCAATTAAGGGGGGTTAATTTACAGGTGACCTAGCTATGCGTTGAAAACACAGTATGTTTATCTCCTAAAACTCATCATTCGTAACTCATAACAATCTGTTGGTTACTTCTTAATTATCTTTTTAAAATTTTCGCTGAGAATCCAAATAAAGACATGAATGACACATGAAAAGAAATGCCTTCTATTTATTTAATTTACTAATACCGTTTTCGTTTGATCTTAAATGTGTTGCCAGCGCGTATCATTTAAATTAAATTAAACGATGAAGATAGAAGGATATTTGACTTAAGCGACCATTTGCTTTAAAACATCTTGGGCCCCGTCCCACAAAGCGATCTTAGCACTAAGATGATCGTAACTTCCATACTTTAACATAGACTTACGACAGACTTAGCGCTAAGATGATCGTAACTCCCATACTTTAACATAGACTTACGACAGACTTAGCGCCAAGATGATCGTAACTCCCATACTTTAACATAGACTTACGACAAACTTAGCGCTAAGATCGCTTTGTGGAACGGGGCCCTGGCCGTGAACTTTTGAACCCTGTCCCCGACCTCTCTCGACTATGGGGGTCGTAGGTCATAGTGATTAACGTGTTCGCTCGTTGTGTGGAATGTCCGGGTTCGATTCCCAACATCGGATTCCCCACAGTGTGACATCGGGAGTCTCTCGCCGTGATATTGCTGGAACATTTGTAACAGCCTGCTCTACCGACAAGCATCGGGTACAGTAAACTACGGTTATAACAAACTTAAGGGACCACTAAGTTAAGTTCGTAATAACCGTAGTTCGTTGTAAGCATATATACGGCATATATACAGTAAATTGCCAGCACTAAAATACAATTCTTATATCCGTCAGTTCATCATAAACGTGTTCGTTATAAACGTAGTTTATTGTACCTAGAACCTATTCTGATCTATTTTCCATGAAGGGTTTTGTAACGGAATGAGTTTGGTTTGAGTGAGTAAGTGAGTATGGTTTTGCGGCACTTTTTCCAATATCACTGCGGGCGATACCATAAATAGACTTCACACATTTACCGATGTTGGAAATCGAACCCGAGTTGATGAGTGAGTATTGTATTCCAGCAATATCACTGCGGGGGACACCAGAAATGGGCTTAACACATTGAACCCATGTCGGGAATCGAACCCGGAATTGAATTCGAGCAAACCGCTTGATACTATTTCAGCTCTATCACCGTTTGTCATCTTTTTTAAGGGCATGGTGCTGCCAAACTAAGAACCTTATTTGGGACAGATCTTGGATTCGAACCCGCACCAGAGTGAGTGAGAGTTTAACGCCGCTTTTAACAGTATTCCAGTTACATCACGGCGTGTCAGCTTAATTTCGGAGGAAAGCCCGAAGTGATGCAGGTCTCAGACGTTTACCACTTCGGTGAAACCAACGAGCACGGGTATGGTGCTGACAAACCTAGAAACATAATCGGGGTGAATCGGGATTCGAACCCACAGTCATAGGTTTCTGGCGTGCCCAAGGGACGCAACACTGCACAGCGAATCGCGGCGCCTTAGACGACTGGGCCATCCGTGCCCAAGGGACGCAACTCGGCACAGCTAATCGCGGCGCCCTAGACGACTGGGCCCCCCCGTGCCCCCCGCACCAGAAGGAGTAATAGTTGTCAATGTGAATATTATTTTACGCCACTTTTATCAATATGAGAGGAGAGTACCTGGCATTGGCTTCATACATAGAGCCCCTTAACACGGGCCATTGGCGTGACGAGCGAACGACTTGGACACAAAGCTATCCAACCGACCCCTCTCATAAATAAATACATGGTTCAACAAATATGCATCGCAAAACTCGATCTCAGTATGTTATTAATGTGTATATCACTTGCATATTCGAGGTCATTCTACCATGAGTAGTTTAGTATCAGCTCTGACAAGCCTGCGTCAGATCCAACTTTTGAATCCAGCGCTAATCAGAGCATGACAGCGCCATCTGGTTCCGGCGCCATGCTGTGCAGGTCTCTGAATATACGTTCTAATTAACCGTCAATTCATACTAGATCTGAAGAGGTATGTTAATTATGGCAGATGGATCATTAAACACACAATATTGTTCAAAGAGCTTTAATCAATACTTCCGCATCTGTCCCGACCAGTATCGACTCAGGATGAATTCCAACAATTCTATGAATGCTAAAACAGCTGTCAAAAATACCTATTGAGCTTTATTTTCAAGGCAAAACGTGAATTGTGTTCCTCAAAATATATATCATATCATAAATATGGTAGATAAGACAATATTCTGTGAACCCTGGTTTAGATCAATGCAGGGTGTATTGAAAGGACAAATTAATTCTGAGCAGGAATTGTCCTGAATTATTTGGTTGGTTTGTACATTTTGCCTCACTCAGCAATATTCCAGCTGTATGACGGTAGTCTGTAAATATCGAGTTATCAAATGTCGAAAGGTAGATTTCATTGTCAAGGCGTGTTTTGTCTACATTTCACTACTTTGAGGAACAATCGAACATGCTCTCATACGACTCTTGCCTCATTTAGGCTTTCAAAAGTTTTTGTAGTAGACATATGGGGAATAATTCCATATTTGACGCATCAATGACTAAAATGATAACCGACTCATTTCCCTATTTTGACGTGGATCATATGTGTTTCCGTGTTGTGCCACCGTCGGGGTAGGATACGCTCACCTCTTCGTGAACACCTGGTGTCATCCCTATTTGATAGTGGTTCATAAACACATGCTCGTGATATAGTCGGAATCGTACAATCGACTGTCTTCTTATGAATATGAAAAGGGTTTTGTTGCTTTTTTTTTACAGTGAACTCCAAAATGGTTTAATGTTGGTTCCTACATGTTTGCATATTTTTGTCGGTTTAGTTTATAAATACAGAATTGTGATTCAGTCGAGACTTTGGTTAAACGAGAGAAAATGCATCGATGTTTGGGTTAATGTTTAAGTCATTGTTACGCGTCACACGAAAAGACGTTGAAAGTGGTACTTGTTGTTACCCTGACTCCCGCTTGGCATGAAGGGCATACAACAAGGACTGTTCGGTACGGAGTTTGTATTCTTTGTCTGAGGAAGATATCCATGTTAAACTGCGGCATGGTATTTCAATGGCCTAGCACAAAAGAACAGGTATTAGTCCACACACACACACAAACACAGAGAGACAGAGAGTGAGAAAGAGAGAGATGAGGGAGAGAGAGGGCGAGAGAAGACTGAGAGAGAGAGGGCGAGAGAAGAGAGAGTGAGAAACGAGAGAGAAGAGAGAAAGTCAAAGAGAGGAGAGAGAGAGAGTCACAGAGAGAGAGAAGAGAGAAGGCTGAGAGAGAGGGCTAGAGAGGGGAGAGAGTGAAAAGAGAAGAGAGAGAGTCAGAGAGAGAGATAGATAAAGAGAGAGAGAGAGAGAGTACACACGCCTGCATTCACGTCACAATACGTTGACGTTCAACGCGACGTCAACCTCATTTTACGTCACCCCATCACGCCCTCCCATCCCTCCGCCGTGATTGCCGTCTATCGCATGGCATCTGGCCACCACATGAACGCTTCAGTAAATGGCGGGGGTATTTCTGGGTCCGATATAATCTAACTTAAGTACTTCATGTGCGGTATAGTTTCAACCTATTTACATATAAAACATACATTTGCATATTTCAGCTCCAATAATATCACAATATCTATCAGGTTTCAGGGAAAGTCTACATTTTAATATCGATTCTGAATGTCAAAGATCAGAATCCGAAAGGAAGGCCCAGCATCGCAGAATATGGAGGAATTATTCATTGAAGATCACCATATAATTCACCTGGAGCTAGAAGGGGAAACCCAATTCTTCAATTAAGAATATAACACGTCCCATTTTAATTCTGGAAACCCAAAAGTCCAGAAACTCTACGCTCTTTGCCCAGTCTCGGTTAAAGGTATTTACAAAATTAAACATGCCGTTTTCATGGGAACATACCAAGGAAGAAAAAATGAAAAAAAAATTGTTTAAAAACTCAATATTTAGACTATGTCGCCCATGGGCCTGCCCATGGGCGAAGTGTGGCCCATGGGCCTGCCCATGGGCGAAGTCTGGCCCATGGGTAGGCCCATGGGCAGGCCCATGGGCGAGAATATGTTCCTTTACTTAAAACTCATGTTTTTGTTTCGTAAATACATTTAATGTATTTATTTAAGTATCATGACACAAAATTTAACTCATTTTAACTTAATTCAACGATTTTATAGCGATATTGAAATATTTCGCCCATGGGCGAGAAAAAGGTTTGGCCCATGGGCGAGAATATGTTCCTTTACTTAAAACTCATGATTTTGTTTCGCAGATACATTAAATGTATTTATTTAAGTATCATGACACAAAATTTAACTCATTTTAACTTAATTCAACTATTTTATAGCGATATTGAAATATTTCGCCCATGGGCGAGAAAAAGGTTTGGCCCATGGGTAGGCCCATGGGTAGGCCCATGGGCGAGAATATGTTCCTTTACTGAAAACTCATGTTTTTGTTTCGTAAATACATTTAATGTATTCATTTAAGTATCATGACACAAAATTTAATGAAAAAATGAAAAACAAAATGTTCAAAAACTCAATATTTAGACTATGTCGCCCATGGGCCTGCCCATGGGCGAAGTCTGGCCCATGGGTAGGCCCATGGGCGAGAATATGTTCCTTTACTCAAAACTCATGTTTTTGTTTCGCAAATACATTAAATGTAATTATTTAAGTATCATGACACAAAATTTAACTCATTTTAACTTAATTCAACTATTTTATAGCGATATTGAAATATTTCGCCCATGGGCGAGAAAAGGGTTTGGCCCATGGGCGAGAATATTTTCCTTTACTTAAAACTTATGTTTTTGTTTCGCAAATACATGCAGGTGTTCTTACTATTTTCATGGCACATAATGTAACTCAATTTTACTCAATTCAGCTATTTTACAGATTTATTGAAATATTTCGCCCATGGGCGAGAAAAGGTTTTGCCTTCGAAATCCTTGATTATTATATCATGCCAGAGTTCTGAAATTCAGTGACAATGTTGTTGAACAGTAGAATCTGATGGATGTATTGTGCAGAACCTGTTTGACACTATGGGTTCCAGGACCACTAACACTCTGAGCTGAAAAAGTTTGGTCCTAACCGCACCCAACATCTTTAATGAACCCAGCCTTATCTCTCAAAACGTTTTGGCAGTTTATCATACGAATTCATGTTCGTGTAAAACATTCAATTTTAGTTAGTTTCTATTTCATTTCCCATTTTATGACCCGCTGATACATCACACTGTGCAATTACGTGACAGGTACGCGTGCGCGTATTTTAATGGAAAGAAACTATTCGTCTTTTATTGCATAACGTTTGGCTGAATATCTTACATTCTAACGAAATCTCGAAATAATTATTTAATTACAAGCAGTGTCGAACTGACCAGTAGGAATTATGTTTCAATGCGATTGAGGAAAACGTGAGTGAATATTGTGACACTAAAGCAACTTTTAACTGCATTGTCACTTTTGGTATGAAAATGGTAACAGTTCAGAAAAACGTAACAGCCTTCTTATGATAATTCTCATATTCTCATTAGTACGTTGTGTCTAATTACAGTGTCGGCCTTATTTACAGGTGATTCTACAATACTTGTTGTCGGTCAATTACAATCTGCCACACCACGCGTGAATAAACAGTTATGCAGGTGTTGCTGTGGGCAAATACCTAGCCTGTACATGTATATTTTTGTGGATACATGTATTACATATTTTCGTAGATATGTGGATATATTAAGCACCAAGACACAAAAAGTTTATGAAAGATGAATTAGTGCCTTGATATATATATTCAACGCGAACGAAGCTTGTATTTTCTCCGCGATCCTGATGTGTATCATCGTTTAATTGGTCATTCATTAAAAGTATGTTGTGAGGCGATATCAAAGGAGCCGCTCAATATACCCAGTGTCGTCCGTTTCGCGTGAACTACCACCCTACCCTGTCAGTAAGAGTTATATAATCGGTACACAAATATATTTGGTGCGATGTCAGGGGCTTAATAAATTGAGAATGTATCGATGTTACAAACAAGTATATGGGACAGAATACTATGTTTCAAATAAGATGCCCAGAAACTATAGATCGGCACTAGCCAAGTTTAGATGTGGTGTGGCTCCTATTCGAGTGGAAACCGGTCGATACGAAGGTGTACCTGTCAATAATAGAAGATGTTTTCACTGTAATGACAGCGTAGAAGACGAGGTCCATGTTTTGTTTCACTGCGCATTATATGATGATATCAGGGCAACTCTTTTTAATGAATGTATTGCTAAATCTTATAATGTTTTAGATATGCCTGATGTCGACAAACTTTGTTTTATTTTCAGTGACTCCAGTGTGTGTTTTATACTTGCCAAAGTCTGCTTTTTAATTCTTAATCGTAGAAAACATCTTTTATATGGATAACTTATTACTATATATCTTTATATCATTTATGTATAAATTCTGTGATAATTCGTCTCTCATAATTCTACTGAATGGTTCTGTACATTTTATCTATGTCAAGTTGTATAAAGCTGTTTTATGTATGTACAGGAGTGAGACGTTAATAAACTATTGTCTGTCTGTCTGTCTGTCAGTGTGGAAGGAGTTTGAATTACGTCCGCCAGTGGCCACAGAAAGTATAGTACCAATCAACAAGGCCAATGCCGTACTAATAACCTAGTGACTCGCGTAACAACGACTGTCAATATGTCTGCTACATCTACCATACCATCATCCCTGTCACAACTGGCGTTTTAACGGCTTATTCAAAATATTAATTGTAGAAATGTCGTTACCAGACTAACGTACGTCGTATTCAGTCCTCAACTGGATGTTACATTCCTTATATCAGTTAACAGCCCTGTTTGTGAAAATATTTACTAGACATAAGATTTAAAGACTAATAAAATCAATTGTAAGACCGCATAGACCATAAAACCGAATAAAATATGTCTTGGTATCATCTCTTGTGTATTAGATGATGGCAATGACCGGAAATGTTATAACGTTAGATTAAAAAGGAGAAACATTAAAGTGTTTTACAATACTTGGAAACATGAGCAATACGATGTAGCAACATAAACATGCATGGAATAGGGAAAAAGGATGAAAACAAATTGAAAAGGATTTTAATACAAAATTATCGAACTAAATAACTTGCCTGAACAGAAGGGGTACCCAAACTTGTTTGACAGTTATTCGTGTGTTGTAGACTGTCGAATGGGACTCATGTGTGTACGTAGGGTACGCATATCTATTGCAAGTTTTAGTACTCATACACTTTCTCTTTTTGTGTTTTGTTTGTTTGTTAGTTGTATAACGCCACACTTAGCAATATTTCAGCTGTATGACGGCGGTCTGTAAATAATCGAGTCTGGACCAGACAATCCAGTGATTGACATCATGTGCATCGATCCACGCAATTGGGATACGATGACATGCATCAACCAAGTCAGCGAGCCTGACCACCCGATCCCGGTAGTCGCTTCTTACGACAAGCGCTGTCGCCCTTTTACGCCAAGAATGGTTTGTTGAAGATCTTCACGGGTCTATTGAATGCAGGGATTTGTGTAAAGTCATTCAGACAGCATACAATGCCAACTAAAAAATTATACTCAGTGTCTCCGCAAAGTAATATAGTACGATACTTAGAGTACATGTGAGATTATACTCAGATTAGGGAGATGTTTAATCCATATAACGTGTTATTATTCTACCTAACAATGTATTTAATGAAATGAATGCAAAACAAACTCAACGGCTAAAAGGTTTCATTGAAAAAACTACCCCTAGTCTTGACTAATAAAACAAGTGCAACCCGACACAGATTAAACGCAACTTACAAACACAATCATAATCTGGTTAGTCTGTATCACTCAACGAGGCCGCTTACTCTGCCCACAGTATGACAGTATGGGGCAGTTCAGTAATTAGGAGCCAAAACCAGGCAGGTACGCTGGTCACACTTGACTGGTCTGACTGATGATTAGGTCGTCTGACAATTGGGAGTGAACCATAGCAAGAAGTATCTGCGAAACTATTTGCTCCTTTTATGGGACCGATTAGTTTTATGACCATGGGCCTCGGCACAAGCGTGGTGTTGGAAGACAAGTTATACATGTACATCCGATATGGTGACTGTTTTTCGCTATTCATATTCTAAATACATTCATAATACCACAACATTTTAGTACTCCTTGAAACTTTACAATCACTTCAATATGTACAATAGATTGAACGAGAACACTTGATATATTGCAGATTATTAAATCATTGTCTCTATTATCAGCCGCTACGTTTGTATCGTTTGCATTGTACAAAGAAATATTTTATCTGTCCTTTTGCAGATTTAGCCTCAGAATGTGCTCATTCGAATTAGGAACGAAAAGAATTGCTTATCATGAGTATATATGATACAGTTAAAAGTTACTTGTACACTGTAGACGTATTCACTTTAAAGTCGCATACGACCTTCGCGAGCGAGTTGAATGATCCAGGTTAATTGGAACGAAGTCTAGAAAGGGTTATAAAGTTTTGTATTTGGTAATGTGTAGGTTTGTTAAACATAATTTTTTAAATTCCTTTTATTTCAATATGTAAAAACATAACTATGCGCTTAAAAACAGAGCTGACTTGATGGGAGATAGCCACCTCAGATTGTCTGTTGGACACGGTTTAACCTTACTGTGTCCTCACCCTGGTTGTTGTTACCGTTGTTATAAGGGATTAAGAGCTACGGCTCATTGCATTTTTGGTTACAGTCTGTATCACTAAAGTGGACATGTGCAGGTTAACTCTGTTCAATTAGTATATGAAATGCCCCAAAATGTGAACTCCAGACAATAATAACCTGAGGGTAAATCCACGTGCGTCTGCCTTTCCCCTCGTTCACCTTCGAAATCCTTGATTATTATATCATGCCAGAGTTCTGAAATTCAGTGACAATGTTGCTGAACAGTAGAATCTGATGGACGTTTTGTGCAGAACCTGTTTGACACTATGGGTTCCAGGACCACTAACACTCTGAGCTGAAAAAGTTTGGTCCTAACCGCACCCAACATCTACAAGTTTGTAAGCTTGAACATCACTAAGAAGTAATTAACAGTCCCATGCTGAGACCTTTCTCAAAATTCAGACCGGTGGCAGGCTGCCAACAAAGAGAAGAAAATATCGCAACCCCGACACGAGTGTGCTCAGTCAAACAATGAACTTACGACCGGCAGAAAACAACTCCAGTTGAGTATGCCGATGCTGTATCTCAGCCGTGTTGGCCTGAAAATTTAAACATGCTAATTAAATCCAAAATCGTATAATTATTTTTAATAGAAACCGTATCTTAATTTGTTCTTGCACTTCATCATATCGTGTATTTCATCTGTATATGTGTAATGTGTATATGTATCAATGACTACACTTATACCGCATATTCTGCAACAGACTATAATTAATCACCTTATTATTGTCTCTCCATTTACCATGGCTGACTGCACTAATACCCCTTTAACAGCGGACACCGATATCAGTATACATGTAGGCTTTTTGTTCAAAAAGGAATATGCAGGAAATTTTATGTAACAATTAACTGTGTACTAATTACATGTTTGAATGTTATCAGTTTTACGTTCTGAGATACAGTGATGTAAGCATCTTCTAAAATCTTCTAAAAATATAATAAAATACAAAACTCTCTGCCGTAATTTTTGGTGGAAATCATTCGATCAAGTAAAAATGACTGCGTGACAAGACGAATCAACTATTTATACCCGATAAAAGAAACTGCCGTATTTTAGGAACAGTGCTATAACAAGACATTTGAAATTTCTAACAAGCAGATACATTAGAGACAGTGACTAGACTACAGGTACGTAATCCGTATCAATCAATGGTGTAAAAAAACTGAAAATCATATCTGTCGGAGACCTACCAAATTACCAAGTTTTATCATTACTATATTTATTACAATGCAAATACTTTAGTGATACATTTTTTAGAGGAGAGGGCATACACACAAGTATATTGCTTCCGTGTGTGAATGCAGGTTGTACTTGGTATCTCAGTTCTCAGTTTCATACCGGTTGTATAACTGAATTTGTATATGGAACCATGCGTACAGCATGACAATTACTTGCTATTCGTCAGTTTACAACACACATAACACGGTCAAACAATTTTAGGCACCGCTTTTGCGAGTTATTTAGTACAATAATGTTTTATTAAAATCTATTTCAATTTGTTTTCACCATTTTCCTTATTGACAGTCGTTGTTACGTGCGTCACTAGGTAATTAGTACGGATTGACCTTGTTTATTGTTTCTATACTTTGAGGATTTCTGTGGCAAGTGGCGGACGTAATTCAAACTCCTTCCGCACTGACACCGCATCAAATATATTTGTGTACCGATTACATAACTCTAATGGACAGGGTGGGGTGGTAGTTCACCGGACGACACTGTGTATATTGGGCGGCTCCTTTGATATCTCCTCCAAACATACGTTTATTGAATGACCCCATTAAACGATGATACACATCTCGATGAATATATCAAGGCATTAATTCATCTTTCATAAACATTTTTTTGTCCTTGTGCTTAATATATCCACATATCAACGAACATTTGTAAAACATGTATCCTAAAAAAAATAAACACTTTCAGGCTAGGTATTTGCCCACAGCAACACGTGCATAACTGTTTATTCACGCGTGGTGTGGTAGATCGTAATTGACCGAAAGCAGGTATTGTAGAATCACCTGTAAATAAGGCCGACACTGTAATTAGATACAACGTACTAATGAGAATTATCATAAGAAGGCTGTTGTTTTTTCTGAACTGTTACCATTTTCATACCAAAAGTGACAATGCAGTTAAAAGTTGCTTTAGTGTCACAATATTCACTCACGTTTTCCTCAATCGCATTGAAACATAATTCCCACTGGTCAGTTCGAAACCGCATGTAATTAAATAATTATTTCGAGATTTCGTTAGAATGTAAGATATTCAGCCAAACGTTATGCAATAAAAGACGAATAGTTTTTTTCATTAAAATACGCGCACGCGTACCTGTATATTGCATACCTAGTGTCACGTAATTGCCCAGTGTGATGTATCAACGGGACATAAAATGGAAAACGAAATAGAAACTAACTAAAATTTAATGTTGTGGAAAATAACTCCAATGAATTGGAGTACACGCACATGAATTCGTATGATAAACTGTCAAAACGTTTTGAGAGGTAAGGCCGGGTTCATTAAAGATCGCTACAATATGTAAAACAGGTGAAATTTGTAGAACTAAAGGAAACATCCAACCAAATGCCCTTTTTAAATAGTAATGTAATGATATAATATAAAGTATATTTCACATGATACAATATACTTTGCAAACAGTTAGTTGATGCTTGAAAGGGACTGACGAAAACATGGGCGAAATATTTTAATAACGCCGTAAAATAGTTGAATTAAGTAAAAATTAGTTAAATTTTGTGTCATGATACTTGAATAAATACATTTAATGTATTTGCGAAACACAAACATGAGTTTTGAGTAAAGGAACATGTTCTCGCCCATGGGCCTGCCCATGGGCCAAACCTTTTTCTCGCCCATGGGCGAAATATTTCAATATCGCTATAAAATAGTTGAATTAAGTTAAAATGAGTTTAATTTTGTGTC
The DNA here is from genome assembly GCF_023055435.1 of Haliotis rufescens. Classification (NCBI taxonomy): domain Eukaryota; kingdom Metazoa; phylum Mollusca; class Gastropoda; order Lepetellida; family Haliotidae; genus Haliotis; species Haliotis rufescens. The sequence goes on along the minus strand of NW_025963846.1, from coordinate 26,228,688 downwards.
ATGATACTTCAATGAATACATTTAATTTATTTGCGAAACAAAAACATGAGTTTTAAGTAAAGGAACATATTCTCGCCCATGGGCCTGCCCATGGGCCTACCCATGGGCCAAACCTTTTTCTCGCCCATGGGCGAAATATTTCAATATCGCTATAAAATAGTTGAATTAAGTTAAAATGAGTTAAATTTTGTGTCATGATACTTAAATAAATACATTTAATGTATCTGCGAAACAAAATCATGAGTTTTAAGTAAAGGAACATATTCTCGCCCATGGGCCAAACCTTTTTCTCGCCCATGGGCGAAATATTTCAATATCGCTATAAAATCGTTGAATTAAGTTAAAATGAGTTTAATTTTGTGTCATGATACTTGAATGAATACATTAAATGTATTTACGAAACAAAAACATGAGTTTTAAGTAAAGGAACATATTCTCGCCCATGGGCCTGCCCATGGGCCTACCCATGGGCCAGACTTCGCCCATGGGCAGGCCCATGGGCCACACTTCGCCCATGGGCAGGCCCATGGGCGACATAGTCTAAATATTGAGTTTTTAAACAATTTTTTTTTCATTTTTTCTTCCTTGGTATGTTCCCATGAAAACGGCATGTTTAATTTTGTAAATACCTTTAACCGAGACTGGGCAAAGAGCGTAGAGTTTCTGGACTTTTGGGTTTCCAGAATTAAAATGGGACGTGTTATATATATTCCTCAATGATTGTCCTATTAGCAATTTCTGGAGGCAGGGGACGTAACTTATGACTTATTCTACGAAGAGCTCAATCCATCACGCAACACATAAAATAACAGTACGAGAAGACAACTCACATTAAAGCGTAACGCTGGATAAATGGCTTGTAGGGAAAATTACGTGTAATCTGTAAAAAAAAGTGAAATTGATTTCGAGTGTTTGCCTCCGTATGGCGCTGCATTGATCACAACTTGAAGATTGGTAACGGTTTCGTCGTTATGTGTTTTTTTGTAAATCGGGATTGTTTTTCTGAATATGCAATCTTACTGGTTTAACTGTTTGTTTAGCGATCGGGAAATGGCTTTTTTTCTGGAACCAAATACTTGAAGAGGATCTGTGATTAGGTTATTTAGCAGTCCTAGAAACGTGACATTCATAAACCATTTCATCGTATCCATCTTGAAAAGATCAGTGCTCATGATGTCAATCAATGGGGAGCACCATCACTTGTGTGCGTTGCATTTCTTCACAGATCTTTGTTTTCAGGTCGAAATCTCCTTTCACACTGACATAAACTCTAACGCAGTGATTAATGCGTAAAAAGGAGCTACGTTAATTAATTGATAAACAATTCCCTTATTCTTAATCACATGTATATCGCCGCTGTGGGTTTATGCGACATGTCACACACCTGAGGCAGCTCACAAAAAGATACAAATGAGAAATTATCAAAAACAGCACTTTAATAAGAACAATGTTTAAAAAATGCCTTCTTAAAAATACCCGACACACTGGACCGTATGGAGATAAAAATATTGAATATCCAAAAGAAACATTGTGAATGATATCGTATGGTAAATACTCAATGCCCCAAACGACCCGTGAAGATTCCGGGTTAGAATAGGTCATGCTTGCCGTAAAAGGTGACTATGCTTGTCGTCAGAGGCGACAAACAGGATCGGGTGATCAGGCTCGCTGACTTGGTTGATGCATGTCATCAATCCCAATTGAGGGGATCGATGCTCATGATATTAATCACTGGATTGTCTGGTCCAGACTCGATTATTTACAGACTGCCGTCATATAGCTAGAATATTGCTGAGTGCGGCGTTAAACAACAAACCAACCAAAGAACCAATGCCCCAAACAAGTATCTGGAGCCGAAGAATGTATTTCACGTGCTACAGAAGAATCGAGTGTCACTGTGCAGTGAATTGTGACGTGGTGCACGAGGAGTTCGTGCATTTCATGTATTCAATGCGTCACGTGGAATCTGCGTATGCTCTGTTGGTGTTGTGCAAGAGCAACGTTCCGCCCAGCGGTTTTGATCATACACACAGATTCGCGGGTTCGTTTGTCTGATATTTTTTCTTAAGTTTTTTGTATTTCCAAAATCGTCACCTCGACTTAATTATTTCCAATCCATGACACTCTATTCGGAGCCATTTATACCTACACACAACAATTTGATTTCTCAAGCATGTACATGCTGGTATGTATAAAGTTTATGTTAATACAATATAAAATGTTTACACCAGAGAATATCTAGACTCGATTATCCGACGAAACAGATTCGCCTGGGAGTGAAACTTCGTATTAACTAACTTGATAGTTATCACCGTTAAACAACGAATTTGACTCCTCAGTTCGACATAAAGTTTAAGACGATGCAACTTTAAGGCCCCGCGATCACAAAGCTTACATATCCGCTTGTGCCGAACTGTGGACAATTTGCATTTCCGCTATTCCTGTTAAATCAAATTAACAAAAAGTCACAATATATGTGCTCTTTAACAAAAGATATCCCTGTGGAAATCAGCTGAACACACATTGGCTAAATAAGACAATTGATATTGCTGTCTGGGGATAGCGGGTCAGAAAAGGTCCGAAGGTTGCCATGGTTACCGATTCGGACGGTTACAGCGACTGACCTTGTGGTCTTTGGCGCAACGGTACTGGTAGTTGCTCATGCTGTCAATCACTGATGAGCCTAGCCAAGATTCGATTTTACAGATTGTCGTGAGTGATATAGTTGGTAAATTGACTGCGGCGTAAAACAACACATATCAGCCACCCACACATTATTACCACTTCTGTTCAAACCATCGCCATCAAACAGCTCAACTACTGTTACTGATTTTACATCTTACACAGTGAGTGAGTACGGTTTTACGCCGCTGTTAGCAATATTCCAGCAATATAACAACGGGGGACACCAGAAATGGGCTTCACACATTGTACCCATGTCGGGAATCGAACCCGGGGCTTTGCGCGACGAGCGAACGCTTTAACCACTAGGCCACCCCAGTACCCCATCTGACATAGTTGAGTCCTACATGGTATCGCTTCTGCTACTGCTGCTGCTGCTGCTGCTACTACTACTGGTGATGATATCGTGCCTGGTAGAACGATGTAAGGCAAAGAAACTTTAAGAATATATGTACCTGTCAAGTTCACATAAACCCTCCTTCGATTTATCTCCAATTCTGATTTTAGTGTTCGACAAACATGTAGTTCGAATAAAACAAAGAGTAAATATGTCAATGGTACACTGTTCGCAAAAGCAACATTGGTATTCATATGAATTTCAACCACAGCGCTCGGTCCAAGGTTTCTTCAGCAGTAGCCGTTCGGTTGGTTGGTTGGTTGGTTGGTTTATGGTTTAACGCCGCACTCAGCATTATTCCAGCTATATGACTACGGTCTGTAAATAATCGAGTCTGGACCAGACAATCCAGTGATAAATGTCATAGGCATCGATCCACGCAGTTGGGATCAACAGAGCGATGAATATAAACTGTTCACCCTCCCCATCACTCCCTTCAGACTCTCAGTGCATCCCAGTGGGGAAAATCGACGTTTCCTTTAAAACTCGACCAAGTGCATCACATTGCTTTCCGCTCTGTAAAATACCTACACGCTTCTTATCGCAAGGCAGCAATATTCAGCAACCACTGAGTTCGTCTGTAGAAGCGAAGTAATGACGGTCACGAACGGATGTGCCCACATGCGCACAAGCTCGATGCTGTTATGCGTTTAGAACTTCAACATTTAGTCTTGGAGTGAGTGAGTGAGTGAGTGACTTAAAGACATGTCGGCATTTATTCAGCCATCATGTGACCTGAACATTCAGTAATTTTATTACCCGTGAAGATCCAGGATAGAATAGGTCTTCAGCAACCCATTCTTGCTGTAAAAGGCGACTATGCTTGTCGTGAGAGCCGACTAACGGGATCGGGTGGTCATGCTCGCTGACTTGGTTGATGCATGTCATCGTATCCCAATTGCGTGGAGCGATGCTATTGATGTATATCCATACGCGACTGTCTTTTCCACACTCTATTATTCACAGAACGTCGTCATATAACTGGAATATTGTTGAGAGCGGCGTTAAACAACAAACAAACAATGCATTTTATACCCGTTTTTCAATCTATTGATATTACAATTAATGTTCGGAATACCGTAAATGTATTTGGCCAAACATATTCATTATTGTTATGAAAATATATGCTTATTTTTTATGAAAATGTCGACGAGACAAATACGTTATGTGCTTGTCTACGAGAGGTGAGTATACCGCATGCATGTTCTCCAGACAATACGATAGGGGGGAATGTGCACGTGCATGTCCAGTGAACTAATTAATACACCCCATGCATATTACGTACCTGGGCCCACTTGCACAAAGCGATCTTAGCGCTACGACTATTGTACGCCTATGTTGAAGTATGGGAGTTACAATCATCTTAGCGCTAAGATCGCTTTGTGCAAGTGGACCCTGGTCTTATCTATGACCTTAGGAATATACGCGGTCAGTTTGATTGCTGTTTAACGCCGCACTCAGCAATACTCCAGCTATATGACGGCGGCCAGTAAATAATCGAGTGTGGACCAGACAATCCAGTGATTTCGATCCACACAATTGGGATCAATCACATGCATCAACCAAGTCAGCGAGCCTGACCACCCGATCCCGTTTGTCGTCTCTTACGACAAGCATAGTCGCCTTTTACGGCAAGCATGGGTTGCTGAAGACCTATTCTACCCCGGATCTTTACGGTTGCGGTCAGTAGTAAACAACCACACATATGTATATAAATAAAAGTGACAAAAACATTTCCTTAACCATAAGAAATATATACTAAAAGCAGAGTCCTTTGTACGATTCCGTCTGTACCATAAGCATTTGTTTATGAATCACTATCCAACCTCGACGATACCTGGTTTCGCAAAAAGGTAAGCGTATCCTGCCCCACCGGCAGCACCGATCACAAACACATGCAAACACATGCAAACACATGCAAACACATGCAAACACATGCATTATACATGATAGGTTGATATCATTCACGATACTTATAAACATCAACAGTCTGTAGAGTGAGTGAATATGGTTTTACGCCGCTTTTAGCAATATTCCAGCAATATCACGGCGGGGGACACCAGAAATGGGCTTCACACATTGTACCCATGTCGGGAATCGAACCCGGGTCTTCGGCGTGACGAGCGAACGCTTTAATCACTAGGCTACCCGACCGCCCCAACAGTCTGTAGAAATAGACGAGAATGCATTTCACAAACATCTGATATCATTACCTTTTGATAGTGATTCATAAACACATGCTTATTATGTAGTCGGAATCGTACAATCGACTTAGTTGTGATTGTTGAAAGGGTTTTCGCAGTTATTCATACTATACTATGCTATAGGTAGTTCAGTGATACATATCCTATTGGAAATATTGGCAGTTCACAAGAATGGTATCTATCTATCTATCCATCCATCCATCCATCCATCCATCCATCCATCCATCCATCCATCCATCCATCCATCCATCCATCCATCCATCCATCTATCTATCTATCTATCTATCTATCTATCTATCTATCTATCTATCTATCTATCTATCTATCTATCTATAGGTTGTGATTGTTACTATGTATTATCTATGATTGAATATGCTAATATTGCCCCAGTTTATTTTATCAGATAATTAGTTTTAGCGGTTCTTGTCATATTCTGCTCTGATATATGCTGAGTGAATGGGTGTCGTTTTACCCACTTTTAGCAATATTCCAGCTATCTTACATCAGGGGACGCCAGGAATGGGCTTCGCAATTTCCCCCATGTGGGGAATCGAACCCGGGCTCACGGCATGATGAGAGATTCCTTAAACCACGAGTGAGTGAGTATGGTTTTACGCCGCTTTTAGCAATATTCCAGCAATATCACGGCGGGGGACACCAGAAATGGGCTTCACACATTGTACCCATGTCGGGAATCGAACCCGGGTCTTCGGCGTGACGAGCGAACGCTTTAACCACTAGGCTACCCGACCGCCCCCTTAAACCACGAAACTACCCCAGCGCCCCAATAATATACTGAAGTTAATATTTTTGGCTTATGTACATAGTCAGCATTGGTTTGAAGTAATACGAATGAACGAATATTGCTTTACGCCGCACCAGCTCTTTTCCAGCTATTCGTGGCGAGACGTAATACGAGAAAAAACATCAAGAATAGACTTACATGTATGATATGTCAAGTGAGTGAAAAAGTTATCAGCTTAAAAATAATAATGCTTGTGTTAATTCTGATATTCGAGTTCGGATCCTGTCACAACTAAGGGGCGCAATGGGAAATAGGATATCCCATTTACATACCCTACAATACCCCATTGTGTGTTCAACATACACTTTACGTTGGGCACGGGTGGCCCGATTGTCTAAGGCGTGTCAGAAACACAGATCATGGAGTCGAATCCCGCTTAGCCCTGATGATGTTTCTAGGTTTATCAGCACATACCCGGACCCGTGAAGATCCGGGGTAGAATAGGTCTTCAGCAACCCATGCTTGCCGTTAAAGGCGACTAAGCTTGTCGTAAGAGGCGACTAACGGGATCGGATGGTCAGGCTCACTGACTTGGTTGATGCATGTCATCGTATCCAAATTGCGTAGATGGATGCTCATGATGTCAATCACTGGATTGTCTGGTCCAGACTCGATTTGTACAGACCGCCGTCATGAGCTGGAATTTTTCTGAGTGCGGCGTTAAACAACAAACAAACAAACAAACAAACAGCACATACCCGAGCGCGTAGGTTTCACAAAATTTATAAACATCTGAGACCTGCATCACTTCGGACTTTCCTCCCACATCACGCTACAACGCCGTGATGTGACTGAAAAAAGGTTCAAAGCGGCGTATAACCAAACTCCCTCTCTACCGTTTTGAGCCCTATTCTTTTCCTTTGAACCTATACCAGTTCTATGATACAGCTGACACTAAAGACACCTTTCCATTATACAAGGAATGTCTACTACAGATCATGTCCTATTGATTGCCATATCATTATACGTAATGAGAGTACATTAACGACCGTACTTGTGAACACACACATATCCCGCTGATATATGTATATGTCTGCTGACTCCCTGTTGTTCTTTCCCAACTCAAAGCCAGATTATTCACTGACACATCTGGGTATACGCTATTATCTGTATCAAATCAATATGCCATTTAACCTGCTAAGAAGTAAAAATCAATATTTCTGGAGAAATACATTTGTGAAATCGATATTGCCCTGTTTGTCAGTTTCCCAAGGTCATATGTTTTATCCTTGTCCTTGACGAGTCTCGAGGAGTGCTCCCCAAGCCAAAAAACCCAGGTTTGCTGAAGTGCACACACAAACAAACAGATTTTTTAAGCACAACGGTACTTAACATTTGTTTCTGATGCTATCGACAAAGAAACAAACTTGTTCAATATTTCCTAAATCTCACTTAAAACGAGATTCCGAGTATTTTTCTAGCCAGGTTTTTGATCCATACAAATACGCCCCACAAATATGAGTCCCCGAAACAACACGAAACAGAAATATTGTGAGATACTATTTACATGGCCAAGTCATTCAGTGGAATCCAACGAAGCCATGCCTAATCGCATTAACAATTCAAGGATACTAAACAATAGCACAAAGGTACACTACGCTAGTTCATCGATCCAAACAATCACCAATGAAGCACAATATTGGAAACCATTATTTATCTGATTGGATTTTTTTCTGCTGGGAAGACAGAGTTTGAAAAGCATTGAGTCATAACACATGGCAGGAGATGTGGGATGGTCATGCTTCGTCTTGTAATGTCATCTAATGATGCGTTACAAATTTTGACGGTTTTTAATATCTGATATTTCATCTCAGTATGCGTTCGTATCTATGGTATCAGCATCATAGAATATTTTTGGTAAACGCCTGACCTTTAAGGACATCAATATTTTATTTTTATTTACTTTTCAGTGAATAATATTATTTAATACAGGACAGATACAGAATATGTTTAAATATTGCTTTGCTTTAAATATAAAATGTCAACACAAGAGAACAAGTGTTTCGAGCATAAGAGTTTCTCCGGAAGGAGGGACTTCATTTTTTTCTTATCATCAAGTGAACAATTTATAATCGGTAAAGCCTGAGGTAAAACTGTTTTCTTACAAACAAATTCAGAACAAATTATTACATTCATAAAGTCACAAATTACCCTACATAATCGTTCTCCTTGTTGACTAACAGACACAAGTCAATACATACTACTCTCATCCTATATTTAATAGTGCACTTTCGATGAGAACATATTTTATCGAGTTACTTAGCATTTCAAGTTAGGATAGTGTATGCACTTATAATGTACATATCGAGCTTCCAATATAGATGGGTTTCTGTATTTTGCTTAAGTAACTATCTCATATATATCTTTTAAACACATTTACTGATAGTGCATATGAGATGCACCATCGATCATCCAACTTTTAATGATCTTTTAAACTCCACAAATATACCCATAGCTATTCAAATAATGATAATAGTATAAATAAATGCGGGGAAACCATTTTCATAATCATAACAAATATCTGCTAAAAGCCAGTCCACTGTACAATTCCGACTATATCATAATCATGTGTTTATGAATCACTATCAAAAAGTGATGACACCAGGTGTTCGAGGCAAGGTGACCATGCCCTGAACCATTGGAGGCTAGCGTCACAAATATATGCGCATTGTTCACCTGGAAAACACGGGATAATGTGGTTCAAGTCAAAATAAATCTAAAAAATAATTCTGAAATTGGTAAGCATGTCCTATAAAGTACTGGTCATGGTTTGCATGACATGTGGTAACTAGAGCATGACACATGATAACAAGAGAGAACCTTCAGGGATTTCACATTTTGTAAAGTAGAAGATGGTATTGGTGTATTCCGATTTAACTGTTAATTAGAAATATAAATACAGTATACAGCTGTTCTTATTGTCGAATTCTGTTGTTACCTGTCAAACATGTGTCATAACCAAGAAATAGTTATCATGTGGATGCCATGTGGATGTTAAGAAAGTATAGGTGTTCGCTGCTGTAACAATACCCCTACAGTACCAGACTGTCTGGCAACATTGCATCACATAGGGAATCAAACCCAGACTTTTGGTGCGACGAGCGAACGGTTTAACAACTTAGCTAGCCAACGACTCTCCAAGGCTTTGCAGTGGATTGTATTGACAGTTAAACGTTATTTTTTTAGACGGTCATATTGTAAGTATCGACACATGCATGCTGTTTAAAAGTTAAATTAGAATTGTCCTTTGAAGACATAAATGTCAAATAGATATATTCTGTGTCACACCTCCTCACGGGGATTACTCACTGAATACTGAATCCCAAAGCTAGACATTACCACATATATCCCATTTACCATACAATACATGTTCTGTTTGAAAAGGTGATAATACATTGGCGTTACAATTCACGCAACAGTTCAATACGACTCGAACATTCAGTTTTAATGAAACCTATATTACAGTCCATGTTTGATGTTTCGTGAAACGGTATTGCACTGGCTAACATTTTATTCTAGGCCTTTGAATAAAAGATTGCAAAATCCCATCAGATCGAAATGCATTACAATGACGGTACATATATTTGACGTTGAATGATGAAATTGATCCTTGTCAAGGTTGCAATCCAGGAAGTAAATTTTAACGCCATTTGCTATCGATTGTATCCTTTATCATCCTAAAGTTCCTTTGCATTTCGTGTTGTTAGAACTTACTTGTATCATTCTACCCTGAACAAAAAAACTGTTAAGAAAAATGGCTTCATGATCATGATGTGCACATGTATAAGCATTGATAGCGTGAAACATCGTTATGTAGTTTTTAGGAAAAATGTCTCCTATCTTCAAATAACCTTTTCATCGATTTCCTCTATATGTCTGTATCACTTCATTGTATTAACCATAACACCTACTAATAATAAAGTATAATGTAATATATATTATATTGCTGTGTATCACAACGGGTAACATTTGTGTTGATACCACGAAGCCTTACGGCTACCAGAACTTGCTCACAACGTCTATTGATTTCTGGTTGCTATTTCCCTATCGCCGCAGTATAATTTAATAATAAATAAACCGATGCCAGTATTGCTCTCCTGTGTGTTTATATTGACACCAATTTTTTGCTCTGTCACAATCTAAGGTATTGAAAAATAATTTAATTAGTGTGTAACGGGTTAAATAATTGGTCAATGCTGACTTAACAAATAAAGGCACCATATGACTACACAGTTGTAGGCATCAAATCACAAGAAGACAACAGTACAATGGAATCCCGTTAATTAGGTCAGCGACGTTCCCACTAACACGGGCGGATTAACATTTAACGGATTAACGAATCAGTGTTAAAGAGTGCGTATGTGTGGCAGTAACAGCGTTTGCCATAACTGAGGATTTCAGCACAAATGTGTTTCAACCGCATATTTTTTCATGGACAAATTGATTAATATGATGGTCAGCATTGAATAATACTAATTTTGAAATTTAATATAAATCAAATTATCAAGCTCACACTTGTAAGGCTTACATTTAGCAGCATCGCTTGATCGTAACCCCGCCGTGATATTGCTGGAATATTGCTAAAAGCGGCGTAAAACCATACTCACTCACTCACTTGATCGATGAAGCACGTGCTTCGAGGTTGGAAAACACATATATAATTCACTCTCCCCAGCATATAGCGCGTAAAAATGCTTCATTAAATATTTACACATGCATACTAAGATACCCGATAAACATGCCCTTGGCAAGCAATACGACTCTGCAGCAACCAACTAATGTGACCTAGATATCAATCATTCGATGTAGGAACACAATAATTGATTCAGCGTTGGGGATCACTGACAGTACAGTATTTTGAAATGTTGACGCATGGACGTAATTAATTCCTCATATTGGAAGGCTGGAAACGTCAGCTTAACTATGTGAAACGTTAAACAAAACAAACATTCCTCACCAAATGCTACACTATAGTTAAACAACACACTATACGTATGAACTAACACAAGTAGATCAAATGTAAATGATTTTTTCAAATGAACATGGGACAAAAATGAAATGCATAATCGATGTCACCTTGTTTGCTAAAAAAACAGTTTGTATCCGTTCAGAGTACCCTGTTAAATGGAGATGGATACATGTTGATGGTGGACAAATATTTGTCATCTATTTGACATATAGTAAGGCTGTATTAATGGCACTTTGAGAATATGTGACAAGATCATCTCGGTTGTTGCCTAGTGATAGCATCATCAGTGATGATAATGGAGCTGGTTTGTTTAGGAGAATTAGAATAGAGAGTCCACTGATAACAAGAATGGGTGGCGAAACATGTGGAATGGGGACAACATCGTAAGCCATAAGAGCACAGGGTATTTACCAAAGGGTAAATACTATCAGGTTGCAGCATGGGGTACATCACTAGTATAATGCAGTAGAAGCTACAAGATGAAGTAGCAGCAGCAATTTGTAGTAGCAGTAGCAGTAGCTGTAGCAACAGAATAAGCAGCATTTGTAGTAGCCACAATATATGTTGTTGTGGCAACAAGTGCTGTAGTAGTAGCAGCAATATTCTGTTCTAGCATCAACAATATTGTCTAGTTGCAGCAATGTACCGTTATTGTAATAAAGTAGAAGTGAATTAGAGTATCACTAACAGGAATATGTAGCAGGTAATATTGGTAATAACAGGACTATGTAGTTACAGCTGAGGTAATATATAGAGAATATTATGTGAGTGTTCATGTCATACTATGTTTACGACAAGAGTGACTAAATTCAGGTCACGAGGGTCGTAAACATAGTATGACATGAACATAAATATAGTGTTATATTTATTACCGAAGAAGATGTCTACATAAAGAGACGAATTTTAATCACCTATCAGGACAGCCAGTCGCAACAACAGCGGAACCACAATTTGTCGAATGACGTCAACAGCTATGACGTTGTTTATAGTGGGACGTCATTCCGACCTCACGTCACAAAATTCGAATGACGTCAACAATGCCTTCCGGATGACGGAAACAATACACTGTTGTCTCGTGACGTCATATGACCCTAGGGCACATATGATTTTGATGAACCACGATATGTTTGCCCTCTTAGATAATACATGGTGGTAGTTGAAGGAATATGCAGCAGCAGTGGTCATATGTATAGGTAGGAGCCGAAGAGGGAACATGCAGCAGAGGTAATGTTTGGTAATAGCAGCAGGAATGTGCAACAGCAGCAGAGGTAATCTATGGTGGTAGTAGCAGGAATATGCAGCAGCAGAGGTTATGTATTGTAGTAGTAGCAGGAATATGCAACAGCAGCAGTGGTAATGTATGGTAGTAGAAGCAGGAATATGCAACAGCAGCAGAGGTAATGTATGGTAGTAGCAGGACTATGCAACAGCAGAGGTAATGCATGGTAGTAGAAGCAGGAATATGCAACAGCAGAGGTAATGTGTGGTAGTAGAAGCAGGAATATTAACAGAAGAGGTAATGTATGGTAGTAGCAGGACTATGCAACAGCAGAGGTAATGCATGGTAGTAGAAACAGGAATATGCAGCAGCAGAGGTGATGTATGGTAGTAGAAGCAGGAATATGCAGCAGCAGAGGTAATGTATGGTAGTAGCAGGACTATGCAACAGCAGAAGTAATGCATGGTAGTAGAAGCAGGAATATGCAACAGCAGAGGTAATGTATGGTGGTAGTAGTAGAAGCAGGACTATGCAACAGCAGCAGAGGTAATGTGTGGTAGTAGAAGCAGGAATATGCAACAGCAGAGTTAATGTATGGTAGTAGCAGGACTATGCAAAAGCAGAGGTAATGTATTGTAGTAGTAGCAGGACTATGCAACAGCAGAGGTAATGCATGGTAGTAGAAGCAGGAATATGCAACAGCATATTAGGTAATGTATAGTGGTAGTAGTAGAAGCAGGAATATGCGGCAGAGATAATGTATGGTGGTAGTAGTAGAAGCAGGAATATGCAGAAGGAGAGGTCATGTATGGTGGTAGTAGTAGAAGCAGGAATATGCAGCAGCAGCAGAGGTAATGTATAGTAGTCGTAGCAGGAATATCCAGCAGAGGTAATGTGCGGTGGTAGTAGCAGGAATATGCCACAGCAGCAGAGGTAATGTATGGTGGTAGCAGGAATATGCAACAGCAGAGGTGATGTATGGTAGTTGCAGGAATATGCAGCAGCAGCAGAGGTAATGTGTGGTGGTAGTAGCAGGAATACGCAGCAGAGGTTATGTGTGGTGGCAGTAGCAGGATTATGCAACAGCAGCAGAGGTAATGTATGGTAGAAGAAGCAGGAATATGCAACAGCAGCAGAGGTAATGTATGGTGGTAGCAGGAATATGCAGCAGCAGAGATATGTTTGGTAGTAGCAGGAAAATGCAGCAGCAGCAGAGGTAATGTACGGTGGTAGCAGGAATATGCAGCAGCAGAGGTAATGTTTGGTAGTAGCAGAAATATGCAGCAGAGGTAATGTGTGGTGGCAGTAGAAGCAGGAATATGCAGCAGCAGCATAGGTAATGTATGGTAGTAGAAGCAGGAATATGCAGCAGCAGAGGTAATGTATGGTAGTAGAAGCAGGAATATGCAGCAGCAGAGGTAATGTATGGTAGTAGAAGCAGGAATATGCAACAGCAGAGGTAATGTATGGTAGTAGCAGGACTATGCAGCAGCAGAGGTAATGTGTGGTAGTAGCAGGAATATGCAGCAGTAGAGGTAATGTGTGGTAGTAGCAGGAATATGCAGCAGCAGAGGTAATGTGTGGTAGTAGCAGGAATATGCAGCAGCAGAGGTAATGTATGGTGGTAGTAACAGGAATATGCAGCAGCAGAGGTAATGTATGGTAGTAGCAGGAATATGCAGCAGCAGCAGAGGTAATGTGTTATAGTAGCAGGAATATGCAGCAGCAGCAGAGGTAATGTGTGGTAGTAGCAGGAATATGCAGCAGCAGCAGAGGTAATGTATGGTAGTAGCAGGAATATGCAGCAGCAGCAGAGGTAATGTATGGTAGTAGCAGGAATATGCAGCAGCATCAGAGGTAATGTATGGTAGTAGTAGGAATATGCAGCAGCAGCAGAGGTAATGTGTGGTAGTAGCAGGAGTATGCAGCAGAAGCAGAGGTAATGTGTGGTAGTAGCAGGAATATGCAGCAGCAGCAGAGGTAATGTGTGGTAGTAGCAGGAATATGCAGCAGCAGCAGAGGTAATGTATGGTAGTAGCAGGAATATGCAGCAGCAGCAGAGGTAATGTGTTATAGTAGCAGGAATATGCAGCAGCAGCAGAGGTAATGTGTGGTAGTAGCAGGAATATGCAGCAGCAGCAGAGGTAATGTATGGTAGTAGCAGGAATATGCAGCAGCAGCAGAGGTAATGTATGGTAGTAGCAGGAATATGCAGCAGCATCAGAGGTAATGTATGGTAGTAGTAGGAATATGCAGCAGCAGCAGAGGTAATGTGTGGTAGTAGCAGGAGTATGCAGCAGAAGCAGAGGTAATGTGTTATAGTAGCAGGAATATGCAGCAGCAGCAGAGGTAATGTGTGGTAGTAGCAGGAGGGAGTATGCAGCAGAAGCAGAGGTAATGTATGGTAGTAGCAGGAATATGCAGCAGCAGCAGAGGTAATGTGTTATAGTAGCAGGAATATCCAGCAGCAGCAGAGGTAATGTATGGTAGTAGCAGGAATATCCAGCAGCAGCAGAGGTAATGTGTGGTAGTAGCAGGAATATGCAGCAGCAGCAGAGGTAATGTATGGTAGTAGCAGGAATATGCAGCAGCAGCAGAGGTAATGTGTGGTAGTAGCAGGAATATGCAGCAGCAGCAGAGGTAATGTATGGTAGTAGCAGGAATATGCAACAGCAGCAGAGGTAATGTATGGTAGTAGAAGCAGGAATATGCAACATCAGCAGAGGTAATGTATGGTAGTAGCAGGACTATGCAGCAGTAGCAGAGGTAATGTATGGTAGCAGTAGCAGGAATATGCAACAGCAGAGGTAATGTATGGTAGTATTAGCAGGAATATGCAGCAGCAGAGGTAATGTATGGTGGTAGTAGCAGGAATATGGAGCAGCAGCAGAGGTAATGTATGGTAGTAGTAGCAGGAATATGCAGCAGGAGAGGTAATGTATGGTAGTAGCAGGACTATGCAGCAGCAGCAGAGGTAATGTATGGTAGTAGTAGCAGGAATATGCAGCAGGAGAGGTAATGTATGGTAGTAGCAGGACTATGCAGAAGCAGCAGCAGAGGTAATATATGGCAGTAGCAGGAATATGCAGCAGCAGAGGTAATGTATGGTGGTAGTAGCAGGAATATGCAGCAGCATCAGAGGTAATGTATGGTAGTAGTAGCAGGAATATGCAGCAGGAGAGGTAATGTATGGTAGTAGCAGGACTATGCAGCAGCAGCAGAGGTAATGTATGGTAGTAGTAGCAGGAATATGCAGCAGTAGAGGTAATGTATGGTAGTAGCAGGACTATGCAGAAGCAGCAGCAGAGGTAATATATGGCAGTAGCAGGAATATGCAGCAGCAGAGGTAATGTATGGTGGTAGTAGCAGGAATATGCAGCAGGAGAGGTAATGTATGGTAGTAGCAGGAATATGCAGCAGCAGCAGAGGTAATGTATGGTAGTAGTAGCAGGAATATGCAGCAGTAGAGGTAATGTATGGTAGTAGCAGGACTATGCAGAAGCAGCAGTAGAGGTAATATATGGCAGTAGCAGGAATATGCAGCAGCAGATGTAATGTATGGTGGTAGTAGCAGGAATATGCAGCAGCAAGGACAGGAATATGAAGTGGTAGTAATACATACTAGGAGAAGCGGCGATATATAGTGGTAGTAGCAGGAATATGCAGGAACTGCAGTTGTAATATGCAGCAGTAGCAGCAGAGAGAGGCAGCATTTTAACAATTGAACGTCAGCAGCAGTGAAATAGGATGTGTCATAGACCGTAGCGATGCAGATAGGAGGTGTTGGTTCATCGCAACGTCCCGACAACAGTAACAACAGGCAGCGGTTGATGTAGGTAGCTGTAGGTGTGACGGGTGACGTCGAGGAAGACATCACCAATACACCAGGGTATGGTGATCTGGATCCTGTGGTATAGATAGCTTGTGATTGATGTACCCTGATCTAATCAAGTCTGCTTCGTTATTTTGTCAGTCACCATAGTAACCAGAGCTTAGCAGTAACGCCTGAGTGAAACGGGTAGTGATAAAACCAAGAATGTGGAAACATATTTATCAAACACTCAAAGCACATGAGCGTTGTAGGTTCTGTGTAGTCATATAAAATACTTGTTCAAACATTTACATGGCTTTTATATTATCAACGCACCTTTGATCAAGCAAATCCCATAAAAATGCTGTTTGACAATTAACGTTTGTCATTTACTATCGCTGCTAAGATTTGCATAGCATGTGGTAGGCAACACGTTTTGTCAATGGATTTTAAATATGAACATTGATCGTATATTGGGTCAAATTTCTTGCGAATGAATGTCAGTGCAATCGGGTTAAAATCCGACACTCGTACATAAGTATTAACTAAACTGAAAATCACCAAATTTGTTTACTTCAACAAGACTTATCAGGATTCAGAAAGCCGGACTAGAAGGATGTGGCATGAAAATGAATTTATTCCGTTGGTTGGTGACATGGTGAAAAACAACTAAATTGGTTGCATAAAGGTTGAGAAAAAGGTTTCTTTCAATCCGTCAGCCAAACTATCCACAAGACTTGGACATTCTCTTTGGCACAAATCTTATTTGACTCGTGTAATAAAAAGAGTAAATTGTGCTGAATCTGTCATGCACATAATCTGTGCAGTAAAAGCTGGAAGATCAAGTATGTCACAGAAAACATTATAGTCGTTGCAATCAACATCACAAACGTTGCAGTCAACACCACAGACGTTGCAAACAACATCATTGACGTTGACATCAACATCCTAGATGCTTCAATCAACATCGCAGACGTTGAAATCAACATCCTAGAAGCTGCAATCAACATCGCAGACGTTGAAATCAACACCCTAGACGCTGCAATCAACATCGCAGACGTTGAAATCAACACCCTAGACGTTGAAATCAACATCGCAGACGTTGAAATCAACACCCTAGACGCTGCAATCAACATCACAACCGTTGCAATCAACATCCAAATGTTGCAGTCAACATCAATGATGTAAAGGTTTATACAGTAATTGGTTGACTCCATTCAAACTGCATGTACATGTCACGTGACAGGGTCCTGTGTTTCATGCTGAAATCGACACCCTCACATGTGTTGAAATGAACAGGCTAGGCACACATGCTATATTGAAATCGGCATGACTATCACGCTACACGATGTGGTTCCCATGAATTCATTGGGCCATAGGTTCTAGAATGGATGACATACATTGCAAATAACAGCATGTATTCTTTTAAGGGCAGTAAAGGTCCTAAACTGTGTATTAATTTAGTTTGATAATTTTAACTAATTAAGATCAAATATAATTATGCGTGCAAAATATATCCCAAAATATTTGTAATTACATTGCCATTATGATACAAGGAAACAATATTTGGAGATTATAATGTCATCTGTTTCGTAAGATACAGATGCCTAGTTTCAGAGGACATGCAACGTCAGCTGGTATTTGCATTGTGATGTGCTTACAGACAGTTGGATTATTCAGGTTATCGTTGTTACATGAAGAGAAAGGTTGGTGTCAAAACAGAGCGAGAGCAGCCTGGTCCAAAACACTATCTTAGTTCTAAGATAACAACAGAGATAGTATTTTGGACAGATAGGTAGACCGGTAGGGCCTTTGAAGGACCATCATGGTGACCACATCATGTTGGTTGCAACGTTCAAAGAAAAATCTCATTTGAAAATGTTAACACGAGAGTTATCAACAATAGGAGCGATGCTGCACGGCAACATCGTAACAATAAACTACCCACCTGAATAACGTGTTGCATAGACTCAAATACTCCGTATATAAGACACTTTCGAATCGTGTAAATCTTCCAAGAAACTACAATAAATAGATCAAGACACTCGCAAATCCCGCATATACACATACGGTGCGGCAATAAAGGGAAAACAACTTTTAAAATGTAGAGAAAAAGGTACACTCCTCGTCATGCAGTCCAAGTATCTCCTCAACAGCAAGGATACAAATATCAGTGGCTCGTGGCTCCAAAGCGAGAGTAAAACCGTATATCCTCTAAGATGAGATCACTACGTTATTATCTAAACAAATAAAAAAACGCAGAAGGTTGAAGAAGGGGGAAAGGTGCGCGCACTATACTCTACCTCTTCCAGTCTTATGTGCATAAAATTTGTTGAAATTCTCAGTAATTATTGGTACGGGGATGGCAAGAGTCAACACTCCCGCGAGGGCACAGATCGATCCTATTATTTTTCCCACGGGTCCCAGTGGGTATTTGTCTCCGTATCCGACTGTTGTCATAGTAATGATAGCCCACCAGAACCCGTCCGGAATACTGTGAATATGGGAGCCTTCTATACCCATCTCCGCGAAGTATATAGCACTTGAAAAGAGCAGTATACACACCACAATCGCTACAAGAAACAGGCACAACCCTTGTAAACTCGCCCTGAATGTTAAAATAAGCACCTGTAGACCGGCGGAGTGTTTGGTTAGCTTGAAAACTCTTACCAACCGTATAACGCGGAGGAAAGATAGAGAGGAACTGGATTTGGCGTCTTCGCAACTCATACTGGTGAGCACATTTGAAAGAGTGACATAATAGGGAATGATTGCGGTACAATCAACAAGGTTCTTGAAGTCTTTGAAGAACTGAGGTTTATTTGGACACACGACGATCCGAATAAGGACCTCCACCGTGAACCATGCAGTACAAATGGACTCGAGAACAAAGAATGGATCCAAGAAATTAGGGTTACCTTCGGCAGAGCAATGGTTGGTAGAGAATACCGGTAGTGTTTCCACGCAGAAGAGCACAATTGAAAGAAGGGTAATAACAACGGATATTATTGCCACGGCATAGGCTATACAGGATGTTTCCGGGTATTCCATGACCATCCATATCTTCCGTTGCCACCCGCGTTCTGGAAGGACTATCTTTTCCGTCATATAGCCTTCTTCCCTCCGGTATTCATCAATCATGTCTTTCTCAATCTCAAAGAATTCCAACTCCGTGAGGAAAATATCATCCGGTACCGGTTCAGGTCGGTTCAGCCTACCCCCGTACTGATAATAATTAAAGATGGCTTCAAATGCTGGTCTATGTCGATCAAAGAAGTACTCATTTCTTCTTTTGTCATAAAACTTCTGTCTTTTTCGAGGGTCACCGAGAAGAGTCGAAGGATGTTTTTCCAAAGTCCCTCGCCAAGTTTCGAAGTACTGTCCACTGACATTGATAGAGATTCTATCACAAGTTTTGATATTGCAGGTATGATTCGAAGCCAAGTGAGGCCCACATCGAGAGGAAGCTCCACCTTTGCTTCTCAATTTATATTCTAAACTGTGATTATTGTTATGTCTCTCGCCACTTTGGCTTATCCACAAGTCCCCGCCATCGTTATCAACATTCAGTCTTTCTCTACTGCTGTGTGCGCGGCGATACGGAGCCTGGTTGAACATGCTAACAACCGCCATGGCTGCATTTTTCCTTCCAAAATTTCTTCAATCTCTAAATCATCAACCCTCTGTTCCTTCTCCCCTTTGCAAGCAGACGACCGCCAAATTTATCGTCTGCTGCTAACGGCCATAACACTGTGCCGTCCGACTCTCCAAGTATCGATCGATTTTCCAACGACTCGAAGCTTGGCCTCAGGATAGGCTATAGGATATCCCTGTGCCGTTTTCACAAGAACTAACATGTTTAGCTGGCCAAAAGTAATATTCACCTTTTGAAACCAATTCCCGCATTTAACTGTCTCTTCTTTCGACATCCGGCTCCATCAGAATGAAATATAGAAGAAACGGCGTCAACACCCCTACCGCTCGTTGTTCACAAGAATTCGCCACTACGCATCTTGTTGCCCAGTTCCACTTGGTTGATGTATTTCAATGCAGTATCGTGAGATGGCTTGACTCACTGATAACTGCCCTAGCCTCGCGCCGAGCACACTTTTCCACACTTAACACAAGCAAACCTGTATTTTCAGGGTAAACGCGTTAACCATGTGCTTCCCAATCCGCCTGATCGTCCTTCACTAATGACCAGTGTTCCAGCGTTTACTACACTCGTTTAATTCTAGTGCGTGGATACACTTAAATATACACAGCAGCGCTCACATATGTGGCAGCGGTGTTAGCGAGATCCGACATTGATCACTAGCCTAACGTAGCAAGTATATATATACAGTGCGTCCTCTCCTCCAACGGGTCCAGACCGGCTGCCATTGTGAGAGCTGCGTGTCGACGAACCACTGCATCGACATATCGTCGTGCCAATCTTACAGGCCAACAAGGCAGCAAGTCAAATTCAAGAACGTTTTAAAACAGAAGAATTGGCAAACATTTCCCTTTTGCTCCCTTGGGGATTAGTTAAAAAACTGTAGTATTCAACAACACTCTATGGGGAAAAGGTTGGAATTTTACGCATACGCAATGCTGCTTCGATGGAAGGTGAATCATTACTTTCCATTCATGTTTTATCGATATTTAGAAATTGCATTATCTTATGACGACTGTACCTCTTGCATGAAGTGCGCAATGTTAATTTATTTAATTTAGGATAATTAGTTTTGTATATATTGATGCGGTAGTGAAAATGAGGAGAGTCAACTATGTATTTATTTCAATTATTGTGTTCATTGTATATTAAACTGAAATGTACATAAACGTTGAAGTTTCTCACGTTGAAGCAAATTCTACCACCTGTGTGTCGGGACATCTTGTTTAGGCTATATCATCGGTAACCGCTGTGTTGTTTTCAAATCATGCTTCACCATTTCTGTTATCGTGGTGATAACAGTCATATGAAACGCTATATATTTTGACATATTTAATCATGAACTTGTATTCTATTTTCAGATGTTAAAAGGTCAATTCATTATTCATGGAAGATGGTTCATAAACCGTGATTCCTCAATCGTAAATTCCGTATCCCTAACCTTTACTAAATCATCCTTATCATTTTGTTATTTGTGACTGCCATATTACGAGATAGCTCGGCATTACGTAAATGAGTTGGCGTTCAAGGCATTTGACCTTTTTCCATAACATCTATATCATTGAAGTCAGAACTGAGTTCAGGTACCACCCAGAAAGAGCACGGCACATCAAACGGACAGGTCACAAAACGTTCCTTTAAGCCCGATATTGAAAAAAATCATTTGCAGTGTCACCCGATAGTCGGGATCTCGTTAATCTCAAGGTGTTTTACTGTTGGGTATATTTAACTATTTGATATTTGTGAGGATGGGGTTGGAGGGAGCAAGGAGTTTGTGCCAAAAGCATTTGTTCCAGAAATAACTGGTTCCTCATATCATACCCCTTGATATGTTCGTTTTATGGGAAAAAACACTAAAGTATTCAGCTCCTCTACACAGAAAAAAAACTGTTTTGAAACATTAATCGAAATAATATCCTGAAACAAATACCCCAATGTCTTTTAGACACACATATGGACAATGTTCCATGTAATGATTTGTTATTTTGACATTTCCTTAATACGGACGGTTATATAAGCGCTGATACTGTCCGATTAACAAGGTTTCCCAGTATAGAGGTGTGGATTATAGTCGAAGAAGGTCACAGAGACAATTGATGTTGAGCGTAAGCCGTATTAAGATGTATTCACGATTAGCTTTGTTGGCAGCTGCTCAAAAATTCATCTCTGACGCAAGAACAAACACCTTTGAACAATAGCCTCCGCGAGTCCACTGTCCACAGAAAGATTAGTTTTTGGTCTATTTGGGGATATTTAATAGAAAACTTAAGCTTATCCGAGTGTTCAAATATTTATGTCATTCTTTTAAATAGATCGATAGACGCTAACATGGTACACATGGCTCATGTATACAGGCGGAAGATGGATTTCAACAAGTGAATCACAACAGCGTTAATGTGCGCCAGTGCACATTCAGTGTTATAGACAAATGTCAAACGTTTGCGCAAGTAGTATACTGTCAAGGTGACCTTGGATTTGGACCCATATGCGATGTTCGTTGCTATAAAAGCGTCTACAGTAATTGAAAAAAGGACGTCCGGTTATAGTTTTACAAGGAAAGTGCCAGAGTTGAACATAAACCGAATTATTATAGTTTGTTTTATATGTGATCGCAAATAATTTTCACACTAAGAACGTGTCCCTTCTTCTATTTGGAAGACAAATTGCAAAATAATATTAACTAAGGGGCATAGGAAACTATACCTAGCAGTTGATTTGATGAAATGTTTGATTTTCAATTTAAAAATCTTAAGTTAATTATATTATTATATCAAAAATAATTAACTGTACTGGTGCTTAGTCAGCACTCAAAGAATACATGTATTTTGTCATGGTTTTTTAAAAAAAAATATAAAAGTTTGAAAAACTATAAATACAATTCGCATAATACGCGGGTATCTTAGACATCTTATCATTAAAAATCAGTAACTGTTCAGACTTGGTAGAGGTCAAGTGGCTGCAAATTCATTTCTTTCTATTTCATTACAACATTACTTTTTACAAAATTGTTGCAGAAATATATGATTTTTTTAACAGACATAATCAAATTTAACAACAGTTCTTTATAATTTTCAATTAAAACAAACTTGGTATACTTTCTTTTGCCCCACATTTCAATTACATTTTTTCCAATTGTAGGACGACATCTGGATAAAACAAGCGGGAAATCTAACATTGATCTTAAACATCTGTAGAATAAAAACAAAAAAACAGTCGGTCGTTGTACTTTCAAACGTGATGCAACGCAAATACAAAAAGAGCCTGTCTACGTTTTAAGGTTTATGAGTGAGTGAGGTTTACGCCGCTTTTAGCAATATTACAGCAATATCACGGCGGGGGACACCAGAAATGGGCTTCACACATTGTCCCCATGTCGGGAATCGAACCCGGGTCTTCGGCGTGACGACCGAACGCTTTAACCACTAGGCTACCCGACCGCCCCTTAAAGTTTTTAACGCTGCGCGGCGTAACACATTCGCTACTCTCCGCGTACGTGAATGGATATTCCAGTGCATGTAAACAGTGACATCGAGATAGGTACAGCTGGTCAATACAATCAATGAGGCTGAGTATGTTAAGCGCTATATAACACAGTCTGTGGTCGCATTTCAACTGTGAAAAATGGTATACATGTAGCTATAGTTCCCTAAAATATTACTTTAGTAATGATAACCAAATATATAATGATAAGTGATAAAAGTATGTTCCTGAAATACTCTTTATTGAAGAAACTACACTAAAAACAATGATTTTACTACAAAATAAAATAGACTATTGCATGTTAATAGTTAATATACTGCAGGTATTTTACACCATTGCAGTTTGCCTGTCTCAACTGAATAACGCATCTGTTATACATCACCCAGTTTCGCATGGTTGACCATAGCCATATTGCACATGTTATTCTATGATAATTATCAACACAGCTGTCTACCGAGGCTTCAGGACACGAAAAAAACCGCGAGCGCTCGGAACTCCGATAATGAAATATAATGTCGTTCTGTTTTCGTATTTATGGGGCGCTTCTAATAAAGCCTACATTTTGACGTGCCTCGGTCAATGTGTGCATGTACTTGTACAGGCCAAAACCTGCTCAGTATATCCAGGTACATAGACAGATCAAAATCCGTTTAATGTATGCGTGTACTTATACAGTCCACAAATGCGCCATTGAATGTATGCATGTACACGTATAGTTAAAAAATACACGTTCAATGAATGCATGACTGCACATGAAAAAACGATATATTTATGTATGTATTCAGACCAAATCACCCCGTTCAAAGAATGCATGTACGTATACAGGCCAAATCATCCCGTTTAAAGTTTACATGAACATAAACAAGCCAAATATCACCGTTTAAGGTATGCATGAACATATACAGGCCAAATCATCCCGTTCAAAGTATGCATGTGCATATACAGACCAAATCATCCCGTTCAAGGTATGCATGTACATATGCAGGCCAAATCATCCCGTTCAAAGAATGCATGTGCATATACAGGCCAAATCATCCCGTTCAAAGAATGCATGTGCATATACTGACCAAATCATCCCGTTCAAGGTATGCATGTGCATATACAGACCAAATCATCCCGTTCAAGGTATGCATGAACATATACAGGCCAAATCATCCCGTTCAAAGTATGCATGTGCATATACAGACCAAATCATCCCGTTCAAGGTATGCATGAACATATACAGGCCAAATCATCCCGTTCAAGGTATGCATGTACAAATACAGGCCAAATCATCCCGTTCAAAGAATGAATGTGCATATACTGACCAAATCATCCCGTTCAAGTTAGGAATAGACATTTACAGGCCAAATCATCCCATTCAAAGTATGCATGTACATATACAGGCCAAATCATCCTGTTCAAGGTATGCATGTGCATATACAGGCCAAATAATCCCGTTCAAGGTATGCATGTACATTTACAGGCCAAATCATCCCGTTCAAAGAATGCATGTGCATATACAGGCCAAATCATCCCGTTCAAAGAATGCATGTGCATATACTGACCAAATCATCCCGTTCAAGGTATGCATGTGCATATATAGACCAAATCATCCCGTTCAAGGTATGCATGAACATATACAGGCCAAATCATCCCGTTCAAAGTATGCATGTGCATATACAGACCAAATCATCCCGTTCAAGGTATGCATGAACATATACAGGCCAAATCATCCCGTCCAAGGTATGCATGTACATATACTGACCAAATCATCCCGTTCAAGGTATGCATGAACATATACAGGCCAAATCATCCCGTTCAAAGTATGCATGTGCATTTTCAGACCAAATCATCCCGTTCAAGGTATGCATGAACATATACAGGCCAAATCATCGCGTTCAAGGTACGCATGTACAAATACAGGCCAAATCATCCCGTTCAAAGAATGAATGTGCATATACTGACCAAATCATCCCGTTCAAGTTAGGAATAGACATTTACAGGCCAAATCATCCCGTTCAAAGTATGCATGTACATATACAGGCCAAATCATCCCGTTCAAGGTATGCATGTGCATATACAGGCAAAATCATCCCGTTCAAAGTATGCTTGTACATATACAGGACAAATCATCCCATTAAAAGTATGCATGTACATTTACAGGCCAAATCATCCCGTTCAAGGTATGCATGTACATTTACAGGCCAAATCATCCCGTTCAAGGTATGCATGTACATTTACAGGCCAAATCATCCCGTTCAAAGTATGCATGAACATATACAGACCAAATCATCCCGTTCAAGTTAGGAATAGACATTTACAGGCCAAATCATCCCGTTCAAGGTATGCATGTACATATACAGGCCAAATCATCCCGTTCAAAGTATGCATGAACATATACAGACCAAATCATCCCGTTCAAGTTAGGAATAGACATTTACAGGCCAAATCATCCCGTTCAAGGTATGCATGTACATATACACACCAAATCATCCCGTTCAAGTTAGGAATAGACATTTACAGGCCAAATCATCCCGTTCAAGGTATGCGTGTTCATATACAGGCCAACTCATCCAATTAAAAGTATGCATGTACATTTACAGGCCAAATCATCCCGTTCAAAGTATTCATGAACATATACAGGCCAAATCATTCCATTAAATTTATGCATGTACATATAGACACCAAATCATCGCGTTCAAGGTACGCATGTTCATATACAGGCCAAATCATCCCATTAAAAGTATGCATGTACATATACAGACCAAACCATTCCGTGCTATAAACTAATTATAATATCCCTTTCATAAATATCTGTGTATATACCTGAGCATAGTTTCAGCTCGATTAAATTAACCTGAGACATTGTCTGTATTATATTAACGCAACTTTACGTGACAATTACATAAGTTTGGAATGACTTGAAACAGACTTTGTAGGACTCCAATTTTGCCCTAACCTAAGCCACTTGACGATCAACATACGGTTTGTCATTAATGCTTATAATTATACAAAAATAATGAAAAACATAATGAATAAAGCGCCTGATATGAATATTAGTCATTTTTACTATTAATTTTATTTCATTCAAAATCGTCATGTACGGTTATGTTTCATATTTATGCTTATCATACTGCGGTATTATCATCATAAATATATACCCCTCTTCCGTTGTGTAAGTGTTCTCTTTATTTAACAAGATTGTCAATTGGAGGTGAGTCGTAAATTTATGGAAGATGTATTGCAATTTAGACCCATCGTTTGTAGTATCTGTATATATAGGTCTCTATTTACCAATCTCTTCAACTGCGAATGAGTCGTGGAATAATACTCAATAATCGGGCTAATCTTCACTAATCCGAAAGCAAAGTAAGTGTTCTCTGTCCATGCTAGTCAATGCATCAACGCTGAACACATGAAATCAAATTGAGCCATCATCACAGCAAGTAAGCCTTTGTCCTCCTTGTAACCAGAAAATGGGGTAATCATGGTCAATAATAAAGTCTGATCGGGCAGTCTGGTGAAAATGACTTCAATTTTCCGTTCGGTTATGTCCGACCTGGATTGGGCTAACTTCGTTGAACGCATCACCCATTAACACTCGGGTCATTTAGATGAAGATCCAACACCCCGGATTCTGCTGACAATTATTCAAAATATACGGATTTCATCCCTGGATCGGTCAGTCCTCGCAAAGCGGAAGAACTAAAAGTCAATATTAAGGTCTAGACCAGCGCCATAGAAATCCAGAAGTAATAAAACTTGACCTCGACTTCCAAGGAGACCAAACACTCGCCCTGTATCCAAGTGTGTCACTTGATACATCTTTCTTTGACCATTTGTGGAGTTTGTTCTATCCCAGTTATCTTGCTGCCTCGTTGATATGGTTCAAGCTCGCGGACATGCCACATGCATCAAATAAGCAGATGGACAAGACCAAGATCAGTGTCCTCTTCATCTCATTCTCTCGGCTGCCTAAAGGACGTTCATATGTCCGCCACAGCATCCCCGGTTTCGTAGTGGGCGTTTTCCTTTTATCCTTGAACACGACCTCAGTTACTATTACAAATTATGTACACTTTGATCTGAAAAGAAACAGACCTGAAAAACAGACCTCCAAATGCACTTATACGTGATGATAACACTCGGTTAATTTTCACCACGTCATCCAAACCGTTCGGCCACAACCATATATAGTGCAGTTACTGGATTGGAATCTCAATTGTGGCTTCTATAAAAACACAGTCGAAAGCGGGTTAGTGACGCTGGTGCTCCCATGAATTGTACATGTAGTAAAAGGCGCAATATCATGTTTGACGTGTTGTTCTTGATATGGGGACAGGATGTGATTTCACTGCTCCGTCCATCATGTAGACGTGTCTGACACATTATTTGGAAGGTAACTAAATATTGCTGTGCGGAGCTTGAGGAAATCCTCGACGTCAGGATCGGTGGCGTGCGTCAATGAATCTGGTGATAGTTGCCAGTGGCTTGAAACTCACTTTATGGCCTTAATAAATCTTCACAAAACGGTGTCTGTCAAAATACATTCCTGCATACGAACATGTAATGAATTATATGTCATTTGGACAGTGCAATACCATGTACAAATCTAATCTTCCATTTAGAGAGAAAAAAATATTCTTCGATAGCGATGGTCTGATTTAAGGTAGACTGTGAAGGAAGGATATCATTGCATATGGTCTATATGTATCGTGATATACTACTAAAAAAAGGTTAAGGATCACCTGATTCTTTTACCAATTCATACGCACGGTGATTCCATACAGAGTACATTATTGGTTATTGGTTATTGATGACGTAATAGTTTATTCAAAAAAGCAATATAGGCCATTGACCCAGGTTACACGTCGAGAAGTACAGAGATAGAAAGTATATTTTAATGAAGACTTTCTCACCACCATAGCTTGACATTATTAACTGCTACATGTTTTAAGATGGTTGCATTTGATGATATCGTAAGCATATTAGGGGGCACGGGTGGCCCAGTCGTCTAAGGCGCCGCAATTCGCTTTGCAGAGCTGCGTCCCTTGGGCACGCCAGAAACCTATGATTGTGAGTTCGAATTCCGGTTCGCCCCGATTATGTTTCTAGGTTTGTCAGCACCATACTCGTGGTCGTGGGTTTCACCGAAGTGGTAAACGTCTGAGACCTGCATCACTTCGGGCTTTCCTCCCACATTAAGCTGACACGCCGTGATATGACTGGAATACTGTTAAACGCGGCGTAAAACCCAACTCACATATTAATCTTGTGGATTGTTGGATATTCATAATATTTTAAAGGAATGTCCAAATGTCGCAATGCTTGATATTTATCACAAAAAAGTAAGAACTGATATAAAACTTCAATATATGGCAGTTTACATATATTACATACTCTCTCATTTCTAGCTTATCCAATAGGCCTGCAAATTGCTAGTCGCAGTTTATGAGAACCCGATCTAAACTGAACATGCGCACGTTAATCTTTCGAATATTTGAGACCGCCTCCGTGGTCTAATGGTAGAGCGTCCGCCCGGAGAGCGGAAGGTCCGGGGTTCGATCCCCAGGCGCGTCATACCAAAAGACGTTAAAAGATTGTACTTGTTGTTACCCTGTCTGGCGCTCGGCATTAAGGGGCTAAAACAAGGACTGGTCGGCTCGGAGTCAGTATACTGTGTCTAAGTGGGGTATTCATGTTAAACTGGGGCAATGTATCTCAGTGTGCTAGCACTATAAATCGGCATCAGTCCGGACTAGTACAAGCAGCCGCACACACACATACACGTGCATGCACGTCGCTATATAAGTGCAATAATCTTGGACGCGACGTAAAACCCAGTTTCACCTCACCTCACCTTCAAATATTTGACCATATGGACATATGGTTCAACACCGAACATAGGTTTAAACATGATTACTGAGTACTCTACTTTTGCAGAATGTCAGCATTGTTGATGCGAAACTTTTAGTCTACCTCCAAATTCATTTAATAATAACGTTTCATTTCGAACCATCTGTTCTTGTCAAACAAATCCAAATCCATACAACCAAAGGAACAAGTATTTTATGATGGACATGTATAATGTTTAATGATAAGTCTTCAACTTTCTTGTTTACAATTCATAGACATGGTGATTCCATAAAGGAAACATAATTGATTATTGATTAATAATTATTGATTAATGTCTATGTCTTTCAGGACCATGAATACGTATAATGTCAGAAGGCCGCTTCGTGTGTTTAGTGTTGTTTCAGTACCTGGCAAGTCTTTTGGTCCATCCTCAGGTGTGTGGCACCGCCTCCGTGGTCTAGTGGATAGAGCGTCTGCCCGGAGAGCGGAAGGTCGATTGTTCGAACCTCGGTCGGGTCATATCAAAAGACCTTAAAAGATGATACTTCCTGTTATCCTGTAAGGCACCCGGCCGTAACGGGATAAAACTAGGACTGGTCAGTTCGGAGTCATGATCAGTATACTCTGTCATACACACACACACAGATACACATACACAGACACACCCACTCACAGACACAGACACAGACACACACACACACACACACACACACACACACAAACACACAGGCACAGACACAGACACAGACACACCCACACCCACACAAACACACACACAGAGACAGACACAGACACAGACTCACACACACAGAAACACACACACACACACACACACACACACACACACACACACACACACACACACACACACACACACACACACACACACACACACACACACACACACAGAGGCACAGACTCACACACACCCCCACACACACAGACACACCCACACACCCACAGACACACAGACACAGAAACACCCACACAGACACACACACACACACACACACACACACACACACACACACAGACTAACACACACAGGCACATACACAGACACACACACAGAGACACACACACATACAGACACACACACACAGACACAGACTCACACACACAGGCACAGACTCACACACACACAGGCACAGACTCACACACACACAGGCACAGACTCACACCCACAGAGACACACATGCACACCCACAGACACACAGTCACGGACACACACACCCACACACGCCAATAGACACTACCACACACACAGAGAGACACACAGGCACAGGCACACACACACATACACAGACTCACACACACACACAGACACACCCACACCCACACACAGACACAGAAACACACACACAGACACAGACTCACCCACACACAGACACACCCACACACACACACAGACACACCCACACACACACAGAGACACAGACTCACACACACACAGACACACCCACACCCACACACAGACACACAGACACAGAAACACCCATCCAGACACACACACACACACACACACACACACACACACACACACACACACACACACACACACACACACACACACACACACACACACACACACACACACACACACACATTAAGGCATCGCTGACCATATTAACTGCCGAGCAAAAGAAAGTTTACCCACTGGTTTGATGGTGGTTAAACACGACACAAACAAGAAATGGCTATTCTATTGTGATGTATTTGATGGTGACTAAACACGACACAAACAAGAAATGGCTCTTCTATTGTGTTGTATTTGATGGTGACTAAACACGACACAAACAAGAAATGGCTCTTCTATTGTGTTGTATTTGATGGTGACTAAACACGACACAAACAAGAAATAGCTATTCTATTGTGTTGTATTTGATGGTGACTAAACACGACACAAACAAGAAATGGCTCTTCTATTGTGTTGTATTTGATGGTGACTAAACACGACACAAACAAGAAATGGCTATTCTATTGTGTTGTATTTGATGGTGACTAAACACGACACAAACAAGAAATGGCTATTCTATTGTGTTGTATTTGATGGTGACTAAACACGACACAAACAAGAAATGGCTATTCTATTGTGATGTATTTGATGGTGACTAAA
This sequence comes from Haliotis rufescens, assembly GCF_023055435.1. NCBI lineage: Eukaryota > Metazoa > Mollusca > Gastropoda > Lepetellida > Haliotidae > Haliotis > Haliotis rufescens. Next base: position 26,197,512 of record NW_025963846.1, on the reverse strand, counting down.
CACGACACAAACAAGAAATGGCTATTCTATTGTGTTGTATTTGATGGTGACTAAACACGACACAAACAAGAAATGGCTATTCTATTGTGTTGTATTTGATGGTGACTAAACACGACACAAACAAGAAATGGCTATTCTATTGTGTTGTATTTGATGGTGACTAAACACGACACAAACAAGAAATGGCTATTCTATTTTGCTGTATTTGATGGTGACTAAACACGACACAAACAAGAAATGGCTATTCTATTGTGCTGTAGTTGATGGTGGCTAAACACGACACAAACAAGAAATGGCTATTCTATTGTGATGTATTTGATGGTGGCTAAACTCGACACCAACAAGAAACAGCTATTCTATTGTGCTGTATTTGATGGTGGCTAAACACGACACAAACAAGAAATGGCTATTCTATTGTGCTGTATTTGATGGTGGCTAAACACGACACAAACAAGAAATGGCTATTCAATTGTGATGTATTTGATGGTGACTAAACACGACACAAACAAGAAATGGCTATTCTATTGTGATGTATTTGATGGTGGCTAAACACGACACAAACAAGAAATGGCTATTCTATTGTGCTGTATTTGATGGTGACTAAACACGACACAAACAAGAAATGGCTATTCTATTGTGATGTATTTGATGGTGACTAAACACGACACAAACAAGAAATGGCTATTCTATTGTGTTGTATTTGATGGTGGCTAAACACGACACAAACAAGAAATGGCTATTCTATTGTGATGTATTTGATGGTGGCTAAACACGACACAAACAAGAAATGGCTATTCTATTGTGTTGTATTTGATGGTGGCTAAACACGACACAAACAGGAAATGGCTATTCTATTGTGATGTATTTGATGGTGACTAAACACGACACAAACAAGAAATGGCTATTCTATTGTGATGTATTTGATGGTGACTAAACACGACACAAACAAGAAATGGCTATTCTATTGTGCTGTATTTGATGGTGACTTAACACGACACAAACAAGAAATGGCTATTCTATTGTGATGTATTTGATGGTGACTAAACACGACACAAACAAGAAATGGCTATTCTATTGTGCAGTATTTGATGGTGGCTAAACACGACACAAACAAGAAATGGCTATTCTATTGTGTTGTATTTGATGGTGGCTAAACACGACACAAACAAGAAATGGCTATTCTATTGTGCTGTATTTGATGGTGACTAAACACGACACAAACAAGAAATGGCTATTCTATTGTGATGTATTTGATGGTGGCTAAACACGACACAAACAAGAAATGGCTATTCTATTGTGTTGTATTTGATGGTGACTAAACACGACACAAACAAGAAATGGCTATTCTATTGTGATGTATTTGATGGTGGCTAAACACGACACAAACAAGAAATGGCTATTCTATTGTGATGTATTTGATGGTGGCTAAACACGACCCAAACAGGAAATGGCTATTCTATTGTGCTGTATTTGATGGTGGCTAATCACGACACAAACAAGAAATGGCTATTCTATTGTGCTGTATTTGATGATGGCTAAACACGACACAAACAAGAAATGGCTATTCTATTGTGCTGTATTTGATGATGGCTAAACACGACACAAACAAGAAATGGCTATTCTATTGTGCTGTATTTGATGATGGCTAAACACGACACAAACAAGAAATGGCTATTCTATTGTGCTGTATTTGATGATGGCTAAACACGACACAAACAAGAAATGGCTATTCTATTGTGCTGTATTTGATGGTATGATAGTTGTGTTTTGGACCTTAAGTTTGCATTATTTCGTCGACTGTTTTCAGCCAAGTAACGTTTTGATAATGTTTGCAAGTTTGAGCAAATCCGTGTTTTTAAGTATATATTTCCTACTGCCCATAATTTTAGTACCAAATTAAACAGTCATTTTGTTAACTTCACCTTCCGATTTTAACCTAATGACAAACAAATTTATTTTTGTTTACAAGGTGACATAGAATAACGAGATATATGGACTGGCCCGTGATAAATTCAATCCGCTTTTCAAAACAACAGCACCGTGCACTAATCCGAACAAAAAGTAAACAGTCTAATTGATCAATTAATATTCATAATTTACATTCTCTCAAACATTTACATTTTTGTTTGATTGACAGAAATCAAACGACGTCGATATCAAGGTATTCATGCAAATGAGTAAAAATGTCATCCATTGCACACACGCTGTAGATGACAAAGCCCCGATTGAAAAACTCCTTAAGCAAGTACATTTACGCCGTTAAGCATTGACCCACCGTTGGTGTCAATGTGCCCTCATGTTGATTTTATCACTTAGTAAACACTCCAACCAATGGGCCCGTGAATCGATTAGGCAAACATATTTATCGAGCTGTAATGCCTTTTTCCGAGACCTCTAGCAATGCGGTAAGGGTTTTCTGATAGTTTTAGCAATACGGTCAGGATTCATCCGGCTTCATCCACAAGGTCATCTAAACAGCATTACACGGGTAAGTAGTCATAAGTCAAGTAACAATTCGGATTAAAGTTCGTTGAACACATCGACCGGGTGCATAAAAGCAATGTTACGCCAACCCCAAATTAAATCATGTCACATTTTGATAGCATCAGTGTCGACATTTGTCGACCTAATTCTGATCAGGCTATTGTGATAAAGTGGACAATTAGTATTACTTTTCAATAGTTGAATCCTTTATTCATCAACTTGTTTAAGTTATTCAAATATATAGTGTGTTGCAACACCCAAGTAAGTAAAGACAGTAAATCATTGAATATAATAGGCCATTTACATTGGGCATAATTCCACACCACTCAGGGCGCTGGTAATATCCACTGCACTGGATCAGTGTGTACTCAAGAATCATTCTCAGCTTCCTGGGGAGTATACAACCCAAGCTGCCTGTGAGGCGCTTGAAGGTTAACAACCATATTGCCATCTCATCCTATCGGGTACCGATTCACTGCTGAGTGAACTGAGGCACATGTCGAAAAATCATTCGCAGCTCCCTGGGGAGTATACAACCCAAGGTGCCTGTTAGGCGCTTGAAGGTTAATAACCATATTGCCGTCGCATCCTACCGGGTACCCATTCACTGCTGAGTGAACTGAGGCACATGTCGAACAAAGTCACTTGTGCCAAGGAGGCTCCACACGTGTTAAATGAGCTTCAGTGTGGAGCAGGACCGAAGCCATAAACACTCTCAGGAGCCTAGCTTCCGAAACGCGGCCACCCATTCAAGGACTCTCCGCTACCGACGTTAACTGCATTTGTGACCTTGCGCTGTACAGGACCACGTGCCACCATATATATAATTCCATAATTACATCACATGATTAAGCTTAATGGGCCTAGTACACACATAAACAAAATTACTGTGTATTGTTTGCGACAGCACAGGAATTAGGTTGTCAGGCTTCCTTACAATCTGTTCAGATTGCTGGAACATTCTTTTGTGCTTAAAGAAGTTCTTCGAAATTCGCTCAGGCCAATTGGTAGTCAGAGCAGGCATGATTCAAGTCGTTCATGCGACATTTAGGGTGTTCATCAAATAGAGAAGTTAGCAGGATTACGATGGGTCCCTCACTGGATTGACGCCCACTTTTGGGAACATGGACTGATTGTAAGGACTATTTCTGGTGCCAGCATCGTAAATGTCGGTGATGCTGCTAAACTCACTCCCTAAGTGTTGTTAACTCACTCACTCACTCACTCACCAACTCACCAACTCACCAACTCACCAACTCACTCACTCACTCGCTCACTCAGTCACTCACTCACTCACTCACTCACTAATCCACCCACTCACTCACTCACTCACCGACCAACTCACTCACTCACTCACTCACTCACTCACTCACTCACTCACTCACTCACCGACCAACTAACCCACTCACTCACTCACTCACCCACCGACCAACTAACCCACTCACTCATTCACTCACTCACTCACTCAACCACCCACCCACCCACCCTCCCACCCACCCACCCACTCACTCACTCACTCACTCACTCACTCACTCACTCACTCACTCACTCACTCACCCACTTATCCACCCGCTAATCCACCCACCCACCCGCTCACTCACTCACCGACCAACTAACCCACTCACTCACTCACTCACTCACTCACTCACTCACTCACTCACTCACTCACTCACTCACTCACTCACTCACTCACTCACTCACATGATATCTCCAACTTCATCTAAATGGCACCGGTACTTGTCCATCGTGGCACTGAAGACCCGGTTTCGATGCCTAAGATAGGTACAATATGCGGATCCTATTTTCGTATCACCTGCCATTCTATTCCTAGAAAATCACAGTGGGTACAGCAATGGTGACACTCTCATTCACTCTATGTTTAGGTTTGGTGGATGGCGTGCATTCAAAAGTTACATCATCAACTTTATCGTGTTAGGTTGTTTCAAAAGCAAAACAATTTTTTGAGGTTCAAATGTAATAGAATACTCCATTATTATCAAGTTAAAGTGATACCAAACTCCTTTAATCAAATCAAACCCGTTCCAATCACATTTTATTATCTGGCACATTCGTTCATATTCACTCAGCAAATTGACTTTTTCTTGTGAGGTTACATAATACAAAATAATTAAGAGTACAGACAAACCCGCTTGCAATTTAATCATCAAATATGTTTCCATTACTGAAAATGAGTCCGATTTGCATCGTTGTAAATCAGAAGAAGTTCACAAAAAATCGAGAACGTTGTAAAAATGTCAGTAATATTCTTGTATGAAATACAAGCAGTATCGGAACACACGATATTTGTTGCGTTCTTCTGGCAAGACAATCACACACCATCGGCGTATCCAGCTGAGAGTACCACCATGTAACAAACTCACGATAAATCAAAATTCCCAAATAAACAGAAAAAATAAACCCGAACATGAAAAATATCAAAGCCGCGTGGGGAAGACACTGGTATTGATTTGACTCCGCTTTCATTTCAACGCGCCATTGTAGGCCAGCCTTTCCCTCAAGGGAGATATGAACTCAGACAGTTTTTGCTGGCTTGCAATGATATGTCCGGATCCTGGGATACAGTAATCTCAAATCCAAGATATTTCCTTACGGAATTGAGATCAAAGTATGCCAAAACATAATGCAATGCTTTACTTAAGAGAGGTTCTTCACAATACGAGTCGCATTTTCTATCCCGTTCATTTATGTAACCCTACATTAAGCCTGTTGATGTTAACTTCGTTATGTCCTAGAATTATGTAATTGGGTGGAAATGTAATCTATTTCTGTTAAATTCCATCACTTAAGACGTTGCATTTTTTTAAATCTCCCGTAGTACAAAACGCATTTGATGCAATGGTTAGGATCATTGAGAAGTGCTTAACTGACAGAAACGAAACCATGTATCTTAACTATGCCTCATTAATGCCAATTATGGATAATTCAATCATATTAAATATATACGAGGTCAGGTAGACTGTGATGTCAGTATACTGAGCGTCATTATTAAGGGGTCACTCAGATAATAACAGATAAAATAATAACATGATAAAACGTCGCATTTTAAACTTCCAAGAGTGCAGTTTCGTTGCATCTGGAAAGAACCAGTTTATACCCTCTTTGACTGTTACTTGTCATGTATTGCACGTGCGTGGGCTAAGCTGGTTGTGTTCAGATGTGTGTTTTTGGGTAGTCGTTCCCATCATCTTTACATTTGCACTTGATCTCACACACACACACACACACACACACACACACACACACACACACACACACACACACACACACACACACACACACACACACACACACACACACACACACACACACACACACACACACACACACACACACACACACACACACACACATTAAGGCATCGCTGACCATATTAACTGCCGAGCAAAAGAAAGTTTACCCACTGGTTTGATGGTGGTTAAACACGACACAAACAAGAAATGGCTATTCTATTGTGATGTATTTGATGGTGACTAAACACGACACAAACAAGAAATGGCTCTTCTATTGTGTTGTATTTGATGGTGACTAAACACGACACAAACAAGAAATGGCTCTTCTATTGTGTTGTATTTGATGGTGACTAAACACGACACAAACAAGAAACACACACACTAAAACACACACACACACACTAAAACACACACACACACACTAAAACACACACACTAAAACACACACACTAAAACACACACACTAAAACACACACACACTAAAACACACACACACTAAAACACACACACACACTAAAACACACACACACTAAAACACACACACACACTAAATGAATGAATGAGTGAGGTTTTTTTCGCCGCTTTTAGCAATACACACACACTAAAACACACACACACACTAAAACACACACACACACTAAACCACACACACACACACTAAAACACACACACACTAAAACACACACACACACACTAAAACACACACACACACACTGAAGATTTGTATGCATATATGTATATATACGTAAGTGTTAAATGTTAAGAGTCACGATGAATAAAATGTTTTGCGAAGCATTGTTGTCATCATTCTGGTTTTCATGACCTCATACGTTCAATTCAATTCGTGAGGACAGTTCCACTAGCGACCACATGATCCCTTGTTTTGAAATACTACATAATTTGAGTATATGCCTTATGATGATGTTGAATGCAGAAGAAGTTCCTACTAATAATGAACCGAAGCGAATGCAGGGACATTTGGTGCCAGATTAGCTCTTGGTGAACTTCTGGGGTTAGTGAAGTGTATAATTAGGTAGAGCAGCGGCCCTGTTTCAAAAGAACTAATCAGCGAATTGCTTCTCGGAATTGAATTGAATTGAATCAACGTGTTGGGAAATTAACACTTCTTCAAGATTACTTTATTCCACTGCCGCCATTGTAATACTTTAAGTAATGGTATTTTTTTCCTGTGGTGACTCTTCAACGAAGCCATATGAGATTGTTTCAGAGGATCTAAAGCAGCCGACTGTAAGAAGAACAATCAAGTTGATATACTCAACAGAGGAAGTCTTGAAAGTCCCAGAAGAACTGATACTCCATGCTAAGTTTAAGTGTTTCCCCCGAGGTCGGTAATCAACATTACAAATAAGCATGGTTTGACGTCACTATTAACAAAATGTTGACAACTGAGGTGGCAACTGAGCTCGGATGTTCGACTTGATGATCGAACGCTTCAAGTGACTTTATTGACTGCCAGACCACTGCCACTGTTGGGTATTTACCTTGTATATAGTGAGTGAGTGAGTGAGTTTGGTTTTACGCCGCTTTTAGCAATATTCCAGCAATATCACGGCGGTTGTATATAGACAACACAGTCTGTGGGCACATACCCAGTAGTCAGGGACATGTCAGCTGTTGCTCGTCACCAAAACGCATTCGCGCACATCCAGAAGGTCATCACACACATCACACGCACACCAAGAAGGTCATCACACACACATAACACACACATCCAGAAGGTCATCACACACGCACACATCACACGCACATCCAGAAACACATCACACGCACACCAAACAGGTCATCATACACACACACACTAAAATCACACGCACATCCAGAAGGACGTCACACGAACATCACACGCATATCCAAAAGGTCATCACGCACACACATCACACATACATCACACACAACCAGAAGGTCATCACACACACAACTCACGCACATCCATAAACACATCACGCGCACATCCATCAGGTCATCACACACACACACACACACACATCACAAATACACACATCACACATACATCCAGAAGGTCATCACACGCACACGCACACACACACACACCACACGCACATCACACACACATCGAGAAGGTCATCACACACACATCACACACACATCCAGAGGGTCATCATACACACATTACAAACACATCCAGAAAGTCATCACACACACACATCACACACACATCCAGAAAGTCATCACACACACACACATCACACGCACACCAAGAAAGGCATCACACACACACATCACAAACACATCCAGGAAGTCATCACACATACATCACACATACATCACACACACATCCAGAAAGTCATCACACACACACATCACACGCACATCCAGAAAGTCATCACACACACATCACACGCACATCCAGAAGGTCATCATACACACATCACACACACATCCAGAAGGTCATCACATACACACATCACACGCACATCCAGAAAGTCATCACACACACACATCACACTCACACCCAGAAAGTCATCACACACACAAATCACACGCAGATCCAGAAAGTCATCACACACACATCACACACACATCCAGAAGGTCATCATACACAAACCCAACAGGTCATCACACACACACATCACACACACATCCAGAAGGTCATCACACACACACATCACACACACACCCAGAAGGTCATCCTACCACATCACACGCACATCCAGAAGGTCATCCTACCACATCACACACACACACCCAACAGGTCATCACACACACACACACACACACACATCCAGAAGGTCATCACACACACACATCACACGCACATCCAGAGGGTCATCATACACACATCCCACACACATACACAGCCATATGATGCATTAACACACAGACACAGCTATGAGGCATTAACACACAGACACAGACATGAGGCATTAATACCAATTCATGAAGTCATCCTCACACATCTAGTTGGCACTATCACATACCCAGTACGCCACCACACACGTCCAGTATGCATCGATACACATCCAATAGGCCGTCACACACATCCAGTATGCATTCACACACATCCAATAGGCCGTCACACATATCCAGTATGCATTCACACACATCCAGTTGGCATTAACACGAGTCCAGGTGGACTTCACATACATAATCTATGTTTTTCTCACACATCCATTGGGCAATAACATACATCAAGTAGCATCCACACACAATCAAATGCGTCTTCACAAGGCCCAGTAGGCATCACTGTCATCACGTGAGACTTCACGAGGCCCAGTAGGCATCACACTCATCACGTGAGACTTCACAAGACCAAGTAGGCATCACACTCATCACGTGTGACTTCACAAGGCCCAGTAGGCATCACACTCATCACGTGAGACTTCACAAGGCCCAGTAGGCATCACACTCATCACGTGAGACTTCACAAGGCATCAGTGTTATCACGTAAGCTTTCACAAGGCCCAGTAGGCATTACATTCAACACGTAAGCCTACACAAGGCCCAGTAGGCATCATACTCATCACGTAAGCCTTCACAAGGCCCAGTAGGCATCACACTCATCACGTGAGACTTCACAAGGCCCAGTAGGCATCACACTCACCACGTAAGCCTTCACAAGGCCCAGTAGGCATCACACTCACCACGTAAGCTTTTTACAAGGCCCAGTAGGCATCAAACTCATCACGTGAGACTTCACAAGGCCCAGTAGGGATCACACTCATCACGTGAGACTTCACAAGGCCAAGTAGGCATCACACTCATCACGTGAGACTTCACAAGACACAGTAGGCATCACTGTCATCACGTAAGCTTTCACAAGGCCCAGTAGGCATCACACTCATCACGTAAGCCTACACAAGGCCCAGTAGTGATCACACTCATCACGTAAGCCTTCACAAGGCCCAGTAGGCATCACACTCATCACGTAAGCCTACACAAGGCCCAGTAGGCATCACACTCATCACGTAAGCCTTCACAAGGCCCAGTAGGCATCACACTCATCACGAAAGCCTTCACAAGGCCCAGTAGGCATCACGTAAGCCTTCACAAGGCCCAGTAGGTATCACACTCATCACGTAAGCCTTCACAAGGCCCAGTAGGTATCACACTCATCACGAAAGCCTTCACAAGGCCCAGTAGGCATAACACTCATCACGTAAGCCTTCACAAGGCCCAGTAGGTATCACACTCATCACGAAAGCCTTCACAAGGCCCAGTAGGCATAACACTCATCACGTAAGCCCTCACAAGGCCCAGTAGGCGTCACACTCACCACGTAAGCCTATACAAGGCCCAGTAGGCATCACACTCACCACGTAAGCCTACACAAGGCCCAATAGACATCACACTCACCACGTAAGCCTACACAAGGCCCAGTAGGTATCACACTCACCACGTAAGCCTTCACAAGGCCCAGTAGGCATCACACTCATCACGTTAGCCTTCACAAGGCCCAGTAGGCATTCACACACACCACGTAAGCCTACACAAGGCCCAGTAGGCATAACACTCATCACGTAAGCCCTCACAAGGCCCAGTAGGCATCACACTCATCACGTAAGCTTTCACAAGGCCCAGTAGGCGTAACACTCATCACGTCAGCCCTCTCAAGGCTCAGTAGGCATCACACTCATCACATAAGCTTTCACAAGGCCCAGTAGGCATCACACTCATCACGTAAGCCCTCACAAGGCCCAGTAGGCATAACACTCATCACCTCAGCCCTCACAAGGCTCAGTAGGTATCACACTCATCACGTAAGCTTTCACAAGGCCCAGTAGGCATAACACTCATCACGTAAGCTTTCACAAGGCCCAGTAGGCATAACACTCATCACATAAGCTTTCACAAGGCCCAGTAGGCATCACACTCATCACATAAGCTTTCACAAGGCCCAGTAGGCATCATACTCATCACATAAGCTTTCACAAGGCCCAGTAGGCATAACACTCATCACCTTAGCTTTCACAAGGCCCAGTAGGCATTACACACATCACGAAAGCTTTCACAAGGCCCAGTAGGCATAACACTCATCACGTAAGCCCTCACAAGGCCCAGTAGGCATCACACTCATCACGTAAGCTTTCACAAGGCCCAGTAGGCATAACACTCATCACGTCAGCCCTCACAAGGCTCAGTAGGCATCACACTCATCACATAAGCTTTCACAAGGCCCAGTAGGCATAACACTCATCACCTCAGCCCTCACAAGGCTCAGTAGGCATCACACTCATCACATAAGCTTTCACAAGGCCCAGTAGGCATAACACTCATCACCTCAGCCCTCACAAGGCTCAGTAGGCATCACACTCATCACATAAGCTTTCACAAGGCCCAGTAGGCATAACACTCATCACGTCAGCCCTCACAAGGCTCAGTAGGCATCACACTCATCACATAAGCTTTCACAAGGCCCAGTAGGCATAACACTCATCACGTCAGCCCTCACAAGGCTCAGTAGGCATTACACACATCACGAAAGCTTTCACAAGGCCCAGTAGGCATCACACACACCACGTAAGCTTTCACAAGGCCCAGTAGGCATCCACACACATCAAGTATGCCTTTACGTACCAAATAGTTACAGTAGGCCTTCATACATTCGAGTAGGCATGCATGCACATCAAGTATGCCTTTACGTACAAAATAGTTACAGTAGGCCTTCATACATTCGAGTAGGCATGCATGCACATCAAGCAGGCCTTCACAACGTCCAAGAGGCATTCATACACATCAAGTAGGCAAAATACCTGTTTTCGACCAATGTCCTATCATCAAGGCTATGGGTTGGCAGAATTTCTGCACGGTGAATATTGTTGTGAAACTCGAATGTATATTAGTGTGAAACTCGGATGAATACTGTTGTGAAACTCGGATGTACATTGCTGTGAAACTTGGGTGTACATTGTTTTGAAATTTGGATGTACATTGTTTTGAAATTCGGATGTATATTGGTGTGAAACTCGGATGTATATTGTTGTGAAACTCGGATGTACATTGTTGTGAAACTCGGATTGTATTGTTGTGAAACTGGGAGGAATTGTGAAACTCGGATGTATATTGTTTTGAAACTGGGAGCAAGAGTAAATATTACTATAATCTGCCTCTTTTCTACCTGTCGTTGTTTGTTTGTTTTTCTCTCTTGGATACAAGCGGTTGCTTTATTTGATGCCGGTCTGCAAGTACTGACCACACTATGGCACGACATGGCCTGTAATAGTTCGTTCCATTAACGTCTATTTTTCTTCATAATCCCACAGCCGATGTGCGCTTCTTGTCGATAGAATTAAGAACAATATATTTAGTAGGAAGCCGTTCTACAGTGATGTCACACAGTGTTTAATGCATTTAAATCTACGGTCAACCTCTTTCAAAGCAAGAAACCAAAAATGTTTGGGTTGTTCAAAACGTCTTTCATTCTTAGTGCTACTCCAGTGTCAAAGTGACATTAGACCACAGAACCAACTTCATCAAACATACAAAAGAAATAGGAAGACTAACAGTTGCATGACAGATGGAAACACTTTTCCCGTATCTTCTGATTCGAAAGTTTTTCAACGTATTAGAATCCAACCTTTTAAACAAACCACATAAGAGCCTCTCTCAGCAACCTGTCTGTGGTGGTAGCGCCGCAGCATGTTGAGAAGGAAATGAATTTCACTCTTGATCTGAACCCTTGCGCCTCCGGTTTATTACCGTGTCATGTTTTTGTAATTTCCTCATGTCAAAAGTCAGCTATCGCCGCCAGTACGGGGTAAACGAGAAAATCTCACGAATTCCTCAATAATTAACGACACTACTGGAATCTTGGCCTTGACTTAAGACTTCCCGCAAAGCCACAAACTGTTTGATCTCATGGGTGTCCCCGGTTTGATGGCCAGTTTTCACTAATACGGATAAAATTTGTCAAACTGTTGCGTTAATTCGCATTATACATTCGTCTTTTGCCCTCTAAATTGATCATTCTAATATCGTAACTTGTCCTTTTTATCATACCAATATTTGCGACTGGTCTTGTGAACTACCCTCTTAGTTGACCGTAGTTTTTACTTAACTGCTCAGTAATGAAATTGGATTCGTGTGGCGTTTGTCTTGTAGCTTCAATCATATCCGTACGTTGTAGGATTGATCAAAAGGGGCTTAAGTATGAATGGGAGGCGGGTGTGACACTGCTATTAGTAGTTATATCACGGAGGGCCAGCTTAATGTCAAAGGAAACTTTAAATAACGCTGGTCGTGGAAATGTGCCACTCTGGTGAAACCCATGAACATTGTACTAACACATCAACGGCAGTGTGAGTGAGTGATATCTGGGATTCGAACGCCCGATCAGCGGATCCTAATAGTATGCACAGCGATGCCTTAGTCCACTGGGCTACTCATCCCAAGGTGGTTGCTATAAATTACACTATGTGTCTGATCCATAAATATTATTACGATATATCATTTTATTTCAAAGCAAGTAAAGTAAGATCGATACAAACCATTTCCTAAACTACACTAAATATCTACTAAAAGTAGAGTAAATTGTACGATTCCTACAATATCATAAACATGTGTTTAAGGTGAGGTGAGGTGAAATTGGGTTTAACGTCGCGTCCAAGATTATTGCACTTATATAGCGACGTGCATGCACGTGTATGTGTGTGTGTGGCTGCTTGTATTAGTCCGGACTGATGCCGATTTATAGTGCTAGCTCACTGAGATACCATGCCGCAGTTTAACATGAATACCTCACTCAGACACAGTCTACTGACTCCGAGCCGACCAGTCCTTGTTTTAGCCCCTTAATGCCGAGCGCCAGACAGGGTAACAACAAGTACAATCTTTTAACGTCTTTTTGTATGACGCGGCCCGGGATCGAACCCTGGACCTTCCGCTCTCCGGGCGGACGCTCTACCACAAGACCACGGAGGCGGTCACATGTGTTTAAGAATCAATATAAAACAGTGATACCGAGTGTTCAAAAAACGGTGAACGATCCCTGCTCCACCGGTTGCAAAGTCACAAACTAATGAAACCATTCCGTAAATTATGCATAAGGATAATCTCTTTAAAACAATAATTTCTCAAACACTATTTTAGACAAAACAGCATATCTCAAATGTCAATGTTGCTTTGGCGAATGTCAATGTATCGAAGAACTGTTCAGGGGTCATTTCAAAACAGTTGAGGGGGCACGGGTGGCCCAGTCGTCTAAGGCGCCGTGATTCGCTGTGCAGAGTTGCGTCCCTCGGGCACGCCAGAAACCTATGATTGTGGGTTCGAATCCCGGTTCGCCCCGATTATGTTTCTAGGTTTGTCTGCACCATACCCGTGCTCGTGGGTTTCACCGAAGTGGTAAACGTCTGAGACCTGCATCACTTCGGGCTTTCCTCCCACATTAAGCTGACACGCCGTGATATAACTGGAATACTGTTAAAAGCGGCGTTAAACCCAACTCACTCACTCACTCACTCACTCAAAACAGGTGATATTGAGAACGGTGATAACAGAAGCCATGCGTTACGATACTTCGTGGCGAATTCGAAATACTAAAAAACGAAGGCTTTAGGTTTTCTAAGCGGCATAAACGTGATATAAGATTTAACATACTAATATTTTTGTATAAAACGTTATTTCTCGTATGAATAACATCACGCACGTCCCCTAGTATTTAACCATTGGTGTACAGGGTATGAAATATTAAATGTGTAATAACTCATTCAAAGCAAGCTTGCGAATGGTGAGATCCAATTAGAGCAAATTCGCTGTTAACTTCATTTGGTCCTATATTTAGTGTTAGGGGCTCCACTGCAGTACCTGAAGTGCAATTGTCTGTTATATAGTTGTAAAAATGCATAAATATCTTATGATGGCTCTTCGCTACAAATGATTTTGGCTGCAAACGTATCATTAACTGTCGGTATTTTCCCGCGCGTGTTGCAAATACCGTGCCATCCGAATAACAGTAGGAATGTGACTGCTCATATGTTCTTGTGATAATGGTATCAAGGAACCCATTCCTATCTTTCTTTTTGACTGACATAACACGTGAGGAAAGGCAATTGCAAGTCCATTTAACCAAAAATGTATTCTGGACGTTTGATTTGGTATGTCCTAAATACATGTACAGGAGAATGCGATTTCGAAATATGTTCATTTTGGTCACTTAATGTCTACGTTTGTGGGTTATTATTAAAGTTTTAAAATACGAAAAATTAGAAACTCGACAATGGGCCTTTAAGTGTTCCATACTTTTCTAGAGAGCATTTCCATTATAAAAAAGCTCTGCCTTTCGGAACATGAACCTGGAATTCAACAAAGCACTTGTGGCTATCTTGACGAGCCCCAGAGAAAACTGTGTAGTGAGGTGAAATTGGGTTTAACGTCGCGTCCAAGATTATTGCACTTATATAGCGACGTGCATGCACGTGTATGTGTGTGTGTGGCTGCTTGTACTAGTCCGGACTGATGCCGATTTATAGTGCTAGCTCACTGAGATACCATGCCGCAGTTTAACATGAATACCTCACTCAGACACAGTCTACTGACTCCGAGCCGACCAGTCCTTGTTTTAGCCCCTTAATGCCGAGCGCCAGACAGGGTAACAACAAGTACAATCTTTTAACGTCTTTTTGTATGACGCGGCCCGGGATCGAACCCTGGACCTTCCGCTCTCCGGGCGGACGCTCTACCACAAGACCACGGAGGCGGTCGAAAACTGTGTACCACATTAAAATTACCAAGTAAAACAACGTACAAATTACTATGTGCAACTTGCTTCTGTGTGGAGTCATGTCTAAAGACGCTGGTCAGGCGGTGGGTTTAGATCATTGTTAAAGATCAGTAGAAATAACTGGATCTGTAGATTGAGTGCAACAGAGATTTGTTATAATCAGGTTTGGAAAATATATGGAAAGAAATCATTACAAATCAATAAATTTATGTGATGCATTTCTTCTTTGTGAGACCTGTTGTTTAAGCTCTGAATGCACATATTACTAAATCCAAAAGGATCACAATCCTAACAAATTGTCTCAGTTCGCTATACCACTGACTTAAGTATTATTTATGCACAATTGATTCCTTGGAAGATTAGATTATTTGACGTTACGAAATAAACTGTTTTTTTTATACCTTGTGCTAAACAAACTTGTGTTGTCAGAACAACTCACAAAACTCCCACTATTTGGAAAATATGAATTTCGACAATACAGGATGAATGGACCTGCTAGCAGAATGTCTTCAGCAAGATAATTATCAATGACTTAAACTCTCCTAACCCTGACGAGCTACAGCTGGGATCGCCTTGGCTACAGGTTTATCGTGCTTGTTCGACAGGGATTGTCAGCATGAGTTCAGGGTGCCACAAGGGAATCCTCTTCCACCAGTTTTATTACCAGTGAATACCAAAGTATACGAGACTAGAGATCCATTGTGACCGAGGATGTTAGACGTTGCTATTTCATGCATATGTCATGTGTAAATAGTACAGTTTCATAACATAACGCTCTTGCGAGGGATTGAGATTGATTTTGTAATCCGGATTTTCATGGCGGAGTATGTCCATCGGTGCCACGATAGGGACACTATACCGGCATATGGCATCCCTGTGTCAACTCGTTTACGATGTAATAGCATTGATTCGGTAATCCCCGTAATCCTTTGAGATTAGATGGTCAGTGTAGTATTACATAATTCATACGAAATTAAATGTTCTATGGTACACGATTGTCCAATGGGGTTTATGTGAACTATGAATTAGGGTTAGCCGATAGCTTGATTATTCAACCCAGCATGTGTTACATGGAACCTATATTTGTATTTCAATGGTAATTTTGAAACATGTTGCAAGCGTTAAACTTGGAAACTATTTTGAACATTATTTACTGAAATCGCAGGAGTTTTACATTAAAAGGACCATTATTGAGTTTATTTCTCTCAAAGCACGTTTAGCTTCACGCAAACATGGGCACAACTTGATTGAGTAGAGAAGAAATAATAAATCAGTCTTCAATTAGGGTTTCGAGAAATGCATGATCGAATTTATAAACTAGAAATTCTGTTATATCCAAACACTTCAATGTCTTAACGAAAAATAAAACACAACTTCTTACACATCAAATACTACATAAACAATCTCTTTGGAATCATTTTGAACAATAAATGTTTCGCTGTAAAACAAGTATATTAATTTACTTCAAGCACCACAGACAGATAAAGCACTCCAAGGAGATCCTAATTCCTAAAAACAGATCGTCCAAGTTTATTTAAACAAAAAAAAAGCACAGTCCATTATCACATGAATGATCGTGTTTGACTTTTCAAAGGAGCAATCAATGAAATAGTATAGTCATTAAGTAATAAACAGTAACATTCTACACATTTTACAACTAACTGACCTCCGCGCTGGACCTGCCGTTTCTGTTAAATCTGGTGCATATTTAAACCTATTCTAAATCACAGCCGTCAGTTCTCATTCAGCGGTAACGCATCACCATGTCACCCGATGCTGTCATGTTGTCTTCCCCTGAGAGACATGATACGGTCTTGTCCTGAGGTCGTATTCTGCGCCTAACAGAAGGCTGAATGACATACTACACCCTTGGGTCATTGTTTCCCTGCTTGATACGTTTTCCATCGTGAGTACCAACTTGACACTTTTGCAATTGAATTTTTCAATAACATGGCGTGACAATTTAATTAAAGGACCAGCTCTTGCACTTACACCTGCTCAGAATTCTATCAGATGACAAATATCCTCCGAGGATGCTCTAGTATTTTGGTTGGTTTAGAAGCATTTGGGACTTTTAATTCGGAGAAACGCTGCTTTATATCGGAGAAATTTGAACATTGAGAGGCCCTCGGTGTCTTTTTGACAACGTTTAAGCCCCGAGGCATGAACATCATATTCAATATTTGACCTTTCCACGGCGGAAGGGAATAATGTCAGGAGATTGACTTTGCTTCACATACATTTCTTATGAAAGCTCAGCGGTGGACGCACCACGCCGACACTGAATGTTCTATGATATAGAGAATCTCAGCCGAGTGTCTTTTGATATCAAATATATCAACACGAGTTGATAAAAGTGAAAAAAATCCGAGGCTTGCCGAGGATTTTTGCCACTTTTATCAACGAGTGTTGATATATTTGATATCAAAAGACACGAGGGTGAGATTTTTTTTATCATCCAACATCATTCTTCCAACTTTTTCAATTTGTAGACAGTAATTAGCAGTGTCTTCAGTGTAAAAAGTACTGCTAACAGCTTCAGTAGCAGAGCCATTAGTGATGTCATTTGATTGTGAATTAATCCAAGCGATATCTCCTGTGGGAGCCAGTTTTGGATGATAATCATGATTATTATATTGTCCTGTGGGGGTTATGTGAACTATAGATATACATACATTTGTATTCCAGTAGTCATATTGAAATATGTTCCAAGCATTTAGCTTTCAGGTATTTAGAAGAGTATTTACTGAAATAGCTGGTGTTTGGCATTACAACAGTATTGATGAAGTCAGTAAATGCATCTGAGTTAAGGTCTTTCTAGGTAAAAGTAGTTAAGCCCCACAAATGTCTTACTGTAGAAGAAGCAGTATATTAGATAAATCCAAAATCGATCAAAACTTTTAATCTAGTAAATAGATATCTTTGATGTCAAATAATGCACACACAATGGTATCACTTTGAAAGCATATTTCGCAAAAAACAAGTATAATTGATTTCCTTCACAGCATCATAACTGGTTACTCTGTCTGGTGCACGGCATTACGGGGCTAAAACAAGGACTGGTCGGCTCGTAGTCAATAAACTGTGTCTGAGTGGGGTTTTCATGTTAAACTGCGGCATGGTATCTCAGTGAGCTAGCACTAAAATTCGGTATCAGCCGGACTAGTACAAGCAGCGACACACACAAACACACACACACACACACACACACACACACACACACACACGTGCATGCACGTCTCTATATAAGTGCAATAATCTTGGATGCGACGTTTAACCTCATTTAACCTCAACTCAGAAATTTCATGAAGAAATAAGTAACTCCAATGTGTTCGACATTCATCGGGGAAGGTCATCCAAGTGTATTCACCTCCCACTTAACCAGCTCTTTATGACCAAGTTTTGTTTGTTTGTTTGTTCGCCGAACTATGCAATAGTCAGCTTTATGATGTCGGTATGTACATAATCCAGTCTGGACCATCTGGTAATTGACACCGTGAGCACCTATCTTGACAATACAGATACGATTACATGAATCAGCGAGCCTGACCACCCGATTCCGTTGATCGCATCTTACGACAAACGTGGGTTGCTGAAAACTGATTCTAACCCGAGTCTTCACGGGGCTTATGATGCGGTCATTTGGATCAAAATTAATAGGGGGGCGGTCGGGTAGCCTGGTGGTTAAAGCGTTCGCTCGTCACGCCGAAGACCCGGGTTCGATTCCCGACATAGGTACAATGTGTGAAGCCCATTTCTGGTGTCCCCCGCCGTGATATTGCTGGAATATTGCTAAAAGCGGCGTAAAACCATATTCACTCACTCACTCACTCAAAATTAATAGGAACGTTTTTCAAAGCAAATATTGAAATCAGCCACAGTCAGATAGCAATTTCTGCGTTGGCGTTATCAACTTCACATACAGCAGACACCGTCGACCGCGATTCTAAACATATTGCTCATACAGTAATCTCTCATCCCGATTTACCCCCAACAAATGGTAAAGTTCATTTCGTTCAAGGCAAATGCTTAGGTCTTTCACGTTAGGTTTAGATCGGAGGGTTCCGACACGTTAATGACTTTACACAAAGTCCTAAGGGATATCGACCTTCTTTGATATGCGCATTAATGGTGTAGATATGCCTTGAGTGTGTCCACCTACACATACTGAACTAATACTAATTCTGTAACGGTATTGATTGGAGGTCACTCAGATATAAGCTCGTGTGATCACAAGAAATTGACTGACATATCTATATGGATTGGAATATAAATTGCAAGCGAATAGTGGTCGTTGACGTTGATAAGATGAAAAGCTTGCTTAATGAACACTCCCCTGTAATTGTGTAAGCAATAGGTGTGTAATGGTTCTATTACATACAGAATGGTGGTAGCTTAATGGTTAAAGCGTTGGCTCACCTCTCCGAATGACCGGGTTCGGTTCCCCACATGGGTACAAAGTGTGAAGCCCATTTTTGGTGTCCCCCGCCGTGATAGTTCTGTAAAAGGAATATAACTCAATTTATTCACTCACTACTGCATACTGAATGATATGAGTTTATTATTCTCTCTAGGGCTAAATGGAAATACAATGCCCTACACGAGACTGAGTGTTTGTCTTGCCATCCTACATAGGTAATTGTACACACACACCCCCAAACAACACCCCCACCCCACCCCACCCCTAACCCCTCCCCCACCACCACCACCACCACCACCGAATATCAAACGGTCGGTCCATTAGTACCTCAGTATCATTAGGGAGCATCAATTTTATTTCTTGGTGTTTTTTATTTGAATATATTAATTGAGAAAAAAATTGGCATTGGTGAACAAAATGAATAGTTTGTTTTGTGGAAGTTGCTGAAAGTTTAGCGTCAATTTTATTGTGTTGGTGGTGCTCAGGATATAATAGGTTTTTCGATACAGTTGGTTAAAAAATAATCGTTCTAAAATAAATGGATGCTCCCTTTTGTAAGTATAACACGTCAGCGCCAAAGACCCAGCCAGCCTCGATTATCCGCTGACTCCATTGGGCGCAAAAGGCAAAATAGCGGTGAAAATTATATGAATGGATCACTGAAAATCCGTGATGACACAACCAGCACTTTGCATAAAATGTGTGTTTGTTGCCGGGCTTCTTATGGTTGTCCTTCTTACGCAGCAGACAGCACCATGTCAGTTGTATCTCGACGACCTGTAAACAATCGAACCTGGACCAAACAAACCAGTGAGCGATAGCTTGAGCAACGACCCACCTACTTCGGCAAGATAACGTACAAGCAGCCAGGTCACACATAATTAGCTTTCTCCATCTACACTGCGAATTGAGAACCTTCACCTCTGAGAACCATGGCATGCAATGTAGACTATATATAATACGACATCAATATCACAATAGAACGTCCCCGATTGGTAACCCCTCCTCCCATGCCAACCCGTTATAACGCAAGTCGAACCAGTTCTGGTTGATGAAACCGGTGATACATCCCTCCAATAAATCATGCTTCATTTCAAGAAAATAAGGTAATGAAATAGTCAAAACGTCAATATATTTCTCTCGCGACCCAAACACTGGCAACCCAAACCGTGCCAATTCCCAGCACAAATTGGAGCATAAATACAAAACGCTCTTTCCCGAGATGCGCAAATGCATCTTGGTCACGTGACCTGTCTCACTTCTCCATCGTCTTGGCTTTTTGTCAAGATGTTGCGAACTGATACCGGTTTCGTTGGACGTATGCTGGATCCCATGAGATTTCCGTACAGCGATGATTTATGTATTCCAACTGGTTCCAGATCTTTTGTAGAGACCGCCCACATGTACGCCTGGGATCTAGCCCCCAGGGAGGCCAATATGCCCCGGATGTTAGTCTGTTTTAAACATTAACACTGAATAAATGACCTTTCTTCCTTGTGCATATCCCCTCATCAAAATCGATAAGTTTAGTATTTGAGTTTCGACCTGACACATTTGATATCAATTAACAACTACTTACGTTGCAGAGGCATAATTAAAGCCAGTCTCAAGTACCATCAGTAATATCTGACGATAATATATAATAAAATATTTCAAAATGCACTGTGGTATACTGAGTATAAAATATCGATTGTCTAAACTGCTTAGCTCTCTTACTTACACGCACGTAGGTTAATAGAATATAGTGTTTACTTATTGGCTTTATAGCGAGGACCCAAACAAATTTAGCAAACTATGCAGTCGTTCGTCAATATTCTTCCATCGTACTCACATAATGGACTTTCACAGCTCTTGAAGGGGAAGAACACCTCACGAGTTCTCTAAGCTCAAAAACGAATACCACAAAAAGATAAGTTTAGTAGGACGTGCCTAAATCAATTAACCCCGCTGTCTATTGTTCGGCGACCTCGCGGGAGGACTAATCATGTGGTCGGGGTATAATTTGATTTCCCTTGTGCCGTTGATAGTGCCAATCGTAGGCTCTGCAGCACGGTGAGTGTCCAGGTGTTCTGTCAGGAGCCCTTTGACGCTTGTCTTTCTTACCGTAGCACCTCAAATGAAGACATTAACTGTACTGCGACGGTATGTTGTAGAGTGAGTGTTGTGCTTTTTACAATCTTGAGCTGTTGTATGGCTAGAGTGACATTCGAGAGAGAGAGAGAGAGAGAGAGAGAGAGAGAGAGAGAGAGAGAGAGAGAGAGAGAGAGAGAGAGAGAGAGACATTAGCTGTCATTCTCACTTCACCACATTCATAACAGTCATCACATTCTCAGGTCACAACAAGACATTCACCAGCTGCCAACCTCAGGTCACAAGACGACATTCACCAGCTGTCAACCTCAGTTCACAAGACGACATTCACCAGCTGCCAACCTCAGGTCACAAGACGACATTCACCAGCTGCCAACATCAGGTCACAAGACGACATTCACCAGCTGCCAACATCAGGTCACAACAAGACATTCACCAGCTGCCAACCTCAGGTCACAAGACAACATTCACCACCTGCCAACCTCAGGTCACAAGACGACATTCACCAGCTGCCAACATCAGGTCACAACAAGACATTCACCAGCTGCCAACCTCAGGTCACAACAAGACATTCACCAGCTGCCAACCTCAGGTCACAACAAGACATTCACCAACTGCCAACATCAGGTCACAAGACGACATTCACCAACTGCCAACCTTAGGTCACAACAAGACATTCACAAGCTGCCAACCATTCACCAGTTTTCACCCTCACGTCACAGCACGATATTCACCAGCTGCCAGCCTCAGGTCACAAGTTACCATTCACCAGTTTCCACCCTCACGTCACAACACGACATTCACCAGCTGCCAGCCTCAGGTCACAAGATACAATTCACCAGTTTTCACCCTCGCGTCACAACACGACCTGAATCAGGTGCCAACCTCAGGTCACACCTGAATATGTATGTAAACACCTTGATAACGTGTGTACGCGCTCCTTGTGACATGTGTATAGCTGTGGTAGTAGTAGTAGTAGTAGTAGTAGTAGTAGTAGAAGTAGTAGTAGTAGTAGTAGACGAAGCAGCAGCAGTAGCAGTAGTAGTAGCAGCAATAGTAAATTCAGCGGTAGAAGCAGCAATAGTAACAGTAGCAGTAGTTGTTGAAGTGGTAGTAATAGTGGTGGTAGTAGCAGTTGTAGTAGCAGTCGTAAATTCGACAGTAGTAGTAGCAGCAATAGTAGCAGTAGCAGCAGTTGTAGTATATACGTAGTTACATCAGTAGATCAGTAGTCATAGCAGTAGTAGTGGTAGTTGAACAGTGGAAATGGCGGTGATGGTAATAGTAGTTGTCTATTCGCCATACTTGTATTTTGACACAGAGGTCCATCCATGGTACGACCCGGAATATGTAGAGGGCGTCATGGAAAACGATCAATACAAAATTCTTTGGAATAGGCCCGTACACAGCTTCAGACGTATCCAGGCCAACAAACCTGATCTTGTCCTTTGTGATAAATCCAATGAAATCATTTATATCATTGAATCTGCTGACCCTTTTGACAATGATGTGTTTGACAAGATTCAAGAAAAAAGCAATTATTACACATATGCGGACCCGCTTTCGAAATGTCACGCTTGCATCCCAAGTTCCAAGACTCCCACTTGTTCTTGGTGCCTTTGGTTTGGTACCTCCCAATCTGCTGACTGACTTTGGGAGACTACCCAGGTTTGCTACCAGGAATACAACCCTTCTGACCATCTGGGTAATGCAAAAGGCTGGGGAGTCTTCACATTCTCCGAAAAGTTCTCGGGGGGGTTGACAAGGCAGCGCTTCCTGGGAGAAGTCCCATTCGCTGTCTGGGCTGCGTGTAGAGGGGGCAAGGGCCCTGAGCTGATGATAAGCCTAACCAGCCTGACTGTGCCAGGATCACCCAAACCCTCTTAGCTGCATGTTTTTAATTCTTTAATAATAATGGTAATGGTTCAGATATATAAAAAATGCAAAAATATAAGTATTAACTATTTAACTGAGAATGGAGGGTAATATTGACAGACAGCATCACGTCGCGACCTGAGGAGTTTGGAGTAGATACGGTACGATGTAAGTAGCAGTAGAGACAACCGATCTTTACTTTCCAATTTATTTCTTTGACGGTTAGACAAACGTGACGACGACTAACCACTACTTTAGTTGAGTCGGGGCCTTCTCCGTTCTCTGCCCTCTATCACCGTCAGTGACAAATCGAATGTGGGTTGGCGGTCCTCAGCGCCCTCTACCGGACACGCTCTACATACATCTGGCTTTTAACTCACCCTACTCCCAGTCGTACTACTTTTTTAGTGTAAAAAATACGCTTCTCATAACTCTTTGTGTAAGGCCCGCGTGGATGTTCAGGCGTGGATGCGCATATACACTTCCCAAATGTTTAGTGGTAATTTAATTCTGTCCTGTACGTAACATGAGAGTGGTGGCCCGGAATACTATCTGATTGACAGAGGTTTTCAAATAAATGTAATTCAAATTCAACTTTAGCATATAGAAAATTATTTCATCGCCGGAATTCGGTGTTGAATATCAGCAATTCATTTAATGAATGCTCTACGTTCATGAAACATTCTGAGTATTTACGATATATTGTTTACATGTGAAGGTTGGACACACACTGTCTGTTATTATATTTCAAAAACCAGCATTTTATTGTGTAAACGTTAAATTTGACACTCAGTAAATGTATGACAAAAAATATTTTGTTGTTGCTGATTCGTCAAGGATGCAGATGACATGTCGTCATTCACTATAATTCAACCTCAAAATCAAAGTCGTAAAGTAATTTGTTTCTTGTGTGTTCATGGTGGTCTTCGAGTGAGTGAGTATGCTGTCACGCCGCTGTTATCAATATTCCAACAATGTCACGGCGGGGGACACCAAAAATGGGCTTGACAAAATTCACCCAAGTGGAGAATCGAACCCGGGAGTTCGGAGTGACGAGCGAACACTTTAACCACTAGGCTATCCAACCGCCCCATTTAACTTGTAGTGTAAAGAGTATGTGTAATCCGTTGACAGACTGACTAGGGTTTGTATACTCGGTATCTGATGGTTAATACCTATTCCAGACAAAGTTTCGAATTAATTAAATCTGACATGCCATGTGTATAGGTATCAGTATGTGATTAACAGCTGATGAACATTTGGTTTATACCTATCTCACACTGAAAGTATGCTTTTACACATACCCATCGTTTAATTGAAGGGGGAGGGTCTAAGGCGCCGCGATTCGCTGTGCAGAGTTGCGTCCCTTGGGCACGCCAGAAACCTATGATTGCGGGTTCGAATCCCGGTTCGCCCCGATTATGTTTCTAGGTTTGTCAGCACCATACCCGTGCTCGTGGGTTTCACCGAAGTGGTAAACGTCTGAGACCTGCATCACTTCGGGCTTTCCTCCCATATTAAGCTGACACGCCGTGATATAACTGGAATACTGTTAAAACGGCGTTAAACCCAACTGACCCACTCACTCACTATTATTGAAGGGTCACCAAGGTAAATAGTGTCAAACATGAAGACATGCTAACAAGCGTGAATAGGTCTGATTATGTTAACAATGTGAATAAACAGTTAAAGAACACGTTGTTGATGCCAATGTCTCCTCGATTGGGCGTTATAATGAAACTGACAAAAATGGACAACGACTATTAAAAACAATGTAAAGTGAAGATTATATGATGGGAAAAAACATTGGTGAAGCCTATTCACGTGCACTACATGACACGTCACAAGTAACAGTCAATGGAGGGTAAAAATAGTTCATTCCAGCAACAACTGAACTTTATCTCTCTGGCTGACCCCTCCGTCAGGACGCGATATACATTTGCTAAAATTGATAGGTCTGTTGACGCATTGCAGATTCGTTTTAGCGTGATGATAAATGTCTTTTCTCGGATAGGTCAAGACGAACAGGTCCTTAGTCGAATTCATGTTCATACGTTCCTCTCTCCTTCACAACTATAACGTAAGCGTTATTAATACCTAATAACGTAAAAAAACATTTAAAAAAAAACCAAAAACACCAAAAGAACGTAAAAGTAACGTTGATGACGCCAGGTGTACGAATGAGCAAGTCATGCCATCCCATCGTGATTGAAGGTCAAGGTGACAAAACAGTGTGCCTTAGAAAAAGCATTATCATCTAAATTAAGGTAGCATCCATTGTGGCCAGTGATGACGCACAAACAGCAGGTGTATCCTTGGGCAGTAGGTGACAGAATGTAGTTGGAGCGACCAGGAAGATGTTGTAAACGCCTGTGGCACAGATGTGGATACAGAAGCTGGAGACAGTAGATGGCGATACATGTTCAGCACGTAGAGGATCACACATAATTAATCCCTCGTCCTGAACTGTTCTGAAATGATATAAAATAAAGTACTAAAACTGATTTCCTGAGGGAATGTTCCAGAGGTCAACATGATCCGTCTTCACTCCCATTACATTCCTGTCATATCTGCAGATTGTCTCTTAGAGTCTACCATAAAAGAGTTAGAAGTATATGGGTGTCTCATAATGGTATATCCTTCATCGTATCAATACCAAACGAATTTCATGTAACGTTTGTTGAATGAGCTCAAAAAGGAACTCAAGCATCTCATGGATGTCACTAACAAATGTCTACTCCAAATGATGTGTGGCATGTCGCTTGACATGAAGGGAACATTGTTAGTTTGAAAATTGCTTAAAGTGTCACTCGTAATCCTAAAGGACCGGTTTCGACTGCCAACACGAGGACATTGTGACCTGGGTGTGACGAGAATATTTCGCTAAACGTGGCGAAAAACCTTCTACTCGTGTGATTATAAATTTATATTTCGTTAGTCTCTCACGTAGACTTGATACTTTTGTTTTACTTGTGTTATAGTATCTGCTCCAGATAATAATGTCATGACGAGAGTGTGGTACTGAACCTTTCATATCGTTTCAATAAGTTAATGAACGGAGATAATCAGTGAATGTAGCATTCTGAAAACGATTAACAAAACTCAACACTAGTGACTCTTCGCAATCACTAGCCAGTTCGCGTGTGTTTTTTGGTGTAAAATGGTAAAATTGTAAACGCGGTCGTTTTATCTCCGAAAGAGAGCCCCTTTAACAGTATTCAAGTTATATCACGGCGTGTCAGCATGATGTGGGAGGAAAGCCCGAATTGATGCGCGTCTCAGACGTGTACCACTTGGGGAAACCCATGAGCACGGGTATGATGCTGACAAACCTAGAAACATTATCCACATTGTTGCTGCTTCACGCGGGCAACATCATTTTTCAGGAACAGATTGTCAAACTACAAATCTTTGCTTAGTTGTGTTTGCACACGACACAGTGTTTTGTGTTAGTTTCTCTTCACTTCTTGCACAAGCCGGAGCTAATTTGTATCAGACGTAAGCAAAACCTTCGGCGATGTCTGCGCAGTATTTGCCTGGTCGTAAGTGACTACATATACCTGACATATGAGTTTGAAAACACTAAAATGGTGGCCAAGATATTGATTGATGAGAAAAAAGATCGATTTTATTTCTTGCCAACAGTTTGTCACAGACTTCAAAAACTTGTTGCAAACTGTTGACACAGACAAACTAATCTTTCGCCGTGTAAAGCCATTCTTAGACCTTTACAACAACAACAACGAACACCTGGTTTCATCACTAAGTAAACGTGATTCAATAACACATGTTTATGATTAAGTCGGCATCCTGCAATGGATGTCATGAAATTGGAAATGTTTTTTCGCTTTCATTTGGATGTTCCTGAAATTAATAAAACGCCACTGACTGCATGCATATCATTGCAGGGACGTTTTGAGATTAGAGCTTCAGCAAATTCACAACAGCTTCGCATACGAACACGCTGATGATAGTAGCCCAGTCGTCTAAGGCGCCACGATTCGCTGTACAGAGTTGCGTCCCTTGAGCATTCCAAAAACCAATGAGTGTGGGTTCGAATCCCGGTTCGCCCCGATTATGTTTCTAGGTTTGTCAGCACCATACCCGTGCTCGTGGGTTTCACCGAAGTGGTAAACGTCTGAGACCTTCATCACTTCGGGCTTTCCTCCCACATTAAGCTGACACGCCGTGATGTAACTGGAATACTGTTATAAGCGGCGTTTTACCCAACTCACTCACTCAAAACTCCAAAATGATTTAATATTGTTTCTAACCAACATAGCTAACCCAGGTATTTTGTTTCGTCGCTGATGGAATAAATTGTACCATGTTTTTCTTCCAACTTGTTTCAGATCTTAATGAAGCCATCACTCTCATCCAGAATCGAGTTTGAGGTTCAAAAGACAAAAAAACAAACACCAGATACGAATTTTTTTTTCTACCAAAAACTGAAACTAAACTATTCACTTGCAAGAAACTGTAACACGTGTAGTTTAACTTTCACCGCCATCTTATTTCCCGTGGGATAGCCCCGCACAGAGATGGGCTGCTTATAATGAACTCATTTCCTTGGTCGCCCCTGTAGGTAAGCCAGTTAGTGCCTCGTGACGAATGACCCTGTACGGAGATCCGCGAAGGCCATAATAGCGTTGTCTATAGCACATTCCCAAGAGTGCTGGTGGGCCTTGTATGGAATAACGTTGGCTTAATGTAATAGTCAATGTGTGTGTCGTTCTTGGAAGGGCTCTTCTGTTCACAGTCAAGGTTTGTGACAGATTGTGTGTCAGAACAGAACTTCTGCCTCGTCCACAGGGCTCGAAAACCAATACGTTAAGCTTTTGAACGGCTCTGGAACTGCATTCGTGACCTTCCATCGATGTGAAATGTCAAGAATCCGCCTTGGCCAGATGCTCTGGTGTCGTGGGGTAACAGATGGAGTTACTTCTTCATCCACAGCAACATCTGTACCCTTTAATAATGGATGTGTGGGTTGGGTGTAACTCCGCTCTATACAGCATGCGGTTTAATTTAAATCGACTTGTATCAGGTAAATGTCAAAGTGAGTGAGTGAGTATGGTTTTACGCCGCTTTTAGCAATATTCCACCAATATCACTGCGGGGGACACCAGAAATGGGCTTCACACATTGTACCCATATCGGGAATCGAACCCGGGTCTTCGGCGTGACGAGCGAACGCTTTAACCACCAGGCTACCCGACCACCCCGGTAAATGTTAAAGGAAAGATCACATTGACCCAAATCGTTCGTAAGAATCGCCTTAATGAAAACCCCTGCACAGGCAGTACTGACAAAGACTCTAAATTTGGACGAAAGTTGGATTCGAACCAGCGTCAAGCGTATCCAGGCACACAAATAAGGGACATAACTCTAACTCCCGATTCACTCTTTGTGTGTCTCCGTCACTGTAGTAAAACCTCTTTTCTATGAAATCGTAGTGTGTACACTTTTGCATCACCATCCGAAAGTTGTTTGCTTAACATGTTGTATCCCTGATGCAAATATGTTGCTCCAGAGAAAAATAACATTATGCAATGGCCGTAAAATATGCTGTCTCTCAGGAAACACCCAGATTCTACCCAGGATATCAAATGACGGCCCTATATGTGGTGTTCATGACATTTAGTTGGGCTGATTGAGTTAAGTTTAACGACTCTTTGGGACCGCCTCCGTGGTCTAGTGGTAGAGCGTCCGCCCGGAGAGCGGAAGGTCCGGGGTTTGATCCCCGGCCGCGTCATACCAAAAGACGTTAAAATATGGTACTTGTTGTTACCCTGTCTGGCGCTCGGCATTAAGGGGCTAAAACAAGGACTGGTCGGCTCGGAGTCAGTATACTGTGTCTGAGTGGGGTATTCCTGTTAAACTGCAGCATGGTATCTCAGTGAGCTAGCACTATAAATCGGAATCAGTCCGGACTAGTACAAGCAGCCACACAAACACACACACGTACATGTACGTCGCTATATAAGTGCAATAATCTTGGACGCGACGTTAAACCCCACCTTTTAATAGTTCAAGACTTTCTAACCCAGCCATATCAAGAACCGGTACGAGCTCTATCAGACTGGAATGCTACTATACAGTGTTGATTACAATGACATAAAGCAACTTGTCATACCTCTTATACCCCGCAGCACGTGGATTTCTGAGGTTTCCCCATTTCACCTCACCTCACGACTTTTTGAATGAATCCCGGTTTCCCAGTTATGTCATGGCGTGTCAGCTTAATGTGGGAGGAAGGTCAGAAGTGGTGCTAACAAACCTAGAAATATAACCGTTGCGTATCGGGATTCGAACCTACGATCAAAGGTTTTTGGCGGCAACAGGACGAATTGCGAATTCAGGCGCCAAAGACGACTGTGTCACCAATACCCCCTGTCCTGGCCTTATGTGAATTAGTAATAACATAACTTGAAAAACATCAAAGAGTGTGGGGTACGCATACCCGTATCTCCATGAAAAATAACAGAGACACACTAATCGACACCTGGTGCTCGCTAAACGGTAGCACCAGTCATGGGGAAATGTCTAGGTCACTGTATGTATAGTTGGCATTTAAATGTTACAGTACGGTACAGTTGCAGTAAATCTTCGAATGTGAGTGAGTGAGTGAGTGAGTGAGTTGGGTTTAACGTCGCTTTTAAAAGTATTCCAGTTATATCACGGCGTGTCAGTTTAATGTGGGAGGAAAGCCCGAAGTGATGCAGGTCTCAGACGTTTACCATTTCGGTGAAATCCACGAGCACGGGTATGGTACTGATAAACCTAAAAACATAATCAGGGCGAGTCGGGATTTGAACCCACAATCATAGGTTTCTGGCGTACCCAAGGGACGCAACTCCGCACAGCGAATCGCGGCGGCATAGACGACTGGCCACCCGTGCCCCCGAAATGAGGTTTAACATCGCATTCGAGATTATTGAATTTATATAGAAACGTGTGTGTGTGAGTCTGCTAGTAGTAGTCCGGATTAATACCGATTGTATAGTGCTTGTCCATTGAGATACCATGCCGCAGTTTCACATGAATACCCCACTCAGACACAGTATACCGACTCCGAGCCGACCAGTCCTTCTGTTCACCCCTTACTGCCGAGCGCCAGACAGGTAACAAGTACCACATTTTAACGTCTTTTGGTATGTCGGAACTACTGGCCTTTCGCTCTCGGGGCAGACGCTTTATCCCCATCACCACGGAGGCGGTCTTTTGTTTGTATCATTTGGTTTGTTGTTTAACGCCGCACTCAGCAATATTCCAGCTATATGACGGCTATCTGTAAATAATCGAGTCTGGACCAGACAATACAGTGATTGATATCATGAGCATCGATCCACACAATTTGGATACGATGACATGCATCATCCAAGTCAGCGAGCCTGATCACCCGATCCCGTTAGTCGCCTCTTACGACAAGCATAGTCGTCTTTTACGGCAAGCATGGTTTGCTGAAGACCTATTCTACCCCGGATCTTCACGGGTCTTGTTTGTATGAGGAGCTAGAGTACGGGATGTAGTAACACATCCACTGATAGACGGTTACTTTGGAGCAACCGCGACCCATGGTAAAGGAACCAGTGGCTGCTTCGTTCTGACTAAATTGTTTGATAGGCATTACTTAGAACTTGACGGATGAGTGAGTGAGTATGGTTTTACGCCGCTTTTAGCAATATTCCAGCAATATCACGGCGGGGGACACCAGAAATGGGCTTCACACATTGTACCCATGTCGGGAATCGAACCCGGGTCTTCGGCGTGACAAGCGAACGCTTTAACCACTAGGCTGCCCGACCGCCCCCTTGACGGATGACAAGGTAGACACAATTATATGGATAACAACTTCTTTAATACTGTAAAAAGCGACGTTTCGTTATAGATCCTTATACTGTTGTCAAGCAAGACTGAATGAGGGACAATGTACAGAATATATATGGTAGGTGGAGGATTAACAGTAGAGGATTAACAGTAACAACAAATGAGTGGGTTGACATGAGTAAGTGTTGACAGTTGATGAGTAAGGATAATACTCTCACAACCCGATGGACAGAGAACACATAGGTGGAAGCCAATGGCATGAAGCCAATAAAACAGGTCATTCAGTCTTGCTTGACAACGGTATAAGGGCCGAAAACGTCGCTTTTTACAGTATTAAAGAAGTTGTAATCTATAAAATTGTGGCTTCCTTTATTCTGACTGTTTGACGACACTTTCTCGAAATAACTAATCCGGTAAAGTATAAATATGAGAAATTCACTCTGTCAACCACCGAATTTACCAGCTCTAAATGTACATAGACACAAAATAGTGACCACTTCATGCTCAGGAGGTGCGAAAAGTTCAACGCCAGAAGGTGAGAAATTCCAAGTAGTTGTTGACGACATGACACCTCCCACTAGATGATTCACGTTGTGTTGACCGAAATGATTTCCGTGGAGAGAAGAGCGATCGGTTAATTCAATCCAGGTCTACCCATGAGGTAATTACACCCCCAGGCCGTGCACATCTACATGTAGTACATACACGCCATGAACTCGGCCAGTACTGGTGCGCCACTGTCAAATGCCGTAAATCTTGAAATTAACACGCCTCCAAATTAATACCAAGGCAAGGATGCGACTCAATATTAATGCGACTCTCCCTCCTCCCCTCACCCCCTCACGCCCACATCCCCAGTGGAATTATATTTATCCTTCCCCTAATCCAATCAAACAGCAAATAGCACCGCTTATTAGCGCTGAGTAGAGAACTTCCGTAAAAAAAATGTTTTCAGTATTCAGCATTAACGCTTTTGGGCGATGAACCTCGTCAAAAAGTGTTTAATTTTTTTAATTCTCTTGTTAGGTCTATAACTCACATATAATGCTGTGAAAGAATTGCAAGAGATTCCATGGCATTTGACGGGCTAACCAAACAATTCCTTCTGCGTTTATTTTTCCAAGAAGCGAAAAATAAGAAGAATTAGGCCACGCCCACTAACGGACTGCTGTTTCCTGATTAGCTGATAATAAAATTGGCAGGACTTGGGTTATTTTATTGTTACATTAAACGATGTCGCTGATGCGAATTGTTGTCTTTAATTAAATTTTGAAGTTATCGCTGTTGACAAATTTATTTCAAAGAGCTGGCTTCAATGTGTTTATTTTGTGTTCATTGAGATATAAACTATCGCCGCACACTTTACACAGTAACTCCATATACCT
Organism: Haliotis rufescens; assembly: GCF_023055435.1. Lineage (NCBI taxonomy): Eukaryota > Metazoa > Mollusca > Gastropoda > Lepetellida > Haliotidae > Haliotis > Haliotis rufescens. The sequence goes on along the minus strand of NW_025963846.1, from coordinate 26,164,476 downwards.
CCATAATCGCAAATCATATTGAAGCTAGTTCTTATAACTGGAGAGTGTGTGCACGGATTTCATAGACTGCGTGGTATTAGCCCCCATTTCGCCTCTCCACGGAAGTCGTGGTGTCAACACGATGGGCCCGGCTATAAGCAGGTTGGGGTGTCGTGCGGTAACTCATTCTTGAGGATATGGTTATTCTAGAGCTACTGACATCGGGAGATTCCTGGTAAAATAGATCCCAACCTCTTGTTTTGAAACTAGTTTGGCTGAATGTCACATATTTCTGATTGTGTGCCATCGCAACTATACGGAAAAGTAGCTTTTTTTATCAACCACTGATTTGTCGGAGGTGTGGTGAAATGGGGTAGGACATGCTTACCTCTCTTGGCGAACACCTGGTGTCATCACTGATTTTCAGTGGTCCATTCACATAATTTTCACAGCTATTTGCCCTTTACCCAAAGCGGAATCTGTTTCGGCAGAAAATCTAGGCTGGTTATTTTCTTGAATTGGTAATTTATTATTAATGTCTGGTTCAAGATTAGAGTATTTAGACAGCGACGTGCATGCTCGTGTTTGTGTTTGTTTGGTTGCGCGCGTTTGTGGGTGCTAATATTCCGGACTTATGATGGTCATAAAGTGATTATAACCAATGTAGTTTTACACGGATACCCCATTCAGAAACAGTATACTGACTACGAACCGACCGGTCCTTGTTGCAACCCCTTTGTGCCGAGCACAGGCAGGGTAACAACAAGTACCATCATTTGACATATTTTGGTATGACACGACCGGGGATCAAACCGTCCGCTCTCCGTACAGGCGCTCTAGCCACTACACTGCGGAGGCAGTCTGGCTTGTATGTGTAGCTGTAGTACAAGCTGTATTAACATACATTGCAGCTGATACAAGTGAGTGAGTATGGTTTTACGCCGCTTTTAGCAATATTCCAGCAATATCACGGCGGGGGACACCAGAAATGGGCTTTACACATTGTACCCATGTCGGGAATCGAACCCGGGTCTTCGGCGTGACGAGCGAACGCTTTAACCACAAGGCTACCCGACCGCCCCAAGCTGATACAAGAACTGACGTACTGATACAGTTTGGTGAGATACACTTGTACCCCTGTCTTCTTCGTTGCACCTTCCGAACTGTGTCCAGGGATCAGGTATATGTCATCCTATTGTTACCAGAGAACATAAACCATCCGTTAGGAGAAACACACAAACAGGCCTGGTACCCTGTTTGTTTGTTTGTTTGTTTGTTTGTTTGTTGTTTAACGCCGCACTCAGCAATACTCAGCTATATGACGGCGGTCTGTAAATAATCGAGTCTGGACCAAACAATACAGTGATTGACATCATGACCATCGATCCATACAATTTGGATATGATGACATGCATCTACCAAGTCAGCAAGCCTGACCACCCGATCCCGTTAGTCGCCTCTTACGACAAGCATAGTCGCCTTTTACGGCAAGCATGGGTTGCTGAAGACCTATTCTACCCCGGATCTTCACGGGTCACCATTAAAGTAATGGTATGGAAACAGAACGTCAGTTCGAGGACGAAACTTGACAATTATATTAACAGCTGGTTCTAATGATGTGAATCTAATTTGAATATTTTGATGTGCAAAGCGGTGGAATAAGCAACTAGCTAATTACAGTAAACTACGTTTATAACGAACACGCTTATAACGAACTGACGGATATAACGAACACGTTTGTGTGTCCCGGCCATTCGCTTTGTGTATGCTGAATATCTGCTTATGATGCACTACAAGGGGCGGTCGGGTAGCCTAGTGGTTTGAAGCGTTCGCTCGTCACGCCGAAGACCCGGGTTCGGTTCCCGACATGGGTACAATGTGTGAAGCCCATTTCTGGTGTCCCCCGCCGTGATATTGCTGGAATATTGCTAAAAGCGGCCTAAAACCATACTCACTCACTCACTATGATGCACTACGGTTATATCGAACTAATATCAGTGGTCCCTTTGAGTTCGTTATCACCGTAGTTTACTGTATACAGTAAGGGTACTGTGTGAATTGGTACATTTTGTGCATATTAGACGGTGAGGTCACATCAGTAGAATATAGTACTTGTACACTATTCATACATTGTTTGTGAGATTGATTGCGACTGTTAAGCGTATCCGACACCTATAATCGTGGCTTCGAGTCCCGCTTTGCTCTGATTATGCATATAGGTGTGTAGAACAGCTTCAAATAATCTGGGAAATCGATCCATGGTAGTTTACTTCCGCGTGAACGCTTTAACCACCAGGGGACCATCACTTTACATGTTACTTATAACATAATGTTTTCATTAAAATTAATAAAGTACTGAGAAAGTCACTATCCTGCAACCGATTAAATAACGTGATTTGATTGCTTTCGCGTGAGGTAAAGAAGACGTGAAACCAACGTGAAACCAACGTGAAACCAACGTGAAACCTGTACATCCACAGATGTCCTTCGGAACATTTTTAATAGTTCAGACCACCTCCGTGGTCTAGTGGTAGAGCGTCCGCCCGGAGAGCGGAATGTCCGGGGTTCGATCCCCGGCCGCGTCATACCAAAAGACGTTAAAATATGGTACTTGTTGTTACCCTGTCTGGCGTTCGGCATGAAGAGGCTAAAACAAGGACTGGTCGGCTCGGAGTCAGTATAGTGTGTCTTAGTGGGGTATTCATGTTAAACTGCGACATGGTATCTCAGTGAGCTAGCACTATAAATCGGAATCATTCCGGACTATTACAAGCAGCCACATAAACAAACACACATACATGCACGTCGCTATATAAGTGCAATAATCTTGGACGCGACGTTAAACCCCATTTCACCTCACCTCACATCACCTTTTAATAGTTCAAGACTTCCTAACCCAGCCATATCAAGAACCGGTACGAGCTCTATCAGACTGGAGTGCTACTAGACAGTGTTGATTACAATGACATAAAGCAACTTGTTATACCTCTTATACCCCGCCACGAGCAAGTCAGGCAGCACGTGGATTTCTGAGGTAGAGGAAATTGCCCCTGACCCCACTTCAAAGCGAAGAGCCGCACGCTTTTTCCGAGTCAATGGAGTCACGTGACATAGCGCAAGCTAACCCCAGCTCAATCGAACAGCTGTTTTCTATCACTTTTGAATTTGTTTGAATTCTTTAACAGTGTCATCTCGTGGTATAAAACCTAAAGCGGGACGCATAAAAAACATGTTCCCCTCGTGATCCTGCTTATAATGAGTTTTTTTAGGTACTACTCCTTCTCTGGCACCAATGGTAGAAAACATACTAACATTTGCAAAAGTGGTGTTTTTATTACCAGTTATTACCAGTCTTGAAAAATATACTTTTTTGCCAAATGTATATATTACCCTATTTTAACATTAAGAGCTTATATCTATAATCTCCCGATTGAAATAGTTGCTGGAGTTATTGTGCATGAGCGGTTGGATAGTCTAGTGGTTAAAGCGTTCGCTCGTCACGGGTTCGATTCCCGACATGGGTACAATGTGTGAACCCATTTCTGGTGTCCCCTGCCGTGATATTGCTGGAATATTGCTAAAAGCGGCGTAAAACCATACTCACTCACTCCATGTAACAACCTTTCACGTAATTTATGAAACTCGTGTTCTGTTGGTTGGGGACGAGTTTCTCTATCTATTCAGATGTGAAGCCCTTCACCAACAGCAGATGTTGTATTTTCCAGAATTACAGTCACATCGGTTTAATCTGCATCAATAATAAGTATTATTATGTGCTCGTAAAGGAAACAAAATATAAAATAATTGTTAAACTATATTAGATACAAATGTAAATCTGTAGACTCAAAGCTGTAACAACATATTTCTCACTTCCCGTTAACTCCGGTATACCGCCTGTGTATTGAATTAAAGTATATAAACAAATGTACCACCGCTGGTGGGTTTTGAGAAATAAACTTGACACTTCGACCGCGTTTCCCGTTAAATTTGACTTCAGCTGTTATGGCATCAAATCGTCAATCCACGAATCCCTTTTAGTAGATGATGCTGCGTCAATGCGTCCTTATAGGGAATTACCGCGTCCTATACTAATCTGCAACTAAACACACCACATTGAACAAACACACGGGATTGAAACAGTTAGGACAAAGGTTATACAGCTTCATCGGTTCAATATACCATAATTCAATACCTAATGAAGTTCTCCACACACGCGGTCGTTCCTTGGCCTGGTGTCGATTATAAACGCCATACGATTGATATTAAGGAGAATATAACATGCTGCCATGCCCTCCTCGCTATCGACCGTCTTAGACGGTGCACAAGTTATACAGTATTTATGTGCATGGCTTTTCATCCGGCCAATCTTCAGTCAAGCTAGAACAGAGGATTAACCGTTGTCGATTTCAGTGTCCATAGCATGTCTATTTCACTTGATTACTCATGCTAATTTGGTTTGTTTGCCAATCATGACGAATAGTGGTAATTAATGTGGCATGATCAGATATGTGTGAGTGAATAGAGAGCATCGTTATCAAATGTTATATATGTGTTAATGTTTACGTTTTCCTTCACATTTAAGCACAGACACTGTGTAAGTAAAGTTTGATTTTGAGGTGTGGATGTTGTCGCAGTTTTCGAGTGTAATTGTGCGCTGAAGATTTCTGTGAAAAGAATTCCTGAAAGAACGCGCGTGAGACCGATTGCTCCACCACCGAACTGACCAAACATTGGCGAAGAAGAAGGAGAAGAAGATGTTTTTTTTCTCCTGAATCACAAATACAATAAACTTCGGTTATAACGAAATCACAGGGACCATTAATATCAGTTCGTTATAACCGTAGTTCGTTATAAGCATATATACAGCAAAAGCCCGGATCCACAATATTGTTCGTTATATCCGTCAGTTCGTTATATTTCACCGAAGTGGTAAACGTCTGAGACCTGCATCACTGCGAGCTTTCCTCACACATCAAGCTGACACGCCGTGATATAACTGGAATACTGTTAAAAGCGGCGTTAAACCCAACTCAGTGAAACCAACGAGCACGGGTATGGTGCTGACAAACCTAGAAACATAATTGGGGCGAACCGGGATTCGAACCCGCAATCATAGGTTTCTGGCGTGCCCAAGGGACGCAACTCTGCACAGCGAATCGCGGCGCCTTAGACGACTGGGCCACCCGTGCCCCCCTTTTTCAAAGAATATAATTAATGTTCCTTCGTATTGTTTCAAATTGATATCAGTGCCATTCCTGGCATATTACAGCGTTGGACATCAGGGACGGGATTCACTCTGTACCCATAAAGAGATTCAAACCTGGACGGAGGCGTGACAAGCGAACACGTAAACTACCGTCCCATCGCTCTACACATATAAGTGATATCCGATTCGCAGGATAAGCATGACATAAGGATTTAATTTTCCAGTTTTGTCCTCAAACGAACATTCTGTTTTTACCTCATGACAGAATTTGGTATTAATGAGGGGGCGACAGTCCCCCTGGTATGATATGATAATTTCCTTTTCCAAACGTCCTCAAACGAACATTCGGTTTTAACGTCATGATAGGACTTAGCATTAACGTCGGAAACAGTTCCTCCTAGTGAGTTAGGATCATATAATTTTCTCCTCAGACTAACATTCGGTTTTAACGTCATGATAGGACTTAGCATTAACGTTGGAAACAGTTCCTCCTAGTGAGTTAGGATCATATAATTTTCTCCTCAGACTAACATTCGGTTTTAACGTCATGATAGGACTTAGCATTAACGTTGGAAACAGTTCCTCCTAGTGAGTTAGGATCATATAATTTTCTCCTCAGACTAACATTCGGTTTTATGTCATGCCATTGATAGGAGTGGGAATTAATAAGAGTGACAGTACCGTCTGACAAACAGTTTATGTACACATATCAGGAGTACAAATACTTCTGTGATAATCGCTTCCCGCATCCCAGCATCCAATAACCAAACTGCATCCCGCCTCATCCCGCTGGACAAGGTTCAGAAGGTGTCCAAGAAACGAAGCAGATGTGGACCCGGTTATCTCAGCAAACTTCACTAACATGTCAGGCCTTGAATTAGCACTTATTAGATTTACACACTTCTGATTCTAATTATTTTCAGGCTTGGTCAGCTCTGGCCGCGGCGGGAAGTGACCATTGATTTGTGGAGCGGGACAGAGGCGCCAAGATTCCCCCAGAACGCGAGAAAACCGGTTGTGAGGAAGAGGTGGGAGGCGATTGATTTAGTTGGATGTTAATGGAGCGAATGACCAGCCGTCTTTATATTTGTCTGTTGAGTGACCGCTGGATATTGCATCGTTGACCACTGGTGACCAGACGTGGGAGAGACTGACAAACAAAAGTTGACGATGAGGTCGCATTAGTGCCGATGTTGTTGGTCAGAAATGGAGCAAATGGTCAGTCATCTTTAATTTGTCACCATCATAACGGCTGGACATCGTATCCCTGACCAGACCCGGGACCAAGTGATAAATTAAAGTAGAGATGAGGTCTCTTGAGTGTTGTGCTCTCGACAGTGCCTGTGTGTGCTGTCACCTTGTTTAGAGGGTCACTGAAGAAGGCCATTTTCGCCTCAAGTAATGAGGTGCGATGTAGAGAGCTCATTGAATTATTGTCAAAGGAGGAGCTGAACCTGCTTTTATTTATTGCTGTTTATTCACAACTCTTTACCCACTGAGAGTAATTGCTTCCCTTGTGTTGTTAGCCTTGGACACTTCACGTCAGAAGTCAGTTGATTAATAGATAGCTTGATGACAAAGATTTGAGGCAAATGCACATCTGAAGAAATAGTGTGTTTCAGAAGGGACGTAGTTGAGAAATGGGTTCAACATCGCGTTCAAGGTTAATGCACTTTCATAGGGTCTCAATGAGAACGGCCACCGGGTAATTAGGGAAAACGGCCAATAGGGTATGTGAACGACCACCACGATTGGAGAAAATGGCCTTTGTATTTAATATGTTTTGATAGTGGAATGCTTTGATAAATTAATCAATTGTTTTTTAAGGATATGATTGTATAGCCATGTTTTTTTATTGTAGAAGCCAAAACGGATCCATTACTTCTTTTAGGTTGTGATTGTGTTTCCATGTTTTGATTGTAGAAGCAAGTTAGATGATTTAACGTATTGTCTTTAAAATCCGATAGAGACATGGCTCATGTGATGTTTATATCGTAGAAGCCAGTTAGCTTTAACCATGAAAATATATATAGGTGAGACAACATCAGTTGGAATGATCACTCGTCATCATGAGGCCTAAGTGCTTGGATTGCAAGACAACGGTAAACTGCAGACAGCTTGTGTCGGTTGTCCTCGCGAGTGTAACCGGAATCTTCAGGTTGGGGACAATTGAAGTGACGTCTTATGTTCAGAATGCAGAACGTCAGTTTGAGAGTGAACTGAAATATCCATTGTTGAATGCTACTGAAACCGATTTAAGACCATTTAGTTACTCCCTTTTCTCTTATAAATAAATAAAGAGGCCGTTTTCTCCAATCGTGATGATCGTTTTCTTTTGGCCGTTTTCTCCACTATCGCGGGGCCGTTTTCTCCTCTCCCCCTTCCATAGCCACGTGTGTGTGTGTGTGTGTGTGTGTGTGTGTGTGTGTGTGTGTGTGTGTGTGTGTGTGTTTGTTTGTTTGTTTCTGTGTGTGTGTCGACGAATGCCGTCTTCTTCTACCAGCTCACTGACATCATGCCACAATTTAACATGGACACCCCACTCAGACACAGTATGAGTTCTATATTTAACGTCATTTGGAGTGAAGGCACCAGCGATCTTCTGCCCTCCGGGCAAACGCTCTCTCCAGCAAACCAGGGAGGCTGTTCGAGTATACGGAGAACGAATGAACTAAGTTTGAGCAGCTCTGAGCATTTTAGTTACAGTAAACTACGGTTATAATGAACTCAAAGGGACCATTCCTACTATTTAATACATCTACTGTACTACATTCCTACTATTTACTACATCTACTATACTACCTACTATTTACTACATCTACTATACTACATTCCTGCTATTTACTACATCTACTATACTACATTCCTACTATTTACTACACCTAATATACTACATTCCTACTATTTACTACATCTACTATACTACATTCCTACTATTTACTACATCTACTATACTACATTCCTACTATTTACTACATCTACTATACTACATTCCTATTATTTACTACATCTACTATACTACATTCCTACTATTTACTACACTTACTATACTACATTCCTACTATTTACTACATCTACTATACTACATTCCTACTGTTTACTACGCCTACTATACTACATTCCTACTATTTACTACACCTACTATACTACATTCCTACTGTTTACTACATCTTATATACTACATTCCTGCTATTTACTACATCTACTATACTACATTCCTACTATTTGCTACATCTACTATACTACATTCCTACTATTTACTACATCTACTATACTACATTCCTACTATTTACTACATCTACTATACTACATTCCTAATGTTTACTACATCTACTATACTACATTCCTAATATTTACTACATCTACTATACTACATTCCTACTATTTACTACATCTACTATACTACATTCCTACTATTTACTACATCTACTATACTACATTCCTACTATTTACTACATCTACTGTACTACATTCATACTTTTTACTACACCTACTATACTACATTCCTACTATTTACTACATCTACTATACTACATTCCTAATATTTACTACATCTACTATACTACATTCCTAATATTTACTACATCTACTATACTACATTCCTATTATTTACTACATCTACTATACTACATTCCTACTATTTACTACACCTACTATACTACATTCCTACTATTTACTACATCTACTATACTACATTCCTAATATTTACTACATCTACTATACTACATTCCTACTATTTACTACATCTACTATACTACATTCCTATTATTTACTACATCTACTATACTACATTCCTACTGTTTACTACACCTACTATACTACATTCCTACTATTTACTACACCTACTATACTACATTCCTACTGTTTACATCTATAGCCCTTTTTTATTGTGTTCTGTTTTGAATTGTTCCAATTTTATGATGATATGCTAGTTTTACATCTACATCTGTGATAGTCTAGTGTTTTTACTGTCCTTTGTCGACAGATTAAAATATTTTTATTTATTTATGATTCATGTCCAACTTGATTTAGTCATGATATGGCTGAAATATTGCCGATGTGACTATAAACATTAACTCACTCACTCACTCCTACTGTTTACTACATCTACTATACTACATTCCTACTATTTACTACACCTACTATACTACATTCCTACTGTTTACTACATCTACTATACTACATTCCTACTATTTACTACATCTACTATACTACATTCCTACTATTTACTACACCTACTATACTACATTCCTACTATTTGCTACATCTACTATACTACATTCCTACTATTTACTACATCTACTTTACTACATTCCTGCTATTTACTACATCTACTATACTACATTCCTGCTATTTACTACATCTACTATACTACATTCCTACTATTTACTACAACTACTATACTGCATTCCTGCTATTTCTTGTCGTGTTAATTTGGAAGGAAATGATTATCGTTTTACATATCTGGAGTTAGGGCACTATATCTGATGCAGACATTAACAGAGTCCCGAGAAGCTGGAAGAGTAGTAACTCTGGCTATAACGTCCCACCAGCTGACAGAACAGAACTTATTTCCACTGGCCGTTAGTCGACTTCGGCTTGGTCGCCAGGCACGGTGACTTGGTTGATTGCCTGTCATCGTACCCCGAGAGCGTGCATCGTTGTCATGTCACTGGATTGCCTGTCATCGTACCCCGAGAGCGTGCATCGTTGTCATGTCACTGGATTGCCTGTCATCGTACCCCGAGAGCGTGCATCGTTGTCATGTCACTGGATTGCCTGTCATCGTACCCCGAGAGCGTGCATCGTTGTCATGTCACTGGATTGCCTGTCATCGTACCCCGAGAGCGTGCATCGTTGTCATGTCACTGGATTGCCTGTCATCGTACCCCGAGAGCGTGCATCGTTTTCATGTCACTGGATTGCTTGTCATCGTACCCCGAGAGCGTGCATCGTTGCTCATGTCACTGGATTGCCTGGCCAAGACTTGATTTATTTACATGCCACCGTCATGTAACTGGGATATTGCTGAGTGCGGCGTAAAACAACAACCACACACACATTCTGAAACTGAGGGTTGATATATGAAAGGGATATCCTGAATGTACTTCATTGCGACTGATTCTAAAATATTTAGTTGTTACAACAGTGAACCATCACTTTAACAATTATTCATCACTGGTGGTGGTATGATGTGAGGTGAAATTGGGTTTAACGTCGCGTCCAAGATCATGCACTTATGCATGCACGTATGTGTGGCTGCTTGTACTAGTCCGGACATATGCCAACACACTGATACACCATGCTGCAGTTTTAACATGAACATCCCACTCAGACATAGTAAACCGACTCCGTACCGACCTGTCCTTGTTTAAGTTCTACATGCCGAGCGCCAGACAGGTACAACAAGTACCATCTTTTAAAGTCTTTTGGTATGACGCGGCCGGGGATCGAACCCCGGACCTTCCGCTCTCCGGGCGGACGCTCTACCTCTAGACCACGGAGGCGGTCGGTGATGGCATGAAACCACATGTGCACTACTATCCATCCTGTTAATACCTTAACCTCCGTCTCTCCTTACCACACGCTGACGACAGCTGCATACCTTAATGGTCAACATAACAGCATCTTAATGCATTTGATCGTAACTACAGCTCTGTACATAAGGCATGGGGGATCTGACAGACACCGTCTAACCCAGTTGTACATCCGACCAAGGTTTCGTCTGATGTGTTACGACAGATAATTCGATTAGGTTTGTCTGTGTCGATGGTAGGCCTTTCCAGCTTGCATAAAATATATACGTCCAGGGATGGCGTGGGAAGGCGCCTGCCGGAGCCAGACAGACCTCAATGTACATGACAAGGGAAACCCGCCAGGCTGTGAGAACCAATGTCACGGTAACACGGGCATTTAACCAGGCCGGGACGCTCTATGTTGCCAGCAAGGGATATTCTGTATGTCGAGTAGGTTGTGTTGAACGCCGCTTTTAACATTATTCCAGTTATATCACGGCGTGTCAGCTCAATGAGTGAGGAAAGCCCGAAGTGATGCAGGTCTCAGACGTTTACCACTTCGGTGAAACCCACGAGCACAGGTATGGTGCTGACAAACCTACAAACATTTTGAGGCCGAACCGCGATTCGAACCCACAATCATAGGTTTCTGGCATGGCCAAGGGACCACCTCTTCAAAACGAATTTCTCTGTATGTCGATGAGTAGATATCACGTAGCTGTCTACCAATAAAAATGCCAAAACGTGTAAGAATACACATAAAAAATGAAGACATTCTGCGTCCCAATCTGTAAATTCTTCACGGAAATGTACTGGAATATAACGTGTGGATATACCTGTTCTATCATGTTTCAATGGGACTTTCAGATACAGATGTTCCAATATGTTTCGTTCGATTAATATGTCCTTGCATACTGTGGCGGGGGCGAACTATTATTTCGAGAGTCAAAGACGCTCCATGATGACATCAAGGGAATATATCGACGTATACACGCTGAATGTAGATGTCACAGCATTAAGCGACAACGGTGAGGTGAGGTGAGGTGAGGTGAAATGGGGTTTAACGTCGCGTCCAAGATTATTGCACTTACATAGCGACGTGCATGCACGTGTATGTGTGTGTGTGGCTGCTTGTACTAGTGCGGACTGGTGCCGATTTATAGTGCTAGCACACTGAGATACCATGCCGCAGTTTAAGATGAATACCCAACTCAGACACAGTATACTGACTCCGAGCCGACCAGTCCTTGTTTTAGCCCTTAATGCCGAGCGCCAGACAGGGTAACTACAAGTACCATCTTTTAACGTCTTTTGGTATGACGCGGCCGGGGATCGAACCCCGGACCTTCCGCTCTCCGGGCGGACGCTCTACCATTAGACCACGGAGGCGGTCTAAACGACAACGCGCGTAACAAGTAACAGTATTGTGATGTTATGGCATCGTCAACTGAAATATTCTTTTAAGATTTCACATTGCTTCGTTGTAATGTCTTAAGGTTTAGTGATTACCGTATTCGACGTAATAAGCGCCGAGGACGCTCTCAAATTTAGAAATATGAGGCTCTTATTAGAATAATATTTTGGTAAATGGTGAACGTAAATTTCGTGGTTTATGCTGACACCCTGAACTGTTTATATACGACAGATATATTTTTCCAGGATTTAATTGCCCATAATAACATGCGTGCGTAATATACACGAATAAATAAGTCTTGTGTACATTGATCAATCGGAAGGGGTGCTAATTGGTATTGTTCACAAGCCAATATATTAGCAAATTTCGCCGTGGGCGCTTATTAATGTGGGGCGCTTATTACGTCGAATACGGTATTTTTTATGAGGCGACAATGTTCGTAAGAAGTTACAGTACAGTGTTGTTATAGCATCGTCAACTGAAATGTTCTTTCAAGATTTCGCTTACAATGTCTTAAGGTTTATTGATTACCGTATTCGGCGTAATAAGCACCTAGGACGCTCTCAAATTTAGAAATAGGGGGCTCTTTTTTTAATAATATTTTGGTAAATGGTGAATAGTGGGATTGTTCAATAGCCAATATATTAGCAAATATCGCCGTGGGCGCTTATTAGAGCGGGGCGCTTATTACTTCAAATACAGTATTTTTTTTATGAGGTGACAACGCGTGTAACACATTCGCTATGTATTCTCACGGGGGAGTTCGGGGGTTAAATCTTTGGAGAATACTATATGATTATGTTATCACTTCTATCTTTTCAAATAATTGCTATGTGTTTTTGTGTTGCTCACGTTCTGACAAGTTCACAAAAAATATCGTATAACTGACTTGGAAATTAAATACCCTGATACTAATCTGATTTAGTTCATCGTTAAAAATGTCACAATCCAAATACCATTGAAGTCTTGTCTCTTAATTTATACACGAGAAGTGAATTTTTATTTGGAATTAATATAAAACAATTAAGTTTCAAAGTTAAGCTAATTAACTTGGATATTTTATCCCTGTGATGTATTCTATGTGATGATAATCATCTCGGGTTTTCGAAATGAAGACAATTCAAAGATACCACGCCCTTCAATGACACTTGAGTGCAGCCTTGTGATGTCACACACAGTCATAATTGATATAGTGGAGAGAACGGTTTAAGATCTCCACCAACACGTATTGGATATGCACAGTTATCTGCCCTCGACATACTTTTACCAGGCTCCACAAAGAAGGATATGTTTGTTTCTTAAGATATAATGTTCCCCACACACTTTATGATGAGTGTGTGTGGTTTCAGTAATATTCCAGCACTATCTGGGCTGGGATGATCAGAACTCTTCACATTTCGGGAAACCCGTGAAGATTCGAGGTAGAATAGGTCTTCAGCAACCCATGCTTGCCGTAAAAGGCGACTATGCTTGTCGTAAGAGGTGACTAACGGGATCGGGTGGTCAGGCTCGCTGACTTGGTTGATGCATGTCATCGATCCCACTTGTGTGGATCGATGCTCATGATGTCAATCACTGGATTGTCTGAGTGCGGCGTTAAACAACAAACAAAATAATTCATATTGGGAGTCGGACTCACGCCTTCACCATCGGGGCGGTTGCGATTGCCTTCACACACACACACACACACACACACACACACACACACACACACACACACACAAACAAACAAAAACTCCATCGCAGTCATAGTGTACTCGCGTTGCTTTAAGTCGATAGGTTATGCATACGGTGTGAAGGAATTACTAGTCGATTGTCGAGGGGAAAAGCGGCCTCATGTAATTGGTTAACGATATAATCGCTTAATCCATGCATATCATATCAAATAATACCAGCGCGAGGTATGTTGTGATAATTGTCGAGTTTACAGGCTTCTTAAAGGAACAATAGGGATGGATGGAAAAATGTAACCAACGGTAATATATTGGATCAATTTCTAAGTGAACGTTAGCGGGAGTAGGATGTGCGCCAAGGAGCTGGTGTAGAGCCTTATCGCTTTAATTTCCGCACCGCGGTGTATCCGTAGGGAATAAATATTTGATTGTGAGGGTGTAGGAGAAGATTGTCACCCAATGAAATAAACATGTTCTAAAAATCATTGAACAGAAAGTAATTATAGCTACTCGTTAGTTCGTTCCTGAATCGTTTATTCATATCTCATGAATGTGCTTTCGATGTCAGCGTCACATTTGTGATACTGGTGTCAGCCATATTTGTTTTATATGTGTAAGAGTCACATTTGCGATGCAGGTGTCACAGTCACATTTGTAATATCTGTGAGTGAGTCTGTTTGACGCAGCTTTCAAGTGTTAGCTTAATGTGGGAGGAAAACCCGAAGTGATGCAGGTCTCTGACATTTACCACTTCGGTGAAACCCACGAGCACGGGTATGGTGCTGACAAACATTTGAACATAATCTGGATGAGTCGGGATTCGAACCCACGGTCATATGTTTCTGGCGAGCTCAAGGAACGCAACTCTGCACAGCGAATTACGGCGCCTTAGACGACTGGGCCACCCGTGCCTCCGTGTTACGTGTGTCAGAGTCACATTTGTGATACTAGTGTCAGAGTCATACAGTTGTCAGAGTCACATTTGTGAAACAGGAGTCAAAGACATGTTCGTGACACACGTTATTTGATAGAAATATGATAGAGTCGTCGTTAAATGATACATGCGCTTATATCGGTGTATACTTGGCACAGTTGATAGGTTAAAATTCATTTCTATTTAAAGCTATGCCATAATCAGCTATGTTATCTGTGCCTTCCTTTCTTAATATTATTTGTTTCGCCGTTGCTTTTTGCTGTTGACAGTAACTAAAACGAAGATGGAAGCACTTCTTATTAAATAGGAAATCTTAAAAAAACAAGATTTCATATCGCTGCTAAATTTCCTACATATCTCAAGTTGGCACATCAGAATAACCAAACAGTCACAGTCGCCAGTGTATTATACAGGTCCTGACCCAGGCAAATCTTTCATCTCGGCTTCTTGGTTTTTCAAGTAGACGAAGCAACTTAACGACTAAAAAGATCAATAACGAGTAACCATTTGGTTAAACAAACAATAATGAATTTTGACTGTTAATAGGTTTTGGCGTCTGTGGGACGAGCTCCAGACAAAACAGGTTATCTCGCCATGGTGTGGGTTGCTGCCTATGTTTTGTACAACAATATATACAACGATGCTTCGACTTAATAGATATATCACATCTTAATTGCTCTGTGAATGACTACTGTCAAATCTAACAGAGGTTTAAGTCAATACTCGCTTATAATGGGTCTGCTCCTTAATTCACGTCTCTTTTAGACAAGAAAATATTTAAAGATGTGATTATTTCAGGGACAACCTCCCTGGGTAGGTTGTAAGAAGAAGTCCTGGCACGTCCTTACAAACAGTAAAGAAGTGATTATTTATATGAAAATTAATGTCTTCATGTTATACAAACTTAAATACACGCTTAAGGAGTTCATAAGACTTGTGTTGGTATATGTTGACGTTTAAGCTACGCTGTTTCAAAATGTAAAGACAGTTTGTCTTTCATCGTCTTTGCATGGCAGTATTATGGCTACGTTTCTATCTTCCACTCCATGTCCTTGGTGCTGAAATTTGTTGTGCATAGTCACGCCGTTTAGAAGCCTAGAACCAAAACGTGCGTTACGAAGTTTGGTAATATCGAAATATAAATATCCATATAGGTTTGGAATGAAAACATCTTTATGACCAACACTGTCACGGAGCACGTGTGCCCTGTTCATACAAAGTGCCAAAATTCACAACGAAGAGATGAATTCCGTACGCAAGCCAGATTCCTGACGATGGTTTCGAATATATACTTAGGACGTTGCTACCACATGCTTCAGACAGAAACCACATATACACTGAGGACTTAACAGAAGCACTTCCCTAGTCGGATGACTCGATACACGATCGACTGTCCTGAGACGTTTGTGTTCAAAATTCACAGTAATTAATACATAAGCTGAATAAAGTCATATCTTGCTGTCGTGGTGTAGAAACTGCTTTCATAAAACGATCGATTTGATTAACTTGATGGTTAGTAAATGCTACGAGTATGAGGTTTTCAGACGTGTGGCATCGCTTCAACCCTCTCTGATCAAGAACCCCCTTGACTATAAACCTCGCCATTACACTCCATTCAGCCAACTCTAGGTTATAAGCCATTTGAGGCTTTCTGAGCCTTTTGGGGTCTTTCGTCTAATTTCGCAATCCCAGATTACATGTTTGACACCGACGTTAATCCAGGAAGTAATCCTCACCCTAACCAGGTGATTGTGGAGAGCGGTAGACTGGATTAGAGGATTATCGGCGTCTGGCCCGGGATCTAACGTGGCTACACAACATGGAGGCAAGACGCAACTCACCGGTGTGGGAGAGGAGGGAGGAACAAACAAACTCCAGAATATGGAGAAAGGATCCATTAAAAACATACACGTCGCTAGAATTTACCGGCTACGTGAACGAAATTCGAGCCATCACAGACAGTGTTCTGACACCTCGAGAATCGACCTTCGACTTCACAACTGAAGAACTTCGAACCTTGCGTTACGGAACACGGTCGCTTCCAACCCCGAATTCGACCGGATCGTCGGTGTTGAAATACAACAGCTTAAATGCATCCAAACTTGCACGACTGCCAGACGCTTCGATCCTTAAGCTGAATCTTCCCCCTAACAGCACCGCGTCTAGTTTCTATCCAACACTAGAGCCGAACAGAAGTTTAGAAACACAGTCAAAGGGAGACTACTCTGGAAGATCTAGGATTGAAAAGTACCTGCTCGGTTTTGTGATATTTCTCGGAGCGCTGGTGATTTTACTGCTGCTTCTGTTATTCTTCGTGATGAGTGGTGTTGTGAGAAGATCCGATTCATGATGTGCTTCCAAGCGGACATGCAATACTGTACTAGTAAAACTAAAAACTACCTGTACTTGATGTGTCTTATGCGAGTATTTCAGGACTGAGATCCCGACATCCTCGCCATGTGTACTCATTAAACGTTCAGTATCGCTGTTTCATCTTCACGTATCATTTGTGGACAGAGCGTCCGCCCTGAGAGAGGAAGTTCGGTTTTCCGACTCCCTTGCCGCGTCATACCAAAAGAAGTTAAAATGTGCTACTTGTTGTTTCCCTGCCTGGCGCTCGGCTTTAAGGGTATAAAACAAGGGCTGTTCGGGTCAGTCAGTATACTGTGTAGCACCATAAAACCGGCATTGTTTCCACACACACACACACACACACACACACTCACACTCACACACACACACACACACACACACTCACTCACTCACTCGCTCACTCACTCACTCACTCACTCACTCACTCACTCACTCACAAACGGAATGGAGAGAGAGCTTACTCGTCGCTTTGTAAATGCAATAATCTTGAACGCAAGGCTCAACTTCATTGCCTTCGTTGTCCGTTAACAGTTTCTGTGAATACATGTTCCTTCTTGGCACTTTGTTGTCGTGAATTGACGCATGTGATACACAATCACTGTCTGAAACTGGACACTCAGAACCAGAAACACCACAGCCAAACGTCATAAACCTCATTTACTCGAAGCCGGTGAAGATCCAGGTTAGAATTGGTCTACCCCGACCCATGCTTGTCGTAAGAGGCGACTAACGGAAACGGGTGGTCAGGCTACCTGATTTGGTTGATGCATGTCATCGTATACCAATTGCGTCGATCTCATGATGTCAGTCACTGGATTGTCTGGTCCAGACTCGATTATCTACAGACCGCCCTTCATGTACGTACAGCTTGGATAAATTGCTGAGTGCGGCGTTAAACAACAAACAGTAAACAATTACTCAATATGATGTTATATTAAGGCTCTGACACAGTCCGTATCAGTAGTATACACGAATGTTGGTAGTTCCCTTGTCTCGAACTACAGATAACTCAGGGGCGGTCGGGTAGCCTGGTGGTTTAAGCGTTCGCTCGTCACGCTGAAGACCCGGGTTCGATTCTACATGGGTAAAATGTGTGAAGCCCATTTCTGGTGTCCCCCGCCGTGATATTGCTGGAATATTGCTAAAAGCGGCGTAAAACCATACTCACTCACTCACTCACTCACTACAGATAACTCAACA
The DNA here is from genome assembly GCF_023055435.1 of Haliotis rufescens. Taxonomy (NCBI): domain Eukaryota; kingdom Metazoa; phylum Mollusca; class Gastropoda; order Lepetellida; family Haliotidae; genus Haliotis; species Haliotis rufescens. The sequence continues at coordinate 26,146,181 of NW_025963846.1, read as the reverse complement.
GATTTCGGGGACCTTGACTTTACGAGGTTTCACGGTATATATACGATATAGAACTCAATGCCAAATGGAGCTCAACGAGATCATATCTTTCAGTTATATTAAAGAAACTGTTTCCAGTGTTATTTGAACAACTTGCCGGCTAGTGAATGCAAGGCGTATGAGAAGATCATGAGACGTGTGACATCTACCACAGCGAGTAACCTCAGGTTCTCTGCAACACTTGAGATGTATAGCAATTTAGAATTACATTCGTGACCAACTCGTGTTTTTCCGGGACAAGCCGAATAGCGACTCGTGCCCCTCTCGTGGCCATTTTTGCAACCGGGTTCCGTCTTAGCGCAAACGGGCATACCTAAAACAATTGTCAACTCTTTGCGTAATGGTTCACATGTATTTCCCCATATATTATATATCTTTCAGATGCAAGTTAAAGCACATCGGGACATGTGGGATTATACAGTATGATTGAACACATTTAACTGTGTCTTGGGTATATGTTTAGATGCAAGACATATGTAAAATCAAAAATTATTTCTGAGGGATTCTTTGACGAAGAACTTGAAATCATACGCGCTTTCTGATTGGTTTGTCGTATTTTCGCACATAACATACATCGATAGGGGGACGAGTCTTCTTGCAGGTTACGGAAAGAGGCGAGTGGTGACGAATGGAATTACAGTCAAAGGGAGACTATTCTGTGAAAAAAATCTAGGATATAATAATACCAGCATTGTTTTGTGCTATTTCGAGGAGCGTTGGAGATTTTAGTACTGCTTCTGTTAATCCCCGTTGGTGGAAATTGTAAATGGTGTGCACCAATGAGGACATTCAAATTCCAAATACATAACTTCCATGTATGTGTGTGTGTGTGTGTGTGTGTGTGCGTGTGTGTGTGTGTGTGTGTGTGTGTGTGTGTGTGTGTGTGTTATAAATACGCAATTAGGATTGATACAGGGAACCTTCGTCATGTGTAAACATTGTTGTCCTTAAGGTGGAATCAACATGCATTGTTACTAAGACTTCACTGCACACTGAGATAGTATGACTTAACTATTACCTCTATTGTTTTTATTGGCATTTTACCTTGAATCAGTTCAGAGCAATATCATGGAATAAAACGTCACATCGTGGTACGCGTCGGCATTCTACAAAGTTGAATCAATTGTGTGAGAGTATACATTCAATTCTTTATTCATGTACATGTGTAGGCCAGCGGCCCATGGTACAATATTTGGTCCATCATTAACATTTATAGGCTTAGGGTTTTGAGTCTAACTTTCATAGCATGGTAAATAAAAGTTGCAACATTTCTAATAACAGTTTCATTGTTTACCGCCATAAGCATATCACTGCAAACACGAAAACGTTGTTTTTTTCCGTATATGGTCATTGGACGGAAAAACGACTAAAAATTCATTAAAATTGATTAATTGGTGAGCGTCTAGAAAGTGTGCAGAAAAGGGTCGAGTTTTTCAAGCGTAAAATGGACGGAAAAACGATGCTTTTTGCTCCGCCTTGTACACCTGTTAATGGCCAATCAGCTGGCGCTGGTCCCCCGACGCACGTGATTCCCAAGGCTTCCTTTCGTATTTCTGGCATGCCTTGCTCTAGTATCTGTCGCGCGCAGTGCAGCGAGATTTGCTGATAAGCCAGTTTTAGGATATGTAACATGTTAATGGAATTCAGGTACGCGCCAAGAAGTCAAACCAAACAATGTTACCAAGTTAATTGTGGTAACATATCCCTCGGCTATGAACAGTTACCCCTATCGAATAATGGGTAGTGTTTCATTTGGTTATAATAATAACTATTTTTTTAATGTGAAGTTTACAAGATATACGGCTAGGACGAGAGGTCGGTCACATGACGTTCTTCACGTGACTGTATTCTTGAAATGGCGTAAACACTGACTACTTCCACATTCCTGGGGTAAACCCTTGGAATTCCCTGGTACGAATTCATACAGAAGCGTGGTTGCTTGCCCGTTTAAGGATACCCTCGCTACAACCCATCCAAGGAGAAAAAACAAACGAATAAAACATCCAAACTATCGTAGTGACAATCTACAGCAATCTATACTATGAATTTACCTTAGTATCTATTTGACACATCTTTACAATCACCTTTCAACGATCGGCCAATTGATCAGTGATGGCAAAGGCTTGAAATAGCCACAGGTTAATTAACAACTTCGGAAATATCTCCCGTCACGTTTATCGTGTCGGCCATTTTGACGTATTGTACTTGATGTAAATGTATTACGACGCTCTGTCATTGTAATTGACTAACTGAGGTAATTCTCATCTAATGAGGATATTGTTTGGAATATATTTCTTGTAAACATACTAAAACATGGGGGGGGGGGGGGGACTATTTTATTCAGGGATGGTCTATTAAAGTTAGCAGTAAGTCAAGGCACCATGCGTGTATATGATCTGTTATTATATGTGTTTAAATTACGGTTTGGGGCGTTAATAAAATACACTGACGCACTATTCAAATCAATTGGATAATTGAATATGCTTTCTTTTACATTTTACATAACAGCACTGCACAAAATTTGAACAGTTGCAGTAACACACTACGGTAATCGCATTAAAAAACATTTTCAACTGTACAGTATTTCAGTATTTCAGTTATATCACGGTGTACAGACTGATGTGGGATTAAAATCCGAATTGGTTCAGACCATCCAACGGGTGTTCGGGAAAAGGTGAGCGTATCCTGCCACACAAGTGGCACCCGTCACAAACACATGCAAGGACAAGTCAATTGTTCACCTGAACAAAGCACGGAAACACACAGTGATGCCCGTCCTTACTTTTACCGAGCATGTAAATTATATTGTCCGTCAAAAACATGGACGAGTATAAACAATATGTTCATTCACGTAATACATGTCATACATTTTGACAAAATGTATTGACTCGGAGCATTATTGTTAATCACAGCGTATAGACTCGGCATGCAGTTGAACTCATCACCCATCCCATTATTGATAATCCATCTGAAAGATCGATGAAATTAGACGCTGCAACACTTTATCTTTTAATTGGCATGTCAGACTTCTATTTCATAACTCAGTTTTATTTGCACGGATCACGGAAGGGACATTGTCGCGTTGTCGCATTGTCGCATTGACGCCCTTACAAAAACAAGCAAAACGTGTCAAAATTAACAAAAGCGCGACAATTGGCCATTTGTCGCATTGTCGCGTGTTTGCATTGTCGTTCTTTGAATAATCCTTTTCTTTATTTTACAAAAGGGCGACGATGCCGTAACGCGACATTTTCAAGGTCAAAATATGTCTCGTTGTCGCATTGTCGCCCCATCACAAATGTGTATACAAGGCGTAAAGTTTAGTTAATGCTACAGTTAGGAAGCGGTAACCAAGTTACATCTGTCGTAGAAGTTCAACCTGATACATGTAAGTCTTGAAATGAAAACACAAGTCCGTCCGCGAGTCCATAACGTTTTATTGTGAGCTCTTCTCTAAAAGTGCTTAGTGTTCGACTCCCAGTTCCAAACACGTAGTACCTCATCAACAATCCACATACCTCTAGTGCAGTGGTCTTCCGGAAGATCTTACTCTTGACCGCATTAGACAACTGACGAGGGCACGCCTGACCTGTGACCTCGTTGCAACCCTCATGAGGTGTTTGCCGAAGGGAGAGGGGTAGGGAATGTGTGCTCTAGCCCAGCGCAGAGCTCGCGACACACTGTATACTGAATGTTGTATACAGTATATTGCACTTGATATACTGTATACTGCATGTGATACTTATTAGCGGAAATGTTACAACTTTCAAGATTCAAGATTCAATTTGCATTTATTTCATATACAACAGACCGCCGTCATATATCACTGGAATACTGCTGAGAATTTGTTTTCATAATGGAGCGCTGCAGTTATTAAAATAGAACCGTAAACATATGTAGTACCAACTCACTCACTCTGTTTCGAATAATCAGCAGAAAATATATTATTAACCAGGTCTTTGGGAAGAGATATCAGATTTTTTATAAGCAGTCACATAGGGATGATAAAGGACCCCTCGCTGATTAGGTTCTTGTTTACTTAAGAGTTGACCATGTTAGATGATATAACCAAAATCCGGGAGCTCCGGCGGGGGGCAATCTGGTCTTGTTAGTGTATGGTATGAGCTGTGGCGTTGACCCAAGAGAATAATGTAAAAAATGAGACCAACTCAAATCTATAACGATTGGGAAAGTCTAGATTTCCACAGCCCTAGCCTGTAATTAAGAATTGGTCTAGGCTCCATTTTAATTGTATTATGTTCATTTTGTAGACATGGATTGACCAACCAGGAGAGAAATTGATGGAATATTAATATCACATGTTACCACTGATCCAGTTAAATTCATCACACAATAATATATTAGTATTTGCCATTACGGCATTTGATTATTAGGGCATGATCATGTACATGTTCACTGTAGTAATGTACACACCAGTCAACTTGATTATAATTTTTATTATAGTGTAGCGCGGCATCAACGATTACTTTATGATATCCTCACTTGACATCGATGTATTTGACATCGAACAATGGACGACAATTCGAAATTCTTATAAATAGCTTCAATAGGGACAGCGCCGGTGTCAGTACAATTTTCCTAGTTAAAAATATGTCTCTACAAAATATAATCTGAAGCAGACAAGAACAATATTTTTTTATTAATGCTTACTTTCATGGATAGAATTGAGGCAATCTAGGCTTGCCAAATCGTTCTAGACTTGAGCTGGATTCCTTTTAAATTTATTCTGTATGGTCTGGGGGACGAACGGGCGTCAGTATCGCATGGAGAACTGGGACAGCCTGAATCAGTCTAATCGGATATGTTGTGGAGTTTCGGTTTGGGGTTGTTTGCTGAATAGAACAAGGGCTCACGAACAAGGGCACAATGTAGAGATTAAATCATTACCACCTCTCTTTATATCAGATATGTTATTGTGATTTGAAATCTCTTTTGGATAATTGCGAGTTATGTATACTCTGTATTCTTTCGTCATGGTAGCATATATATTTTCTATGTTGCTTTTTGAATTATCCACAAATAATGATAACTACAATGTAAACATCTCTTTGGAGATATACAATAATACTACTGAAGGGCATATCTGAAAAATGGGACTTATCGACAAATATTTCTTTCTTAAATACTACCCGTTACAGGCATTCTGATCATTATATTATACTTTGTACAGTTTAAAAGTCAAACAATGGCAAATTGTGTATCTTTCTACATTTTGAATTAATTAAAATTTCTGCAATAAAACCTTAGCCTCAGATAGTGATATAAACGAATATGATCTATACTGTGATAAATGAATTATCAATTTCGTATTATGAATTAATAAACAGAAATATGATAGTAAAACAAATTATTTTAATCTGTTCGTGTGAGTAGGTAACGAGAGATCTAGGCAACTCATTAACGTAGCCATTTATGAAAAATGAAATATTAAAAGTTTAGGGGGTTGAACATGTACATTGAATGACAGGGAAGAAAGCAACGCAATAACAAAATTATGAATCAAATTATGTTATTAATATAACAGAATATATAGAAATATAAGTTTAATTTCTCATTGTTGGAAGGTGTTTAATAATAGATTTTGTTTGTTTGTTGTTTGACGCCGCACTTAGCAATATACCAGCTATATGACGGTGGTTTGTAAATAATCCAGTCTGGACCAGACAATTCAGTTATCCTCACCAAGAGCACCGATCTACGCAATTGGGATACGATGACATGCATCAACCAAGTCAGCGAGCCTAACCACCCGATCATGTTAGTCGCCTTTGAACAAGCATGGGTTGTTGAAGGCCTATTCTAACCCGGATCTTCACGGGTAATGTTTTTAATAATAAGGTACAATGAAATTCTGTATATGTCCATAATAAGTGTGTATAAGTAAATGGATAATATATCCATACACGCCAATTAAATGGCTGCATATGGTTCTTTGATTAACTCTTTTACAAGTCCATATTTCAAGACATGTATTTGATATTCATAATAAATCCACAAAAGCTACACAATGGCGACAAAACGGTACCAGCATCACAGATACCAATAATACATAAGATCCATATAATTACTTTAAAGTTAAAACATGTATCACAATAGAAAATTGGAAGGATACACTTCCGACATTTTTCGTATTTTGTTTTCGTTTGGAGAGAGAAGTTGTGATTGGTATCTGATGGGTGCAAACAGGTGTTCCCTTCCGCCCAGGCCTTACGGCAATGCTATAGCCCCAAATGAAACAAGCCTAGATGTTCAACAGGTTCAGGCTGAAATTTCCATCCCACTTGGGCTCCTTTTAAATTTAGATATAGTTTCTCGTGTCGATATGTGTAAAAAAATATGAATTAAATATTCCAGCACTGGTGAATAGGTGGTATGCGCATGTCAGCGTCGATCCTATAATATCCTTTTATGCAAAATACATATATGCTGATGAATTAACGTAGTAATATACTACGCAAATATATGTCAAGATGTATACATCAGTAACATCTCGTGATCTTTATTCGTGCTTTAAGCTCTTTTTCTACCGGAGATTATGGGGTGTTACATCACACCAGAAAGCCAGGTCCAAATTCTAGTCTTAATTTCATGGTCCGTCTTGTATGTTGGAAACCAATATCGCAATATGGCTGAATATTGCTAAACATGGTATTAACCCGATTACTCACATAATTATTCCATTTTCTACAGTCATCTACGAACACTATCTTTAAGGAGGTATATCTATATCATCCAAATGTCCATACATATATATCCACATATATTTGTATAAAGCAAGTCGTCCTGCACTCTTCCTTAATAGTAGTTTTTGTTTGATTGTTTGTTGTTAACCGCCGCACTCAACAATATACCAGCTATATGACGGCGGTTTGTAAATAATCCAGTCTGGGCCAGACAATCCAGTAATTGACATCAAGAGCACCGATCTACGCAATTGGGATACGATGACATGCATCAACCAAGTCAGCGAGCCTGACCACCCGATTACGTTAGTCGCCTTAGTACAAGCATGGGTTGTTGAAGGCCTATTCTAACCCGGATCTTCACGGGTATTTTTTCAATAATAAGGTACAATGAAATTCTGTATATGTCCATAATAAGTGTGTATAAGTAAATGGATAATATATCCATACACGTCAATTAAATGGCTGCATATGGTTCTTTGATTAACTCTTTTACAAGTCCATATTTCAAGAATGTATTTGATATTCATAATAACTCCACAATAGCTACACAATGGCGACAAAACGGTACCATCATCACAGATATCTATATAATTACTTTTAAGTTAAATCATGTATCTAAATAATAAATTAGAAGGATTAAAAATATACACTTCCGACATTTTTCGGGTTTTTTTTCGTTTGGAGAGAGGAGTAGTGACAGTAGTGACTGGTATCTGATGGGTGCAAACAGGTGTCGAGTGGCTGTCTCAGATGGCTCTAATTTCGTAGCTCTAAAGATCACGACGGCGATACAGACTGTGATGCAGTTTGTCTCACAGTCCCTGAACCAAATTATTTTCCCTTCCGCCCAGGCCTTACTGCAATGCTATAGCCCCAAATGAAACAAAGCCTAGATGTTAAACGGGTTTAGGCTGAAATTTCCATCTCACTTGGGCTCCTTTTAAATATAAATATAGTTTCTCGTTTTAACCAAAATAATGTATTTTCAGAGACTCAGCGTTTGTCTAACCGTGAAGTACAACTATCCAAAAGATCCCATGCATGTCTATATTTCTTCAGACAGCCTCTCCATGTTCCTCTCTATCTTTATCAAAAGACAAACGAATTAAATATTACAGCACTTGTGAATAGGTTATATTCGCATGTAAGCGTCGATCTACAATATCCTTAGCGCAAAATACATATATACTGATAAATTAACGTAGTAATACTACGCAAATATAGGCCCAGATTTATACATAAGTTTCATCTCGTGATCTTTATTCGTGCTTTTAGCTCTTTTTCTACATTAGATTATGGGGTGTTACATCACACCAGAAAGCCAGGTCCAACTTCAAGTCATAATTTCATGGTCCGTCTTGTATGTTGGAAACCAATATCGCAACATGGCTGAATATTGCTAAACGTGGTATTTACCCGATTACTCACATAATTATTCCATTTTCTTCGTGCACGTTCTACAATCATCTACGATCACTATCTATAAGGAGGTATATCTATATTCATCCAAATTTACATACATATATGTCCACATACATAAGTATTTAGCAAGTCTTCCTTAAAAGATAAAAGCTAAGCATTTCCTCTCTATGTATTTATATATGTAAAAATCGTTTTTATGACTACAGTGATTTTTGCAAGGCTACTCACATAAATGTCATGACGCATTTGAGGGTTCTTCTATACTCGCATTAATGTGCTGACTTATTATTGCGTTAATTTCATGATTTACAGTATTCATGAAGAACATTTTACGTGGGACCAACAGAGGGAAATATGACTATCGACTATATTTTTTATATTTAGCAAGCTCAAACGATCAATTGGTTTGATTTATTGTTATGGTATCCACAAAATAAGTAGGATCCGTTTTTTCCGTTTTTGTGTAACGCCGCACGTAGCAATATTCCAGTTATATGACGGTTGTCTGTAAATAATCGAGTCTGGACCAGACAATCCAGTGATTGATATCACGACCACCGATCCAAGCAATTGAGATACGATGACATGCATCAACCAAGTCAGCAAGGCTACGTATTCACAACTTATTGTCGTAGGCACAGTATAACTCATGAGTCCTTGTGGGTCACCTGCTTGGCAATATGGGACGGGAAAACTGCTGGGGGTGAGGGCAGTTTAGTTGATGGTACAGACAGATAACAGAGATCATTTTACAAATGTGAAACCTCATTCCACAAAGGAAGAGGCGAAAGCTGAAACTTGGTGAGATTTACAGAACAAAGGCAGTTATTTCTAGTTTCTTACTGACTCTCGAGGATACATTTAATAACAATTCGTGTGTGCGACACGGCCAACAGTCACTAAATTTGGGTCACAATCTTTCTGTCTTCTTTCATTTGTCATCTGAAATACCATCCCTTCGTGCACTTGTGCTTCCTGCTAAAGTTACCAAACACATCCTGTTTACGTACACCTGCAAGATATATATTACGCCGAGGAGAATGTACGATTATACGTTGATACGTCTAACTGCTGGCCTGGTACGCAGTGTCATATTTCTTATCGCCAGGGATCACAGGTGTGATACCAGTCTCCCTCAAGGAGACGTCTGATTAAACTCTTTGCTTCGTCAATGCTTCGTCTAGCCCAAACCGGTATCTGGTACCACTAGCAACGATACAATGGCGTACAAAGACTTACAATGAGTCAAGCATCCGTCACTCGATTTCCATTTTGATTGATTGTTTGATTGATAGATTGATAGATTGATACATTGTGAGTGAGTTAGTGAGTGAGTGAGTGAGTGAGTGAGTGAGTGAGTGAGTGAGTGAGTGCCTGTTTCACTGGTATGTCCGGATCTGGGTACGGGTCACCGGCTTAGCGTCACCGATCTAGATATATCTATGCAGGAATAGGTCATCCATGCGGATAGCGTAATCTCGATTAATGTATTCAGGAACCTTTCGTGAACAACATTTGGCAACAATGCAGTATACCGGGCGCAGCCCGAGCTCTACCATCCGCTCAATTACCGCGCTATAGTGCCACCGCTGTCTCGTTATACCGTTACCGTGCCTCACGCTCTGGTGACTCTCGCTTCACGATCCAACACACGTTTTCGGTCTTAGGGAAACTTACACATCTTTACGATCAAACACCCGTTTTTCGGTCTTAGGGAAACTTACACGTCTTTACGATCCAACACCCGTTTTCGGTCTTAGGGAAACTTACACGTCTTTACGATCCAAAACCCCTTTTCGGTCATTAGGGTCAGCTGGCTTTGGGCAAGGGTTAGCCATAAATTCTTACCTTTTCAAGCGTTAATCCAGTTAATCCCATTGGTCGGTCATGTTGTCATAAACAATTGCGGGTGTGGTTTCAAGAAAAGATGAATGGGAGAGCGGGCAGTGACGTCACCCGCATGCGCAATTCATTGTTTACTGAATTACGCATGCATGTCAATGGGGATTCTAATGACCTGTTAAACGAGCACTGATTACATGTGATAGCGCCTGTGGCCCAGTGGTAGAGCGTCGGCTAATTAACGCATTAATTAGCAGAGCCGGTGAGCCGGGGAAGCGCGTTCGTGCCCCCACAGCGCTAATTGGTTCTGAAAAAGTACGCCCGGTAAAGTGCACTACTCCCCAACATTTATTTAAAATGCTACCGAAGAATCAAACAACTTTAAGATTTGGCTTTTATGGTGGAATCATTCTTATATTTCACACAACCGTTAACGTACTTCTTGAATGTTGTCACGCCATTCATTCAGACAGATCTCGAAGATATGTTAATATCTATGCGAGGACAGCGGATTAGATATCGCGAGGCCGGTTCACAATCCGTAAAAGCCTGTGATATGCCATGAATAGCCCATTGCATCTCCTGTACAAAGACTTTCTTTTGTACGTGTTGTCACAGAGCCACAAACTTAGGTCAATGGATCAGATAAAAGCAGGACTGCTTGAATCAGTTGAGGTGAACTTCCCATGACATAAACTCCTACTTGACAACCGCTTTAAGAAAATGCCGCCATTCATGTACACAGCCCTGTGGATGAATGAACGACATAACGAAGCCAGTAGCGCCACCTAGTGAGATATAATGGAAGAAGACCAACCGAGAGTTGAATCTTGACATACTCCGGTGCCATCTGCAGAACCTTGGTTAGCAATGGCACAGTGATTTATGAGAGTTTAAGTGAGTCGGATTTTACGCCGCCTTAGCAATATTACAGCAACATCACGGCGGGGGATTCCCACATTGTGCCTATGATATGCAGAGAATCGAACCTGGACTTTCGGTACGAGGAGCGAACGCTTTTACCACTAGGCAACGCCAGCGGCCTTGATCATATGATCAACCTAATGTGTTTTCATTTTTCTAATGTTAAAGTTTGCAATCACAGATAATACTTATCACCACTGTAAAATGCAAGGATATCAGCATATCATCACCATCACCATCACCATCATCATCATCATCATCACCATCATCATCGCCGTCACCATCATTATCATCACCACCACCATCAGCATCAACATCGCCACCGGTATCGTTATCACAGGTATATACGGTACTCCACACAGAGATTAACGAAGGGCATCTATTGATCAGGGGTTAGTTAAATATCAATAACAGCGGTGTGTCAGTACATCCAGTTTCTGTCAGTGCAGAAAAATACCAAGTCGGTCAGCTGTGAACACGGTTCTTCAGCATCGGACATCAGCTGTCCTTGACACGCACATTTCAGCGCATTTGAATGGATTTAACAACAAGTAAGGTCATCTTGAGCGGTACGGTTTTCGTAGGCAATAGATGGATTAGCATATGAACTATGATTCTCTTTAGGTAGAAAAAGATCCATTATGTTCGACCTGGTAGAAGTGTGTAATCAAACCGCACAGCATTGGTCTTTGATTGACTGTGGCGTCAAAACAAACTCATTCATGTACTTGATCTGAATGTTCATCTTAATTGTTATGGATAGTCACGGAGCCGTGATCCAGAGAACAGGGTGTCATTAGATAAAAATGAAGTAATAATAGGATTACCAGAAAAACGGGGTATAACACCCAAGCCAATAACCTCCCCTCAGGAACACCAGAGTAAGTCAGTACAAGATTGAAAACTGCCCCATAAGTATGTATGACAGGCTAGTCGGGTATTGCTACTTGTATATGTGAAAACAAAGTTATTAAAATTAATAGCAAAACTGATGAAAGTCACCAATAAACGTGTATAACTGTTATATCGTCACTGCAAAAATAATGAGTGTTGTCTTAGTATTAACATTCAAATACGTGATATCTGTATTAGCGATATTGTCTACGTTCCACCGGTGAGTAAGAGCTAGCCTTACTATCTCGTAGTATAAATGTTGCAAGAAATTGTATTTCTGAAAACATCACGATACATGTTTTTACGATGCATCACGTCTGCACCAGCGCTTGATAACAGCCTTGTGTTTGGGTGTTTCAGTAGTTTAAATTGCTGTTCTTGATGTTGTTGAATAAACTTTGATACTATGAACAATATAAGGTTATATGAGAGTATGTCTTTAGAATGGTAACATGCGTTAAAGTATATCTGATATATATATATATATATAATAGGATGACATAAATAGAACAATGAGTACTACGTCCAGATTAGTGTATAGGCAACATTTAAAAGTAGATGAAAGAACACAATCGTCCGGAATACAATGTATAATTCTAATGCACTTCCATGTGACTATATATAGCATACAATAAGCTATCGGGTCCCGTTTGGGTCGGTTTGGGTGGCAGCTTAGATATCCATAGAGTAGGTTCATCTCGGAATCTCCCATATAACTGGGGCTCCTCTTCAATTTAAATGGAGTTACTTGTTTCTTTCAAAACTATACAGTTTTAGAGACTAAGCATTAGAAACTAATCTGTTTACAGTAACAGAACACTGTTTAAGTGTCATGTACAAATGAGAAAGTGGAATCCCGTCAATTAGGCGGACGACCCTTAAAACTATTAATAAACATTAAAATAAGCAATATCGGGAAAATGAATATGCATATACTATCTGGCAATAAACATCAAGATCACCTTCTACAAAAATAAGTTTTAAAAGCCGGTTGATATTCTTTTGCGTATTTGACGAGTATATAGCTTTCGAAAGTATAAATCCTTTTCCTATACTCAGACGTTCCTGAGCCTTGCGCTTGCCTAATTATTTTGACTAAAATTATTACCGTTATCATTGTATTTGTTGATGGGAAATACGCGCCGATCAAGTACGTGCCATAAATTAAAGCGACATTGTACGATTCCGAACTCATCACGAGACTGTGTTTATGAATCACTGTCAAATAGTGGTGACATATAGTGGAAACAATACGCGAAATCGCGCATGCACAGAACGGAAAATTTGGACATGGCATTAAGCAATCCGCATGCGCAGAACGATTGATTTCAGTACTTCCGCTAAGCGCTTCGAGTACAGCCTCAAACTCGGGCCTGTAATCTAACACGCGAGAACTGACCAATGAAATCTGAGAAGTAGGAATACCGGTAGACGCTGTTGCTTGATTGACAATGCCAATCAAGAAAGGGAGGAGCTTGATGATATCGTTCTCTCCCAGTAAATTCCGATGTCAAATAACGACGTTATTTGGACGGAAAAACGATGGTTTGAAAGCGTCCAAATAACGTCGTTTTTCCGTCCAATGACCATATACGGAAAAAACGACGTTTTCGTGTTTGCAGTGTATATTGAATGTAGCAAGAGTAGGATGTACACAATACTTCTGTTTTAAATACTGAAGACGAAGTTCATCATAAGCGTTACAAATTAATAAAAAATGATATTCATTCTCGACATATCTTTGGTTGCAACTATTGCACAATCTCTGCTTACGTGGAGTATTAACGTATCTACCAGTCTCAACGTGGAGAGTGTGGGAGCTACAGCGAAACTGGGCTAGTGCAACACGAAATTTGTTGATAGTGATAGCAGACAAATACAACTCTAGACTAAATAAATTTTTGAAAAGTGTATAATGGAACATTTTAGAACTAGTTGCTAAAGACCAATGCCAATACTGTTCGTAAGCAAATTTTAACCGATCTTCACATTCGGAAATAAATGATTCGGGGCAAATAACGTATTGGTTCTCCCATACATATCCAAATCCAAGGCTGTATAAAAGAGTTTTGACTTTTGTAGCCCAATTAATTTTACTATGTGTGGCTAGCTGAAATAACATATCATAACTTTTCTTAGGATATCGTGAATTCGGGAGGGACATAAGTGTGAGAGTATGATACATGTCTTCTTTCTCCGCCGATATGTGGCTGCAAAATTGATAAAAGCAGCTATAAAATCATAAAACCCACCCATTCAATAATAAACATTATGTTCCAAATCCATGCAATTCGCTTTCAATAATCACAACCGAAACGTGACGTAATTAAGATAACATCAAAAAATATAAATACCAAGATGTTTCAGAAATTGTTTCTGACAAATGCTATCGCCCGCAGCCTGGAGTACGGTGTCCCAGTCATCGAAGGCGCCGCAATGCCCTGAATTGAATTACTTAGGTTGGCAGAATCTTATGCTCCGGGGGTCGAATCCCAGATGTACCCTGATTTACGTCAGCGCCCAACCCGTGACACTGGGTTTCACCAAAGGGGTAAACGACATTCTGTGTTTCCTCCATTCGTTATAACTGAACCCGTTCGAAAATGTGATTAACTGACTCTTTGTCGATTTCCCAAAGTACGGTAGAGTAGTTACATGGAAGAACATATCGAAAACAGCGATATGCTGATTCTACGTTCAATGACTGGTCAGTAGGGGTCAGAAGTATTCCCTGGGTGCCGTTGTACAAAGCGCACTTAGCGCTAAGGTGATCGTAACTCCCATACCTTAACATAGACTTACGACAGTCGAAACGCTAAGGTTAATTGTACAACAACGCCCTGGGTGCCGTTGTACAAAACAACCTTAGCACTACGACTGTTGTAAGTCTACGTTAAGGTATGGGAGTTACGATCGCCTTAGCGCTTAGTGCGCTTTGTACAACGGCACACTGGTCAATATGGTAAAGAAAACTTCTTAAAATGGTCGATGAACAAATTTATTAGTTATCTGTTCACACATATATCAGAGTACATTATTCACTATTGTGTAACTTGTTCAAGGTACAGAAATATTCACCGACCCATGGTATTCACAGGTCAGGTAGATTTACATACTGTTATCTGTCGATTTCCAAGTTGTAACAATACGTTAATAGACGAATAGGCTAACGTGACCCCTATTTTCTAACAGATTGCATGAAGACATACATAACATTCCATGAATGAGGAAATGGCATCTCACATGTTGCCAATTTTTTTATTTGTTTTCAGACTTTCGAATCCAAATCTGATCGATGGCCAAAAGGAACAAATGATTAGGTGATCTGGGTTTGCTGTGCTAGACTAGGTTTCCCAGAGCAGGTGGTGTGGGTATGGAAGATCCCACTCCTGAATTCCTTAGGGGCTAACTGGGGGACCTTAAACATATGATAATGATGCTAGATGTATTCAGAGTCCTATGTGTCATGTCTCATATCAGACGATGTGGGTGTACTCCTATCCAACATACCTAGGAACCATAATCTCCTCTTTTGCAAAGTTTGAGTAAGTGATATTTTAAAATTTGAAGTGCTGTATAATATTAACTTAAAAAACAAGATACATTTATTTCACAAGAAACAAACAAATACAATTAAATTGGTATGTTTTTAAAGCAAAAGAAATAATCCATCTTCTCATTTATAGATAAATGTTATAAATGTTCAACAATACTTACGACAGCTTATTTTAATGAAGGCATGAACTTTTTTTCAATATGTCAGCTGACAGATCACAAAATTCCCTCCCAATGTTCACATTCCACACTTGAAAAATTATAACCAAATGGTTCCATCTACAAATGATTTGGAACTATGCGGTCCTATCACCTTGACATTGACATGGACAGCACAATCGGATTTTAGTAACTTTTTATATAGAATCACTAAAAAAACTACTTTCCAGCAACAGGGGTTTCTATGTTAGAAAAGCACCCATTTGGAAAGAATATGCCCAAACCATCTGGTTCTCAGGCGACCTCGCCGGCTGCCGGAACTACAGTCGGTCTAAGTGTTATAACCGGGCGAAGGCCACTTCACCATAGGCGGTCTCGTCCACCGTGAGTCGGAGTGACTGTACTGCACGTGCTGCACTACGTTCACGTGGCTGAAATGTGACACGACACACTGGGGGGTACAGCAATGTACTCAAACGTCATCAATAACACAACCTACCAGAGAAATGGAAAAACTCAGTAACTCATGCATACCTAGCGACACTGGTTCTTTGCAAATTTAAGCAATCAAATTTGTGTATATTTGTCAAACGAATCCATAACTACCCCAGCGACCCACCTGTTACAATCTGAGGTTGTGTTTCGGTTTAAAAAAACACACAATAATGTTCTTGTGTACGCGCAAAGACAAACGCCAACGCATCGTTTCGCTTCTGTTTAACAAATGTTTATGACAGTTTTGCTTAAGGGTTACAAAGGCATTTCATTGTTCATTAAGTATTTAAGGATCTACTCATCCTAAGAATCAACAGGTACACGCCCACGGATACAACTTTAAGAAATAGCGGGGTGTTATTTGTTCAAAATAAGTCACGAACTTAGTTACTCCTTTTCTCTGCAAAAAACAAACAAACACAAAGGTGATTTTATATATCATATAAATAATCATCAGATGGTAATCGATTGTTCAAAATTTGAACACATCATTGTCATTGACCCAGGCTCCATATTGTACACAGTAGATTTCAAGGTGAAGGTCATCTGTTCTCAGTATCTTGTATGGCCACCAATAGAGTCCAAAACTGACCGGCATCGTCGTCCCATGGAAGCAGTCAGATCCCGAATTGTGGCCTCGGGAATGTTCACCCACTCTGCCTGCAGTGCTTGTTCCAACCGTCGGAGGTTCTGTGGTTGTTGCTGACGTTCTGTCTTTGATGCAGTGCATCCCATAAATGTTTGATTGGGTTTAAATCTGGTGACCTGGAGAGCCATGTCAGGACCTGGGTGTTGTGATTCCTGAAGAAGGCTGTTGTCAGTCTTGCCGTGTGAGGTCAAGCGTTGTCTTGTTAGAAAATGAAGGTCGCTTGTTGCATAATGGGAAGAATGTGGGGCCGACGAATGTCGTCCGTGTAACGCTGTGCCGTTAAATTTCCCAGAACGTGCTTCAAGTCTGTTCTACCAGGGTACGAGGTGGCTGACCACTTTATCACACCGACCCGTGAAGATCCGGGTAGAATAGGTCTTCAGCAACCCATATACTTGCCGTAAGAGGCGACTATGCTTGTCGTAAGAGGCGACTAACGGGATCGGGTGGTCAGGCTCGCTGCCTTGGTTTGATACATGTCATTGTATCCCAAGTGCGTGGATCGATGCTGATGATATCAATCACTGGATTGTCTGGTCCAGACTCGATTATTTACAGACCGCCGTCATATAGCTGAGTGTGACGTTAAACAACAAACAAACTTCATCACACTACCTCCCCAAATCTGTCCACTTAATGTATACAGTTTCGTGCATAGCGTAGCTGCGACGCCTGTAAACACCATCGCCTGTCTACCATCCGCACGGCGAAGCATAAAATGTGATTGTTCACTAAATCAAACTTGTCTCTATCGCAGTTGTGGCCATACTCTGTGACCTTGACACCGTCATGTAGCTGGAATATTGCTGGAGTGCGGCGTTAAACAACAACCAACCAACCAAACAAACAAACAAATTGACGCCACAGCCGACGATGTAGGTCGTCAAAGTGACACCTCTAACTGGTCGTCTAGAGCGAATACCTTCCGATAACTCAACATAAACTTACAACAGTCGTAGCGCTAACGTTGTTTTGTACATCTTGTAGTGATGCGTGGTCGATCGGACCTGGAAGGTCGCGTGTTTTCTCGTGTTTTCCAATGTGTGTGAGAGTCTTGTTATAGTGCTTGGCGCTACGTGGAAAAACATGACTACAGCTGAAGATGATTTTCCTGTTTGCAGTCGGCCGATGACGTTGTTGCGTTAGGCTTTCGTGGCATGTTTTCGCAGTTCACTTACTTTAAGATTGTGATGGCATGGAAATGAAAACCCAACGTTTCTATAGCCCAACAAAATGATGTTGCACGTTTTTGTCATGTTGGTGTGTTTTGGTGCCAGGCTCTCACGTGGTTGTGGTCCATCTTTTCAACAAATTTCTGCAGTACCTCATTCTTTCCACACTAATCAATACCAATCAATGCAGAAACGACCAATTCACTTTTTGTATTAATTCTGTAAGTATGTCATCACTCCCTCAGATAATTACGATTTTACTACTTTTGCGTTTCTATTTTTGCCGAGTATAGTATGTTTTTGTATACTATTAGTACACCCGACCATCTATATCATTCCCATTGATTATTGTTCAATGTTTATGCTTAAAAAGGGGCCGGGGAGGGGTCCCCTAAAACTGGATCCCGCCCATGTGGTTCGTGCTCATTGACCCGATTCGGTTTGCTCAAACACTTCATAGTTTTGGCGGGACTCCAAGCACGCGGCTATAAAATACTGTCACATTTCACTTAACTGCCAAAAGGAAACTAGACATTTTGAAACAGTGTTATCTCGTTCTACCGATCCGATATTCTTGAAATATTTTTTTTGAATAATCATTGTTTTTTCATCTACTGACCAAAGCTTTGAGAAATAATCTATGAATCATACATAAAAAGAACGGCCTTAATAATACAACATATGTTGACGGATCATATCACTTTTTCAAATACTGGATCGGCCTCTGCCAGACACTTGTATGTTTCCAGTACCCACTACGTACGTACAAACAGTGTGGCATGGTTGCCAGTCATTGTACTCTGTAAGTTGTAAACAGATCACGAGGGCTATATGACCCGTGAAGATCCGGGGTAGAATAGGTCTTCAGCCATCCATGCTTGCCGTGAAAGGCAACTGTGCTTGTCGTGAGAGGAGACTAACGGTATCGGGTCGTCTGGCTCGCTGACTTGGTTGATGCATGTGCCCGTATCCCAATTGCGTGGATCGATGCTCATGATATCAATCACTTGATTGTCTGGTCCAGAGGGGCGGTCGGGTAGCCTAGTGGTTAAAGCGTTCGCTCGTCACGCCGAGGACCCGGGTTCGAGTCCCGACATGGGTACAATGTGTGAAGCCCATTTCTGGTGTCCCCCGCCGTGATATTGCTGGAATATTGCTAAAAGCGGCGTAAAACCATACTCACTCACTCTGGTCCACACTCGATTTTTACAAACCGCCGTCATGTTAGCTGGAATATTGCTATGTGCGGTGTTAAACCACAAACAAACAAACAAGAAGGCTATATGATGTGATCTACAGGTGTGGGAACCTATGTACCCCGAGCCGTCAACTCGGAGTACATACATGTAAGTTCACAGTGGAACTCACACCATAAGCTCCGCGCTATATGAATCATAATCGTTGTTGACAACTCAGGATTATTATGACGTGTATTCAGATATAGTATTATATGATCATGATATCAACCACTGGATTGGCTGGTCCAGACTCGATTATTTACAAACCGCCGTCATGTCAGGAGAGTTATATGATGTGATCTACAGGTGTGGGAACCTATGTACCCCAAACCGTCAACTCGGGGTACGTGTATGACGTGTATTCAGATATAGTATTATATGATCATGATATCAACCATGGGATTGGCTGGTCCAGACTCGATTATTTACAAACCGCCGTCATGTCAGGAGAGTTATATGATGTGATCTACAGGTGTGGGAACCTATGTACCCCCATGCCGTCAACTCGGAGTACATACATATAACTTCACAGTGGAAATCACACCATAAGCTCCGCTCTATATGAATCATAATCGTTGTTGACAACTTAGGATTTCTATGACGTGTATTCAGATATAGTCTTCTGTCTGCGGAATATACCTTTAGGAAAAATCCCACACGTCACATTCTGTACATAGACTTTGGTAAACCCAGGATCTCCTGACAGATAACAGGTGCGTCCTAGCAACCGACAAACATCCGCATTCCGTCAGTATATATAACAGCGGGTGGTACATTGGGGCAGGACATTTAACTCAGCCACGATGTTTGGACAAGGTAGGTGAAATATAACGTTGCTCTCTATACGTTTACATATTAGTGTGTTTATCAATAACTGAGGGGGCACGGGTGGCCCAGTCGTCTAAGGTGCCGCGGTTCGCTTGGGCACACCAGAAACCTATGATTGTGGGTTCGAATCACGGTTCGCCACGATTATGTTTCTAGGTTTGTCAGCACCATACCCGTGCTCGTGGGTTTCACCGAAGTGGTAAACGTCTGAGACCTGCATCACTTCGGGCTTTCCTCCCACATTAAGCTGACACGCCGTGATATAACGGGAATACTGTTAAAAGCGGCGCTAAACTCAACTCACTCACTCACTGTCAGTACCTGAAAGGGTAAAACTTGGCTAATTTACGTAACTCAATTTTACGAGGGCCCGCGGTGGGCTGGGGCATGCTCCTCCAGAAATTAGATTCTTTTAGATTCTCTTCAACTATATTTTCCTCATTTTTGGACCGTTTATGTTAGATTTTATTTGTAACAAATATTAGTAATTTCTTTATTAAAATGTTTTATTGGTAATATATATATACGTGTCCAACCCCCTAACACATTTTCGACTCTAACATCCAACAAATGAATCGATATTACTTTTCTGTGTTTTTACATGTTCAATCGTGTGCGGAAAGATTCCGATTTTCAAGTTAGACAATAAATATCACGTTCGACTGTGTAGAGTTTGAATTAATAATTTACTGCATAGATAGTTAAAAGGTGATATTTTAAAGGTGAAAGCAATTGCTTTTCTGCTACAATGGTAGTTTCACCTCTATCTACCATTGTTTAGACGTAAGGGACTGACGACCTGACAAAGTGAAATATGTATGGAAATGAAACGGCCTTCCGTACATACCTCACAGTCAATAGTTTATAGCCAAGGAATGACAAGTGTTTGTATGAACCCAATTCGCTGGGCACCTGTAAGTTTGCACCTATATAACAAGGCACATGTTACATGTAGACGTCTTACATAGCTATATTTCCTATAAGGTGGTGAAGTGTATATACCAAGAAGAGTATCTTTGTGTTGGACAGAATATTAAAAAATCAACAAATAAAATGACATTTCCGTTTTCTTTCATTTCAAGATGTCATTAAATGAGAGGTTATTTACAAACAAAATTGTATCAATATCTAACATTGTTCATGATGTCATAAGTATGTTTTATGATAAGATCTGCACATGTTCATAAATACTCTTCATACGGAGGGGAGGTGGGGTGAGTGGTTAGAGCGTTCGTCGCGCAAAAGACCCGGTCTCGATTCCCACATGTGTAGCCCATTTCTGGTACCCCCCGCCGTGATATTCCTGGAATATTGCTACAAGTGGCATGAACCTAGTCACTCATTCATCTGAACAAGGATATGTACAACATATCTAAATCCGTCCGACACTGACAACTCTTCAATGTGATCATTTTTTCAGGGAGCAGACCAAGATTTGAAATTCCCAAACCCGATTTTACGACTGGGGGCAAGGGATCAAGACCAAATTGTAAGGACGTTATCATCATAGTAGTTACTGCATGACACTGGCTTTTCTATTTGTACCTGAACAAAATATATTTACTATCCATGAGGAACCTGAAGTCGTGCGAATTCTTCATCTACTATCCAAAGTAGTGTAAAACACTATAGATTAAGTTACATCGGCGCCCAGTGGTTTAAGTCACTGCATTTCGCTTTGCAAAGTTGCGTCCCTTAGGCGTAACAGGATCCGCTGATAGCTGGTTCAGTCCTAGATTCGCCTTGTCTATTATCCTTGCTTTGTCATCACAATATTCGTGTTCGTTGGTTCACTAAAGCGGTAACCGTCAAAAGTATAAGACATGCATGGCTTTGGGCTTCCATTGTGCATGAAACCGACATGTGGTGATTGAAATAAAATCGTGACACACTCACTAACTCAAGAGAGTTGCCTTTATGTTGGTATATTTGTTGTATTACCTGGAGAAGGTGAAGTCTCTAATTGGAAATCTCCTTTTCGTGGATATGTTTCACAAATTTCTAGTTTGTACCTTGGTCAAATGTTGAACATGTTTTCTATTGTAGTCCCGAACATTCCCCGTCCAAACAATGCACCTGCTCCCCGAGATCCACCTCCGCCAAAGGCAGACGCAAGTGGGGACTGCACCATCTCCTAACGCGACACACCCCAAATCAACACAGTGTATGTGAAACTTTCAACTGGAGCGTATTGTGTGTGCGTTTGTTTCCATGGCAACAATGCTGCATGAACCTTCATCTGCCACTATCATATTGTGGGTTCTCTTTATGAAATAAACAATGATCAAAACATAGAGCACAAGATAGTTGTTTATTTCTTTTTAGCAACTACATAAAGATACGAAAGCATGCAAAGAGGATATTTGTCTTGTCTTTTCTTGTCGAATAACGTGCTTTTCTCATGTGGTTTCTTGACAAAGTTGATATTTACGCCAGTGGTTGACATTTTCACATAATCAGTATTTTCTTGCCTTACTTTGCCATCCTGTGTCGTTGAGGCGGACAAAGCAGTTCTGGCGTGAAGTGTTATGAATTTCACACGAGTCAAATGTCGCATCCATTGTTTCTGGAATATACGAATGCATGCACGCATGCAAGTACGCACGCACACAAGCAATTCTTCTCTGAACGATTCAATAACAGCTCATTAAAAAAGTCTCGTTCAGGTTGAGTTATGTGATAATATATTATGAGAGTTGATTTAGTGAATCTTAGAACTGTATGATAACTAAGTTTGTGGCCAGGTCGTGTCGAATAGAAACCGTATTTCCTTAAGTTTGGGGGGAGGGGGGACTTGTGTGTATGTTAGATGGAAGGGGGTAACATGTCTGTAAGTTTGGGGGAAGGGGGTAACATGTCTGTAAGTTTGGGGGAAGGGGGTAACATGTCTGTAAGTTTGAGGGAAGGGGGTAACATGTCTGTACGTTTGGGGGAAGGGGGTAACCAGTCTGTAAGTTTGGGGGAAGGGGGTAACCAGTCTGTAAGTTTTCGGGAATGAGGTAACCAGTCTGTAAGTTTGGGGGAAGGGGGTTACCAGTCTGTAAGTTTATGGGAAGGGGGTAACTAGTCTGTAAGTTTAAGGGAAGGGGGTAACCAGTCTGTAAGTTTATGGGAAGGGGGTAACATGTCTGTAAGTTTATGGGAAGGGGGTAACATGTCTGTAAGTTTGGGGAAGGGGGTTACCAGTCTGTGAGTTTGTGGGAAGGGGGCAACTAGTCTGTAAGTTTATTGGAAGGGGGTAACATGTCTGTAAGTTTTCAGGAAGGCGGTAACTATTCTGTAAGTTTTGGGGAAGGGGGTAACCAGTCTGAAAGTTTGGGGGAAGGGGGTAACTAGTCTATAAGTTTGGGGGAAGGGGGTATCTAGTCTGTACGTTTGGGGGAAGGGGGTAACCAGTCTGTAAGTTTGGGGGAAGGGGGTAACCAGTCTGTAAGTTTTCAGGAAGGGGGTAACTAGTCTGTATGTTTGGGGGAAGGGGGTAACCAGTCTGTAAGTTTGGGGGAAGGGGGTAACTAGTCTGTAAGTTTAAGGGACCCCCCACGGTGTACTTCGTGGCCAGGAGCAGCAATCCAGTGACATTCCCAGGTGTGACAGTCGCGTCATCTGTGTACAAGTACCTGAATGAAACAAACTACATGTGTAGGTTATTCTTTAGACTTTGATAGGACAGATGATGGAATGGCCAGAACATTTTGTTTGGGAAACATGTTACGTTTATTCTAAATATATTATAATATACCATGGCTATGGTGTTGCCAATATAGTGCACATTTGAGCAATTGCAGCCATCTAAATACTTTCCTAAACTTACATATGTTTTGGCGACTGTCGCAAATCGTTCGACTTTCCATTTAACCGGAAATTCCCATTAAAACTAGATGTAAATGCTCGCTATCTCTACATATATCTGAGGACGTCCCATTACAGGTGACGTAAGAACGATATTTTATCCGACCAATCCAAGTGTCTATTGCGAAATCACAAAAACGAAAAAGTGTAAAAGTGTATCTCCAAAACATGCAGCCTCGAAAGATAAACACTTGGCTTTCTGACAGGCTGTCCGACAGATTCCGAATACTAGATCCCGTCAATCTCTCGCTTCAGTGGAAGAAACATTTGAAACAGAAGCTGGAAAATGTTGCATAGCCCATGAGAAAATCTGCATACAATCTCAGCCATCTCTAAGACATTCCAGATTTTTCTTCAGTTTTCAAAGTTTGTCAAAATAGTATCCTAAGCAAAGTCTGGAATGATGGTCGCCATTTTAAAACTTGTGCCGTAAGGCTAGAGAAAGCTACTTTCTGATTGGGTAACGCTAGCGTGACAGCACTCACAGACACGTATCCTGCCACGTGACCGCAATTTGTCACAATAAACGACCTCGTTATCGACCGGTATCATATGAGGTATGTATATTTTTAGACATTTACATTTCTTACCGATCTCCAAATCAATATGGTAACCTGTTGTACCCGACACAAACACTTATATCCAACTTATGTTGTTGTTATAATCGACAAAATGGTGATTAACTTTGTAATTATAAGAACTTAAAAATTATCCTTTGAGAAATTTACCCCCAACATTTAAAAACAAATCCTTAAAATTATTCATGCAGCAGAAATAATCGCTAAAAGAATCTATTTGACATATTTATCTCAAAACGCCTCTTCAATTATTTCCGGTTCTGGTGTACGTGTCAAGTAGCGGTAGTACCATGGACACCTAATTCAATATATTTATGGTAATACTCACACCAACATCTCTGAGAATATGCCTGCCTCGACGTCAGGTATCTTGATGTCATCTTTCTCCGCCAGGGGGCCACACAGCATTGCATCAAAGACACAGCTTCGGCTGGTGAGCACATAGCGATGTGCCCGGATGGGCTTTTCACCTTTGCCAACCCGGAAGGTGACGTCAGAGTTGTGTTCCGAGGTCAGCATGTGGTGGTTACACTCAACCACGGACCTCCCGCTCTGCCAGTTATCCACGAATCCAGATCCTGCTGCCATGTCTGTCTGTCGGCTAAAATGAGAATACAAGCCAATATTAAGGAATTCTGCCTTCAAAAGTAAAGACACCACTGTTGATGTGAGTAAAGTTATCCAGAGAAAAACATCGACATTTCGTCTTCAATGGCTTACTACAGCCTGGCCATGCTTTCTTAAAAAATAATTTGGATCAGCTTAGTTAAACTGGAATGGGTTACTTATTAATTTTAAATTATTTCATAAATCCTGTAATAAGGTGTCATAATAATATAGTATTACTAAATTCTGTCTATGAGTTAGAACACGCAAACACATACTTCATTACTACCAAGTCTCGAACTTGAAAAACCACCTTGACACTAACTTTTTCAAGTTCGCACTCAGCAACCACCACTGATTTTTTGTTTGTATATTTACTTTTTTCTAACATTTTTTATATCATCTTTGATGTGTCCTGAATGAATAACCACAATTGTTTTATGTGTATTTTCAGTTTTAATGCATTTGGCCATGTTGTAAGATGAGATCTCAGAAGACCAAAAACGGACCCAATTTTCGATGCTGAACAAAAAGTATCCCAATGACACATGAAATATATTTTACACACAAGACACAAAATCCGTATATAATATTAATCCTTAGGCATTTATTTACAACATACAATGACAAAAATTGAGATGAGAAGAAAATTCAGTCTCAAGACAGCTCTCAACAGGGGTACCCACAGCCGTTTGAAGGAAGGACAAGCCTGAAAGAGAGCAAAAAGTAGAAATAAGAATTATTTTTGCAATATTTTAGTATAATATTTCATATATATCTCGAAATTCATATCCTAAAGCTATTATCATTATTTACATAAATGTATTTTAAGAAATAATAAATATAATAATATACTAATAACTACGTCTTACCAAATGAAGCACTACTGGTTTGGACTGATCTGGGGAATATCCTCATATGCAAGAAAACTGAAAACAATACAAATAAACTTCAAATAAGCATTTGTAAATAGTTTTAAAAATACATAAAACAAACTTGTTTATATATCATGATGATACATATTACTGCATCAAAATTGTTTTTAAAATAATGCTTTAGAATAATATTCATTGTAGCTTGAGGAAATTCATATGGTGCCCTTATTATTTATTAAACTGAAATAATTTGAAGAAACAAATAAACATAATTATATACTTACATTAGTTACAAACACATCTGACCACATAAGGCACTACCCTCATGGACGTGTATGGGGGAGTATCCTCAGTCACACAAAAAAGGGCCAACAGTAACTGAAAACAATACAAATAAACAAACATTTTAATACGTAACCAAAATTAATTATATTTTTTACTAGGATGCATCAGAAATCTTAAATTGATACTTCAACAATATAACAAAGTTTTAACCTGCACTATTCAAACTTTAGAAATCTTTTGTCATTAGGAAGTTTCATACATAATTATCATCAGTTAATGCAACAAATATTCAGACCTACCAAATACATTTTGGTGTGTTCAATTATTATATTTTATTCATGCTGTATATAACAAACAACATATTAGTCAATGTTAGTAGATTACACGCAAACATATTAGTAAATAAACAATGTGAACAAATATTGTTAATAAGTTATTTTCATTAAATAAGAAATTAAAATCAAACTTGTTAAATTCAACGCAAACTGATCAACAAATGAAAATAATACTGAATTCAAACATAACAGGTTTGTAAATGAACTAAAACCTAACCAACAAATCAATTTCAACTGAATATAGGCAACTTAAACTACCTCTACCGCAAACTAAGGCAGCTGGAAACAAAAACTAAGTATCTAATGCCAGCTGTTCTACTCTCTTATTGTCCACTGTCCACACTTTGACTATGGGGTTTCACAACGATTTTCAAATCCCCCTTCTCAAAGTTCTCACACAGGTAGTAGGCATGTACTGCTTCATCATTTTCATACTATACATTGAACCACTTTGGAAATCCAGGAAATACAGAAATCACAAATCCTTTGTAGACTCTATCATCAAATTTGTGTTCCACATGTTTTCCAACGAAGAGAGGAATTCCTTCCTGATGCTGCCCTGTTGTCACCATGGCCATGGTTTCTTTGATCAAAGTCATCAGGTTCTGTCTCAAATCCAGAATGGAATGTTTGACATACTTTCCAGCTTGATTCTTTTTGGAAAAGGTGAACACCTTGGGGTCCTTGTATTTTTGTTTGAGGACTGTTTTTCGGAATTTCAGCTGGGATTCTATGGCTTTTCTCTGATCACTTGCCGAAAGTCTTGTCAAACCTTCATTAACTTGCTCCTCACTCTGCAATAGACCATAATAGCAGACATCATTTGTCAAGTTTTCTGCGGCTTTCAAACCCTTCTTCTCCTTTTCTTCAAGATCCTTCTGTCTTTTCGTCTGCTGTGCAAGACGTTTCTCTTCAATTTCATCCAGACGGGTCTTGAAGGTTTTCCATATTTTAGCCCCACCCTTTCTGGAGTTCATGAGAAGCTTGTTTCGGGCACTGTCTTCAAGATTGTCAGACCATTCACGAGTTCTGTTGTGTGAATACATGAGAAAAGCTTCATTTGTAAGAAGAGAAAAATTTGGCCTGTATCTTAGAAGTTGGTCCAACTGACCAAATCCAAACACTGGCAGTTTGTTATGTTTCATGGCTGACTTTGTTTCCTCCACTACTTCAGCTGCAGGATTCCAGAATGTTCCTCCAGGCAGGTGATCTGTGACCATTCTAGAGATCAGTTTGTGGATCGTCTTGAACAGAGCCTGCAACATTGGGCATAGGATTGGGTCCACAGATGGGGATACCGTTGTGAGAAGGGTTAAAACCTTGTCATCCTCATCTAGTGGCGTGTCAAATGGTGTAGTTTTACCTCTCATGAACTCGGTCATGACTTCCACTTCAAGGAAACCTTTGTCCAAAAACTTCACAAGTGTTTCATAATGCTTGTTCACCTCAGGATGTGGCCTTTCATTTGCAGCAATTTCCACAAAGGACCGGAGACAAATTTGGAAATCAAACCAAGTGCTCTTGCTCCTGCAAGGTACAGCTTTTCTTTGATGTCATGTGAGACTGCTTTCAGTAGGCTGTTTGCTGTTAGGTGAACGGTGTCAAGAATGTTGAAATGTCTTCATGATGGATATAGACTGCATGACCCAAGGAGAACACAAGGTTGAAGCCATTGTGCTAAAAACGAACAAAACGATTGCATTCCCCTGATTCACTCTTCAAGTATGTCTTCAATGCCATGCTGACACCATTTTTTTCATCTTCACCCACTGCAACGGCCTTGCAACAAGTTCTGATTACACGTAGTGTGCCACTCTCACTCTTATGGAATAACTTTAGTTCAGGAAACTTGGCAGATCCAATAGTCTTTCCTTGAAGGAATGAATGTTCAAAAGTCTTGAGCAAGTAACTGAACTATGCAAACTGAAAGAAGAAGAGAAAGATCAACAGATCACAATTGATTATTTGCGATCCTTACTAGATGACAGCGGAGAGCTTGAACTATTTGACAAAGATTCCCGTTCTTACACACCGGTAACTGTACAGTGTGTGCCAAACTTGACTAATTTGAAAGTGGCCTCAGAAAAGGTAGGCAGTGTTATTAGAGAGGTTGCAACCCTTTGTGGGAAGACAACAAATGCTTTACCTTCTGCCTCAACAGTCAACAGGATTGTCCATGCAAAATGTGCAGTTGCACAAAAATGCAGTTACAAGATGTCCTGAAGATTAAGAAGGATACAACTCTGTACACAGATGAGACCAGAAAATATGGAAAGACAGTGGAGACATATGTTGTCACTGATGAATCCCAGACATCATATATTTTGGGTCCCCGAGAAATGGCTAACAAAAGTAGTCAGACTACAATTGACACCTTTAGGGAGATTCTTGAAGACATCAACGACCACTGCCATAACAAGGAGAAGGAAGGAGAAATGCATGAGGGTTATCGAATTCTAGCAAATATTCGAGACACAATGTCCGATAGAGCCTCAGCAGAGAAGACATTCAACAGGCTTCTAGAACAATTCAGAGCAACTATTTTGCCGCAAGTTGTTGATGGGTGGGCAGACATGGATGAGAAAGAGAAGTCCATGTGTACAAAAATGAACAACTTTTTTTGTGGACTCCACCTACTTTGTGGAATGGCTGATTCTTGTGAAAAAACTTTGAAGACATCAAAGAAAAGCTGTACCTTGTCTGCTGCTTGTTTGTTGGCATTAGAAGCAATTTTCTGACGAAGACCTTTCACAGCTCTGTTGCTTTCAAAATACATCTTCATATACTTGTCTCCTTTTCTCTTGAAATGGATACTCTCTTTTCAAGTTGTTGTAGCATCTTTTTGTAAGCGGACAGATTCCTTTTCAATTTTCAGTCTCTTCTCCTTAGTGGATGCTTCCTTTTCAACTAATCTTTCATATTTTCTTTTTATCTGTTTCCTTTCATCTTGCAATTTCTGTACAGTCTTTCTGCGTTCTTTAAGCTGTTGCTTGGTCTTGTCCAATTCTGTTGCATGTGTCTTCTGTTCAGGTTGCTTAGGCAAGATGAAAGTTGATGGAACAGATGTCCTTGTAGACTGTGGAATGACAAATTGCTTTTGAAGAATGTCCAACTTACTTTGACCCATCTTATTCTTCAGTGATGTCAGTACCCTGTGAATCTTAGCTATGACAGCTGGTGCATTTATGCATTCAACATCTAATCCACAAATCCTTGAAATCCAATTTTGCAGAGAATGTCCAACTTCAAGACCTAATGTCCTTGACAAAGTATACAAATCAAATAGTACTCCATTTGTCACTTGTCTGTCCGCAATTTGGGGAAAGTTCAGAGGTATTATCTATCAATTTACTTTGGGAAATTCCAAGTTGATCCAAATACGTCATGGCTGAATAATTAATTAACAAACAAATGGTTGCTGAAAGTCAAGATGGTTCTGCTTGAAATTGTCTCGGTTGACTTGTCGTTTTGGAAGACTTCCACCAAGTCACCTGCTAAAAGTCCTGTTGAATTTGTGTAACAGTCCCCGCTACAGACTGTCTGAGACTCAACTGATTGCTTTCTTTCAATCACTTACTTGTACGTCTCTTCTTCAGAATGATTGACTGGGATTCCTCGTCCGAAATAGAGATGTATAGTACAGAAGCCTCATAACTAGTGCTTTGTTTTGATGAGGGACCTTAAGCTTCATCACTGGTGACCGCCTGCGAGGGGGGGGGATAGTTGCATCAATGTCTACAGCCTGTCAGAGAATAAAATAATATGTAAAAGTTGCAAAGTGTTATAAAAAAAATGACATAGAAACTATTATTTATTGTTATTCATACTCACAAAGAATAGTTTTAATACTCCCCGACAGAGTTAAGACGGATATAGTATGACAAATATGATCCAAAGCTTTGCTGTAGTAAAATGTCCTGTGCTTTTAGCATGATGCAGGTGGTGTTGATTTTAGCACTATAGAAGTTGACTATTATTATTTACAAATAATATATAAAATTATTTAGGAGTAGTATGAATTTATAGTTATACAATCTTATAATTATCACCTGAGTATCTGTGAAAGTTGGCTCCCATATCGGTACTGGGAATCTTCATCCGAAGTCGGCATTGGCTGGCTATCAAATGTGAGGCTGTTGTCAGGCTCATTCATGGTAACTGAAACATATATACAAAGTGATCATGTGAAATTAACAAAATCTTTGCCTTAGTACTAAAGGGGCAAAAAAACCTATTTCCAAAGCATATACAATTTACATTGCAAAAAGGAGTACTTAAAAAATACAAAAATTCTGTTTGATGCTTTTATATACAAGAATGAGGGGATGTTTTGCAAAGATTAAAATTAGAATACACTTGCTTAAACAGTACATACTCAATAACACAGGTAATAATTACTGTGTTATGCAAAGGTGTGCATAAAATAGATGTAAAAGCACGATGAATGCTGTAAGTACAAATATTCACCCTAGCCATCTTCAATTTAACTTAAGTGTTTTATTATCAACAGTGAATATCGCATGCATTAACAATCTGACTCACCAACCAATCACAAAACTAAAGTACGTATCTTGCAAAAGCATGTCTTCCAGTTCCACCTTAAAATAGAAAAGTTTAAATTATGTCATGTAATTGAAGAGATAAATCACATTTCCATAGATAAGAACAATTTGAATATCTAATATTTTGTATTTCTTATTATATCATTTGATAATTAATCAAGTTACCCCAATCTGCTTTTAAATTGCTTACATATAATTTCTCATATTCTCAGGTAGAAAATAGAAATGTAATCCAATAAAAAGGTGGTGTGCTTATGTTAGACATATTTTTATTGAAAATGTTATTACTTTTGATCAATAACTACAGTGTATGATTTACTTCTTTTAATAATGTACCAGTTTTCCAGTTGGAAAAGTAATCAAATTATATGAAATCTTACTTAATCAAACACATTTAAGCTAGAGTCACTTTGTTCTTGAAAATATTTTAAAATAAATTCAACTAGATATGAATATATTAATAGTCATGATCTGAATAGTAATTATTAATATATAGATCAGGACTTTATTAATTAATTTATTTAAAAGTCTTATTAATAGTAGTAATACTCTTAATATATGTTAGTTTCAAGGAAATCCCCGAACCAAAAATAGAAATGTAACATCTATCGCGCGATTGTACCAGCGCGATTGTCTCCCGAGTTACCTCCCTTTGGAAAATTGAGGACCATCGCTTGGAGACAATTTAAGCTATATTTACGCTTAAATACTAATGGAATCACGATGGAAGTTATTTCTATGAAGTCTAGAAGTCAAGAAACAACCGTTACCTATTGCGTATATGGATGTCAAGGGTCCATTCATGTCCAAATTTCCGTTTCCAGCGCTGACAAATCTTCGCTTGACCTCACTTGAAAAAACAATGGCGATTTACGGTTAATTTATTCATGTAAGCTTTGATATGTCACCTTTGCCAAGGTCAAGGTCGTAGGAATTTTCCCACAGGAGAGCGTATGAAATTGCTTGGTCTGCAAGGTCAGCTTGAACCCGGAAGCAAGAGATAGGTTACGCGCGCGCCCTAGCGGCGGTGGTGGTTGCTACGGCAGAAATTTCTTATTTAATTTCTTATAATTTAATGACAGTTTAAGAAACGCTACACTATCAAAGAGTTGCTTCCCCTTAATTATTGCACCTTTCTTTTCAAACCGAAACTATCGTCCATAGAACGAACGAATTAAGTATTGGAGAAAACACTCTCACGAGGTTTTTCCCGACCCTCAGGGCATGCTCTGTCTACCAAAACCGAGGGAAAGTGTTTTTCCATGCTTATAAACCGAAAAAAGAAACTTTAAACAACATTTATCAACATTTTTATGTTTCGAACATACTTTCCATGAGCCTTAGGAAAAGCGCGTAAAATATATGTTGCTGGCGTACGGATCCTGAAAAGGACATTCTAAAAACCAGTGAGGCCTATCAACACCTCTGTAGCCTAGTGAAGGTTGCGAGTTCGATCCTCGGGAATATAAAGAAAACATTAGTCATTTAATTTTACATTTCATTACATGTTGAATCTGAACGGAAGGGAAGGGATTTATATAAAATCCCAGGGACATTACAACGTCCCTGTTTATGAGATATAACCTGACTGGAAAGTAAAACCTCACAATAGGTTTTAATGCCTATAGAAAGAAGTCACTTACGTAATAGCGATCCCAATGAATAGGTTTATAAGGATTGGAGAAAATCCATACTTATAAACCGTCTAAATTGATTAAATGTTATAACGAGCATCTATAAATGAGGCGCTTCATTATAGCGCTTCCTTGAAGACATGATATCATAACTTGCACGTGAAATTCGCTGACTTGCCAGGCGGTCAAGAGCACTTGGATGTGTCAACAACAAAACACAACTAAAATACTTACTTTTAAATGAAAGTGAAATCTTCGGTCTCTAAATGTTTGTGTTGCAATATTCCAATTCTTCTAAACTTTTCAAAACGAAAATTCGCAAATTTAAAAGGTGTCTTTTGCTTCACAAGATTTACGACTTTAAACAATCCAACTGTTACTACATAGAGGTAGTTGTGACCTAACGGTTAGCAGTTACTTCACGTGCAAATTGTGCAGCATTGATAAGCACTTAAAAGCACGTGTTTTGAAACCTCGCTGTCCTTTCACCAGAGAGTCTGAAGTGGAAAGGTGAGCGGCGACGACGACTTTCATTTTGTTACCCAGTCTTCATTCACTGTACACATGACATTCAATTTTAATTGAATTAAAATTTTGAATTGCTACTTGTAGTCATTTTTTCAGTTAATTGGTTAAATCTGGGATTTGAGGTTTTACATTCAAAGTAAAACCTCCAGAACGAAAATATAACCTCATAATAGGTTTTACTTTGAAAGTAAAATCTCTTAATAGGTTTTACTTTGAAAGTAAAACCTCTTAATAGGTTTTACTTTGAAAGTAAAATCTCACAATAGGTTTTAATGCCTATAGAAAGAACTCTCTTACTTAATAGAGATCCCAATGAATAGGTTTATAATGAATGTACATGAACACCCTGAATGCTGTATACATAGTTACTCCTTATGGACACCACACAACATTGATTTAGACTGAAATGTTGCTTATATAGTTCACTAAAACGAAAGTGGAAGTTGATGCAAACATATAACATAAACGTTTAACGTCTTGTCATTGTTTGGTTAAAATGGTATAGGATTATCACATGTTCAATATCCACAAATATATTTTAATTCCGTTATTTTCTGATAAAAACAGTTCTGACTCACATGACAACGTAATGCACCGCCTGACAGTCTGTGTTCTTCCTCACTGGTGAACGCGCGCAATACCTCAGTCACGTGACTATCTCGACCTACACTGACGCTAATCAATAACACATCAACATCCGATATTCACCAACAGTGTTTTGTATTGTTGCTATGGAGAGTTGCAGTGGCCAACACATATCTCCGAACATATACCCAGCATGGCTATGTAAATCAGAAAGTGTCGGTGGTATATATTCAATAAAGCCACATAACATATTTATTTCACTGGAGTGAGTAAATCAGGCGGAGAGCCGAAGTCAACAATATTGCAACTGTATCGCGACGACCTGTAAAGTTGTATAATCGATGACAGGCCAGAGAATCCATTGACAGAATGTATGAAAAACGATCCACAGCGTCGGGGCACGATGACACGTCACGCCCCAAAGCCTCGGATGCCCTTAAGTCGGCTATTACGACAGGCTGGGATGTTGGTTGGTTGGTTGGTTGTTGCTTAACGCCGCACTCAGCAATATTCCAGCTATATGACGGCGGTCTGTAAATAATCGAGTCTGGACCGGACAATCCAGTAATTGATATTATGAACATCAATCCACGCATTTGGGATCGATGACATGCATCAACCAAGTCAGCCAGCCTGACCACCCGTTCCCGTTAATCGCCTTTTAGGACAAGCATAGTGACCTTTTACGGCAAGCATGGGTTGCTGAAGATCTATTCTACCCCGGACCTTCACGGGCCGGCTGGGATGTATTCTTCCTATTGGGTATTTACTGCAAATGAAGTCTAGCGTTGGACTGAAGCCGTGAACAATTAGTTGTATACAGTAGAAAGTCGTTAACTCGAACCTCATTATCTCGACACATATCTTAAGACGATGTCATTTTATTATTCCTTGCAGAAATGAGGTATAACAAGACACTTCGCTTCACTCGAAGGAGGGTATATGTTTCACTGTTCTAAGGATTTCACATTGACGATATGTTTGGGTATTTATGTTTAAAATGATGCAGATTTCATGCATGTTCATCTTTATATTGTAACATTTTAATATTATCTCTGTCTTTGTCTTGCATCGCCGAAATACATGAAACCCAGTTATCTTGTTAAAATGGAGAATCAGTTAAATTGGTGAACCATCCATGTTTTCTTTTATCAATTTAATGGCATCACAAACTCAATAGAAGAACTTTCAGCTTTTATAAGTTAGTTTGGGGTAAATTGGTGAAAAACTTGTTGTTTGAAATCGTATCTTGCCGGAAAATGATGTTACTGAATTCAAAGTGGAGCAACAATATATTATCATTTACTTAATACACCGGTGAATAAATGGTTTTATTATGATTGATTAAAAATAATTTTCATTTTAATATGTTACAGAAAATGTACATTAATACATTACAAATGATGGTTATAAAACAATTAATTATATTCAAGACTAATCTGAAATTAACGTTAACAGAGAAAATGTCATTAGATAATATAACCGATTTAAAAAAGACATCCTAAATTGCATTGAATACTATCCCAAGAGGTATTAGAAATATATATTTCTGCATGAGAATAATAAACCAGAGAACCATACGATTTTAAGCAAAATTATTAGTACTTCGAGTTTGTATCATGTAACTTCCTGTTTCCAAAACACTTCTATTGCATTTGACTCAAGGGATCTAACAAAATCATGTGGTCAGGTTCGTTGTGTCGGCAAATACACATCATCGTATCCCAGTTGCGTAGATCGATGCTCATGGTGTCAATAACTTCATTTCTGGTCCAAACTCGGTTATTTACAGGCCGCCGTCAGAAAGATGGTATAGTGTGTGCCCTGAATCAACCATCAACACCAAAATCAAAGAGCACAAATCTGCAACCGTTAAATCATAAAATAAATCAGCCATCTCGGACCATATCAGCATCTGCCCCAATGAAAACACCAGTTGGGACAATACTTAAATCCACTCGAACAACCTCCCTTGACGTTACTACAAAAAGGTTAGTCGCCACTAGCCATTATCTATTTTTCTCAGGTCACACGTCGATGAGCACAATAGTTCAGTAGGTAGTTTATGTGGACGAATGACTCTCTGGCTTACTTTTCCTCAGGGTACACACTGGTCTCCCTGTGCCAGCGTTAACCCACATATGTATCGTCAACTTCTTCGACGGTGCAGACACACCCACAGGCGACCACATGTAATCAGGAGGTCAGACTCAGTGACTTGGTTGATTGTACGTGACTCTTTCATGACATGCTCCTCACATCATCCACTGATTGAGTTTTCAGAAGAGATCATTAAAAGTGAGTAACAGAACTGACATCTGTTTTATGTATTCATCTTTATGTGTCCCAAGGCCAGCAACATTAGCATTCGTTAGAAATAAACTATCTAAAATGACACGCATCCAGAGTGATAGATGTTTGTTTATTTGTTTGTTTGTTTGTTTGTCGTTTAACGCCGCACTCAGAAATATTCCAGCTATATGACTGCGGTACACATACTGCTAAGGATATTGTAAGATCCGTGTAGAGACATATGACTAAGACATAGTGATCAAGTTGATGTCTTTATTAACAGTACTGACACAACGTGGTAAGGACAGGGCCACGTGTTGATGGTTACTCCTGCCATCTGCGTAGCTTCACTTCCTTCAGGGTAGAGCAGCTCACTTCCGGGTTTCTGATAACGAGGAAAAGCAGTTCAAAACTTCTGTTACGTGTGTCCATCATTTTGCTACAAGCACTTTTTTAATGGAAATGTATTATTTGCATTTCCTAAGTTTCTCTGTATCACAAGATAAACTGGACTCAGCATTTGGTTATTGAATTCATTTTCATTAACTGTTTAATTCTATCGTTTACACCTGTAAAACAACATTATAATTCAGCATACCCAGATCCATTGGTGCCTATGTTAGTATTAAGGAAGGCTGACCGCTGGATGGTGCTGACATTGTCGGCATTGTCACAGATGATACGAGCCAATGACGCTTTTTCCAGCTGCGTTATTTGATCTGAATTCAAACAAAGAAACATTGTAAAGATATATGTACATCACTATTCGAAAGAAAGAAATTGACATCAATCCCTGTTCACAAATTAATGTATATCCTTAATACACCAACCAAAGAAAGAGGTGTATGTATTTACCAGAAGTAAAACCAGTGACAGAGTCTGTAGATTCGAACCAGAACCTGTCACCATCCCTCAATTTCTTGAACTGTTCTCCGATCAGACAGATGTAGGTTCTTCCCACCGCTGCTACATCAAACGGGACTTCAGCAACACCTCCACTGTACAGATCAATGTCGTCCACACTGTTACTGAAAGAGTCAAGTAACATGTTATATACGTATTTTGGACCTTTGGAACAATAGAAGTGTTAAATTATATTGGACAAATATGAAAAGATATTTCTTGAAGATGATTGATTGTGAATCATAGCTTATCGATTGTGGAGAAAAATTTAGTCTAAAATTCTAATTTACATAAACACTTACTATATATCCTCAAGATCGCGACCTTGAATGAATCCGAAATCATTATCAGATGTGAAGGAGGTGATTTTGTCGAGACCACAGTATTCTCTCCAGGCGTTATAAGGAGG
Organism: Haliotis rufescens; assembly: GCF_023055435.1. Lineage (NCBI taxonomy): Eukaryota > Metazoa > Mollusca > Gastropoda > Lepetellida > Haliotidae > Haliotis > Haliotis rufescens. Next base: position 26,108,816 of record NW_025963846.1, on the reverse strand, counting down.
GAGACCGTGTTCTCTTCCTCGCTGAATGTTCAGACTCACAATGTCAAATCCGTCGTTCGTGTCGGAATCCTCCTCAAACATCCTCTGCCTCATGCCATCAACATACCATGCATCAACACGTTCACCTGCAGCGCCCAGAAAACTACTGATGACGTCGTCCAGGCTGTTGATGACGTATTTGGTTCTCTTGAAAAGGTCACCAGTGTCCACGACTTCGCTTCCTATTGTGAGGTTTTCTGGCACCATCGAATGGCCAAATCGGAAAGCTGCGGTTGAGAAGACGTTACTGAGAGTTGGGTCGAGGCTGGAATTGTAGTTGTAGTTGCCCAGTTCCAGACTGTAGTTTGCAACCCCGTCGTCACTAAGGATTTGAGGCAGCCACTCGTTGTATGTGATCACCTGGTGATATATACGACGTACATCAGGAACTGTTCATCTTCATCATATGTTTGATATGAATGCCGTTACATAATACTTGCAACATGTCATTACTTTACTAATAATAACAGGAAAAAACAGTTGTTATCGTAGATGCACAGATAGTTTTTATATATGAGGGGACTGTGTACTATTTTGATAATTTGTATCCATCTGTGTTCAACCGAATTGAAGCCTAACCTGTAATTCAGCAATAACTATTCGTCTTGCTTCTTGGAAGAGTTTCTCGTCATCCCAACCACTGTTGTAGCCTTTGAGTTCTGTTGCAACACGGTTGTGTTCTCTCATGAACAGAGTGTGTAGAGCACTCAGTCCAGGGAAGACATTGACTCTCGAGTCACCTGCAGTAAAACGGGAAATAAGTTGTTTTGTTTTATTTGATATGAAGTATAATGACTTGTCTTAAATACCATATATTATATTCATCTTATTTACAGGGAAAATGAATATCCATTAAAATGTTAAGAACCATTTTATCACCATCGTTGCTAGTGAACACATCTTACACGCATAGTTTAAAAGAATGAAATTGCTGTGAAATATTATTGTTTGTAACGACCTGCTTTGAAACAGTAGTTGCTTGAATCAGAAGTATCAAGAAAGCAATCGTCAGAATCTCCTTCCGGCAGAAGATTGTTTGTTCCCACTTTCAACAATCCGGCTGGAAAACAAGAGATTGGCTAATTATTAAACATTTTTAGTTCATACAACTTTGAAATATTGAAATAAACATAAACTGAATAACAAATCAAGGTCTGTCGTTTAATTGTTATCATCTCACAAACTGATAATTATCACACAAAATCTTGAAGAAATCAGGAGGACATGCAACCTACATCCGGAGTCAGTGTCTCTGAGCTCGGCCGTCTCCGAGTCTGAAATCCCGTAGATGTGGGAACCGTCTATGAAGGCGGACAGTTCATTGTACTGTTGTCGTGGATCTGGTTGGAGAGAAATCGGGAATAAGTTCACTGTGAAAGTTTATTGTTGTTTAAGTATGACGTTACATCGTGTCCTTCTCCGAAATATTATCTTGGTAAATAACTTGAAATGCAATCTCGTCAGTTTCAGGTATGAGAATGAATCATGAATGTGATTATACTTTGGATGGGATCATGGGTAATTGCCCAGTCGTCAAAGGCGCCGCTATTGTGCAGAGTTGCGTCCCTTGGTCACGCCAGAAACCTTCATGTGATGTGTGGGTTCGAATCCCGGTTCTACCCGATTATGTTTCTGGGTCTGACAGCACCATAAGCGTGCTTGTGGGTTTCACCAAAGTGGTAAACATCTTGGAACTGCATCACTTCGGGCCTTCCTCTTACATTAAGCAAACACGCAGTGATATAACTAGAGTACTTTTCGCAGCACCCTTAAATCTAACTCACTCAATCCCTCAATTATTATCTAAAAAACATAACTTAAGCTTTTTTTAACTCTTCAATAGATACTGAAATGCAATCCAATGGACACTTTAATCTTTAAAGAAAGTAGAATAGCTAAATTTTTCAAAATGTAATTGGGGAGAATGAGCGAACTTCCAGGCCATATCACAGGTCGCTGTTTAAAATTGCGTCAGTTAACCAATTAAGTTGAAACACAATCAACCAGGTCACACACTCATTATTTGACGTTTACGTCAAGCATATTCGTGGGGAATAGTCTACTCAGGTAGGACCAAGGGGAGAAATATGTATTGGGATTTGTATATAAGTGTTCATCCTTACTGGAGGAATCTGTGCCTGTTCCTGAAACCGCCTCCGATCTCACAAGGTTCATACATTTACCATCGCCAAAGTAGAAGTCACCATCAGGAAGGTTGATTGGGAAACATGGAGAGTCTGTGCTGATGAGAGGAAGACAATACTGGATATTATCGATATATTTTGTGTGATCTGTATATAGTTATGGTGCACGTGTATTATTATCAGACTGTCTTCTTTATTGTTGTGTCATATGATATAGTAACAGTATAGTAAGGGATCAAAAGTAGTTTATTGTTATGAAAATCGTTTTTAGAAATGAATATTCTTTATAGTTAACAGTGTAAACTTACTCGCTTGGAACGGAATCGGTTCTGTCACAACATTCAATATCACTTCCATTTTCTGTAAAGAAGAAAATGCATGCATGTTTTGAAGATAAAGAGACATCCACAACAATCCATGCCCTTCGAAATATAAATATAAAAAAAGAAAATGAATATATTATGCGATCGTGCCACAATATGCTGTATTTCTGACATGGAAAGCGTCAACATTGCGAAAGATGGAAGCAATATACAAATAACAAGCATGAAATACTCATATCCCCCGCCAATATGACATGTTCGGTTGTGTGCAATACATTACCTTATGTGAACTATGTTCACTGAACCTTTTTCGTAAAAGGGCCTAATTGCAGCACTAAAAGGTGATTACTGGTGTTGTTTTGCCTCTTGCAGTTTATGATAGAATCTGTAACTGTATTTGTAATGAGTTATGTTATTACTTGAACAATAATCAGAGAAGTAAGAGAGTTCTTACTTTACTTAGAGATCATTGAGAGCAGGGGTCACCATGAGGTGTACTGAGAAGTACAGCACCAATCATCTGATGATCTGATAAGTAGACTGGAGTCTCGAATGCTACAGCACTGGCATGATCAGTAAACAACCCTGCGTAGATGTTTTTGTGTAATGTGTAAACGGTTTCCGAGTTATGCTCTGGCTACGGAAATGTTTGTTAAAACTCCCACACTATCAAAAGTCACCAGTGTACCACTAGACCTATTTATATGCCAAGTTTGGTGGAGCAATATGATATGGTTTTCAATATCTGTGCCAAGTTTGGTAATTTTCAGTCTAATTCAAAGTCGTTTCCAGGGAAACTCGAAAGATAATTATTTTTTAAATCCCAAACTATCAAAGGGCACCAGTTTACAACAACACCCATTTAAGTGCAGGCTTTGGTGATGACATATTGTACGGAGATATGCTCCGGAAACGAGGACTACCGCCATTTTTAGTCTAAGCCAAAGTCGTTGCCAGGGAAACTCGAAACATAATTTTCTTAAAAATCCCAAAGTATCCAAACGCAACAGTTTTCCACATTTGGTTAAAAAATCGGTCATGTTTTAGTTCTACTCCGGAAACCAAACGTGATGGAACGAACAGACGGGCGGAAGGACGGGTGGAAGGACGGGCGGACAGCACTCAGTTCTATATCCCCCTTCCACTCCGTGGCGGGGATAATAATTACTCTTGACGAGGTTAGTATGGGAAAACTCAGACCTTTGGACCCGACCCCGTCTGCGGTCAGACCTCATCACAGACTTACAAAGTAACTTAGCTGCCAACCGTAAAATGCTCGTACCAGACGCCATCATGTTTTGTAGCAGACAAGTCAATATTCATCACGTGACAGGTCTATACGGATCATATGACGAATCAATATTCGAGGAAAATGTTAATCACATCATTTCGGGGTTTACATTGAAATGCATTGTTTCGTCACATGGTACGGATTAACCAATGGAACTGCAAGATGCTTACTAGAGGTACAACAATATCAAATCATTACCTGTAACCACCGGCGTTCCCGTTATGTCGTGGTCAATAAACTGACCCCACTGCATCAGCATGACGGAGTTTCTGACGGAAAGAAAACTCAGCTCAAAGTGAACATGGTTGCTGATGCTTCTTGGGTTAGGCAGGTCTGATCCATCTGTAGCCAGTGCCCTGGGGTTTCCAGTTGCTGTAATATACAACAGAGATGTTTGTTCGTTGATTTGTCACTTTGTTACATGCAGTTGGAAACTATTTTTACAGGATATCACTTGCCTAATATTCTCTGTCGGATGTAAACTAATGCTTATTTAAAACGGTTTTCATTAGAAAGGTATATATTTTCTTTGAGAGGCATTAAGAAGTTGGAGTACTAAGTAAGGATAATATTTATGGATGAACAACTTCCTTATCACAATTAGGAGCGACTTTTCAATTCAGGTTTAACACCGATATCAATCAATCTATACATCACTTTCTTGATGACGTGTTAGAACCTACGGAGGGCACGGGTGACCCACGCCCAGGTGTGCAGAGTTGCGTCCCTTGGGCAAGCAGAAACCTATGATTGTGGGTTCGAATCCCGGTTCGCCCCGATTATGTTTCTAGATTTGTCAGCACCATACCCGTGCTCGTGGATTGCACTGAGGGGGTAAACGTCTGAGACCTGCATCACTTCGGGCTTTCCATCCACATTAAGCTGACACACCACGATATAACTGGAATAATGTTAAACGCGGCGTTAAACGCAACTCATTCACTCACTGTTAGAACCTACCCCTAAACGTTGCTCCTAATTGTAATAAAGAAGCTGTTCATCCATAAATCTTACAGTTACTCAGGTTTTAAGCGTTGTGACGTTTAGTTATTTATAATCAGTTGGTATCGTTCCTCAGACATTATTTACAGAAATATGGCAAACTAAACAAACCGTCGGCATAGACAGGTTCCAGCCACCTAGTGAGTTGAGCACCAGCAGCTCCCCATTCCGAATTGTCCACGTTATTGCACGTGCCATCGGCTGTCCGATAGGTGTCGCTTGAGTCGCAGGTCGCTCTCCTGAGTTAAACGTGTTTGTGTGATAAGACATTGAATCCCTTTCATGAACACACATATAAACACTCTAACTTAGCATCACACATTGAACGGGGACGTCCCGGGAAGACAATTCATTCTTGATATTATTACAGTTGAGGTATTTAATCCTCCAAGATTAATCAATTATTTCCCTTGGTGGATATTATATTTTTGAAAATATTTACTTGTGGTTAAGCGCCGAGATGGATGTACATTTGCATTATAGCAGAACATGTACATATTTACATAAGGGTTTAAGAAACATGATGTCTTCACTACTGGTTAGATTTACATGTCCGGCTTTTCATATCAGACAAACCTGCTTCTGTAGACAGGCTCCATGTGTCTTTTACTCTTGGATGATCGCGAACTGAAGGCACATGGCGTCCTGCTTCCTCCACACTCTGTAACGAAGGCTCACGTGATTTGATGTGTAATCCAATAAGGGAATATATAATAAAGTTAATACCATGTTGTTATTATTCTGAGAATAAAATTCTAAATTTAGGCCACATTTATGCACCATCTGTACAAATCTGATTATACCTTCACCTACTCAAAGTGTTATAGTTCTTTATTCTAAATATGTATTTTGGAATAAAAAATACACAAAGTTGAAATAAAAGCGACAATAAACATTTCCATAATAATAAGAAAGCGATTCAACAATATCATGAGCATATGTTTATGAATCAATATGAAATGACACCAGATGTTCGCGAAAAGGTTTGCGTATCCTGCCCCACTGGTGCTCCCTGTCACAAGCACATGTAAAGGCAAGTCAATTGTAATGAAGACACGTCAATGAAGACACAAGTCAAAATAAGTAATTGCATCGGACACTGATGCGCAAATTTGGAAATGTCCTCTACGTATCTCCCATACAACATTTTGAAAGCTTTACTTAGGCCTTGAATGTTGTAACCCTAGGTCTTCAGCAATCCATGCTTGCCATAAAAGGCTACTATGCTTGTCGTAAGAGGCGACTAACGGGATCGGGTGGTCAGGCTCGCTGACTTGGTTGATGCATGTCATCGATCCCATTTGCGTGGATCGATGCTCATGATATTAATCACTGGATTGTCTGGTCCAGACTCGATTATTTACAGACCGCCGTCATATAGCTGGAATATTGCTGAGTGCGGCGTTAAACAACAAACCAACCAACCAACTGTTCAAATAACGTTTGAGTCGTGTCAAATCTTCAGAAACTTGATTGTACCTCAGAGGTTGTGAAATGCCGACACAAAGGATGAAGCTGCTGAATCAATGTTCGACATAACAGAAAAGCTGACTCTTGGGAAGTTGACGTCATCCTTCGAAAGGCTTTTGTTTCAAATCCAGGTCGGTAATTCAGTGGAGTGAGTGATTGAATGATTTGGGTTTAACGCTGCTTTTATCAGTAGTTCAGTGATATCGGGGGCGTCAGCTTAATGTGGGAGGAAAGCCTGAAGTGTTGCAGGTCTCAGACGTTTACCACTTCGGTGAAACCCATGAGCACAGGTATGGTGCTGACAAACCTAGAAACATAATCGGGGCGAATCGTGATTCGAACCCACATTCATACGTTACTGTCATGCCCGAGGGACGCAACTCTGCACAGCGAATCGCGACGACTTAGACAACTAGGCCACCCGTGCTTCCATAGTTCAGTGGAAAGGAATTGGCTACAGGCCATTATTGAAAGATGTCAGATCATAAATATACCCGAAACAGGAGTTAAACTTCTTTGCCAAATTACCTTGTTATCCCCCGCCCAACAAAATTGGCGGGGGATATAGAAACGGGCTCCTTCCGTCCGTCCGTCCGTCCGTCCGTCCGTCATGTCTCGATTCCGGAGCATAATTTAGAAACCGTTCAATATTTTTTCATGAAACTTTGCAGATCTGCCATGTACATGCTAACCTGGTGCCTTTTGCTATTTAGAATTTTTAGAAATCTTAATTTTTCACGTTTCCATGGCAACAAGATGGACTTAGGTTCTGTAAGGGTAGGGTTCGTTTCCAGAGCATAACTCATAAACCGTTTAATATGTTTCATCAAACTTTGCTGGTCTGTCATGTACATGCTGAACTGGTGCCTTTTGCTAGTTAGAATTTTTAGAATTGTTTTTTTTTTCGTTTCCATGGCAACGAGATGGACTTTGGTTCAAAACTCTTCTTTTTTACAATTTCTATGACAAGTTCCACCTCGGTTAAAAGAAGTTAGGTTTTTTTTAGATTTAATTATGTTACAAATTCTGCAACAGGGGCGGGGGATATAGCCACGTTAGTAGCAAGCTCTTGTTACTTTAGTTTTTGGCATTCCAAGCATTCCTCCCTAATTGTATGCATAGGGACACAGATGAGCTGGAGGGGGGCACATTTACGTCTTATCTAAATGTCTTATCCCCGAAGTTCACTCTGAAGTTTTCAAAGAGGAAGTCAAGCATTTCACATTTCGTTCAACAGCCAGCAATCCCGTATGATGTGACTAGCGGGATAGGGTGGTCAGACTCGCTGACTTGGTTGATGCATGTCATCGTATCCAAATTACGTGGATCGATGCTCATGTTGTCTACCATTGGATTGTCTGGTCGGGACTCGATTATTTACAGACCGCTGTCATATAGCTGGAATATTGCCTAATGCGGCGTTTAACAACAAACAAACACATATAACCAAGTTATTGATAGATTTTGAAGAACAGTTTAAAATGTTCAAATATATGAACCATATTTTTAGATATGACTGCATGTACCAACTGCACAAACGGTTCAATTCCATTATACACCAATATCTATATAACTTCATTCATATATGTGTTGTACAATATAAAAGATAATCTTTATAAGTTGCTTATTGCATGTAGCGTTTCTCCAATCCACAAGATGATAATGAACAAGTCCTGGAGCCAATAGTTTGCAGAAATATAGATTCTGAAATAGTTAATACTCACCAGCGTGTATAACGCAGAGCGCGATCAGCAGAGCTTGCACAAGGAATGACTGCATACTGTCAGCTTTACGAAGGACAGAGTCTATGTGATGGAGTCATCAGACTAGCACTATATATATACACACAATTCCAATAACATACAGATAGACTCGATAAGACACCATTACTTTTATCAGATATGATGATTTGTATTGGTAACAGCAAGAAACAAATCTAGTGATAGCAGGGAGTGACGATTGTATGTGTCGATTGCCAAGATGAATCGATCAACATAGGATCCCGTGTGGGAAATAGCCATTTAGATCTCGCCACTCAACATGTTTCAATAATAGTTGTGTTCGATCGTGGTGATACTACCCTTGACTTGCAATATAGTATTATATGATGTACTGATTAGGGATTTATAAACAGCTGAGTAGCCTAATTGGCAGTTTTATACCTTGCTGAGTGCGGCGTTAAACAAAGAACGAGAGAAAGAAAAAACAGTTTTATAGTTTGTTTGTAACCACACCCTGACGATCTTGACGTTCACCGCACCAACGACTTAAGTTACAAGTCCTCAACACACATGCTCTGACGCTCTATTGTTAGCTTTGCAACATATTTGATATGTATTTGAGTACTAGTTTGTTTTCTATACATCTCGGAAGCTTAACCACTGTCGCCGCTGGGTGAATATATACCAATTTCACTGACTTTCGCTATCACCACTGTATTTTTGTATGTGATATTGACCGCTGCCATCATATTATATATTGCCATTGAATGTTGTACTACCACTCCATTGTTTACTACCACTCTATTTGTTGCAATTGCTATGCAGTAATTTCTATTGATTTGTAAACTTAGTGACTTTTGTTATACATTTGTTGATTGTATGCCACTTGTTGGTTGTTTCTTGGTTTCACGCTAAGTTCTTTAACGTAGAGATATTTGTTGGGTTAACGTATTGTTTCAATTTGGGAATCGACATGTAAACAATGAAAGAGATTAATTGTCCCCGAAAGTTTTTGAAAATATATTTGTGCTTCATGTTGATTGTAAAAAAATATAAAAAGTCAGCCACTGAAATTATATTGTTGCAATGTGTGTGTTCTAAAACTATTAAGGCTCTTAGTTTTAATTATATCTGGTTTTGCAGATGGAGCTGAAACAATATCTGGTCTCAATACAAAATACCAAAATTATCTGCGCGTGTCGTTTTCAAAACAGATTAATTTCTATTTCGACTACAGGAAAGTCAGTATTTGCATTACAAGACAGTTATATGAGTGAGTGAGTTGGGTTTAACGCCCCTTTGAACAGTATTCCTGTTATATAACGGCATGTCAGTTTAAAGTTAGTGGAAAGCCCGTTACCAGTTATGAAAATGAAGAGGAACTACAAAAAACAACATAAAAGGGCTACATGTGTTAAAATGTGATTCGTATAACTAATCTGATAAGACATGATTTGGATGATACCTTGGAAGTCATGATCGGTGAAAAAAGATTGACACATGACGAACATGATAGATCAATTGTGCCAATGAACCACTTGATCTCGTGCAGATCCGGGTCTTCAGCAACCAATGAGTCTACTGTGTAGTCAGTATTTGCATAATAAGACTGCTATATGAGTGAGTGAGTTGGGTTTAACCCCACTTTCTACAGTTTGTCCGTTATATAACCTCATGTTAATTTAAATTTAGTGGAAAGCCTGTTAACATTTATGAAGTTGAAAAGGAACTACAAGAAAAAACAAGGGCTACATGTGATTCGGGTAACTAATCCGACAAGACATAATTTGCATGGTGTTTGATGGTTGACACATGATGAACGTGAAAGATCAAGTGTGCACATGGACCACATCCGTTAAACCTATGACCTCGTGCAGATCCGGATCAGATTTGGTCTTTAGCAAACCATGCTTGTCGTAAGAGGCGGTTGGTGAGGATTGCTGACATTGTTGATTCAAATCATCGTATCCCAATTGCATAGATCGATGCAGATGTCAATTACTGAATTGTGTGGTCCAAGCTCAATTATATAACTGGAATATCGTTGGAATATCGCTAATTGCCGTGTAAACAACAAATAAAATACAAACAAAGCGTAAAAGCTACCAACTAGATTCAGTAGCAAAACTTTCTTTTTTCGGAAAATTGTAAAATGCCAATCCTCAATAAGAAAGTATATATTCTGGAATAACCGTGTTTACGTGGACAGATTTCTCTCATAATAACAACAGGGTGGTCGGGGAGCCTAGTGGTTAAAGCGTTAGCTCGTCACGCTGAAAACCCGGGTTCGATTCCCGACTTGGGTACAATGTGTGAAGCCCATTTCTGGTGTCCCCCGCCGTGATATTGCTGGAATATTGCTAAAAGTGGCGTAAAACCATACTCACTCACTCACTCTCATAATAACACCAAAGAAATGGCTCTATTTAAGAATAAAAATACATTTCATGCCAGTTGGTAATTATATTTTGTAATCTATCTATCTGTCTAAACTCACACAAAGAAACAATTGACTAAGTTGTAACGAAGAACGCGCCGAATGTAGAATGTCCTAAACATGTGCAGAAACTATTACCCAGCAGAGCTCACTGCTGCGGACATCGCAAAACTGCTTCGTGGGTTCGTAAATATTCATGAAGTTTTCCTATCATTGGAAGGTTTCGGGTGATAGGCTTGCTTGTCTTATGTCTGAGTTCCCTTCAATTGTAGATAAAAATTCGGGTTCATATGGGCCTCGATTTTTATGATCCGAAGGATGTGTACTATGGAAAAAGTTGCCTGAGTGTTATTCCCTCTCAATCTGAAGCAAGGTATTTCGCTTTGCAACTGGGGAGGTCGGGTAGCCTAGTGGTTAAAGCATTCGCTCGTCACACGCCGAAGACCCGGGTTCGATTCCCGACATGGGTACAATGTGTGAATCCCATTTCTGGTGTCCCCCGCGGTGATATTGCTGGAATATTGCTAAAAGCGGCGTAAAACCGTACTCACTAATTCACTCGCTTTGGAACTATTTTCGTAAAACTTGAAAGGATGATCAACTGGTGACCCTATTCAAACGTCACTGACTTCGTGTACCTATCGTGGAGTTGATGTCGCAATTAATAATTTGTGAAGTTATTTTCCATCAATATATCAAAACAAGAATGATATACAAATTTGAGCCCTCACGCAAGTACTGACTTTATAAAATATGGGCCCACCTACGATATCTCTATTCAGAGAGCTATTGTTGGTCCACATCTGGGGAAAACTAAAACAGGCCTATAAGAGTTTTGGTTCTCATTTGCAAGAGCCAGCTTTTATTTGCAGATTGCAATTAGGCCTATTTAAAGGTTTGGGGTTTCATCTACAAGGGCCATCAGACCAGTGAAGATCCGGGCTGGAATAGGTCTTCAGCAACCCGTGCTTGCAGTACATAGTGACTATGCTTGTCGTAAGAGGCGACAAACGGGTTAGGATTGGCAGGCTTGGTGATTTGATTAATGCATGTCATAGTACCCTAATTGCGTTGATCGATGCTCATGATGTCAGTCACTGGATTTGTCTGGTCCAGAGTCGATCATTTAAAGGCCGCCGTCATGCAGCTGGAACATTGCCATGTGCAGCGTTAATTAACAAATAAACAAACAAAGAAATGCAAGAGCCATCTTTCGTTGGCAGATTGTAAGTCGGCCTATTTGAGGGTTTGGGGTTTCACCTACAATTTGCTGCTGGTTACAGATGTAAAGACGTAAAGAAAATATATACAAAGAATACTATTTACTTTAGAGATTAGGTCCCGAGTTCTGTTTGTTTGCTGTTTCAATTATATGGCGGCGGTCTGTAAGTAATCGAGTCTGGACCAGACAATCCACAGGTTGACAACATCGAGCATCAATCCATGCAATTGGGATCGATGATATGCATCAACCAAGACAGCGAGCCTGACCACCCTATCCCGTTAGTCGCCTCTTACGACAAGCATAGTCGTCTTTTACGGCAAGCATGGGTAACTCGTCGGCCTATTGACAAAGAGCATTTTTTCACTGAAGTTAAACGTTATAGGCCACCTTCGATTCGTTGTGTTGTGTATTTTCGCTGGAAGTATTGTCTTCTTAGATATTATGACAAAATATCAGAAATTGACTGCTTTCCCCCTCGTGCCACTTGGCGGGTGTGGCTGAAAATACTGAATATTGCCTGTTAAAAGGGGATTGATGACCTGCATCAACCAAGTCAGCGAGTCTGACCATCCGATCCCGTTAGTCGCCTCTTTCGGCAAGCATTGTCGCCTTTTAGGGGAAGCATGAACGCTGAAGACCTATTCTACCCTGGATCTTCACGTGTCTCCTTTTCAGTGAATAAAATTTTAGAACTGTCCGTTTTATGCTTTTTCTATGTAATGCTGCTCATAATGAATTCCGATACTATTTGGAGAAATGTCAAGTAGTTTGTTTGCAATGTTAACGGTTTGGGCTATTGTATTTCGCCTTGTTCAGATTCCCTTACCACAATCATTTCTCTTTCTTTTTCAAATTAATGACGGTATCAATGTACTTGTATTCATAAAAAATGCTCATATCCTTATAGTGTCTGTGATCAGTCACGTGACAGCTAGACAGAAATGTGTCTGAAAAGGGCTGGTGTGTTTCATTGCACCCTCCTCTGGTGCCATGCAGCTGGTTCTACAATCTCATCCAAATCAGATCTTTTACTCGGACAAGACACCACTCTGTGAAGTCTGACATCTCCGCCCACCAGTGGAGACTCCGTGTGTAACATATAAAAGTTGAATGGTGGAAATAGTTCCACGAACTTAATACTTGGGAATCATAGGTGCTCCTCAGTAACTGTCAAGTGAACATTTCAGGAGACAACTGTCTACATATTGCAATTAATATGTGTTACTTTCAAAACATTCAACAAAATTGTGATTTATTTTTTTATCAAAGACGAAAAGCTTAACAATTGCGTAATGACATCTTTATCGTGTGTATAACATGAGATTAAAGCATTAAAACAAAGCGGAAGCCCAGAAATTAGGCCCACAACTACTACAAAACCCCGTTAATCCAGAAGCATCCTATTCTGAGTCAATGCATTGATAAAGGACAATAATTCTCAACTCCGGAGTTTCGTTAATCCAAAAGGTTTCAGAGGGCACTGTTCCGTTCGGATTAACGAGAATTCACTGTATCTGATGTCCAGCCTCGTATACCTTTTCTAAAATTAAAGACGATAGCACGTAATATATCATGGTATTTCGCCTCCCATCTGTGTTCTTGGTTATCCAAGAGTGTTATTTCATATACCAATTACCAAGCCGTGGGTTATATTTATGTGGCCGCTGGAATACACTATATCACCCAGCTTGTGGACGGTACATTGCTCAACCGCTATACTCTCAACAACGTCTCTTGGATCCCCTTCATGTGTGGGGGCACCTCCTGCCATTTCGACGTATATTAAATACTGGGTATTTCGCTTAAAAAAAAAAAAGGGTTCACGAAGCCAGTATTGGAAAATGTTATGCTTTCCCGATGGTTTTGTCTTGACTGAAAAAACTGTCTCGCGTTTAACGTCAATAAAGTTTGCTGTCTGATCACAGATTCTGATGTGATAGACTATTTCTGTATTCTGGTCGTGTCCACACATCAGTTCTTCTCCAAAATGTCCGCTTCCTTGTCTGGGGCATCCCCCGGTGGTCTTTATAAAAGACAACTTTCGACGGTGCAGACACACCCACAGGCGACCACATGTACTCAGGAGGTCACACTCAGTGACTTGGTTGACTGTACGTCACTCTGTCGTAAGATGCTGCTCACATCATCCACTGATTGAATGTTCAGAAGAGATTATTAACAGTGAGTAACAGAACTGACATCTGTTTTATGTATTCATCTTTATGTGTCCCAAGGCCAGCAACATTAGCATTCGTTAGAAATCATCTATCTAAAATGACACGCATCCAGAGTGAAAGATGTTTGTGTATTTGTTTGTTTGTTTGTCGTTTAACGCATATTCCAGCTATATGACTGTGGTACACAAACTGCTAAGGATATTGTAAGATCTGTGTAGAGACATATGACTAAGACAAAGTGATCAAGTTGATGTCTTTATTAACAGTACTGACACAACGTGGTAAGGACAGGGCCACGTGTTGATGGTTACTCCTGCCATCTGCGAAGCCTCACTTCCTTCAGGGTAGAGCAGCTCACTTCCGGGCTTCTGATAACGAGGTAAAGCAGTTCAAAACTTCTGTTACATGTGTCAATCATTTGTGTTATATTTTGCAAAAAAAAATCATTTTGCTACAAGCACTGTTTTAATGGAAATGTATTATTTGCATTTCCTAAGTTTCTCTGTATCACAAGATATACTGGACACAGCATTTGGTTATTGAATTCATTTTCATTAACTGTTTAATTCCACCGTTTACACCTGTAAAACAACATCATAATTCAGCATACCCAGATCCATTGGTGCCTATGTTAGTATTAAGGAAAGCTGACCGCTGGATGGTGCTGACATTGTCGGCATTGTCACAGATGATACGAGCCAATGACGCTTTTTTCAGCTGCGTTATTTGATCTGAATTCAAACAAAGAAACATTGTAAAGATATATGTACATCACTATTCGAAAGAAAGAAATTGACATCAATCCCTGTCCACAAATTAATGTATATCCTTAATACACCAACTAAGGAAAGAGGTGTATGTATTTACCAGAGGTAAAACCAGTGACAGAGTCTGTAGATTCGAACCAGAACCTGTCACCATCCCTCAATTTCTTGAACTGTTCTCCGATCAGACAGATGTAGGTTCTTCCCACTGCTGCTACATCAAACGGGGCTTCAGCAACACCTCCACTGTACAGATCAATGTCATCCACGCTGTTGCTGAAAGAGTCAAGTAACATGTTATATATGTAATTTAGACCTTAGGAACAACAGAAGTGTTCAATTATATTGGACAAATATGAAAAAATATTTTTTGAAGATGATTGGTTGAGAATCATAGCTAATCGATTGCGGAGAAACTTTTTGTTTAAAATACTAATCAGCATGAACACTTACTATATATCCTCAAGATCGCGACCTTGAATGATTCCGAAATCATTATCAGTTGTGAAGGAGGTGATTTTGTCTAGACCACAGTATTCTCTCCAGGCGTTGTAAGGAGGGAGACCGTGTTCTCTTCCTCGCTGAATGTTCAGACTCACAATGTCAAATCCGTCCCTCGTGTCGGAATCCTCCTCAAACATCCTCTGCCTCATGCCATCAACATACCACGCATCAACACGTTCACCTGCAGCACCAAGAAAACTAGTGATGACATCGTCCAGGCTGTTGATGACGTATTTGGTTCTCTTGAAAAGGTCACCAGTGTCCACGACTTCGCTTCCTATTGTGAGGTTTTCTGGCACCATCGAATGGCCAAATCGGAAAGCTGCGGTTGAGAAGACGTTACTGAGAGTTGGGTCGAGGCTGGAATTGTAGTTGTAGTTGCCCAGTTCCAGACTGTAGTTTGCAACCCCGTCGTCACTAAGGATTTGAGGCAGCCACTCGTTGTATGTGATCACCTGGTGATATATATGACGTACATCAGGCTCTGTTCATCTTCATCATATGTTTGATATGAATGCCGTTACATAATAATTGCAACATGTCATTACTTTAACTAATAATAACAGGGAAAAACAGTTGTTATCGTAGATGCACAGATAGTTTTTATATATGCGGGGAATGTGTACTATTTTGATAATTTGTATCCATCTGTGTTGAACAGAACTGAAGCCTAACCTGTAATTCAGCAATAACTATTCGTCTTGCTTCTTGGAAGAGTTTCTCGTCATCCCAACCACTGTTATAGCCTTTGAGTTCTGTTGCAACACGATTGTGTTCTCTCATGAACAGAGTGTGTAGAGCACTAAGTCCAGGGAAGACATTGACTCTCGAGTCACCTGCAGTAAAACGGGAAATAATTGTGTTTGTTTTATTTGATATGCAGTATGATGACTTGTTTTAAATACCATATATTATATTGATCTGATTTACATGAAAATTGAATATTCATTAAAATGTTAAGAACCATTTTATCAACAACGTTGCTAGTGAGCACATCTTACACACATAGTTTATAAGAATGTAATTGCTATGAAATATTGATTTCTCCTGTTTGTAACGACCTGCTTTGAAACAGTAGTTGCTTGAATCAGAAGTATCAAGAAAGCAATCATCAGAATCTCCTTCCGGCAGAAGATTGTTTGTTCCCACTTTCAACAATCCGGCTGCAAAATAACAGAGAGACGAATAACGAAACATGTACAGTTCACATAACTTAACATGAAATATTGAAATAACATAAACTGAATAGCAAATCCAGGTCTGTCATGTGATTCTGATCATCACACAAACTGATACCTATCACAGAACATCATGGAGAAATCAGGAGGACATTCAACCTACATCCAGAGTCAGTGTCTCTGAGCTCGGCCGTCTCCGAGTCTGATATGCCGTAGATGTGGGAACCGTCTATGAAGGCGGACAGTTCATTGTACTGTTGTCGTGGATCTGGTTGGAGAGAAATCGGGAATAAGTTCACTGTGAAAGTTTATTGTTGTTTAAGTATGACGTTACATCGTGTCCTTCTCCGAAATATTATCTTGGTAAATAACTTGAAATGCAATCTCGTCAGTTTCAGGTATGAGAATGAATCATTAATGTGATTATACTTTGGATGGGATCATGGGCAGTTGCCCAGTCGTCAAAGGCGCCGCTATTGTGCAGAGTTGCGTCCCTTGGGCACGCCAGAAACCTACATGTGATTTGTGGGTTCGAATCTCGGTTCTCCCCGAGTATGTTTCTAGGTCTGACAGCACAATACACGTTCTTGTGGGTTTCACCAAAGTGGTAAACATCTTGGAACTGCATCACTTCGGGCCTTCCTCTTACATTAAGCAAACACGCAGTGATATAACCAGAGTACTTTTCGCAGCACCCTTAAATCTAACTCACTCAATCTCTCAATTTTTATCGAAAAAACATATCTTAAGCTTTTTTTAACTCTTCAATAGATATTGAAATGCAATGCAATAGACACTTCGATCTTTAAAAAAAAGTAGAAGAGCTAACTATTATTCCAAAATATAATTGGGGAGAATGAGCAAACTTCCAGGCCATATGATGCTAGCCGTTTAAAATTGCCTCAGATACCCATGAAGTTGAAAAACAATCAACCAGGTCACACACTCATTATTTGACTTTTACGTCAAGCATATTCGTGGTGAATATCCTGCTCGGGAAGGACCAAGTGGAGAAATATGTATTTGGATTTGTATATAAGTGTTCATCCTTACTGGAGGAATCTGTGCCTGTTCCTGAAACCGCCTCCGATCTCACCAGGTTCATACATTTACCATCGCCAAAGTAAAAATCACCATCAGGAAGGGTGATCGGGAAACATGGAGAGTCCGTGCTGATGAAAGGAAGACAATATTTGATATTTCCCATACATTTTGCATGATCTGTATATAGTATATCAACTATTTTATCATATATTGAAATATGAATAATATGGTGTAGTATAATCACACTGTCTTGTTTATTGTTGTGTCATATGATATAGTAACAGTATAGTAAGGGATCAAAAGTAGTTTATTGTTATGAAAATAGTTCTTAGAAATGAATATTCTTGATAGGTAACAGTTTAAACTTACTCGCTTGGAACAGAATCGGTTCTGTCACAACATTCAATATCACTTCCATTATCTGTAAAGAAGAAAGTACATGCATGTCCATGATTTGAAGATAAAGAGACTTCCACAACAATCCATGCCCTTTGAAATATAAATATAAAAAAAAGAAATGAATACATTATGCGATCGTGGCACAATATGCTGTATTTCTGACATGGAAAGCGTCAATATTGCGAAAGATGGAAGCAATATACAAATAACAAGCATGAAATACTCATATCCCCCTCCAATATGACATGTCCGGTTGTGTGCAATGCATTAGCTCCTGTGAACTATGTTCACTGGACCTTTTTTGTGAATGGCCTAATTGCAGCATCAAAATGTTTTTATTGGTGTTGATTTGCCTTTTGCAGTTTATGATAGAATTCAGGACTGTATTTGTAATTAGTTATGTTATTACTTGAACAATGATCAGAGAAGCAAGGGAGTTCTTACTTTACTTAGAGATCATTGAGAGCAGGGGCTATGCTCTTGCTAAGGAAACGTTTGTAAAAACTCCCAAACTGTCAAAAGTCACCAGTGTACCCCGAGACCTATTTATGTGCCAAGTGTGGTGAAAATTTATTGTATGGTTTTCAAGATCTGTGCCAAGTTCCGTAATTTTCAGTCTAATTCAAGGTTGTTGCCAGGGAAACTCGAAAAATACATTTTTGAAAAATCCAAAACTATCAAAGGGCACCAGTTTACTACACCCATTTAAGTGCCAACTTTGGTGATGACATATTGTATGGTTTTCAAGATATGCTCCGGAAACGATGACTACCGACATTTTTTATCTAAGCCAAAATCGTTGCCAGATAAACTCGAAAAATAATTTTCTTAAAAATCCTAAGGAATCAAAAGGCAACAGTTTTCCACTAGACTTATCTATGTACCAAATTTGGTTAAGATATTGGTCATGTTTTAGTTCTACTCCGGAAACCAAACGTGACGGAACGAACAGACGGGCGGAAGGACGGGTGGACAGCACTCAGTTCTAAATCCCCCTTCCACTCCGTGGCGGGGATAATAGTTTCTCTTGACGAGGTTAGTATGGGAAAACTCACACCTTCGGACCAGACCCCGTCTGCGGTCAGACCACATCACGAACTTACAAATTAACTTAGCTGCGAACCGTGAAATGCTCGTACCAGACGCCATCAGGTTTTATAGCATACGAGTCAATATTCATCACCTGACAGGTCAATACAGATCATATGACGAATCAATATTCGAGGACAATGTTAATCACATCATTTCGGTGTTTACATTGAAATGCATTGTTTCGTCACATGGTACGGATTAACCAATGGAACTGCAAGATGCTTACTAGAGGTAGTACAATATCAAATCATTACCTGTAACCACCGGCGTTCCTGTGATGTCGTGGTCAATAAACTGACCCCACTGCATCAGCATGACGGAGTTTCTGACGGAAAGAAAACTCAGCTCAAAGTGAACATGGTTGCTGATGCTTCTTGGGTTAGGCAGGTCTGATCCATCTGTAGCCAACGCTCTGGGGTTTCCAGTTGCTGTAATATACAACAGAGATGTTTGTTCGTTGATTTGTCACTTTGTTACATGCAGTTGGAAACTTTTTTTACAGGATATCACTTGCGTAATAATCTCTGTCGGATGTAAACTAATGCTTATTTAAACTTACTTTTTTATTTTGAATGTAAAATGGTTTTCATTAGAAAGGTATATATTTTCTTTGAGAGGCATTAAGAAGTTGGAGTACTAAGTAAGGATAAGATTTATGGATGAACAACTTCCTTATCACAATTAGGAGCGACGTTTCAATGCAGGTTTAACATCCATATCAATCAATCTGTACATCACTTGCTTGATAACGTGTTAGAACCTACGGGGGGCACGGGGGGCCCAGTCGTCTAAGGCGCCGCGATTCGCTGTGCAGAGTTGCGTCCCTCGGGCATGACAGTAACCTATGATTGTGGGTTCGAATCCCGGTTCGCCCCGATTATGTTTCTAGGTTTGTCAGCACCATACCCGTGCTCGTGGGTTTCACCGAAGTGGTAAACGTCTGAGACCTACATCACTTCGGGCTTTCCTCCCACATTAAGCTGATATAACTGGAATAACTCCCACATATAACTGGAATACTTTTAAAAGCGGCGTTACACCCAGCTCACTCACTGTTAGAACCTACACCGAAACGTTGCTCCTAATTGTAATAAAGAAGTTGTTCATCCATAAATCTTATCCTAACTTAGGTATATATTGTTATGACGTTTAATTCCTTTTAAGCAGTTGGTATCGTTCCTCAGATATTATTTACAGAAATATTGCAAAATGAACAAACCGTCGGCATAAACAGGTTCCAGCCACCTGGCCAGTTGAGCACCAGCGGCTCCCCATTCCGAATTGTCCACGTTATTGCACGTGCCATCGGCTGTCCGATAGGTGTCGCTTGAGTCGCAGGTCGCTCTCCTGAGTTAAACGTATTTGTGTGATAAGACATTGAATCCCTTTCATGAACACATATAAACACTCTAGCTTAGCATTACACATTGAACAACGACGTCCCGGAAAGACAATTCATTCTTGATATTATTACAGTTGAGGTATTTAATCCTCCAAGATTAATAAATTATTTCCCTTGGTGGATATTATATTTTTGAAAATATTTTCTTGTGGTTAAGCACCGAGATGGATGTACATTTGCATTATAGCAGAACAGGTACATATTTACATAAGGGTTTAAGAAACATGATGTCTTCACTACTGGTTAGATTTACATGTCCGGCTTTTCATATCAGACAAACCTGCTTCTGTAGACAGGCTCCATGTGTCTTTTACTCTTGGATGATCGCGAACTGAAGGCGCATGGCGTCCTGCTTCCTCCACACTCTGTAACGAAGGCTCACGTGATTTAATGTGTAATCCAATAACGGAATATATAATAAAGTTAATACCATGTTGTCATTATTCTGAGAATAAAATTCTAAATTTTAGGCCACATTTATGCACCATCTGTACAATTCTGATTATACCTTCACCTACTCAAAGTGTTATAGTTCTTTATTCTAAATATGTATTTCGGAATAAAAAATACACAAAGTTGAAATAAAAGCGACAATAAACATTTCCATAATAATAAGAAAGCGATTCAACAATATCATGAGCATATGTTTAGGAATCAATATGAAATGACACCAGATGTTCGCGAAAAGGTCTGCGTATCCTGCCCCACTGGTGGTATCCGTCACAAGCACATGTAAAGGCAAGTCAATTGTAATGAAGACACGTCAATGAAGACACAAGTCAAAATAAGTAATTGCATCAGACACTGATGCGCAAATTTGGAAATGTCCTCTACGTATCTCCCATACAACATTTTGAAAGCTTTACTTAGGCCTTGAATGTTGTAACCCTAGGTCTTCAGCAATCCATGCTTGCCATAAAAGGCGACTATGCTATCCCAATTGCGTGGATCGATGCTCATGATATTAATCACTGGATTGTCTGGTCCAGACTCGATTATTTACGGACCGCCGTCATATAGCTGGAATATTGCTGAGTGCAGCGTTAAACAACAAACCAACCAACCAACTGTTAAAATAACGTTTGAGTTGTGTCAAATCTTCAGATACTTGATTGTACCTCAGAGGTTGTGAAATGCCGACACAAAGGATGAAGCTGCTGAAACAATGTTCGACGTAACAGAAAAGCTGACTATTGGGAAGTTGACGTCATCCTCTAAAGGCTTTTGTTTCAAATCCAGGTCGGTAATTCAGTGGAGTGAGTGATTGAATGATTTGGGTTTAACGCTGCTTTTTTTGTAGTTCAGTGATATCGGGGGCGTCAGCTTAACGTGGGAGGAAAGCCTGAAGTGATGCAGGTCTCAGACGTTTACCACTTCGGTGAAACCCATGAGCACAGGTATGATGCTGACAAACCTAGAAACATAATCGGGGCGAATCGTGATTCGAACCCACATTCATACGTTACTGTCATGCCCGAGGGACGCAACTCTGCACAGCGAATCGCGACGCCTTAGACAACTAGGCCACCCGTGTCTCCATAGTTCAGTGGAAAGGAATTGGCGACTTACCATTATTGAAAGATGTCAGATCATAAATATACCCGAAACAGGAGTTAAACTTCTTTGCCAAATTACCTTGTTATCCCCCGCCCAACAAAATTGGCGGGGGTATATAGAAACGGGCTCCTTCCGTCCGTCCGTCCGTCACGTCTCGATTCCGGAGCATAATTTAGAAACCGTTCAAAAAATTTTCATGAAACTTTGCAGATCTGTCATGTACATGCTGAACTGGTGCCTTTTGCTATTTAGAAATTTTAGAAATCTTTATTTTTTACGTTTCCATGGCAACAAGATGGACTTAGGTTCTGTAAGGGTAGGGTTCGTTTCCGGAGCATAACTCATAAACCGTTTAATATGTTTCATCAAACTTTGCTGGTCTGTCATGTACATGCTGAACTGGTGCCTTTTGCTATTAAGAATTTTTAGAATTGGTTTTCTTTTTCGTTTCCATGGCAACGAGATGGACTTAGGTTCCAAACTCTTCTTTTTTACAATTTCTATGACAAGTTCCACCTCGGTTAAAAAAAGTTTTAATTATGTTACAAATTCTGCAACAGGGGCGGGGGATATAGCCACGTTAGTGGCAAACTCTTGTTACTTTAGATTTTGGCATTCCAAGCATTCCTCCCGAATTGTATGCATAGGGACACAGATGAGCTGGAGGGGGGGCACATTTACGTCTTATCTAAATGTCTTATCCCCAAAGTTCACACTGAAGTTTTCAAAGAGGAAGTCAAGCATTTCACATTTCGTTCAACAGCAAGCAATCCCGTATGATGTGACTAGCGGGATAGGGTGGTCAGACTCGCTGACTTGGTTGATGCATGTCATCGTTTCCAAATTACGTGGATCGATGCTCATGTTGTCAACCATTGGAATGTCTGGTCGAGACTCGATTATTTACAGACCGCTGTCATATAGCTGGAATATTGCCTAGTGCGGCGTTTAACAACAAACAAACACATATAACCAAGTTATTGATAGATTTTGAAGAACAGTTTCAAATGTTCAAATATATGAACCATATTTTTAGATATGGCTGCATGTACCAACTGCACACACGGTTCAATTCCATTATACACCAATATGTATATAACTTCATTCATATATGTGTTGTACAATATAAAAGATAATCTTTATAAGTTGCTTATTGCATGCAGCGTTTCTCCAATCCACAAGATGATAATGAACAAGTCCTGGAGCCAATGGTTTGCAGAAATATAGATTCTGAAATAGTTAATACTCACCAGCGTGTATAACGCAGAGCGCGATCAGCAGAGCTTGCACAAGGAATGACTGCATACTGTCAGCTTTACGAAGGACAGAGTCTATGTGATGGAGTCATCAGACTAGCACTATATATATACACACAATTCCAATAACATACAGATAGACTCGATAAGACACCATTACTTTTATCAGATATGATGATTTGTATTGGTAACAGCAAGAAACAAATCTAGTGATAGCAGGGAGTGACGATTGTATGTGTCGATTGCCAAGATGAATCGATCAACATAGGATCCCATGTGGGAAATAGCCATTTAGATCTCGCCACTCAACATGTTTTAATAATAGTTGTGTTCGATCGTGGTGATACTACCCTTGACTTGCAATATAGTAGTATATGATGTACTGATTAGGGATTTATCAACATCTGAGTAGCCTAATTGGCAGTTTTATACCTTGCTGAGTGCGGCGTTAAACAAAGAACGAGAGAAAGAAAAAACAGTTTTATAGTTTGTTTGTCACCACACCCTGACGATCTTGACGTTCACCGCACCAACGACTTAAGTTACACGTCCTCAACACACATGCTCTGACGCTCTATTGTTAGCTTTGCAACATATTTGATATGTATTTGAGTACTAGTTTGTTTTCTATACATCTCTGAAGCTTAACCACTGTCGCCGCTGGGTGAATATATACCAATTTCACTGACTTTCGCTATCACCACTGTATTTTTGTATGTGATATTGACCGCTGCCATCATGTTATATATTGCCATTGAATGTTGTACTACCACTCTATTGTTTACTACCACTCTATTTGTTGCAATTGCTATACAGTAATTTCTATTGATTTGTAAACTTAGTGACTTTTGTTATACATTTGTTGATTGTATGCCACTTGTTGGTTGTTTCTTGGTTTCACGCTAAGTTCTTTAACGTAGAGATATTTGTTGGGTTAACATATTGTTTCAATTTGGGAATCGACATGTAAACAATGGAAGAGATTAATTGTCCCCGAAAGTTTTGGAAAATATATTTGTGCTTCATGTTGATGGTAAAAAAATATAAAAAGTCAGCCACTGAAATTACATTGTTGCAATGTGTGTGTTCTAAAACTACTTAGGCTCATAGTTTTAATTATATCTGGTTTGCAGATGGAGCGGAAACAATATCTGGTCTCAATACAAAATCTCAAAATTATCTGCGCGTGTCGTTTTCAAAACAGATTAATTTCTATTTCGACTACAGGAAACTCAGTATTTGCATTACAAAACAGTTATATGAGTGAGTGAGTTGGGTTTAACGCCCCTTTGAACAGTATTCCTGTTCTATAACGGCATGTCAGTTTAAAGTTAGTGGAAAGCCCGTTACCAGTTATGAAAATGAAGAGGAACTACAAAAAACAACATAAAAGGGCTACATGTGTTAAAATGTGATTCGTATAACTAATCTGATAAGACATGATTTGGATGATACCTTGGAAGTCATGATCGGTGAAAAAAGATTGACACGTGACGAACGTGATAGATCAATTGTGCCAATGAACCAATTGACCTCGTGCAGATCCGGGTCTTCAGCAACCAATGAGTCTACTCCGTAGTCAGTACTTGCATTATAAGACTGCTATATGGGTGAGTGAGTTGGGTTTAACCCCGCTTTCTACAGTGTGTCCGTTATATAACGTCATGTTAATTTAAATTTAGTGGAAAGCCTGTTAACATTTATGAAGTTGAAAAGGATCTACAAGAAAAAACAAGGGCTACATGTGATTCGGGTAACTAATCCGACAAGACATAATTTGGATGGTGTTTCACCTTGGAAGTCAGGATGGTTGACACATGATGAACGTGAAAGATCAACTTCTTTGAGTGGCATTTAGAAGTTGGAGTGATAAAGTAAAACGAGTTCTATGGATGAACAACTTCTTTATTACAATTGGTGCGACGTTTCGGTGTAGATCCTAACACCTTTATCAAGAAAGATCAAGTGTGCCCATGGACCACATCCGTTAAACCTATGACCTCGTGCAGATCCGGATCAGATTTGGTCTTAAGCAAACCATGCTTGTCGTAAGAGGCGGTTGGTGAGGATTGCTGACATTGTTGATTCAAATCATCGAATCCCAATTGCATAGATCGATGCAGATGTCAATTACTGAATTGTGTGGTCCAAGCTCAATTATATAACTGGAATATCGTTGGAATATCGCTAATTGCCGTGTAAACAACAAATAAAATACAAACAAAGCGTAAAAGCTACCAACTAGATTCAGTAGCAAAACTTTCTTTTTTCGGAAAATTGTAAAATGCCATTCCTCAATAAGAAAGTATATATTCTGGAATAACCGTGTTTACGTGGACAGTTTTTTCTCATAATAACAACAGGGTGGTCGGGTAGCCTAGTGGTTAAAGCGTTAGCTCGTCACGCTGAAAACCCGGGTTCGATTCCCGACTTGGGTACAATGTGTGAAGCCCATTTCTGGTGTCCCCCGCCGTGATATTGCTGGAATATTGCTAAAAGTGGCGTAAAACCATACTCACTCACTCACTCTCATAATAACACCAAAAAAATGGCTCTATTTAAGAATGAAAATACATTTCATGCCAGTTGGTAATTATATTTTGTAATCTATCTATCTGTCTAAACTCACACAAAGAAACAATTGAAGGTGTTAAAAGCTGACTAAGTTGTAACCAAGAACGCGCCAAATATAGAATGTCCTAAACATGTGTAGAAACTATTTTCCAGCAGAGCTCACTGCTTCGTGGGTTCGTAAATATTCATGAAGTTTTCCTATCATTGGAAGGTTTGGGGTGATAGGCTTGCTTGTCTTATGTCTGAGTTCCCTTCAATTGTAGATCAAAATTCGGGTTCATATGGGCCTCGATTTTTATGATCCGAAGGATGTGTACTATGGAAAAAGCCGACTGAGTGTTATTCCCTCTGAATCTGAAGCAAGATATTTCGCTTTGCAACTGGGGAGGTCGGGTATCCTAGTGGTTAAAGCGTTCGCTCGTCACACGCCGAAGACCCGGGTTCGCCCGACATGGGTACAATGTGTGAATCCCATTTCTGGTGTCCCCCGCGGTGATATTGCTGGAATATTGCTAAAAGCGGCGTAAAACCAAAATCACAAATTCACTCGCTTTGGAACTATTTTCGTAAAACTTGAAAGGATGATCAACTGGTGACCCTATTCAAACGTCACTGACTTCGTGTACCTATCGTGGAGTTGATGTCGCAATTAATAATTTGTGAAGTCATTTTCCATCAATATATCAAAACAAGAATGATATACGAATTTGAGCCCTCGCGCAAGTACTGACTTTATAAAATATGGGCCCACCTACGATATCTCTATTCAGAGAGCTATTGTCGGTCCACATCTGGGGAAAACTAAAACAGGCCTATAAGAGTTTTGGGTCTCATTTGCAAGAGCCAGCTTTTATTTGCAGATTGCAATTAGGCCTATTTAAAGGTTTTGGGTTTCATCTACAAGGGCCATCAGACCAGTGAAGATCCTGGCTAGAATAGGTCTTCAGCAACCCGTACTTGCAGTAAATAGTGACTATGCTTGTCGTAAGAGGCGACAAACGGGTTAGGATTGGCAGGCTTGGTGACTTGATTAATGCATGTCATAGTACCCTAATTGCGTGGATAGATGCTCATGATGTCAGTCACTGGATTTGTCTGGTCGATTATTTAAAGGCCGCCGTCATGCAGCTGGAACATTGCCATGTGCAGCGTTAATTAACAAATAAACAAACAAAGAAAAGCAAGAGACAATCTTTCGTTGGCAGATTGTAAGTCGGCCTATTTGAGGGTTTGGGGTTTCACCTACAATTTGCTGCTGGTAAAAGATGTAAAGACGTAAAGAAAATATATACAAAGAATACTATTTACTTTAGAGATTAGGTCCCGAGTTCTGTTTGTTTCCTGTTTCAATTATATGGCGGCGGTCTGTAAGTAATCGAGTCTGGACCAGACAATCCACAGGTTGACAACATCGAGCATCAATCTACGCAATTGGGATCGATGATATGCATCAACCAAGTCAGCGAGCCTGACCACCCAATCCCGTTAGTCGCCTCTTACGACAAGCATAGTCGTCTTTTACGGCAAGCATGGGTAACTCGTCGGCCTATTGACAAAGAGCATTTTTTCGCTGAAGTTAAACGTTATAGGCCACCTTCGATTCGTTGTGTTGTGTATTTTCGCTGGAAGTATTGTCTTCTTAGATAGTATGACAAAATGTCAGAAATTGACTGCTTTCCCCCTCGTTCCACTTGGCGGGTGTGGCTGAAAATACTGAATATTGCCTGTTAAAAGGGGATTGATGACGTGCATCAACCAAGTCAGCAAGTCTGACCAAACGATCCCGTTAGTCGCCTCTTTCGGCAAGCATGGTCGCCTTTTAGGGGAAGCATGAACGCTGAAGACCTATTCTACCCTGGATCTTCACGTGTCTCCTATTCAGTGAATAAAATTTTAGAACTGTCCGTTTTATGCTTTTTCTATTTAATGCTGCTCATAATGAATTCCGATACTATTTGGAGAAATGTCAAGTAGTTTGTTTGCAATGTTAACGGTTTGGGCTATTGTATTTCGCCTTGTTCAGATTCCCTTACCACAATCATTTCTCTTTCTCTTTCAAATTAATGACGGTATCAATATACTTGTATTCATAAAAAATGCTCATATCCTTATAGTGTCTGTGATCAGTCACGTGACAGCTAGACAGAAATGTGTCTGAAAAGGGCTGGTGTGTTTCATTGCACCCTCATCGGGTTCCACAGGCTCGATCCATGCAGCTGGTTCTACAATCTCATCCAAATCAGATCTTTTACTTGGACAAGACACCACTCTGTGAAGTCTGACATCTCCGCCTACCAGTGGAGACTCTGTGTCTAACATTTAAAAGTTGAATGGTGGAAATAGTTCCACGAACACAATACTTGGGAATCATAGGTGCTCCTCAGTAACTGTCAAGGGAACATTTCAGGAGACAAATGTCTACATATTGCAGTTAATATGTGTTACTTTCAAAACATTAAACAAAATTGTCATTTATTTTTTATCAAAGACGCAAAGCTAAACAATTTCGTAATGACATCTTTATCGTGTGTATAACATGAGATTAAAGCATTAAAACAAAGAGGAAACCCAGAAATTAGGCCCACAACTCCTACAAAACCCCGTTAATCCAGAAGCATCCTATTCTGAGTCAATGCATTGATAAAGGACAATAATTCTCAACTCCGGAGTTTCGTTAATCAAAAAGGTTTCAGAGGGCACTGTTCCGTTCGGATTAATGAGAATTCACTGCATCTGATGTCCAGCCTCGTATACCTTTTCTAAACTTAAAGACGATAACACGTAATATATCATGGTATTTCGCCTCCCATCTGTGATCTTGGTTATCCAAGAGTGTTATTTCATATACCAATTACCAAGCCGTGGGTTATATGTATGTAGCCGCTGGAATAGACTATATCACCCAGCTTGTGAACGGTACATTGCTCAACCGCTATACTCTCAACAACGTCTCTTGGATCACCTTCATGTGTAGGAGCACCTCCTTCCATTTCGACGTATATGAAATACTGGGTATTTCGCTTTAAAAAAAAAGGGTTCACAAAGCCAGTATTGGAAAATGTTATGCTTTCCCGATGGTTTTGTCTTGACTGAAAAAAACTGTTTTGCGTTTGACGTCCATAAAGTTTGCTGTCTGATCACAGATTCTGATGTGATAGACTATTTCTGTATTCTGGTCGTGTCCATACATCAGTTCGTCTCCAAAATGATCGCTTCCTTGTCTGGGGCATCCTCCGGTGGTCTTTATAAAAGACAACTTTTTCGACGGTGCAGACACACCCACAGGCGACCACATGTAATCAGGAGGTCACACTCAGTGACTTGGTTGACTGTACGTCACTCTGTCGTGAGATGCTGCTCACATCATCCACTGATTGAATGTTCAGAAGAGATTATTAACAGTGAGTAACAGAACTGACATCTGTTTTATGTATTCATCTTTATGTGTCCCAAGGCCAGCAACATCAGCACTCGTTAGAAATCATCTATCTAAAATGACACGCATCCAGAGTGAAAGATGTTTGTGTATTTGTTTGTTTGTTTGTCGTTTAACGCATATTCCAGCTATATGACTGTGGTACACAAACTGCTAAGGATATTGTAAGATCTGTGTAGAGACATATGACTAAGACAAAGTGATCAAGTTGATGTCTTTATTAACAGTACTGACAAAACGTGGTAAGGACAGGGCCACGTGTTGATGGTTACTCCTGCCATCTGCGAAGCCTCACTTCCTTCAGGGTAGAGCAGCTCACCTCCGGGCTTCTGATAACGAGGTAAAGCAGTTCAAAACTTTTGTTACATGTGTCAATCATTTGTGTTATATTTTGCCAAAAAAATAATCATTTTGCTACAAGCACTGTTTTAAAGGAAATGTATTATTTGCATTTCCTAAGTATCTCTGTATCACAAGATATACTGGACACAGCATTTGGTTATTGAATTCATTTTCATTAACTGTTCAATTCCACCGTTTACACCTATCAAACAACATCATAATTCAGCATACCCAGATCCATTGGTGCCAATGTTAGTATTCAGGAAAGCTGATCGCTGGATGGTGCTGACATTGTCGGCATTGTCACAGATGATACGAGCCAATGACGCTTTTTTCAGCTGCGTTATTTGATCTGAATTCAAACAAAGAAACATTGTAAAGAGATATGTACATCACTATTCGAAAGAAAGAAATTGACATGAATCCCTGTCCACAAATTAATGTATATCGTTAATACACCAACTAAGGAAAGAGGTGTATGTATTTACCAGAGGTAAAACCAGTGACAGAGTCTGTAGATTCGAACCAGAACCTGTCACCATCCCTCAATTTCTTGAACTGTTCTCCGATCAGACAGATGTAGGTTCTTCCCACTGCTGCTACATCAAACGGGGCTTCAGCAACACCTCCACTGTACAGATCAATGTCGTCCACGCTGTTACTGAAAGAGTCAGGTAACATGTTATATATGTAATTTACACCTTTGGAACAACAGAAGTGTTCAATTATATTGGACAAATATGAAAACATATTTTTTGAAGATGATTGGTTGTGAATCATAGCTAATCGATTGCGGAGAATTTTTTTGTTTAAAATACTAATCAGCATGAACACTTACTATATATCCTGAAGATCACGACCTTGAATGATTCCGAAATCATTATCAGATGTGAAGGAGGTGATTTTGTCGAGACCACAGTATTCTCTCCAGGCGTTATAAGGAGGGAGACCGTGTTCTCTTCCTCGCTGAATGTTCAGACTCACAATGTCAAATCCGTCCCTCGTGTCGGAATCCTCCTCAAACATCCTCTGCCTCATGCCATCAACATACCACGCATCAACACGTTCACCTGCAGCGCCCAGAAAACTACTGATGACATCGTCCAGGCTGTTGATGACGTATTTGGTTCTCTTGAAAAGGTCACCAGTGTCCACGACCTCGCTTCCTATTGTGAGGTTTTCTGGCACCATCGAATGGCCAAATCGGAAAGCTGCGGTTGAGAAGACGTTACTGAGAGTTGGGTCGAGGCTGGAATTGTAGTTGTAGTTGCCCAGTTCCAGACTGTAGTTTGCAACCCCGTCGTCACTAAGGATTTGAGGCAGCCACTCGTTGTATGTGATCACCTGGTGATATATACGACGTGCATTAGGCTCTGTTCATCTTCATCATATGTTTGATATGAATGCCGTTACATAATACTTGCAACATGTCATTACTTTACTAATAATAACAGGAAAAAACAGTTGTTATCGTAGATGCACAGATAGTTTTTATATATGCGGGAAATGTGTACTATTTTGATAATTTGTATCCATCTGTGTTGAACAGAATTGAAGCCTAACCTGTAATTCAGCAATAACTATTCGTCTTGCTTCTTGGAAGAGTTTCTCGTCATCCCAACCACTGTTATAACCTTTGAGTTCTGTTGCAACACGGTTGTGTTCTCTCATGAACAGAGTGTGTAGAGCAGTCAGTCCAGGGAAGACATTGACTCTCGAGTCACCTGTAGTAAAACGGGTAAAAACTTTGTTTGTTTTATTTGATATGTAGTATAATGACTTGTTTTAAATACCATATATTATATTCATCTTATTTACAGGAAAACTGAATGTTCATTGAAATGTTAAGAACCATTTTATCGCCAATGTTGCTTGCCAACACATCTTACACACATAGTTTAAAAGAATGAAATTGCTGTGAAATATTATTGTTTGTAACGACCTGCTTTGAAACAGTAGTTGCTTGAATCAGAAGTATCAAGAAAGCAATCGTCAGAATCTCCTTCCGGCAGAAGATTGTTTGTTCCCACTTTCAACAATCCGGCTGGAAAACAAGAGATTGGCGAATTATTAAACATGTTTAGTTCACACAACTTTGAAATATTGAAATAACATAAACTGAATAGCAAATCAAGGTCTGTCGTTTGATTGTTATCATCTCACAAACTGATACTTATTACACAAAATCGTGATGAAATCAGGAGGACATGCAACCTACATCCAGAGTCAGTGTCTCTGAGCTCGGCCGTCTCCGAGTCTGAAATGCCATAGATGTGGGAACCGTCTATGAAGGCGGACAGTTCATTGTACTGTTGTCGTGGATCTGGTAGGAGAGAAATCGGGAATGAGTTTACCGTGAAAGTGTATTGTTGTTTAAGTATGACGTTACATCGTGTCCTTCTCCGAAATATAATCTTGGTAAATATCTTGAGTTGCAATCTCGTCAGTTTCAGGTATGAGAATGAATCATGAAGGTGATTATACTTTGGATGGGATCATGGGCAGTTGCCCAGTGGTCAAAGGCGCCGCTTTTGTGCAGGATTGCGTCCCTTGGTCACGCCAGAAACCTACATGTGATTTGTCGGTTCGAATCCCGGTTCTACCCGATTATGTTTCCATGTCTGACAGCACCATAAGCGTGCTTGTGGGTTTCACCAAAGTGGTAAACATCTTGGAACTGCATCACTTCGGGCTTTCCTCTTACATTAAGCAAACATGCAGTGATATAACTAGAGTACTTTTCGCAGCACCCTTAAATCTATCTCACTCAATCTCTCAATTTTTATCTAAAAAGCATAACTTAAGCTTTTTTTAACTCTTCAATAGATACTGAAATGCAATTCAATGGACACTTTAATCTTTAAAGAAAGTAGAATAGCTAAATATTTCAAAATGTAATTTGGGAGAATGAACTTCCAGGCCATATCATGGTAGCCGTTTAAATTTGTGTCAGATAACCCATTAAGTTGACAAACAATCAACCAGGTCCCACACTCATTATTTGACGTTTACGTCAAGCATATTCGTGGGGAATAGTCTACTCAGGTAGGACCAAGGGGAGAAATATGTATTGGGATTTGTATATAAGTGTTCATCCTTACTGGAGGAATCTGTGCCTGTTCCTGAAACCGCCTCCGATCTCACCAGGTTCATACATTTACCATCGCCAAAGTAGAAATCACCATCAGGAAGGGTGATCGGGAAACATGGAGAGTCCGTGCTGATGAAAGGAAGACAATATTTGATATTTCCCATACATTTTGCATGATCTGTATATAGTATATCAACTATTTAATCATATATTGAAATATGAATAATATGGTGTAGTATAATCACACTGTCTTGTTTATTGTTGTGTCATATGATATAGTAACAGTATAGTAAGGGATCAAAAGTAGTTTATTGTTATGAAAATAGTTCTTAGAAATGAATATTCTTTATAGTTAACAGTGTAAACTTACTCGCTTGGAACAGAATCTGTTCTGTCACAACATTCAATATCACTTCCATTATCTGTAAAGAAGAAAGTACATGCATATCGATGATTTGAAGATAAAGAGACATCCACAACAATCCATGCCCCTCGAAATATAAATATAAAAAATAAGAAATGAATACATAATGCGATCGTGCCACAATATGCTGTATTTCTAACATGGAAAGCGTCAACATTGCGAAAGATGGAAGCAATATACAAATCACAAGCATGAAATACTCATATCCCCCTCCAATATGACATGTCCGGTTGTGTGCAATAAATTATGAACTATGTTCACTGGACCTTTTTTGTGAATGGCCTAATTGCAAGCACTAAAATGTTTTTACTGGTGTTGTTTTGCCTTTAGCAGTTTATGATAGAATTTGGGACTGTATTTGTAATTAGTTATGTTATTACTTGAACAATGATCAGAGAAGCAAGGGAGTTCCTACTTTACTTAGAGATCATTGAGAGCAGGGGCTATGCTCTTGCTAAGGAAACGTTTGTAAAAACTCCCAAACTATCAAAAGTCACCAGTGTTCCCCGAGACCTATTTATGTGCCAAGTGTGGTGAATTTATTGTATGGTTTTCAAGATCTGTGCCAAGTTCCGTAATTTTCAGTCTAATTCAAGGTTGTTTCCAGGGAAACTCCAAAATGTACATTTTTGAAAAATCCAAAACTATCAAAGGGCACCAGTTTACTACACCCATTTAAGTGCCAACTTTGGTGATGACATGTTGTATGGTTTTCAAGATATGCTCCGGAAACGTTGACTACCGCCATTTTTGGTCTAAGCCAAAATCGTTGCCAGATAAACTCGAAAATAATTTTCTTAAAAACCCTAAGGAATCAAAAGGCAACAGTTTTCCACTAGACTTATCTATGTACCCAATTTGGTTAAGATATCGGTCATGTTTTAGTTCTACTCCGGAAACCAAACGTGACGGAACGAACAGACGGGCGGAAGAACGGGTGGAAGGACGGGTGGACAGCACTCAGTTCTATATGCCCCTTCCACTCCGTGGCGGGGATAATAATTTCTCTTGACGAGGTTAGTATGGGAAAACTCACACCTTCGGACCAGACCCCGTCTGCGGTCAGACCACATCACGAACTTACAAATTAACTTAGCTGCGAACCGTGAAATGCTCGTACCAGACGCCATCAGGTTTTATAGCAGACGAGTCAATATTCATCACGTGACAGGTCAATACAGATCATATGACGAATCAATCCGAGGTCAATGTTAATCACATCATTTCGGGGTTTACATTGAAATGCATTGTTTCGTCACATGGTACGGTTTAACCAATGGAACTGCAAGATGCTTACTAGAGGTAGAACAATATCAAATCATTACCTGTAACCACCGGCGTTCCTGTGATGTCGTGGTCAATAAACTGACCCCACTGCATCAACATGACGGAGTTTCTGACGGAAAGAAAACTCAGCTCAAAGTGAACATGGTTGCTGATGCTTCTTGGGTTAGGCAGGTCTGATCCATCTGTAGCCAGAGCTCTGGGGTTTCCAGTTGCTGTAATATACAACAGAGATGTTTGTTCGTTGATTTGTCACTTTGTTACATGCAGTTGGAAACTATTTTTACAGCATATCACTTGCCTAATATTGTCTGTCGGATGTAAACTAATGCTTATTTAAACTTATTTTTTTATTTTGAATGTAAAACGGTTTTCATTAGAAAGGTATATATTTTCTTTGAGAGGCATTAAGAAGTTGGAGTACTAAGTAAGGATAAGATTTATGGATGAACAACTTCCTTATCACAATTAGGAGCGACGTTTCAATTCAGGTTTAACACCGATAGCAATCAATCTATACATCACTTTCTTGATGACGTGTTAGAACCTACGGAGGTCACGGGTGGCCCACGCCCAGGTGTGCAGAGTTGCGTCCCTTGGGCATGCAGAAACCTATGATTGTGGGTTCGAATCCCGGTTCGCCCCGATTATGTTTCTAGATTTGTCAGCACCATACCTGTGCTCGTGGATTGCACCGAGGGGGTAAACGTCTGAGACCTGCATCACTTCGGGCTTTCCGACCACATTAAGCTGACACACCGCGATATAACTGGAATAATGTTAAACGCGGCGTAAAACGCAACTCATTCACTCACTGTTAGAACCTACCCCTAAACGTTGCTCCTAATTGTAATAAAGAAGCTGTTCATCCATAAATCTTACAGCTGCTCAGGTTTTAAGCGTTGTGACGTTTAGTTATTTATAATCAGTTGGTATCGTTCCTCAGACATTATTTACAGAAATATGGCAAACTAAACAAACCGTCGGCATAGACAGGTTCCAGCCACCTGGTGAGTTGAGCACCAGCAGCTCCCCATTCCGAATTGTCCACGTTATTGCACGTGCCATCGGCTGTCCGATAGGTGTCGCTTGAGTCGCAGGTCGCTCTCCTGAGTTAAACGTATTTGTGTGATAAGACATTGAATCCCTTTCATGAACACATATAAACACTCTAACTTAGCATCACACATTGAACAGGGACGTCCCGGAAAGACAATTCATTCTTGATATTATTACAGTTGAGGTATTTAATCCTCCAAGATTAATAAATTATTTCCCTTGGTGGATATTATATTTTTGAAAATATTTACTTGTGGTTAAGCGCCGAGATGGATGTACATTTGCATTATAGCAGAACAGGTACATATTTACATAAGGGTTTAAGAAACATGATGTCTTCACTACTGGTTAGATTTACATGTCCAGCTTTTCATATCAGACAAACCTGCTTCTGTAGACAGGCTCCATGTGTCTTTTACTCTTGGATGATCGCGAACTGAAGGCACATGGCGTCCTGCTTCCTCCACACTCTGTAACGAAGGCTCACGTGATTTGATGTGTAATCCAATAACGGAATATATAATAAAGTTAATACCATGTTGTTATTATTCTGAGAATAAAATTCTAAATTTAGGCCACATTAATGCACCATCTGTACAAATCTGATTATACCTTCACCTACTCAAAGTGTTATAGTTCTTTATTCTAAATATGTATTTCGGAATAAAAAATACACAAAGTTGAAATAAAAGCGACAATAAACATTTCCATAATAATAAGAAAGCGATTCAACAATATCATGAGCATATGTTTAGGAATCAATATGAAATGACACCAGATGTTCGCGAAAAGGTTTGCGTATCCTGCACCACTGGTGCTACCCGTCACAAGCACATGTAAAGGCAAGTCAATTGTAATGAAGACACGTCAATGAAGACACAGGTCAAAAAAAATAATTGCATCAGACACTGATGCGCAATGTTGGAAATGTCCTCTACGTATCTCCCATACAACATTTTGAAAGCTTTACTTAGGCCTTGAATGTTGTAACCCTAGGTCTTCAGCAATCCATGCTTGCCATAAAAGGCGACTATGCTTGTCGTAAGAGGCGACTAACGGGATCGGGTGTTCAGGCTCGCTGACTTGATTGATGCATGTCATCGATCCCAATTGCGTGGATCGATGCTCATGATATTAATCACTGGATTGTCTGGTCCAGACTCGATTATTTACAGACCGCCGTCATGTAGCTGGAATATTGCTGAGTGCGGCGTTCAACAACAAACCAACCAACCAACTGTTAAAATAACGTTTGAGTCGTTTCAAATCTTCAGATACTTGATTGTACCTCAGAGGTTGTGAAATGCCGACACAAAGGATGAAGCTGCTGAAACAATGTTCGACATAACAGAAAAGCTGACTATTGGGAAGGCTTTTGTTTCAAATCCAGGTCGGTAATTCAGTGGAGTGAGTGATTGAATGATTTAGGTTTAAGGCTGCTTTTATCAGTAGTTCAGTGATATCGGGGGCGTCAGTTTAATGTGGGATGAAAACCTGAAGTGATGC
This sequence comes from Haliotis rufescens, assembly GCF_023055435.1. Taxonomy (NCBI): domain Eukaryota; kingdom Metazoa; phylum Mollusca; class Gastropoda; order Lepetellida; family Haliotidae; genus Haliotis; species Haliotis rufescens. The sequence continues at coordinate 26,072,075 of NW_025963846.1, read as the reverse complement.
AGGTCTCAGACGTTTACCACTTTGGTGAAACCCATGAGCACAGGTATGGTGCTGACAAACCTAGAAACACAATCGGGGCGAATCGTGATTCGAACCCACATTTATACGTTACTGTCATGCCCAAGGGACGCAACTCTGCACAGCGAATCGCGACGCCTTAGACAACTAGGCCACCCGTTCCTTCATAGTTCAGTGGAAAGGAATTGGCGACTGACCATTATTGAAAGATGTCAGATCATAAATATACCCGAAACAGGAGTTAAACTTCTTTGCCAAATTACCTTGTTATCCCCCGCCCAACAAAATTGGCGGGGGATATAGAAACGGGCTCCTTCCGTCCGTCCGTCCGTCCGTCACGTTTCGATTCCGGAGCATAATTGAGAAACCGTTCAATATTTTTTCATGAAACTTTGCAGGTCTGTCATGTACATGCTGAACTGGTGCCTTAGGTTTTTTTTAGATTTAATTATGTCATAAATTCTGCAACAGGGGCGGGGGGATATAGCCACGTTAGTAGCAAGCTCTTGTTACTTTAGATTTTGGCATTCCAAGCATTCCTCCCGAATTGTATGCATAGGGACACAGATGAGCTGGAGGGGGGCACATTTACGTCTTATCTAAATGTCTTATCCCCAAAGTTCACACTGAAGTTTTCAAAGAGGAAGTCAAGCATTTCACATTTCGTTCAACAGCCAGCAATCCCGTATGATGTGACTAGCGGTATAGGGTGGTCAGACTCGCTGACTTGGTTGATGCATGTCATCGTATCCAAATTACGTGGATCGATGCTCATGTTGTCAACCATTGGATTCTCTGGTCGGGACTCGATTATTTACAGACCGCTGTCATATAGCTGGAATATTGCCTAGTGCGGCGTTTAACAACAAACAAACACATATAACCAAGTTATTGATAGATTTTGAAGAACAGTTTCAAATGTTCAAATATATGAACCATATTTTTAGATATGACTGCATGTACCAACTGCACACACGGTTCAATTCCATTATACACCAATATATATATAACTTCATTCATATATGTGTTGTACAATATAAAAGATAATCTTTATAAGTTGCTTATTGCATGTAGCGTTTCTCCAATCCACAAGATGATAATGAACAAGTCCTGGAGCCAACGGTTTGCAGAAATATAGATTCTGAAATAGTTAATACTCACCAGCGTGTGTAACGCAGAGCGCGATCAGCAGAGCTTGCACAAGGAATGACTGCATAGTGTCAGCTTTACGAAGGACAGAGTCTATGTGATGGAGTCATCAGACTAGCACTATATATATATACACAATTCCATTAACATACAGATAGACTCGATAAGACACCATTACTTTTATCAGATATGATGATTTGTATTGGTAACAGCAAGAAACAAATCTAGTGATAGCAGGGAGTGACGATTGTATGTGTCGATTGCCAAGATGAATCGATCAACATAGGATCCCGTGTGGGAAATAGCCATTTAGATCTCGCCACTCAACATGTTTCAATAATAGTTGTGTTCGATCGCGGTGATACTACCCTTGACTTGCAATATAGAATTATATGATGTACTGATTAGGGACTTATCAACAGCTGAGTAGCCAAAGTGACAGTTGTATGGACCCGTGAAAATCCGGGGTAGAACAGATCTTCAGCAACCCATGCTTGCAATAAAAGGCGACTAACGGGATCGGGTGGTCAGACTCGCTGACTTTGTTAACGCTTGTCGTCGTATCCTAATTGCGTGGATCAATGTACATGATGTCAGTCATTTGATTGTCTGGTCCAGACTCGATTATTTACCGACCGCCGTCATTTAACTGGAATATTGCTGAGTGCAGCGTCAAAGAAAGAGTGAGTGAGTGAGTTTGGTTTTACGCCGCTTTTAGAAATATTCCAGCAATATCACGGCGGGGACACCAGAAATGGGCTTCACACATTATACCCATGTCGGAAATCGAACCCGGGTCTTCGGCGTGACGGGCGAACGCTTTAACCACTAGGCTAGTTTTATAGACAGTTTTATAGCTTGTTTGTCACCACACCCTGACGACCTTGACGTTCACCACACCGACGACTTAGGTTACACGTCCTCAATACACATACCCTGACGCTCTATTGTTAGCTTTGCAACATATTTGATATGTATTTGAGTACTAGTTTGTTTTCTATACATCCCGGAAGCTTAACCACTGTCGCCGCTGGGTGAATATATACCAATTTCACTGACTTTCGCTATCACCTCTGTATTTTTGTATATGGTACTGACCGCTGCCATCATATTATATATTGCCATAAATATTGTTCTACCACTCTATTGCTTACTGTTTATTGATCTGCAGTAATTTCTACTGATTTGTAAACTTAGTGAATTTTGTGATACATTTGTTGATTGTATACCATTTGTTGGTTGTTTCTCGGTTTCACGCTAAGTTCTTTAACGTAAAGATATTTGTTGGGTTAACATATGGTTTCAGTTTGGGAATCGGCACGTAAAGAGTGGAAAAGATTAATTGTCCCTGAAAGATTTGGAAAATATAATTGTGGTTCATGATCATCTTGTTGGTAAAACAAAATAAAAAGACAGCCACTAAAATTACATTGTTGCAATGTGTGTGTTCTAAAACTACTAAGGCTCATAGTTTCAATTATATCTGGTTTTGCAGATGGAGCTGAAACAATATCCGGTCTCAATACAAAATCTCAAAAATATCTGCGCGTGTCGTTTTCAAAACAGATTAATTTCTATTTCGACTACAGGAAAGTCAGTATTTGCATTACAAGACAGTTATATGAGTGAGTGGGTTGGGTTTAACGCCCCTTTGAACAGTATTCCTGTTATATAACGGCATGTCAGTTTAAAGTTAGTGGAAAGCCCGTTACCAGTTATGAACCTGAAGAGGAACTACAAGAAACAACACAAAAGGTCTACATGTGTTAAAATGTGTGATTCGTGTAGCTAATCTGATAAGAAATGATTTGGATGGTTTTTCACTTTGGAAGTCAGGATTGGTGAAAAAAGATTGACACATGACTAACGTGAAAGATCAATTAAACCTATGACCTCGTGCAGATCCGGGTCAGAATTGGTCTTTGCTTGTCGTAAGAGGCGGTTGGTGAGCATCGCTGACTGTGTTGATTCAAATCATCGTATCCCAATTGCACAGATCGATGCAGATGTCAATTAGTGAATTGCCTGATCCAAGTTTAATTGTTTTCAGGCTGCCGTCATATAACTTGAATATCGCTGATTGCGGCGTAAACAACAAACAAAATACAAACAACACGTAAAAGCTACGAACCAGATTCAGTAGCATAACATTCTTTTTTTGTAAAATTGTAAAATGCCGTGTTTATATTCTTGAATAACCATGTTTACATGGACAGATTTCTCCAATAATAACAAACTAATGTTGCTTCTATTTAAGAATGAAAATACATTTAATGTCAGTTTATTATATTTTGTTTAGTTTATTATCTGTCTGTCTAAACACACACAAAGAAACAATTGAAGGTGTTAAAAGCTGACTAAGTTGTAACGAAGAATGCGCCGAATGTACAATGTCCTAAACATGTGTAAAAACTATTATCCAGCAGAGCTCACTGATGCGGACATCGCAAAACTGTTTCGTGGGTTCGTAAATATTCATGAGGTTTTCCTATCATGGAACATGTCTTGGATGGTTTGGGGTGATGGGCTTGCTTGTCTTAAATGTGAGCTCCCTTCCATTGTAGATACAATTTCGGGTTCAAATGGCCCTCGACTTTTATGATCAGAAGGATGTGTACTATGGAAAAAGCCGACTGAGTGTTATTGCCTCTCAATCTGAAGCAATATATTTTGATTTAGAGCTATTTTCGTAAAACTAGGAAGGATGACTGGTGACCCTATTCCAACATCATTGACTTCGTGTACCTATCGTGGTGGTAACGTCGCAATACATCATTTGTGAAGCCATTTCACATCAATATAGCAAAACAAGAATGACAAAAAAATTGGGCCCTGACGCAAGAACTGACTTTATAAAATGCTCATGATGTCAGTCACTGGATTGTCTGGTCGATTATTTACAGACAGCCGTCATACAGCTGGAATATTGCTGAATGCAGCGTTAAACAACAAACAAACACTTGATGGGAACAGGTGACCATGACCCCTGAGGTGCAAATCTCGCTTTGAAGCGAAAAAAGCACTTTGTCAATAGGCCGGCAATTGGGATACGATGATATGCATCAACCAAGTCAGTGAGCCTGACCACCCGATGCCGTTAGTCGCCTCTTACGACAAACACAGTCGCCTTTTACAGCAAGCATGGGCGCTGAAGACCCCGGATCTACCCCGGATCTTCACGTGTCTCCTATGCTGCTCATAATGAATTCCGATACTATTTGGAGAAATGTCAAGTACTTTGTTTGCAATGTTAACGTTTTGGGCTATTGTATTTCGACTTGTTCAGATTCCCTAACCGCAATCATTTCTCTTTCTTTTTCGAAAGTTTCAAATTAATGATGGTATCAATGTACTTGTATTTATAAGAAATGCTCATCGTAATAGTGTATTTAATCATGTGAGGTGAGGTGTGGTGAGGTGAGGTGAGGTGAGGTGAAATTGGGTTTAACGTCGCGTCCAAGATTATTGCACTAATATAGCGACGTGCATGCTCGTGTGTGTTTATGGCTGTTTGTACTGATGCCGATTTATAGTGCTAGTCCACTGAGATACCACGCCGCAGTTTAACATGAATACCCCACTCAGACACAGTATACTGATTTCGAGCCGACCAGTCCTTGCTTTAACCCCTTAATGCCCAGCGCCAGACAGGGTAACAACAGGTACCATCTTTTAACGTCTTTTGGTATGACGCGGCCGGGGATCGAACCCCGGACCTTCCACTCTCCGAGACGCTCTACCACTAGACCACGGAGGCGGTCCGTAATTAATCATGTGACAGGTTGACACATAAAGGTGTCTCAAAAAGGGCTGGTGTGTTTCATTGCAACCTCCTCTGGATCAACCGACTCGACCCAAGCAGCAGGTTCGACAATCTCACCCAAATCAGATCTTTTACTCTGCGTGAAATTTGAAATCTCTGCAAACCAGTTGAGACTCCGTGAGTATCATATAAAAGTAGGTTGAATGGCGGAAATAATTCCACGAACACAATACTTGGGAATCACTGGTGCTCTTCAGTAATTGTCTAGCGAACATGTCAGGAGACAAATACAGTTAATATTTGTTACTTTCAAAACATGAAACAAAATTGTGATTAATTTCTTTATCAAAGACGCAAAGCTAAACAATTTTGTAATGACATCTTAATCGTGTGTATAACATGAGATTAAATCATTAAAACAAAGAGGAAGCTCAGAAATTAGGCCCACAACTCCTACGAAACCCCGTTTATCCAGAAGCACCCTATTCTGAGTCAATGCATTGAGAAAGGACACTAATTCTTAACTCCGGACTTTTGTTAATCCAAAAGGTTTCATTGGGCACTTACCTGTTCGGAATAATGAAAATTCACTGTATCTGATGTCCAGCCTCAAATACCTTTTTCTAAAATTCAAGACGATAGCACGTAATATAGCATCGTATTTAAGCCTCCTATCTGTGTTCTTGGTTCTTTGTTATTTCATATACCAAGATGTAAAAGACTATTTCTTTATTCTGGTCGTGTTCACATAAGAAGACGCCGTACAGAATGACGTCATGAGAACAGGAAACATCAGTTCTTCTCCAAAATGTCCGCTTCCTTGTCTGGGGCATCATCCGGTGGTCTTTATAAAACACAACTTTTTCGACGGTGCAGACACACCCACAGGCGACCACATGTAATCAGGAGGTCAGACTCAGTGAATTGGTTTGACTGTACGTCACTCTGTCGTGAGATGCTGCTCACATCATCCACGGATTGAGTTTTCAGAAGAGATTATTAAAAGTGAGTTACAGAACTGACATCTGTTTTCTGTATTCATCTTTATGTGTCCCAAGGCCAGCAACATTAGCATTCGTTAGAAATAAACTATCTAAAATGAAACGCATCCAGAGTGATAGATGTTTGTTTATTTGTTTGTTTGTTTGTTTGTCGTTTAACACAGCACTCAGAAATAGTCCTGCTATATGACTGCGGTACACATACTGCTAAGGATATTGTAAGATCCGTGTAGAGACATATGACTAAGACATAGTGATCAAGTTGATGTCTTTATTAACAGTACTGACACAACGTGGTAAGGACAGGGCCACGTGTTGGTTACTCCTGCCATCTGCGAAGCCTCACTTCCTTCAGGGTAGAGCAGCTCACCTCCGGGTTTCTGATAACGAGGAAAAGCAGTTCAAAACTTCTGTTACGTGTGTCCATCATTTGTGATATATTTTGCAAAAATATAATCATTTTGCTACAAGCACTGTTTTAATGGAAATGAATTATTTGCATTTCCTAAGTTTCTCTGTATCACAAGATAAACTGGACTCAGCATTTGGTTATTGAATTCATTTTCATTAACTATTCAATTCTACCGTTTACACCTGTAAAACAACATTATAATTCAGCATACCCAGATCCATTGGTGCCTATGTTAGTATTCAGGAAGGCTGACCGCTGGATGGTGCTGACATTGTCGGCATTGTCACAGATGATACGAGCCAATGACGCTTTTTTCAGCTGCGTTATTTGATCTGAATTCAAACAAAGAAACATTGTAAAGAGATATGTACATCACTATTCCAAACAAAGAAATTGACATCAATCCCTGTTCACAAATTAATGTATATCCTTAATACACCAACCAAGGAAAGAGGTGTATGTATTTACCAGAAGTAAAACCAGTGACAGAGTCTGTAGATTCGAACCAGAACCTGTCCCCATCCCTCAATTTCTTGAACTGTTCTCCGATCAGACAGATGTAGGTTCTTCCCACTGCTGCTACATCAAACGGGACTTCAGCAACACCTCCACTGTACAGATCAATGTCGTCCACGCTGTTACTGAAAGAGTCAAGTAACATGTTATATATGTAATTTTGACCGTTGGAACAACAGAAGTGTTAAATTATATTGGACAAATATGAAAAGATATTTTTTGAAGATGATTGATTGTGAATCATAGCTTATCGATTGCGGAGAACAATTTTGTCTAAAATACTAATTAACATAAACACTTACTATATATCCTCAAGATCGCGACCTTGAATGATTCCGAAATCATTATCAGATGTGAAGGAGGTGATTTTGTCGAGACCACAGTATTCTCTCCAGGCGTTATAAGGAGGGAGACCGTGTTCTCTTCCTCGCTGAATGTTCAGACTCACAATGTCAAATCCGTCCCTCGTGTCGGAATCCTCCTCAAACATCCTCTGCCTCATGCCATCAACATACCACGCATCAACACGTTCACCTGCAGCGCCCAGAAAACTACTGATGACGTCGTCCAGGCTGTTGATGACGTATTTGGTTCTCTTGAAAAGGTCACCAGTGTCCACGACCTCGCTTCCTATTGTGAGGTTTTCTGGCACCATCGAATGGCCAAATCGGAAAGCTGCGGTTGAGAAGACGTTACTGAGAGTTGGGTCGAGGCTGGAATTGTAGTTGTAGTTGCCCAGTTCCAGACTGTAGTTTGCAACCCCGTCGTCACTAAGGATTTGAGGCAGCCACTCGTTGTATGTGATCACCTGGTGATATATACGACGTACATCAGGCTCTGTTCATCTTCATCATATGTTTGATATGAATGCCGTTACATAATACTTGCGACACGTCATTTCTTTACTAATCATAATAGGAAAAAACAGTTGTTATCGTAGATGCACAGATAGTTTTTATATATGCGGGAAATGTGTACTATTTTTATAATTTGTATCCATCTGTGTTCAACCGAATTGAAGCCTAACCTGTAATTCAGCAATAACTATTCGTCTTGCTTCTTGGAAGAGTTTCTCGTCATCCCAACCACTGTTATAACCTTTGAGTTCTGTTGCAACACGGTTATGTTCTCTCATGAACAGAGTGTGTAGAGCACTAAGTCCAGGGAAGACATTGACTCTCGAGTCACCTGAAATAATTGTCTTTTGTTCTATTTGATGTGTAGTATAATGACTAGTTTTAAATACGATATATTATATTTATCTTATTGATAGGAAAATTGAATGTTCATTGAAATGTTAAGAACCATTTTATCACCAATGTTGCTAGCTAACACATCTTACATACATAGTTTATAAGAATGTAGTTGCTATGATATATTGTTTTTCCCTGTTTGTAACGACCTGCTTTGAAACAGTAGTTGCTTGAATCAGAAGTATCAAGAAAGCAATCGTCAGAATCTCCTTCTGGCAGAAGATTGTTTGTTCCCACTTTCAGCAATCCGGCTGGAAAACAACAGATAGACGAATAACGAAACATGTACAGTTCACATAACTTATCATGAAATATAAAAATAACATAAACTGAAAAGCAAATCAAGGTCTGTCATGTGATTCTTATCATCTCACAAACTGATACTTATTACAGAACATCATGGAGAAATCAGGAGGACATTCAACCTACATCCAGAGTCAGTGTCTCTGAGTTCGGCCGTCTCCGAGTCTGATATGCCGTAGATGTGGGAACCGTCTATGAAGGCGGACAGTTCATTGTACTGTTGTCGTGGATCTGGTTGGAGAGAAATCGGGAATAAGTTCACTGTGAAAGTTTATTGTTGTTTAAGTATGACGTTACATCGTGTCCTTCTCAGAAATATTATCTTGGTAAATAACTTGAAATGCAATCTCGTCAGTTTCAGGTATGAGAATGAATCATGAATGTGATTATACTTTGGATGGGATCATGGGCAGTTGCCCAGTCGTCAAAGGCGCCGCTATTGTGCAGATTTGCGTCCCTTGGGCACGCCAGAAACCTACATGTGATTTGTCGGTTCGAATCTCGGTTCTCCCCGAGTATGTTTCTAGGTCTGACAGCACATTACACGTTCTTGTGGGTTTCACCAAAGTGGTAAACATCTTGGAACTGCATCACTTCGGGCCTTCCTCTTACATTAAGCAAACACGCAGTGGTATAACTAGAGTACTTTTCGCAGCACCCTTAAATCTAACTCACTCAATCTCTCAATTTTTATCGAAAAAACATATCTTAAACTTTTTTTAACTCTTCAATAGATATTGAAATGCAATGCAATAGACACTTCGATCATTACAAAAAAGTAGAAGAGCTAACTATTATTCCAAAATATAATTGGGGAGAATGAGCAAACGTCCAGGTCATATGATACTAGCCATTTAAAATTGCCTCAGATACCCATGAAGTTGAAAAACAATCAACCAGGTCCCACACTCATTATTTGACTTTTACGTCAAGCATATTCGTGGGGAATAGCCTGCTCGGGAAGGACCAAGTGGAGAAATATGTATTTGGATTTGTATATAAGTGTTCATCCTTACTGGAGGAATCTGTGCCTGTTCCTGAAACCGCCTCCGATCTCACCAGGTTCATACATTTACCATCGCCAAAGTAAAAATCACCATCAGGAAGGGTGATCGGGAAACATGGAGAGTCCGTGCTGATGAAAGAAAGACAATATTTGATATTTCCGATACATTTTGCATGATCTGTATATTGTATATCAACTATGTTATCATATATTGAAATATGAATAATATGGTGTAGTATAATCACACTGTCATATTGTTATGAAAATCGTTCTTAGAAATGAATATTCTTTATAGTTAACAGTGTAAACTTACTCGCTTGGAACAGAATCGGTTCTGTCACAACATTCAATATCACTTCCATTATCTGTAAAGAAGAAAGTACATGCATATCGATGATTTGAAGATAAAGAGACATCCACAACAATCCATGCCCCTCGAAATATAAATATAAAAAATAAGAAATGAATACATTATGCGATCGTGGCACAATATGCTGTATTTCTGACATGGAAAGCGTCAACATTGCAAAAGATGGAAGCAATATACAAATAACAAGCATGAAATACTCATATCCCCCTCCAATATGACATGTCCGGTTGTGTGCAATGAATTGTGAACTATGTTCACTGGACCTTTTTTTGTGAATGGCCTAATTGCAAGCACTAAAATGTTTTTACTGGTGTTGTTTTGCCTTTTGCAGTTTATGATAGAATTTGGGACTGTATTTGTAATCAGTTATGTTATTACTTGAACAATGATCAGAGAAGCAAGGGAGTTCTTACTTTACTTAGAGATCATTGGGAGCAGGGGCTATGCTCTTGCTAAGGAAACGTTAGTAAAAACTCCCAAACTATCAAAAGTCACCAGTGTACCCCGAGACCTATTTATGAACCAAGTGTGGTGAAAATTTATTGTATGGTTTTCAAGACCTGTGCCAAGTTCCGTAATTTTCAGTCTAATTCAAGGTTGTTTCCAGGGAAACTCGAAAAATACATTTTTGAAAAATCCAAAACTATCAAAGGGCACCAGTTTACTACACCCATTTAAGTGCCAACTTTGGTGATGACATATTGTATGGTTTTCAAGATATGCTCCGGAAACGTTGACTACCGCCATTTTTGGTCTAACCCAAAATCGTTGCCAGATAAACTCGAAAAATAATTTTCTTAAAAATCCTAAGGAATCAAAAGGCAACAGTTTTCCACTAGACTTATCTATGTACCAAATTTGGTTAAGATATCGGTCATGTTTAAGTTCTACTCCGGAAACCAAACGTGACGGAACGAACAGACGGGCGGAAGGACGGGTGGAAGGACGGGTGGACAGCACTCAGTTCTATATCCCCTTCCACTCTGTCAATACAGATCATATGACGAATCAATATTCGAGGACAATGTTAATCACATCATTTCGGGGTTTACATTAAAATGCATTGTTTCGTCACATGGTACGGATTGACCAATGGAACTGCAAGATGCTTACTAGAGGTACAACAATATCAAATCATTACCTGTAACCACCGGCGTTCCTGTGATGTCGTGGTCAATAAACTGACCCCACTGCATCAACATGACGGAGTTTCTGACGGAAAGAAAACTCAGCTCAAAGTGAACATGGTTGCTGATGCTTCTTGGGTTAGGCAGGTCTGATCCATCTGTAGCCAGAGCTCTTGGGTTTCCAGTTGCTGTAATATACAACAGAGATGTTTGTTCGTTGATTTGTCACTTTGTTACATGCAGTTGGAAACTATTTTTACAGGGTATCACTTGCGTAATAATCTCTGTCGGATGTAAACTAATGCTTATTTAAACTTATTTTTTTATTTTGAATGTAAAACGGTTTTCATTAGAAAGGTATATATTTTCTTTGAGAGGCATTAAGAAGTTGGAGTACTAAGTAAGGATAAGATTTATGGGTGAACAACTTCCTTATCACAATTAGGAGCGACGTTTCAATGCAGGTTTAACATCCATATCAATCAATCTGTACATCACTTGCTTGATAACGTGTTAGAACCTACGGGGGGCACGGGGGGCCCAGTCCTCTAAGGCGCCGCGATTCGCTGTGCAGAGTTGCGTCCCTCGGGCATGACAGTAACCTATGATTGTGGGTTCGAATCCCGGTTCGCCCCGATTATGTTTCTAGGTTTGTCAGCACCATACCCGTGCTCGTGGGTTTCACCGAAGTGGTAAACGTCTGAGACCTACATCACTTCGGGCTTTCCTCCCACATTAAGCTGATATAACTGGAATAACTCCCACATATAACTGGAATACTTTTAAAAGCGGCGTTACACCCAGCTCACTCACTGTTAAAACCTACACCGAAACGTTGCTACTAATTGTAATAAAGAAGTTGTTCATCCATAAATCTTATCCTAACTTAGGGGATATATTGTTATGACGTTTTATTCCTTTTAAGCAGTTGGTATCGATCCTCAGATATTATTTACAGAAATATTGCAAAATGAACAAACCGTCGACATAAACAGGTTCCAGCCACCTGGCCAGTTGAGCACCAGCGGCTCCCCATTCCGAATTGTCCACGTTATTGCACGTGCCATCGGCTGTCCGATAGGTGTCGCTTGAGTCGCAGGTTGCTCTCCTGAGTTAAACGTATTTGTGGGATAAGACATTGAATCCCTTTCATGAACACATATAAACACTCTAGCTTAGCATCACACATTGAACAAGGACGTCCCGCAAAGACTACACACATTTGATGTTAGAACAGCTGAGGTATTTAATCCTCCAAAATTAATAAATTATTTCCCTTGTTGGATATTATATTTTTGAAAATATTTACTTGTGGTTAAGCGCCGATATGGATGTACACTTGCATAATAGCAGAACAGGTACATATTTACATAAGGGTTTAAGAAACATGATGTCTTCACTACTGGTTAGATTTACATGTCCAGCTTTTCATATCAGACAAACCTGCTTCTGTAGACAGGCTCCATGTGTCTTTTACTCTTGGATGATCGCGAACTGAAGGCACATGGCGTCCTGCTTCCTCCACACTCTGTAACGAAGGCTCACGTGATTTGATGTGTAATCCAATAACGGAATATATAATAAAGTTAATACCATGTTGTTATTATTCTGAGAATAAAATTCTAAATTTAGGCCACATTTATGCACCATCTGTACAAATCTGATTATACCTTCACCTACTCAAAGTGTTATAGTTCTTAATTCTAAATATGTATTTTGGAATAAAAAATAAACAAAGTTGAAACAAAAGCGACAATAAACATTTCCATAATAATAAGAAAGCGATTCAACAATATCATGAGCATATGTTTATGAATCAATATGAAATGACACCAGATGTTCGCGAAAAAGTTTGCGTATCCTGCCCCACTGGTGCTACCTGTCACAAGCACATGTAAAGGCAAGTCAATTGTAATGAAGACACGTCAATGAAGACACAAGTCAAAATAAGTAATTGCATCAGACACTGATGCGCAAATTTGGAAATGTCCCCTACGTATCTCCCATACAACATTTTGAAAGCTTTACTTAGGCCTTGAATGTTGTAACCCTAGGTCTTCAGCAATCCATGCTTGCCATAAAAGGCGACTATGCTTGTCATAAGAGGCGACTAACGGGATCGGGTGGTCAGGCTCGCTGACTTGGTTGATGCATGTCATCGATCCCAATTGCGTGGATCGATGCTCATGATATTAATCACTGGATTGTCTGGTCCAGACTCGATTATGTACAGACCGCCGTCATATAGCTGGAATATTGCTGAGTGCGACGTTAAACAACAAACCAACCAACCAACTGTTAAAATAACGTTTGAGTCGTGTCAAATCTTCAGATACTTGATTGTACCTCAGAGGTTGTGAAATGCCGTCACAAAGGATGAAGCTGCTGAAACAATGTTCGACATAACAGAAAAGCTGACTATTTGGAAGTTGACGTCATCCTTCGAAAGGCTTTTGTTTCAAATCCAGGTCGGTAATTCAGTGGAGTGAGTGATTGAATGATTTGGGTTTAACGCTGCTTTTATCAGTAGTTCAGTGATATCGGGGGCGTCAGCTTAATGTGGGAGGAAAGCCTGAAGTGATGCAGGTCTCAGACGTTTACCACTTCGGTGAAACCCATGAGCACAGGTATGGTGCTGACAAACCTAGAAACATAATCGGGGCGAATCGTGATTCGAACCCACATTTATACGTTACTGTCATGCCCGAGGGACGCAACTCTGCACAGCGAATCGCGACGCCTTAGACAACTAGGCCACCCGTGCCTCCATAGTTCAGTGGAAAGGAATTGGCGACTGACCATTATTGAAAGATGTCAGATCATAAATATACCCGAAACAGGAGTTAAACTTCTTTGCCAAAGTACCTTGTTATCCCCCGCCCAACAAAATAGGCGGGGGTATATAGAAACGGGCTCCTTCCGTCCGTCCGTCACGTCTCGATTCCGGAGCATAATTTAGAAACCGTTCAATATTTTTTCATGAAACTTTGCAGATCTGCCATGTACATGCTGAACTGGTGCCTTTTGCTATTTAGAATTTTTAGAAATCTTTATTTTTTACGTTTCCATGGCAACAAGATGGACTTAGGTTCTGTAAGGGTAGGGTTCGTTTCCAGAGCATAACTCATAAACCGTTTAATATGTTTCATCAAACTTTGCTGGTCTGTCATGTACATGCTGAACTGGTGCCTTTTGCTAGTTAGAATTTTTAGAATTGGTGTTTTGTTTTCGTTTCCATGGCAACGAGATGGACTTTGGTTCCAAACTCTTCTTTTTTACAATTTCTATGACAAGTTCCACCTCGGTTAAAAAAAGTTAGTTTTTTTTTAGATTTAATTATGTTACAAATTCTGCAACAGGGGCGGGGGATATAGCCACGTTAGTAGCAAGCTCTTGTTACTTTAGATTTTGGCATTCCAAGCATTCCTCCCGAATTGTATGCATAGGGACACAGATGAGCTGAAGGGGGGCACATTTACGTCTTATCTAAATGTCTTATCCCCAAAGTTCACACTGAAGTTTTCAAAGAGGAAGTCAAGCATTTCACATTTCGTTTAACAGCCAGCAATCCCGTATGATGTGACTAGCGGGATAGGGTGGTCAGACTCGCTGACTTGGTTGATGCATGTCACCGTATCCAAATTACGTGGATCGATGCTCATGTTGTCAACCATTGGAATGTCTGGTCGAGACTCGATTATTTACAGACCGCTGTCATATAGCTGGAATATTGCCTAGTGCGGCGTTTAACAACAAACAAACACATATAACCAAGTTATTGATAGATTTTGAAGAACAGTTTCAAATGTTCAAATATATGACCCATATTTTTAGATATGACTGCATGTATCAACTGCACACACGGTTCAATTCCATTATACACCAACATATATATAACTTCATTCATATATGTGTTGTACAAAATAAAAGATAATCTTTATAAGTTGCTTATTGCATGTAGCGATTCTCCAATCCACAAGATGATAATGAACAAGTCCTGGAGCCAATGGTTTGCAGAAATATAGATTCTGAAATAGTTATTACTCACCAGCGTGTATAACGCAGAGCGCGATCAGCAGAGCTTGCACAAGGAATGACTGCATACTGTCAGCTTTACGAAGGACAGAGTCTATGTGATGGAGTCATCAGACTAGCACTATATATATACACACAATTCCAATAACATACAGATAGACTCGATAAGACACCATTACTTTTATCAGATATGATGATTTGTATTGGTAACAGCAAGAAACAAATCTAGTGATAGCAGGGAGTGACGATTGTATGTGTCGATTGCCATGATGAATCGATCAACATCCCGTGTGGGAAATAGCCATTTAGATCTCGCCACTCAACATGTTTCAATAATAGTTGTGTTCGATCGTGGTGATACTACCCTTGACTTGCAATATAGAATTATATGATGTACTGATTAGGGATTTATCAACAGCTAAGTAGCCTAATTGGCAGTTTTATACCTTGCTGAGTGCGGCGTTAAACAAAGAACGAGAGAAAGAAAAAACATTTTTATAGTTTGTTTGTCACCACACCCTGACGATCTTGACGTTCATCGCACCAACGACTTAAGTTACAAGTCCTCAACACACATGCTCTGACGCTCTATTGTTGGCTTTGCAACATATTTGATATGTATTTGAGTACTAGTTTGTTTTCTATACATCTCGGAAGCTTAACCACTGTCGCCGCTGGGTGAATATATACCAGTTTCACTGACTTTCGCTATCACCACTGTATTTTTGTATGTGATATTGACCGCTGCCATCATATTATATCTTGCCAGTGAATATTATACTACCACTCTATTGTTTACTACCACTCTATTTGTTGTAATTGCTATGCAGTAATTTCTATTGATTTGTAAACTTAGTGACTTTTGTTATACATTTGTTGATTGTATGCCACTTGTTGGTTGTTTCTTGGTTTCACGCTAAGTTCTTTAACGTAGAGATATTTGTTGGGTTAACATATTGTTTCAATTTGGGAATCGACATGTAAACAATGGAAGAGATTAATTGTCCCCGAAAGTTTTTGAAAATATATTTGTGCTTCATGTTGATGGTAAAAAAATATAAAAAGTCAGCCACTGAAATTACATTGTTGCAATGCGTGTGATCTAAAACTACTTAGGCTCATAGTTTTAATTATATCTGGTTTTGCAGATGGAGCTGAAACAATATCCGGTCTCAATACAAAATACCAAAATTATTTGCGCGTGTCGTTTTCAAAACAGATTAATTTCTATTTCGACTACAGGAAAATCAGTATTTGCATTACAAGACAGTTATATGAGTGAGTGAGTTGGGTTTAACGCCCCTTTGAACAGTATTCCTGTTATATAACGGCATGTCAGTTTAAAGTTAGTGGAAAGCCCGTTACCAGTTATGAAAATGAAGAGGAACTACAAAAAACAACATAAAAGGGCTACATGTGTTAAAATGTGATTCGTATAACTAATCTGATAAGACATGATTTGGATGATACCTTGGAAGTCATGATCGGTGAAAAAAGATTGACACGTGACGAACGTGATGGATCAATTGTGCCAATGAACCACTTGATCTCGTGCAGATCCGGGTCTTCAGCAACCAATGAGTCTACTGTGTAGTCAGTACTTGCATTATAAGACTGCTATATGAGTGAGTGAGTTGGGTTTAACCCCGCTTTCTACAGTGTGTCCGTTATATAACGTCATGTTAATTTAAATTTAGTGGAAAGCCTGTTAACATTTATGAAGTTGAAAAGGATCTACAAGAAAAAACAAGGGCTACATGTGATTCGGGTAACTAATCCGACAAGACATAATTTGGATGGTATTTCACCTTGGAAGTCAGGATGGTTGACACATGATGAACGTGAAAGATCAAGTGTGCCCATGGACCACATCCGTTAAACCTATGACCTCGTGCAGATCCGGATCAGATTTGGTCTTTAGCAAACCATGCTTGTCGTAAGAGGCGGTTGGTGAGGATTGCTGACATTGTTGATTCAAATCATCGTATCCCAATTGCATAGATCGATGCAGATATCAATTACTGAATTGTGTGGTCCAAGCTCAATTATATAACTGGAATATCGTTGGAATATCGCTAATTGCCGTGTAAACAACAAATAAAATACAAACAAAGCGTAAAAGCTACCAACTAGATTCAGTAGCAAAACTTTCTTTTTTCGGAAAATTGTAAAATGCCAATCCTCAATAAGAAAGTATATTTTCTGGAATAACCGTGTTTACGTGGACAAATTTCTCTCATAATAACAACAGGGTGGTCGGGTAGCCTAGTGGTTAAAGCGTTAGCTCGTCACGCTGAAAACCCGGGTTCGATTCCCGACTTGGGTACAATGTGTGAAGCCCATTTCTGGTGTCCCACGCCGTGATATTGCTTGAATATTGCTAAAAGCGGCGTAAAACCATACTCACTCACTCACTCATAATAACACACAAAAAATGGCTCTATTTAAGAATGAAAATACATTTCATGCCAGTTGGTAATTATATTTTGTAATCTATCTCTCTGTCTCAACTCACACAAAGAAACAATTGAAGGTGTTAAAAGCTGACTAAGTTGTAACGAAGAACGCGCCGAATGTAGAATGTCCTTAACATGTGCAGAAACTATTATCCAGCAGAGCTCACTGCTGCGGACATCGCAAAACTGCTTCGTGGGTTCGTAAATATTCATGAAGTTTTCCTATCATGGAAGGTTTGGGGTGATAGGCTTGCTTGTCTTATGTCTGAGTTCCCTTCAATTGTAGATCAAAATTCGGGTTCATATGGGCCTCGATTTTTATGATCCGAAGGATGTGTACTATGGAAAAAGCCGACTAAGTGTTATTCCCTCTCAATCTGAAGCAAGATATTTCGCTTTGCAACTGGGGAGGTCGGGTAGCCTAGTGGTTAAAGCGTTCGCTAGTCACACGCCGAAGACCCGGGTTCGATTCTCGACATGGGTACAATGTGTGAATCCCATTTCTGGTGTCCCCCGCGGTGATATTGCTGGAATATTGCTAAAATCGGCGCAAAACCATACTCACTAATTCACTCGCTTTGGAACTATTTTCGTCAAACATGAAAGGATGATCAACTGGTGACCCTATTCAAACGTCACTGACTTCGTGTACCTATCGTGGAGTTGATGTCGCAATTAATAATTTGTGAAGTCATTTTCCATCAATATATCAAAACAAGAATGATATGCAAATTTGAGCCCTCGCGCAAGTACTGACTTAATAAAATATGGGCCCACCTACAATATCTCTATTCAGAGAGCTATTGTCGGTCCACATCTGGGGAAAACTAAAACAGGCCTATAAGAGTTTTTGGTCTCATTTGCAAGACAAGACCCAGCTTTTATTTGCAGATTGCAATTAGGCCTATTTAAAGGTTTTGGGTTTCATCTACAAGGGCCATCAGACCAGTGAAGATCCGGACTAGAATAGGTCTTCAGCAACCCGTGCTTGCAGTAAATAGTGACTATGCTTGTCGTAAGAGGCGACAAAAGGGTTAGGATTGGCAGGCTTGGTGACTTGATTAATGCATGTCATAGTACCCTAATTGCGTGGATCGATGCTCATGATGTCAGTCACTGGACTTGTCCAGAGTCGATTATTTAAAGGCCGCCGTCATGCAGCTGGAACATTGCTATGTGCAGCGTTAATTAACAAATAAACAAACAAAGAAATGCAAGAGCCATCTTTCGTTGGCAGATACTATTTACTTAAGAGATTAGGTCCCGAGTTCTGTTTGTTTGCTGTTTCAATTATATGGCGGCGGTCTGTAAGTAATCGAGTCTGGACAAGACAATCCACAGGTTGACAACATCGAGCATCAATCCAAGCAATTGGGATCGATGATATGCATCAACCAAGTCAGCGTGCCTGACCACCCAATCCCGTTAGTCGCCTCTTACGACAAGCATAGTCGTCTTTTACGGCAAGCATGGGTAACTCGTCGGCCTATTGATAAAGAGCATTTTTTCGCTGACGTTAAACGTTATAGGCCACCTTCGATTCGTTGTGTTGTGTATTTTCGCTGGACGTATTGTCTTCTTAGATATTATGACAAAATGTCAGAAATTGACTGCTTTCCCCCTCGTGCCACTTGGCGGGTGTGGCTGAAAATACTGAATATTGCCTGTTAAAAGGGGATTGATGACGTGCATCAACCAAGTCAGCAAGTCTGACCATACGATCCCGTTAGTCGCCTCTTTCGGCAAGCATTGTCGCCTTTTAGGGGAAGCATGAACGCTGAAGACCTATTCTACCCTGGATCTTCACGTGTCTACTATTCAGTGAATAAAATTTTAGAACTGTCCGTTTTATGCTTTTTCTATGTAATGCTGCTCATAATGAATTCCGATACTGTTTGGAGAAATGTCAAGTAGTTTGTTTGCAATGTTAACGGTTTGGGCTAGTGTATTTCGCCTTGTTCAGATTCCCTTACCACAATCATTTCTCTTTCTCTTTCAAATTAATGACGGTATCAATATACTTGTCTGTGATCAGTCACGTGACAGCTAGACAGAAATGTGTCTGAAAAGGGCTGGTGTGTTTCATTGCACCCTCCTCTGGTTCCACAGACTCGATCCATGCAGCTGGTTCTACAATCTCATCCAAATCAGATCTTTTACTCGGACAAGACACCACTCTGTGAAGTCTGACATCTCCGCCCACCAGTGGAGACTCCGTGTGTAACATATAAAAGTTGAATGGTGGAAATAGTTCCACGAACACAATACTTGGGAATCATAGGTGCTCCTCAGTAACTGTCAAGTGAACATTTCAGGAGACAAATGTCTACATATTGCAGTTAATATGTGTTACTTTCAAAACATTAAACAAAATTGTGATTTATTTTTTTATCAAAGACGCAAAGCTAAACAATTTCGTAATGACATCTTTATCGTGTGTATAACATGAGATTAAAGCATTAAAACAAAGCGGAAGCCCAGAAATTAGGCCCACAACTCCTACAAAACCCTGTTAATCCAGAAGCATCCTATTCTGAGTCAATGCATTGATAAAGGACAATAATTCTCAACTCCGGAGTTTCGTTAATCCAAAAGGTTTCAGAGGGCACTGTTCCGTTCGGATTAACGAGAATTCACTGTATCTGATGTCCAGCCTCGTATACCTTTTCTAAAATTAAAGACGATAGCACGTAATATATCATAGTATTTCGCCTCCCATCTGTGATCTTGGTTATCCAAGAGTGTTATTTCATATACCAATTACCAAGCCGTGGGTTATGTTTATGTGGCCGCTGGAATACACTATATCACCCAGCTTGTGGACGGTACGATGCTCCACCGCTATACTCTCAACAACGTGTCTTGGATCCCCTTCATGTGTGGGGGCACCTCCTTCCATTTCGACGTATATGAAATACTAAAAAATGCTAAAAAAAAAAAAAGGGTTCACGAAGCCAGTATTGGAACATGTTATGCTTTCCCGATGGTTTTGTCTTGACTGAAAAAAACTGTTTTGCGTTTAACGTGCATAAAGTTTGCTGTCTGATCACAGATTCTAATGTGAAAGACTATTTCTGTATTCTGGTCGTGTCCATACATCAGTTCTTCTCCAAAATGTCCGCTTCCTTGTCTGGGGCATCCTCCGGTGGTCTTTAAAAAAAAAGACAACTTTTTCGACGGTGCAGACACACCCACAGGCGACCACATGTAATCAGGAGGTCACACTCAGTGACTTGGTTGACTGTACGTCACTCTGTCGTGAGATGCTGCTCACATCATCCACTGATTGAATGTTCAGAAGAGATTATTAACAGTGAGTAACAGAACTGACACCTGTTTTATGTATTCATCTTTGTGTGTCCCAAGGCCAGCAACATCAGCATTCGTTAGAAATCATCTATCTAAAATGACACGCATCCAGAGTGAAAGATGTTTGTGTATTTGTTTGTTTGGTTGTCGTTTACCGCATATTCCAGCTATATGACTGTGGTACACAAACTGCTCAGAATATTGTAAGATCTGTGTAGAGACATATGACTAAGACAAAGTGATCAAGTTGATGTCTTTATTAACAGTACTGACACAACGTGGTAAGGACAGGGCCACGTGTTGATGGTTACTCCTGCCATCTGCGTAGCTTCACTTCCTTCAGGGTAGAGCAGCTCACCTCCGGGTTTCTGATAACGAGGAAAAGCAGTTCAAAACTTCTGTTACATGTGTCAATCATTTGTGTTATATGTTATATTTTGCAAAAAAATAATCATTTTGCTACAAGCACTGTTTTAATGGAAATGTATTATTTGCATTTCCTAAGTTTCTCTGTTTCACAAGATATACTTGACACAGCATTTGGTTATTGAATTCATTTTCATTAACTGTTCAATTCTACCGTTTACACCTGTAAAACAACATTATAATTCAGCATACCCAGATCCATTGGTGCCAATGTTAGTATTCAGGAAAGCTGACCGCTGGATGGTGCTGACATTGTCGGCATTGTCACAGATGATACGAGCCAATGACGCTTTTTTCAGCTGCGTTATTTGATCTGAATTCAAACAAAGAAACATTGTAAAGAGATATGTACATCACTATTCGAAAGAAAGAAATTGACATGAATCCCTGTCCACAAATTAATGTATATCGTTAATACACCAACTGAGGAAAGAGGTGTATGTATTTACCAGAAGTAAAACCAGTGACAGAGTCTGTAGATTCGAACCAGAACCTGTCACCATCCCTCAATTTCTTGAACTGTTCTCCGATCAGACAGATGTAGGTTCTTCCCACTGCTGCTACATCAAACGGGGCTTCAGCAACACCTCCACTGTACAGATCAATGTCGTCCACGCTGTTACTGAAAGAGTCAGGTAACATGTTATATATGTAATTTACACCTTTGGAACAACAGAAGTGTTCAATTATATTGGACAAATATGAAAAGATATTTTTTGAAGATGATTGGTTGTGAATCATAGCTAATCGATTGCGGAGAATTATTTTGTTTAAAATACTAATCAGCATGAACACTTACTATATATCCTGAAGATCACGACCTTGAATGATTCCGAAATCATTATCAGATGTGAAGGAGGAGATTTTGTCGAGACCACAGTATTCTCTCCAGGCGTTGTAAGGAGGGAGACCGTGTTCTCTTCCTCGCTGAATGTTCAGACTCACAATGTCAAATCCGTCCCTCGTGTCGGAATCCTCCTCAAACATCCTCTGCCTCATGCCATCAACATACCACGCATCAACACGTTCACCTGCAGCGCCCAGAAAACTACTGATGACGTCGTCCAGGCTGTTGATGACGTATTTGGTTCTCTTGAAAAGGTCACCAGTGTCCACGACCTCGCTTCCTATTGTGAGGTTTTCTGGCACCATCGAATGGCCAAATCGGAAAGCTGCGGTTGAGAAGACGTTACTGAGAGTTGGGTCGAGGCTGGAATTGTAGTTGTAGTTGCCCAGTTCCAGACTGTAGTTTGCAACCCCGTCGTCACTAAGGATTTGAGGCAGCCACTCGTTGTATGTGATCACCTGGTGATATATACGACGTACATCAGGCTCTGTTCATCTTCATCATATGTTTGATATGAATGCCGTTACATAATACTTGCAACATGTCATTACTTTACTAATAATAACAGGAAAAAACAGTTGTTATCGTAGATGCACAGATAGTTTTTATATATGCGGGAAATGTGTACTATTTTTATAATTTGTATCCATCTGTGTTCAACCGAATTGAAGCCTAACCTGTAATTCAGCAATAACTATTCGTCTTGCTTCTTGGAAGAGTTTCTCGTCATCCCAACCACTGTTATAACCTTTGAGTTCTGTTGCAACACGGTTGTGTTCTCTCATGAACAGAGTGTGTAGAGCAGTCAGTCCAGGGAAGACATTGACTCTCGAGTCACCTGTAGTAAAACGGGAAATAACTTTGTTTGTTTTATTTGATATGTAGTATAATGACTTGTTTTAAATACCATATATTATATTCATCTTATTTACAGGAAAACTGAATGTTCATTGAAATGTTAAGAACCATTTTATCGCCAATGTTGCTTGCCAACACATCTTACACACATAGTTTAAAAGAATGAAATTGCTGTGAAATATTATTGTTTGTAACGACCTGCTTTGAAACAGTAGTTGCTTGAATCAGAAGTATCAAGAAAGCAATCGTCAGAATCTCCTTCCGGCAGAAGATTGTTTGTTCCCACTTTCAACAATCCGGCTGGAAAAAAAGAGATTGGCGAATTATTAAACATGTTTAGTTCACACATCTTTGAAATATTGAAATAACATAAACTGAGTAACAAATAAAGGTCTGTCGTGTGATTGTTATCATCTCACAAACTGATACCTATCACAGAAAATCATGGAGAAATCAGGAGGACATGCAACCTACATCCAGAGTCAGTGTCTCTGAGCTCGGCCGTCTCCGAGTCTGAAATGCCGTAGATGTGGGAACCGTCTATGAAGGCGGACAGTTCATTGTACTGATGTCGTGGATCTGGTAAGAGAGAAATCAGGAATAAGTTCACAGTGAAAGTTTATTGTTGTTTAAGTATGACGTTACATCGTGTCCTTCTCCGAAATATAATCTGGGTAAATAACTTGAGATGCAATCTCGTCTGTTTCAGGTATGAGAATGAATCATGAATGTGATTATACTTTGGATGGGATCATGGGCGGTTTCCGAGTCGTCAAAGGCGCCGCTTTTGTGCAGGATGGCGTCCCTTGGGCACGCCAGAAACCTACATGTGATTTGTGGGTTCGAATCCCGGTTCTACATGATTATGTTTCTAGGTCTGACAGCACCATAAGCGTGCTTGTGGGTTTCACCAAAGTGGTAAACATCTTGGAACTGCATCACTTCGGGCTTTCCTCTTACATTAAGCAAACATGCAGTGATAAAACTAGAGTAGTTTTCGCAGCACCCTTAAATCTAACTCACTCAATCTCTCAATTTTTATCTAAAAAACATATCTTAAGCTTTTTTTAACTCTTCAATAGATACTGAAATGCAATCCTATGGACACTTTAATCTTTAAAGAAAGTAGAATAGCTAAACTTTTCAAAATGTAATTGGGGAGAATGAGCGAACTTCCAGGCCATATCATAGGTCGCTATTTGAAATTGCGTCAGATAACCAATTAAGTTGAAACACAATCAACCAGGTCACACACTCATTATTTGACGTTTACGTCAAGCATATTCGTGGGGAATAGCCTGCTCAAGAAGGACCGAGGGGAGAAATATGTATGGGAATTGCATATAAGTGTTCATCCTTACTGGAGGAATCTGTGCCTGTTCCTGAAACCGCCTCCGATCTCACCAGGTTCATACATTTACCATCGCCAAAGTAGAAGTCACCATCAGGAAGGGTGATCGGGAAACATGGAGAGTCCGTGCTGATGAAAGGAAGACAATACTTATTTCCGATACATTTTGCATGATCTGTATATAGTATATCAACCATTTTATCATATATTGAAAGATGAATAATATGGTGTAGTATAATCACACTGTCTTGTTTATTGTTGTGTCATATGATATAGTAACAGTATAGTAAGGGATCAAAAGTAGTTTATTGTTATGAAAATCGTACTTAGAAATGAATATTCTTGATAGGTAACAGTGTAAACTTACTCGCTTGGAACAGAATCGGTTCTGTCACAACATTCAATATCACTTCCATTATCTGTAAAGAAGAAAGAACATGCATGTCGATGATTTGAAGATAAAGAGACATCCACAACAATCCATGCCCTTCAAAATATAAATATAAAAAATAAGAAATGAATACATTATGCGATCGTGGCACAATATGCTGTATTTCTGACATGGAAAGCGTCAACATTGCGAAAGATGGAAGCAATATACAAATAACAAGCATGAAATACTCATATCCCCCTCCAATATGACATGTCTGGTTGTGTGCAGTGAATTAGCTCCTGTGAACTATGTTCACTGGACCTTTTTTGTGAATGGCCTAATTGCAAGCACTAAAATGTTTTTACTGGTGTTGTTTTGCCTTTTGCAGTTCATGATAGAAATTGGGAATGTATTTGAAATTAGTTATGTTATTACTTGAACAATGATCAGAGAAGCAAATGAGTTCTTACTTTACTTTACTTAGAGATCATTGAGAGCAGGGGCTATGCTCTTGCTAAGGAAACGTTTGTAAAAACTCCCAAACTATCAAAAGTCACCAGTGTACCCTGAGACCTATTTATGTGCCAAGTGTGGAGAAGAACTTTTGTATGGTTTTCAAAATCTGTGCCAAGTTCCGTAATTTTCAGTCTAATTCAAGGTTGTTGCCAGGGAAACTCGAAAAATACATTTTTGAAAAATCCAAAACTATCAAAGGGCACCAGTTTACTACACCCATTTAAGTGCCTACTTTGGTGATGACATATTGTATGGTTTTCAAGATATGCTCCGGAAACGATGACTACCGCCATTTTTGGTCTAAGCCAAAATCGTTGCCAGATAAAGTCGAAAAATAATTTTCTTAAAAATCCTAAGGAATCAAAAGGCAACAGTTTTCCACTAGACTTATCTATGTACCAAATTTGGTTAAGATATCGGTCATGTTTTAGTTCTACTCCGGAAACCAAACGTGACGGAACGAACAGACGGGTGGAAGGACGGGTGGAAGGACGGGTGGACAGCACTCAGTTCTATATCCCCCTTCCACTCCGTGGCGGGGATAATAATTTCTCTTGACGAGGTTATTATGGAAAAACTCAGACCTTCGGACCAGACCCCGTCTGCGGTCAGACCACATCACGAACTTACAAATTAACTTAGCTGCGAACCGTGAAATGCTCGTACCAGACGCCATCGTGTTTTGTAGCAGACAAGTCAATATTCATCACGTGACAGGTCAATACAGATCATATGACGAATCAATATTCGAGGACAATGTTAATCACATCATTTCGGTGTTTACATTGAAATGCATTGTTTCGTCACATGGTACGGATTAACCAATGGAACTGCAAGATCCTTACTATAGGTAGAACAATATCAAATCATTACCTGTAACCACCGGCGTTCCTGTGATGTCGTGGTCAATAAACTGACCCCACTGCATCAGCATGACGGAGTTTCTGACGGAAAGAAAACTCAGCTCAAAGTGAACATGGTTGCTGATGCTTCTTGGGTTAGGCAGGTCTGATCCATCTGTAGCCAGAGCTCTTGGGTTTCCAGTTGCTGTAATATACAACAGAGATGTTTGTTCGTTGATTTGTCACTTTGTTACATGCAGTTGGAAACTATTTTTACAGGATATCCCTTGCGTAATAATCTCTGTCGGATGTAAACTAATGCTTATTTAAACTTATTTTTTTACTTTGAATGTAAAACGGTTTTCATTAGAGAGGTATATATTTTCTTTGAGAGGCATTAAGAAGTTGGAGTACTAAGTAAGGATAGGATTTATGGATGAACAACTTCCTTATCACAATTAGGAGCGACGTTTTGGTGAAGGTTCTAACATTGATATCAATCAATCTATACATCACTTTCTTGATAACGTGTTAGGACCTACGGAGGGCACGGGTGGCCCACGCCCAGGTGTGCAGAGTTGCGTCCTTTGGGCATGCAGAAACCTATGATTGTGGGTTCGAATCCCGGTTCGCCCCGATTATGTTTCTAGATTTGTCAGCACCATACCCGTGCTCGTGGATTGCACCGAGGGGGTAAACGTCTGAGACCTGCATCACTTCGGGCTTTCCACCCACATTAAGCTGACACGCCGCGATATAACTGGAATAATGTTAAACGCGGCGTTAAATGCAACTCATACACTCACTGTTAGATCCTACCCCAAAACGTTGCTCTTAATTGTAATAAAGAAGCTGTTCATCCATAAATCTTACAGTTACTCAGGTTTTAAGCGTTGTGACGTTTAGTTATTTATAATTAGTTGGTATCGTTCCTCAGACATTATTTACAGAAATATGGCAAACTAAACAAACCGTCGGCATAGACAGGTTCCAGCCACCTAGTGAGTTGAGCACCAGCAGCTCCCCATTCCGAATTGTCCACGTTATTGCACGAGCCATCGGCTGTCCGATAGTTGTCGCTTGAGTCGCAGGTCGCTCTCCTGAGTTAAATGTATTTGCGTGATAAGACATTGAATCCCTTTCATGAACACATATAAACACTCTAACTTAGCATCACACATTGAACAGGGACGTCCCGGGAAGACAATTCATTCTTGATATTATTACAGTTGAGGTATTTAATCCTCCAAGATTAATAAATTATTTCCCTTGGTGGATATTATATTTTTGAAAATATTTACTTGTGGTTAAGCGCGGATATGGATGTACACTTGCATTATAGCAGAACAGGTACATATTTACATAAGGGTTTAAGAAACATTATGTCTTCACTACTGGTTAGATTTACATGTCCAGCTTTTCATATCAGACAAACCTGCTTCTGTAGACAGGCTCCATGTGTCTTTTACTCTTGGATGATCGCGAACTGAAGGCACATGGCGTCCTGCTTCCTCCACACTCTGTAACGAAGGCTCACGTGATTTGATGTGTAATCCAATAACGGAATATATTATAAAGTTAATACCATGTTGTTATTATTCTGAGAATAGAATTCTAAATTTAGGCCACATTTATGCACCATCTGTACAAATCTGATTATACCTTCACCTACTCAAAGTGTTATAGTTCTTTATTCTAAATATGTATTTCGGAATAAAAAATACACAAAGTTGAAATAAAAGCGACAATAAACTTTTCCATAATAATAAGAAAGCGATTCAACAATATCATGAGCATATGTTTATGAATCAATATGAAATGACACCAGATGTTCGTGAAAAGGTTTGCGTATCCTGCCCCACTGGTGCTACCTGTCACAAGCACATGTAAAGGCAAGTCAATTGTAATGAAGACACGTCAATGAAGACACAGGTCAAAATAAGTAATTGCATCAGACACTGATGCGCAAATTTGGAAATGTCCTCTACGTATCTCCAATACAACATTTTGAAAGCTTTACTTAGGCCTTGAATGTTGTAACCCTAGGTCTTCAGCAATCCATGCTTGCCGTAAAAGGCGACTATGCTTGTCGTAAGAGGCGACTAACGGGATCGGGTGGTCAGACTCGCTGACTTGGTTGATGCATGTCATCGATCCCAATTGCGTGGATCGATGCTCATGATGTCAATCACTGGATTGTTTGGTCCAGACTCGATTATGTACAGACTGCCGTCATATAGCTGGAATATTGCTGAGTGCGGCGTTAAACAACAAACCAACCAATCAACTGTTAAAATAACGTTTGAGTCGTGTCAAATCTTCAGATACTTGATTGTACCTCAGAGGTTGTGAAATGCCGACACAAAGGATGAAGCTGCTGAAACAATGTTCGACATAACAGAAAAGCTGACTATTGGGAAGTTGACGTCATCCTTCTAAAGGCTTTTGTTTCAAATCCAGGTCGGTAATTCAGATGAGTGAGTGATTGAATGATTTGGGTTTAACGCTGCTTTTATCAGTAGTTCAGTGACATCGGGGGCGTCAGTTTAATGTGGGAGGAAAGCCTGAAGTGATGCAGGTCTCAGGCGTTTACCACTTCGGTGAAACCCATGAGCACAGGTATGGTGCTGACAAACCTAGAAACATAATCGGGGCGAATCGTGATTCGAACCCCCTTTTAAACGTTACTGTCATGCCCGAGGGACGCAACTCTGCACAGCGAATCGCGACGCCTTAGACAACTAGGCCACCCGTGCCCCCATAGTTCAATGGAAAGGAATTGTCGACTGGCCATTATTGAAAGATGTCAGATCTTTACTATACCCGAAACAGGAGTTAAACTTCTTTGCCAAATTACCTTGTTATCCCCCGCCCAACAAAATTGGCGGGGGTATATAGAAACGGGCTCCTTCCGTCCGTCCGTCACGTCTCGATTCCGGAGCATAATTTAGAAACCGTTCAATATTTTTTCATGAAACTTTGCAGATCTGCCACGTACATGCTGAACTTGTGCCTTTGACTATTTAGAATTTTTAGAAATCTTTATTTTTTACGTTTCCATGGCAGCAAGATGGACTTAGGTTCTGTAAGGGTAGGGTTCGTTTCCAGAGCATAACTCATAAACCGTTTAATATGTTTCATCAAACTTTGCTGGTCTGTCATGTACATGCTCAACTGGTGCCTTTTGCTAGTTAGAATTTTTAGAATTGTTTTTTTTCTTCCGTTTCCATGGCAACGAGATGGACTTTGGTTCCAAACTCTTCTTTTTTACAATTTCTATGACAAGTTCCACCTCGGTTAAAAAAAGTTAGGTTTTTTTTAGATTTAATTATGTTACAAATTCTGCAACAGGGGCGGGGGATATAGCCACGTTAGTAGCAAGCTCTTGTTACTTTAGATTTTGGCATTCCAAGCATTCCTCCCGAATTGTATGCATAGGGACACAGATGAGCTGGAGGGGGGCACATTTACGTCTTATCTAAATGTCTTATCCCCAAAGTTCACACTGAAGTTTTCAAAGAGGAAGTCAAGCATTTCACATTTCGTTTAACAGCCAGCAATCCCGTATGATGTGACTAGCGGGATAGGGTGGTCAGACTCGCTGACTTGGTTGATGCATGTCATCGTATCCAAATTACGTGGATCGATGCTCATGTTGTCAACCATTGGAATGTCTGGTCGAGACTCGATTATTTACAGACCGCTGTCATATAGCTGGAATATTGCCTAGTGCGGCGTTTAACAACAAACAAACACATATAACCAAGTTATTGATAGATTTTGAAGAACAGTTTCAAATGTTCAAATATATGACCCATATTTTTAGATATGACTGCATGTACCAACTGCACACACGGTTCAATTCCATTATACACCAACATATATATAACTTCATTCATATATGTGTTGAACAATATAAAAGATAATCTTTTTAAGTTGCTTATTGCATGTAGCGTTTCTCCAATCCACAAGATGATAATGAACAAGTCCTGGAGCCAATGGTTTGCAGAAATATAGATTCTGAAATAGTTAATACTCACCAGCGTGTATAACGCAGAGCGCGATCAGCAGAGCTTGCACAAGGAATGACTGCATACTGTCAGCTTTACGAAGGACAGAGTCTATGTGATGGAGTCATCAGACTAGCACTATATATATATACACACAATTCCAATAACATACAGATAGACTCGATAAGACACCATTACTTTTATCAGATATGATGATTTGTATTGGTAACAGCAAGAAACAAATCTAGTGATAGCAGGGAGTGACGATTGTATGTGTCGATTGCCAAGATGAATCGATCAACATAGGATCCCGTGTGGGAAATAGCCATTTAGATCTCGCCACTCAACATGTTTCAATAATAGTTGTGTTCGATCTTGGTGATACTACCCTTGACTTGCAATATAGAATTTAATGATGTACTGATTAGGGACTTATCAACAGCTAAGTAGCCAAAGTGACAGTTGTATGGACCCGTGAAATCCGGGGTAGAACAGATCTTCAGCAACCCATGCTTGCAATAAAAGGCGACTAACGGGATCGGGTGGTCAGACTCGCTGACTTTGTTATCGCTTGTCATCGTATCCTTATTGCGTGGATCAATGTACATGATGTCAGTCATTTGATTGTCTGGTCAAGACTCGATTATTTACAGACCGCCGTCATCTAACTGGAATATTGCTGAGTGCAGCGTCAAACAAAGAGTGAGTGAGTGAGTTTGGTTTTACGCCGCTTTTAGAAATATTCCAGCAATATCACGGCGGGGACACCAGAAATGGGCTTCACACATTATACCCATGTCGGGAATCGAACCCGGGTCTTCGGCGTGACGGGCGAACGCTTTAACCACTAGGCTAGTTTTATAGACAGTTTTATAGCTTGTTTGTCACCACACCCTGACGACCTTGACGTTCACCACACCAACGACTTAGGTTACACGTCCTCAACACACATGCTCTGACGCTCTATTGTTAGCTTTGCAACATATTTGATATGTATTTGAGTACTAGTTTGTTTTCTATACATCCCGGAAGCTTAACCACTGTCGCCGCTGGGTGAATATATACCAATTTCACTGACTTTTGCTATCACCTCTGTATTTTTGTATATGGTACTGACCGCTGCCATCATATTATATATTGCCATGAATATTGTTCTACCACTCTATTGCTTACTGTTTATTGATCTGCAGTAATTTCTACTGATTTGTTAACTTAGTGAATTTTGTGATACATTTGTTGATTGTATACCATTTGTTGGTTGTTTCTCGGTTTCACGCTAAGTTCTATAACTTAGAGATATTTGTTGGGTTAACATATGGTTTCAGTTTAGGAATCGACACGTAAACAGTGGAAAAGATTAATTGTCCCTGAAAGATTTGGAAAATATAATTGTGGTTCATGATCATGTTGTTGGTAAAACAATATAAAAAGTCTGCGACTAAAATTACATTGTTGCAATGTGTGTGTTCTAAAACTACTTGGGCTCATAGTTTCAATTATATCTGGTTTGCAGATGGAGCTGAAACAATATCCGGTCTCAATACAAAATCTCAAAATTATCTGTGGGTGTCGTTTTCAAAACAGATTAATTTCTACTTTGACTACTGGAAAATCAGTATCTGCATTATAAGACAGATATATGAGTGAGTGAGTTCGGTTTAACGCCGCTTTGAATTGTATTCCCGTAATATAACGGCATGTCAGTTTAAAGTTAGTGGAAAGCCCGTTACCAGTTATGAACCTGAAGAGGAACTACAAGAAACAACACAAAAGGGCTTCATGTGTTAAAATGTGATTCGTGTAGCTAATCTGATAAGAAATGATTTGGATGGTTTTTCACCTTGGAAGTCAGGATGGGTGAAAAAAGACTGACACATGACTAACGTGAAAGATCAATTTTGCCCATGGACCACATCCGTTAAACCTATGACCTCGTGCAGATCCGGGTCAGAATTGGTCTTTGCTTGTCGTAAGAGGCGGTTGGTGAGCATCGCTGACTGTGTTGATTCAAATCATCGTATCCCAAATGGACAGATCGATGCAGATGTCAATTAGTGAATTGCTTGATCCGAGTTTAATTGTTTTCAGACTGCCGTCATATAACTTGAATATCGCTGATTGCGGCGTAAACAACAAACAAAATACGAACAACACGTAAAAGCTACGAACCAGATTCAGTAGCATAACATTCTTTTTCGTAAAATTGTAAAATGCCGTGTTTATATTCTGGAATAACCGTGTTTACATGGACAGATTTCTCCAATAATAACAAACTAATGTTGCTTCTATTTAAGAATGAAAATACATTTAATGTCAGTTTATTATATTTTGTTTAGTTTATTATCTGTCAGTCTAAACACACACAAAGAAACAATTGAAGGTGTTAAAAGCTGACTAAGTTGTAACGAAGAATGCGCCGAATGTACAATGTCCTAAACATGTGTAAAAACTATTATCCAGCAGAGCTCACTGCTGCGGACATCGCAAAACTGTTTCGTGGGTTCGTAAATATTCATGAGGTTTTCCTATCATGGAACATGTCTCGGAAGGTTTGAGGTGATGGGCTTGCTTGTCTTATATGTGAGCTACCTTCCATTGTAGATACAATTTCGGGTTCATATGGCCCTCGACTTTTATGATCAGAAGGATGTGTACTATCGAAAAAGCCGACTGAGTGTTATTGCCTCTCAATCTGAAGCAATATATTTTTATTTAGAACTATTTTCGTAAAACTAGGAAGGATGACTGGTGACCCTATTCCAACATCATTGACTTCGTGTACCTATCGTGGTGGTAACGTCGCAATACATCATTTGTGAAGCCATTTCACATCAATATAGCAAAACAAGAATGACAACAAAATTGGGCCCTCACGCAAGTACTGACTTTTTAAAATGCTCATGATGTCAGTCACTGGATTGTCTGGTCGATTATTTACAGACAGCCGTCATACAGCTGGAATATTGCTGAATGCAGCGTTAAACAACAAACAAACAAACACTAGATGGGAACAGGTGACCATGACCCCTGAGGTGCAAATCTCGCTTTGAAGCGAAAAAAGCACTTTGTCAATAGGCCGGCAATTGGGATACGATGACATGCATCAACCAAGTCAACGAGCCTGACCACCCGATGCCGTTAGTCGCCTCTTACGACAACCACAGTCGCCTTTTACAGCAAGCATGGGCGCTGAAGACCCCGGATCTACCCCGGATCTTCACGTGTCTCCTATGCTGCTCATAATGAATTCCGATACTATTTGGAGAAATGTCAAGTACTTTGTTTGCAATGTTAACGTTTTGGGCTATTGTATTTCGACTTGTTCAGATTCCCTAACCGCAATCATTTCTCTTTCTTTTTCGAAAGTTTCAAATTAATGATGGTATCAATGTACTTGTATTCATAAGAAATGCTCATCGTAATAGTGTTTCCAATCATGTGAGGTGAGGTGTGGTGAGGTGAGGTGAGGTGAGGTGAAATTGGGTTTAACGTCGCGTCCAAGATTATTGCACTAATATAGCGACGTGCATGCGCGTGTGTGTTTATGGCTGTTTGTACTGATGCCGATTTATAGTGCCAGCCCTCCTGAGATACCACGCCGACCAGTCCTTGTTTTAGCCCCTTAAAGCCGAGCGCCAGACAGGGTAGCAACAAGTACCATCTTTAAACGTCTTTTGGTATGACGCGGCCGGGGATCGAATCCGGACCTTCCGCTCTCCGGGCGGACGCTCTACCACTAGACCACGGGGGCGGTCCGTAATTAATCCTGTGACAGGTTGACACATAAAGGTGTCTCAAAAAGGGCTTGTGTTTCATTGCAACCAAGTAGCTGGTTCGACAATCTCATCCATATCAGATCTTTTACTCTGCATGAAATCTGAAATCACTGCAATCCAGTTGAGACTCTGTGAGTATCATATAAACGTAGGTGAATGGCGGAAATAATTCCACGAACACAATACTTAGGAATCCTAGGTGTTACTCAGTAATTGACTAGCGAACATTTCAGGAGACAAATGCAGTTAATATTTGTTACTTTCAAAACATGAAACACAATTGTGATTAATTTCTTTATCACAGACGCAAAGCTAAACAATTTCGTAATGACATCTTAATCCTGTGTATAACATGAGAATCAAGCATTAAAACAAAGAGGAAGCCCAGAAATTAGGCCCACCACTCCTACAAAACCCCCTTAATCCAGAAGCACCCTATTCTGAGTCAATGCATTGATAAAGGACAATAATTCTTCACTCGGGACTCTCGTTAATCCAAAAGGTTTCACTGGACACTGATCCGTTCGTTCACAATATCTCATGTCTAGCCTCGTATAACTTTTCTAAAATTCCAGGCGATTACACTAATATAGCATTGAATTTCGCCTCCCATCTTTGTTCTTGGTTATCACGAGTGTTTATTTCATATACCAATTACCAAGCCGTGGGTTATGTTTATGTGGCCGCTGGAATACACTATATCACCCAGCTTGTGGACGGTACATTGCTCCACCGCTATACTCTCAACAACGTCTCTTGGATCCCCTTCATGTGTAGGAGCACCTCCTTCCATTTCGACGTATATGAAATACTGGGTATTTCGCTTGAAAAATCGGGGTTCACGAAGCCAGTATTGGAAAATGTTATGCTTTCCCGATGGTTCTGTCTTGGCTGAAAAAACTGTCTCGCGTTTAACGTCCATAAAGTCTGCTGCCCGATCACAGATTCTGATGTGATAGACTATTTCTTTATTCTGGTCGTGTCCATATAAGGAGACGCCATACAAAATGCCGTCGTGGGAACAGGAAACATCAGTTCTTCCCCAAAATGACCGCTTCCTTGTCTGGGGCATCTTCCGGTGGTCTTTATAAAACATAACGCTGTGAGTTGGTTTAGCAGATCTCCGGATGAATGGAGACGGGTCTTTCTCAGGACACAGTAAACATGACATAATTTTTACGTTTTCCGCATCTGTCAAAATCCCCCTTGGCACAACGTTGTCAACGTAATAGTCCTTCTCCATACTGATAAAGGGAATCCCGTAGACTGTTTCACCCAAGATCGATCTGAGGTTCTTGGGAGTGATCTCCCTTCCTTTTCGGCCACATTCGGCCTCCACCCATGCCATGGCAGACTGGTACACGTTTTCAGCTTTGATAGAAAGCTCGTCAACCAGGATGACTTTGTCAAAGCAGTCATGACACAACTGTGTGAAGCTTTCATATCCAAAGGAGACGTCACCAAACGCAATAACACGATCGAATGCTTTGTCGTAGAGATCCTTTTCGTCAAACCTGTGCGCATGCTCGAGGATGAGGCACGCATTTTCAGGTGTCAGACACTCCTCTAAGTAGGTGAGGCACAGAGTCTCTAGACCCCTCACAGCGTACTTCTTGGCCAGGTACAGCAACCCAGTCACGTTCTCCAGTGTCAGATGAACGTCGTTTGTATACAAGAACCTGTAAATGAAAGTTTCCATTTAAGTCACAGAAAAAGACGTATTCATTGCAGAAATCTCTAACTCATGAGCTTGAAATCAACCAAATCAAAATTTCTGAATACGAACAAATATTAAGATTCAAAATCGCAGCCTCATACAAGAGAGCCTCTGAGCGCTCTCAATATAGTTATTGGAACCAGAAGACTGTTTCAGCTGGAAAATATGTTATCCCAAATAATAGACGACGGGGGTGGGTGGGTGGGGAGGTTGGAGGTGGGTAGGGGTATTTATTATAGCTTTATAAGAGGGTCGTCACGATTTGGCTGAAATACTGCCGATGTGACGTTAAATCTAAACTCACTCACTCATAAGAGGGATGCAAACATGTTCTCCAAAAGCTAATCAGTATAATATATCAATTGATGCAGTATAACTATATTTAAAATCCACTTACGTTAACATCTCGGAGAATGTGTCTGCATCTACATCTGATATCCTGATGACGTCTCTCTCTGCCAGAGGGCCACGCAACATGGCTTCAAACACACAGCTGCGACTGATGAGCACGTAGCTGTGAGCTCGAATGGGCGTCTCCTGTTTGCCAACCCGGAAGTGGACGTCACAGTATTTCTCTGTTTTCAGCATGTGGAGATTGCTTTCTGCTACATTCCTCCCACTCTGCCAGTTTTCAACAAACCCGGAATTAGCAGCCATAGCAGCAGTAGATGATCTGATAAAGAAAACATAAACGTTCAGATGAGGAATGACCGAATGTTGTTTTAAGGCGCATTAGCAGTCACGCGAACTGTATAATCTCGTGTGAGACGATCAGTGATTGACGGCACGAACTACCGAGCCGTCAGAGTATGATGAGTGAGTGAGTTTGGTTTAACGCCGCTTTGAACAGTGTTTCAGTTATATCACGACGTGTCGGCTTGATGTGGGGGGACACAGCGAATTGATGCATGTCTCAGACGTTTACCAAATTGGTGAAACCCAGGGTATGGTGCTGACGAACCTAGAAACATAATCAAGGCGAGTTGAGATTCGAACCTACTATCATAGTGAGTGAGTATGGTTTTACGCCGCTTTTAGCAATATTCCAGCAATATCACGGCGGGGGACAGCAGAAATGGGCCTCACACATTGTACCCATGTCGGGATTCGAACCCGGGTCTTCGGCGTGACGAGCGAACGCTTTAACCACTAGGCTACCCGACCGTCCCCCTAACATCATAGATTACTTAAGACCTCAATTTTAAATAGTAACCACACGACCCTTATTTTAGTCGATTATAAATATAATAATGGTTCTGTATGGGTATCAAATGAGAATTACATGTAACCTAAATGAGAATCACAATGCGAACAATACAAGAAGCCAACTTTGGGACCGACCATTTGTTATTCTGTTGGTGGGTGGGCTGGGATTGTATCGAAAGAAATAATTATGCTTCAGAAAAAAATGCCTGTCACAAAAATTACATTGTTGCGAGTTGTTTTTCTCATACAGGATTCAGGCTGACAGTTTCAATTAAAAAAATATCTGGTTTTGTAGCTGAAGCTGAAAACAAATATCTCATCTCGATAAAAAATGAACCCAACGAATTAACTGACCCCCTCATTAGCATAATCAAATTTTACGTGCGCTTCGTCTATGAGATCTCATTCAAAATACACACTACTATTCATGAGGGGGTGACTTTTGTTGTACGTCGCCTTTAGCAATATAAAAGCAATATCACGGCAGGGGACACCAGAAATGGGCTTCACACATTGTACCCTTCGAATCGAACCCGGGCCTTCTGGTGATGACATGAACCAGTTTGTTTACCAACCAGGGTATCTTGTAAAACTACCATGGCAGTCGTTATAACCTTTCAGTGACATACTATTCCTTATTTATAGGTGATACCCGTTACAGGTTATTTCCATAGATGTACTTTTACAGATTACTGTTTTATGGTAGGCATGTGGTGGACATTTCCAAATCTTACGCAAAAGTGACAAAAATGATGACCTATGCAATTCCCTATTTTCACTTGTACGATAAGTTTCCGTGCTTTTCAGGTGAACAGTTGACTTTCCTTTGCAGGTGTTTGTGACGGGTGCCACACGTGGGACAGGATACACGCATCTTTTCGCGAAAACCTAGTATAATCTCTATTTGATAGTGATTCATAAACACATGCTCATGATGTAATCGGAATTGTAGAGATTTATGTATATGGAAAGAATTTTGTCAATATATCAACTTTCCTTATTTATCATCAAAAGATAAGAAGCTCAAAAGCTCAACAGCGCTCTCGTAAGCTTAACCCTCGAGTTGAAAAATGAAAAATCTTCAGCCCAGACTGGCTCTCGAAATACATTTCTGAAAATCATTTTTGAAAATGAAATGCCTTAAGTTGTTATTCACATCTGTGTGTTTTTAATGTTGTGTTTTTGAAATTACGAGCCGTTTTTTTAGAAACTGAAATACGAGAGCGACGTTGAGCTCTGGAACTCCGGGTGACTAAAAAGCTTAACTGTGAAAATAACCCACTGCATAGATACAAATATTTACACTTAAAACTTATTTTAAACGCTTAGACACTAAAGGATAGAAAGCTCTAAACATGTCTTTCGTATTACATATGTATCAATCTTAAATTGAAAGCTGAAAAGATAAAAAGATAAAATTCTCCAATTTCAGTTGGCTGTGCTGAAAATGCTGAAATCACGTTATTTAGTACTGCCTTGCGTTTGTAAATTTGTATTTAATGTTGAAAATTCAGAACTGATTCAGCCGTATCAGACACAATTGCACAAGTAAATCAAACATTGGTGAACTCAAGTATAACATAAATCACGTCAGCGGTAATACCTTGAAATTACAGAGTAATTTGGTTTTACAAATATGCCCCTCAGCTGCCTGCTCTAAAACTGATTTACACATAGAAATAGTATCGATAAATTCATCCTCGGGGTAACGTTTTTTGAAAGCAGATTATCAGCAATTAGGGCGTTTTGCTTTATCCTGCCGAGTATGTACACTTTCTAGTGAGTATGGTTTTACGCCGTTTTTTGCAATATTCCAGCAGTATCACAGCGAACGACACAAGAAATTGGCTTCACACTTTGTACCCATGTTGGAATCGAACCCGGGTCCTCGGCGTGACAAGCAAACGCTTTAACCACTAGACTACCCCACCGCCCCTGTATACGTTTTAAGTCGCTTTAACAGGTGTTTGGTGGGTAAACAGTTGATGCTCTCTTCATGTTGAGGTTGTTTTTCCTTGATCAACTCTTTAGGCATTTATAGGCAAACAAAAACCATTAGGTTTCTTATGTGTTTAGCTCTGAGAACAAAGAAATGACACGCCCTTTTAACTTTAAAAACATCTCCATAGCGTTTTGTGCTCTTTATGGAGAGGGTGTTTTTATACATTTTTACTATAAACTATCTCATTATTTAGAGAAGGCTGGCTGTATGCCTTTTAACTACTATTCATCCTTTTCTTACAATCTTTATCATACACATTACTAGTGCAAGACCCTACTTACAGCATCGTTATATTTTATTTCAAAGAGACATATTGTCATGGCTAGGTCAGATTTGTTAACTACTTATTGATAATTCAGACCTTAACACAGGTTTTAAATCATGCCTGCCAGTTGGAATTGTATTCCTGGTGTAAAACATAAAGCCTATATATACCTGATTTGCGTGGACAAATCATGATTGGGAAAGCATGTACACAGTGCAATGACAATGTTTCTACTGAGGGCATAATGTATGAATTATGTATGAATTATGTATGAATTGTTTGTGTTTAATAATAAACTGAGAAGTTGCAATTTCTGTAATATTTCAAAGCGACTTTCCTCAAAAGACAAGATTTTAAGCTTCAGTGTGGCTAAGCAAAAACTATTTTCAGGCTAATGTCGCCCTTGTATAATTATATCAGCCTACGAAATAGTAATTGCGTGTAAAAACACGGACCAAAGTCAAGGCCCATGTACATTTGAAGGTATACAACATTATGGCTGAATTGACATAAGCAAATCCGATATCTCAGCATTAGAAATTGGCACTAGTCCTGTGGTCCTTGTCGAACTGCCCGATAGTTAAGGTATCATAAGGACTAGTAGAAATTTGCCATTTTTAAAGGTTTTGCTATATGTTATCATTATAAGGACTAGTAGACTGAAACTGTTAGTTTCTAGCGCTGTATCTGTGATCTTTCGCAATAATACGACCTTCAGCGTACGGGAGATAACTCATCACCAAAACAACATAACGCTGTATATTTAGTGAGTTGTTTTCTATCGGGCTTAAGGTCGGAGGTAATAAATCATTGCACTGGAAGTACATTTGCCAGCTCAGACAATACACACTATTGTCTTCAAAAGCTCTTCAAAAGCTCCTTATTATAGAATCCAGTCCGCTGTTGATCAAACATCGGAGACCTCAAGAAGGCTGTACGATATGAAACATTCGGGGTCGTTCTATATTCTGAAAACAATCCAAAAAAACAACAACCATAGGCCTAATTTCCGAGAGATACATCGCACATGTCACATATCTTACCAAAGCAACTCACTGGTATAATACCTTGAACACACATCCACATCCACAAAAAGCTCAAATACGTTCGAAGGTAACCGTCTCGTCGGTGGTAAACAAGGTGAAGGTGAATCACGTGACATCTTATGGTCCAAGCTCCTTAGCGATCATGGCGCTGTCATCGAGTTTACGATTGACTGTCAAGGGACCTCACAGGTGTACAAGTGTCCGTAAACAAGGCCGTAGTTAACTTTTTTTGACAGGAGGAGCAAATAAGATTAATCATTTTTTATTCAAGTTAACTTTCACAAGGAATAATGTATTCTGTGTTTGTATGTATGACTGCTGCACATACAGCCTGTCTGCCTTGGTGCAGCACCATACCCGAGTCGTCGCGTGCCTGGCTGTCCTGGTGTTGCATCGTACACGAATATTCACCTGGCTGTCCTGGAGTAGTATCAAACCGGAACCCTGGCCTGGCTGTCCTGGTGCAGCATCATACCGGAGTCGTCGCGCGCCTGGCTGTCCTGGTGTGGCATCGTTCCCGAACAATAACCTGACTGTCCTGGTGTAGTATCAAACCCGAACCCTGGCCTGGCTGTCCTGGTGCAGCATCATACCCGAGTCGTCGCCTGACTGTCCTGGTGTAGCAACAAACCCGAACCATGGTCTGGCTGTACTGGTGTGTCATTATACCCGAACCATTCCTCGCTATACCGGTGTAGCAACTTACCCGAACTGTGGTCTGGCTGTCCTAGTGTAGCATCATACTCGAACTGTGGTCTGACTGTTCTGGTGTAGTAATGAGCCAATTACATTCGTGGTCGCGCGGCAGAGATTAACGTTTTAGATTCCGGGGTAGAAAAGGTCTTCAGCAACCCATTCTTGCCGTAAAAGGTGACTATGCTTGTCGTAAAAGGCGACTAACGGGATCGGGTGGTCAGGCTCGATGACTTGGTTGATGCATATCATCGATCCCAATTGCGTGGATCGATGCTCATGATATTAATCACTGGATTGTCTGTTCCAGACTCGATTATTTACAGACCGCCGTCATATAGCTGGAATATTGCTGAGTGCGGCGTTAAACTACAAACCAAACCAAACCTTTACGCTTTCATGGTGTATATGACGTCACATTTTAAGATCTCTGTTGAAATACACTCTTTGTCGATTTCTATCGCATTTTCCACCAAGCTGTATCACCACCCAAACTTTTAATATTGTAACTTGCAGCTCTATATTTTGTCACATATAATTATTGTACATATCATGATTTGAAATCCAAATATATGCTTCCCGACAACTGAGAATGAAGTTCTTTTCATCTTTATATCAGCTTCCGCGATGCTGCGTCACGCCAGCTGTCTCAAACAGTTGATTAATGTTATATCAAACCTCTGATTAACCAATCAGAATCGCGTATATCCAAATTCATGATATACTATTCATTAAAGTGATCTGACTCAACTATAATTTAGCCCATACGTTCCATCCCCGCAGTCCTAAATTAACATTACCAAATTTAATTTATGACTAAGTCCAGGAAGGGCGTCTTCAGGTTAACACGGGGTAATGGTGAGTTTGAATCCTTGATTGGACTCAATTATAACACAACAAAATATGCTCACTAAAGTGGCGAAAGATGTAAAACCGGACCTGTTCAAAGAGACGGGGTAGAAAAGGTCTTCAGCAACCCAAGCTTGCCGTAAAAGGCGACTATGCTTGTCGTAAGAGACGACTAACGGGATCGGGTTGTCAGGCTCGCTGACTTGGTTGATGCATATAATCGATCGAAAATTGCGTGGGTCGATGCTCATGATATCAATCACTGGATTGTCTGGTCCAGACTCGATTAATTACAGACCGCGGTCATATAGCTGGAATATTGCTTAGTGCGGCGTTAAACAACAAACAAACAAACAAACAAACAATCAAATAGATATTGAACCAAACTTACTCATTCACCGACTACCGGCTGTATTAACATCCATAAATTCATTTTTTGAACACGGGTCCTGGTACATCGAACATATAACAAACATTAAAATTCAATATTTTGATTCATTTAATGTTTCAAGCAAAGTAAATTCTAACATGCTGAATATTATCTGGACCGAAGACAACGTTAATCTAACAACGCAATGTTTAGGCCTACACAATGAGGTCGTATGTGTCTGCGTGGAGCCATTTACATTGCTAAGCAGAGTTAAACTTCGTAGAGCCTCCATCGTCGCTGATTAGTATGCCTGTAGCACGCGTCATTGCGGGAGCTGAAAGACAGAACAATACATTTTCTTACATCTTGGCAAAAAACATCAAATTTATACATTTCAAATATCTCCCGTGAGCCAAAATATTTACACACGTGGTGGTTGCCGTGGGGCCGCTTGCCGTGGGGCCGCTTGCTGTGGTCGTGGTTGAGGGCCCGAAAGCTTGCTTCCGGCTGCAATAGAAAATAGTTAAGGTTTAACTTATTTTGTCAGGCATACTTTTTTAATTTATTGCTTTCTGAAATATTATGGTCAGTGGTTGAACTTGTTATATTTTTTACAACAAAACAAAAATTCAGAATGACTAAAATCATTATTACAAACGTGTTTGCATATTTTCAATATACGCCTGTCGTGCATTGTGGATGGAGAAATCTCATCTTTAAATGACTAAAAATATAATATATATTTTATTTTTTTATTTCCATTGACCCACTTCCAGACTGCCCATTGGACGGAACCACTACGAAGTTCATCCACTAGCAATGCTTCTTGTGCTAAACCACGATGATGACGTCACGCTGTTGTTCTTTTAGGAATTTACTGGCCATTCTGAAAGCGCATTTTAACAACTAAAACTGACGCAGCTATAGGCCATTATGCAAAATTATAGAGAAATTAAGAAACAAACAAAAACATGCTTTAAGTGAGAGAAATCACTCGAATATGTTCCTTCCGGAAATAGAATCAACTCTCACCTTCGGGCTCGTTGATTCTATTCTCATGATTTCTCAATTCGGAATACGAATTTCATCGACTCACAATGCAGCCAGTGTGTCTTGTGTCATAAATCAACGGTTATGCTTCCCCTTTGTGCAGGAAAATTATTAATTCGCAATTATTTCACTTCTTGGGTCAGCGGATCCGTAAAGCAAGTATTCAACGAAATGCCTAATACCCCCATTCCACTAGGCGGCGATCCACGGTGATCTGAAGGAGCGCCATAGATCGCCATATAATGAGGCGATATAGGGGTACTTGTGATCCGATTGCGATCAGATAGCGATCCAACAGCGATCTATGTGATCCGATAGCGACTTGATGGCGCTTGATCGCCACCCAACCACCCCAATATGTGGCGATCCTCCACCATCAGTTCCCGCTCCATTCGCGATCCGATGTGATCAGGATGCGCTCCAATGGTGCTCTATTGGCGATCCGATGGCGATCATTGTGATCTATGGCGCTCTTCTCTGATCCGATAGCGATCGAGTGTGATATATGAAGATCCGTTAGAGCTCAATTAGTGCTCTAGGCGATCCGATTGCGACCT
Source organism: Haliotis rufescens (assembly GCF_023055435.1). Taxonomy (NCBI): domain Eukaryota; kingdom Metazoa; phylum Mollusca; class Gastropoda; order Lepetellida; family Haliotidae; genus Haliotis; species Haliotis rufescens. The sequence goes on along the minus strand of NW_025963846.1, from coordinate 26,028,603 downwards.
GGTCGCCGCAAAGGGGCCCGATCCTATAAAAACCTGTGTCGTTCAGCCGCGCTCTTCAGTTCTGTGCTTGGTAGCAGACGGGTATCACCATGAACCATAGAAATGCTGCCATATTACAAGTGATTTACAATCTCGTGAACCATGCCATCGTGAACCAGCAGATTGCTATTCTGGCCCAGCAGCCTCGAAGAAGAAGGAGAAGGAAGGCTTTTATTGGTGAGACCCTGGAGCGCCACAGAGCGCCACAGAGCGCCACAGGGTGGCGCTCCAAATCGTGAACCAAACAGTGAAGCACAATCAGAGCGCCATCGGAGCGCCATCGGAGCGCAATCGGAGCGCCAATGCATCTCCGATGAGCGCCATCAGATCGCCATGGAGCGCCGAAGATCGGTAGGCCAGCTTTTGTGGCGATCGGCGGCGCTCTATGGTGATCCGATAGCGCTCCGATTGCGACCTTGGCGATCAAGTTGCGCTCCGATGGCGATCTAGGCGATCAAGTAGCACTCCGATGGCGATCTAGGCGATCAATTACCGATCTGATGGCGCTCTGGGCGGAGCGCCACGGATCTTTGTACAGGGGAGACAACCGGCGGCGACCTGGGCGATCATGGAGATAAGTTAGCGATCTGTTAGCGATCCGTTAGAGCTTTTGGCGATGTTGGCGCTCTATATGGCGCTCTATGGCGCTCTCACGGAGCGCCGTGCGGAATGGGGGTATTAGGATCAGTAACTACGTGACACGGGCTCAATGTGTATTTGAATTTGGTCTTTCCCGCATATTCTCACAATTTTCTCGTCTGTACCTTTTCTCTCAATACCGATTAACATTTCGCTCTCACTTTCTGATGCGATTGTTCGGGCATTGCATTTATCTACCTTACCCTGCTACATCTATAAGGAACAACTCACTGGACACTTCCCTCTCACAAATAACATCAAAGTTACGACGTCCTCAAGTTGCGAGTGCATGTTCGAATCTCCATAAATGATAGAACAAGGTTTTATCGTGAAATAAATATCGCTTCCTCCTTCTTTGTTCTTTGCGATTTGTCGCGTAGCTGTCTTATATCATCAAATGTCAATTTCTCATTGCTTTATCATGACGTATCCGTGTCATAACCAATGTAGCAATAGCAAACACAAATATAGTTGACTTCGACATAGAATAGTGTCATGATATATAATTATCCTTTGGTGTGCAATATTTCCTGTTGATAAATCTAACATATGCTTACTTTTAAGAATAGCGACTATACATTTTTACATTACTTTATAAGGTCTCTGTAACATATGCAAAATAAAACAAATTTAATAATACAACTGAACCTAAATGTATGTTATAATATCCTTAAGTTGCTGAGTGCGGCATGAGACCATAAACAAAACATAATATCTTTAAGAATTATGTTAATAATGTAGATGCTAAAAAATAATCTCCACAATATCCATACCTCTTTCTCTATGTTTAATGTGAAACATAATAACTCTTTTTAATGATCTGAAGGAATAATAATGACAATAATATCAAAATAATATCATCATTATGTATGTTACTTATCCTCAACTGAAGTAGTCCTCAACACTATACGTTCAGAGAAGAAACCCATAAACATATTATCAATGTAACATACATTAATGGAAATTAGATGAACAGTTGATTGAACAAATTATATTATTCGGTCGAACATCTATCAGCCAATACTAAATTATTAAATTGTGAGACTACAGTGATTTTCGCAAGGCTACTCTCATAAATGTCATGACGCATTTGAGGCCAGGGTTCTTCTATACTCGCATTAATGTGCTGACTTATTATTGCGTTAATTTCATGATTTACAGTATTCATGAAGAACATTTCACGTGGGACCAACAGAGGGAAATATGACTATCGACTATTTTTTTAATATTTAGCTAGCTCAAACGTTCTATTGGTTTGATTTATTGTTATTGTATCCACAAAATAATTAGGATCCGGTTTTTTCCGTTTTTGTTGTTCTTTGTGTAACGCCGCACGTAGCAATATTCCAGTTATATGACGGTTGTCTATAAATAATCGAGTCTGGACCAGACAATCCAGTGATTGATATCACGACCACCGATCCACGCAATTGAGATACAATGACATGCATCAACCAAGTCAGCGAGCCTGACCACCCGATCCCTTTAGTCGCCTCTTACGACAAGCATAGTGGCCTATAACGGCAAGCATGGGTTGCTGTAAATCTATTCTTAACCGGATCTTCAAAGGTCAAGTGGGATTCAACTGATATGTTAAGATGAAATAAAACTGAATTATATGTGCTGTTTACATATCAAAGTTTGCCAAATTGTTACAAAATGTTTGGCCACAGCAAGGCTACGTATTCACAACTTATTGTGGTAGGCACAGTATAACTCATGATTCTGGACTGAGGGAGGGCCGTTTTCCTCCTTGTGGGTCACCTGCTTGGCAATATGGGACGGGAAAACTGCAGGGTGTGAGGGCAGTTTAGTTGATGGTACAGACAGATAAAAGAGATCATTTTACAAATGTGAAACCTCATTCCACAAAGGAAGAGGCGAAAGCTGAAACTTGGTGAGATTTACAGAACAAAGGCAGTTTCTTTCTAGTTTCTTACTGACTCTCGAGGATACATTTAAAAAAAATTCGTGTGTGCGACACGGCCACCAGTCACTAAATTTGGGTCAAAATCTTTCTGTCTTCTTTCATTTGTCATCTGAAATAACATCCCTTCGTGCACTTGTGCTTCCTGCTCAAGTTACCAAACACATCCTGTTTACGTACACGTGCAAGATATATATTACGCCGAGGAGAATTTACGATTATACGTTGATACGTCTAACTGCTGGCCTGGTACGCAATGTCATATTTCTTATCGCGAGGGATTACAGGTGTGTTACCAGTCTCCCTCAAGGAGACGTCTGATTAAACTCTTTGCTTCGTCAATGCTTCGTCTAGCCCAAACCGGTAACTGGTACCACTAGCAACGATACAATGGCATACAAAGACTTACAATGAGTCAAGCATCCGTCACTCGATTTCCATTTTGATTGATTGTTTGATTGATAGATTGATAGATTGATACATTGTGATTGAGTGAGTGAGTGAGTGAGTGAGTGAGTGAATGCCTGTTCCACTGGTATGTCCGGATCTGGGTACGGGTCACCGGCTTAGCGTCACCGATCTAGATATATCTATGCAGGAATAGGTCATCCATGCGGATAGCGTAATCTCGATTAATGTATTCAGGAACCTTTCGTGAACAACATTTATTGAAAATGCTACCGAAGAATCCAACAACTTTAAGATTTGGCTTCTGTGGTGGAATCATTCTAATATTTCACATAACCGTTAACGTACTTCTTGAATGTTGTCACGCCATTCATTCAGACAGATCTCGAAGATATGTTAATATCTGTGCGAGGACAGCGGATCAGATATCGCGAGGCTGGTTCACAATCCGTAAAAGCATGTGATATGCCACGAATAGCCCATTGCATCTCCTGTACAAAGACTTTCTTTTGTACGTGTTGTCACAGAGCCACAAACTTAGGTCAATGGATCAGATAAAAGCAGGACTGCTGGAATCGGTTGAGGTGAACTTCCGATGACATAAACTCCTTCCTGACAACCGCTTTAAGAAAGTGCCGCCATTCATGTACACACCCCTGTGGATGAATGAACGACCTAGCGAGGCCAGTAGCGCCACCTAGTGAGATATAATGGAAGAAGACCAACCGAGAGTTGAATCTTGACATACTCCGGTGCCATCTGCAGAACCTTGGTTAGCAATGGCACAGTGATTTATGAGAGTTTATGTGAGTCGGATTTTACACCGCCTTAGCAATATTACACCAATATCACGGCGGGGGATTCCCACATTGTGCCTATGATATGCAGAGAATCGAACCTGGACTTTCGGCACGAGGAGCGAACGCTTTTACCACTAGGCAACGCCAGCGGCCTTGATCATATGATCATATCATCACCATCACCACCACCATCATCATCATCATCATCATCACCATCATCATCGCCGTCACCATCATTATCATCACCACCACCATCAGCATTAGCATCGCCACCGGTATCGTTATCACAGGTATATACGGTACTCCACACGAAGGGCATCTATTTGATCAGGGGTTAGTTAAATATCTATAACAGCTGTGGGTCAGTATATCCAGTTTCTGTCAGTGCAGAAAAATACCAAGTCGGTCAGCTGTGAACACGGTTCTTCAGCATCGGACATCAGCTGTCCTTGACACGCACATTTCAGCGCATTTGAAGCTACTGAGAATGCCCCCTGCAGAGTTCGACGAACATTCTGTGGTAGCGCTCGCGGCGGTGTGGACCAGAGGCTATCAGCAGTATTTCCTGTCCAGGTTATTTAGGTCCGTTGTGTGTGTGTGTGCGTGCGTGTGTGCGTGCGCGCGCGCGTGTGTGTGTGTGTGTGTGTGGGGGGGGGGGGGGGGGGGGGGGGGCGTGGGGTGTGAGAACGGGGGGATAGATGATTGATTTAACAACAAGTAAGGTCATCTTGAGCGGGACGGTTTTCGTAGGATATAGATGGATTAGCATATGAACTATGATTCTCTTTAGGTAGAAAAAGATCCACGATGTTTGACCTGGTAGAAGTGTGTAATCAAACCGCATAGCATTGGTCTTTGATTGACTGTGGCGTCAAAACAAACTCATTCAAGTACTTGATCTGAATGTTTAACCTAATTGTTATGGATAGTCACGGAGCCGTGATCCAGAGAACAGGGTGTCATTAGATAAAAATGAAAAACGGGGTATAACACCCAAGCCAATAACCTCCCCTCAGGAACACCAGAGTAAGTTAGTACAAGGTTGAAAACTGCCCCATAAGTATATATGACAGGCTAGTCGGGTATTGTTACTTGTATATGTGAAAACAATGTTATTAGAATTAATAGCAAAACTGATGAAAGTCACAAATAAACGTGTATAAGTGTTATATCGTCACTGCAAAAATAATGAGTGTTGTCTTTAGTATTAACATTCAAATATGTGATATCTGTATTAGCGATATTGTCTACGTTCCACCGGTGAGTAAGCGTTAGCCTTACCATCTCGTAGTATAAATGTTGCAAGAAATTGTATTTCTGATGACATCACGATACAGTTTTTTTACGATGCATCACGTCTGCACCAGCGCTTGATAACAGCCTTGTGTTTGGGTGTTTCAGTAGTTTAAATTGCTGTTCTTGATGTTGTTGAATAAACTTTGATACTATGAACAATATAAGGTTATATGAGAGTATGACTTTAGAATGGTAACATGCGTTAATGTATATCTGATATAAAGATATATATATATAATAGGATGACGTAAATAGAACAATGAGTAGTACGTCCAGATTACTGTATAGGCAACATTTAAAAGTAGATGAAAGAACACAATCGTCCGGAATACAATGTATAATTCTAGTGCACTTCCATGGGACTATATAGCATACAATAAGCTTTCGGGTCCCGTTTGGGTCGGTTTGGGTGGCAGCTTAGATATCCATAGAGGAGGTAACTCGGAATCTCCCATATAACTGGGGCTCCTCTTCAATTTAAATGGAGTTACTTGTTTCTTTCAAAACTATACAGTTTTAGAGACTAAGCATTAGTCTGAATAGATATCACCAGTTTGGAATTTGAAACTAATCTGTTTACAGTAACAGAACACTGTTTAAGTGTCATGTACAAATGAGAAAGTGGAATCCCGTCGATTAGGCGGACGAACCTTAAAACTATTAATAAACATTAAAATAAGCAATATCGGGAAAATGTATATGCATATACTATCTGGCAATAAACACCAAGATCACCTTCTACAAAAATGAGTTTTAAAAGCCGGTTGATATTCTTTTGCGTATTTGACGATTATATAACTTTTGAAAGTATAAATCCTTTTCCTATACTCAGACGTTCCTGAGCCTTGCGCTTTCCTAATTATTTTGACTAAAATTATTACCGTTATCATTGTATTTGTTAATGGGAAAAACGCGCCGATCAAGTACGTGCCATAAACTAAAGCGACATTGTACGATTCCGAACTCATCACGAGACTGTGTTTATGAATCACTGTCAAATAGTGGCGACATATAGTGGAAACAATACGCGAAATCGCGCATGCACAGAACGGAAAATTTGGACAAGGCATTAAGCAATCCGCATGCGCAGAACGATTGATTTCAGTACTTCCGCTAAGCGCTTCGAGTACAGCGTCAAACTCGGGCCTGTAATCTAACACGCGAGAACTGACCAATGAAATCTGAGAAGTAGGAAAACCGGTAGACGCTGTTGCTTGATTGACAATGCCAATCAAGAAAGGGAGGAGCTTGATGATATCGTTCTCTCCCAGTAAATTCCGATGTCAAATAACGACGTTATTTGGACGGAAAAACGATGGTTTGAAAGCGTCAAAATAACGTCGTTTTTCCGTCCAATGACCATATACGGAAAAAAACGACGTTTTCGTGTTTGCAGTGTTTGGTGTCCCACTTCTTCTGCATTAGATCTCTGATGTAACTTCTACTTACAGGTTAATAGTCACTGTAGGGTTAAGAAGTGGTGTCTCAGATTTGTTGAGTGCTGTCTTATAATTACCATCAGCAGCATCAGCCACAGTGTTGCCAACGATCCCAACATAGCTGGGTAACCAACAAAAGACGATGTCGTATTGGCCAGTAGCAAGATTATTTTGTGATACAATTATGTCAGGTAAAACTGGATGCTGACACGAAGTAGTTTTTACTGCCTGAAGACAGGACAGCGAGTCTGAAAAAATAATTAATTTCTTATGTACAGAGAGCTTATTTATAAATTCTAGAGCAGTTAAAATGGCCTTTGATTCAGGCCTCAGAGTTGCGACTAAGTTGGTCGCCATGGCGATCTAGTTTTGTATTTTGCGACTGGTATTTTCATGTCAGTCGCCAACTGGCTCCTTGTCTTTAATTAAGTTTGGCGATTCAATATCTCTTGTCATTAGATATTAAAAAAGATCGTTTTTAATATAAGTGCGGTAACTTCAGTGAAAAAAAGAGGAATTCGAATACCTAGCGCAGAAAACAAATTACACCGTATCCCTTTAGCGAATTCCGGCAAACAAACGGGTAATGAGAAACTTGGTCAGTACAAATTCGAAATATGAGATTAAAAATCACCAGACATGTTGATTTACCGTTTAAATTGTATTTTTTGTTCTGCTAAGCATTGTTTTATATCCAGGGCTTAAGATTACCTTGTGTATCTTCTCGTAAACTAAGCCGGACACAGCTATGAGCTGTACACACATTTTCTTGGAATCTACCGGTGATTCAGTCAAGACACACCCAATGATATAACTTTACAGGATTTTAATGCAAGGATCGGCAAAATTTGTATCTGAAACTATTTTTTATCAGGAATAATATATTCCAATATCTTGTTAATTTAGATGCAGCTTTTACTAAACATATTTAAAATAATAATAACCCTAAGCGAAGCAGCTGATCGCTATTACCCGGTATTATTTTTTACATGGAACCAGTCTGACAGTCACCGTCAAGGTTTTCCGCGCACGTGATCGCGTGATCGCGAGAATTACGTGTTGACATAGAATAGTCAAACAAGAACAAACATGACTTTTAACGAGTCAAAGTATGGCATTTATGATATATGTATCCATTCTCTGTCAACTTAAGTTCAATTCAAGGCGTCAATAGCGGTAATCTGACCGTGGTTCCTGTTAATAATGGTGAGTTGTGCGATCTTCACCAGTGAAAGTGAAACAGTCTATAGTGTTAATCCCCATTGTTGTAGGGATTATCATGGGCTACTGACTTTTAAACTAGAACAATAGCTGCTGGCAAAGTCAGAACACCCCGTGTATACATGTGATACCACCATTTTTACCCAAATAACTTCAACCCCGGGCGTGGGAAGAGATCTCGAATGTGATGCACATAACATGGGCGGTACGTGATACATGATACATGGGCGGTGATGGTAGAGCTGAAATGTATCGACACAACAAAAGTTTGTGAGGTAGCACATATCAACAAACGTACTATATACGGTGTGTGCAATATAATACAAGGAGGAGTTGGCGGTTTTAGTTATGACACATATTAACTGAGATTGGTCCAAGGGGCGCATAAACTGACCACCTACCTCTTCCAATGGACTCATAAGTCAGTGGTTTTCCTGACATCCTGACGCTCAGCTCAGTCGTGTCGAAATGAGTCGATGATTGCCGATCCCCAGGCAGATGACGTCAGCTGTATGGGGTGGAGCTATTTTAGCATTTCCAAGAACTAAGACCTCTCGCGGGAATGTGTACCCATCCAGAGAAGAGCAGGGTATCCCCAGTATGCTAAAAATAGCTCCACGCCATACAGCTGACGTCATCTGCCTGGGGATCGACAATCATCGACTCAGATCGACACTGAGCCGAGCGTCAGGATGTCAGGTAGAGGTAGCTAGGTCGTCAGTTTATGCGCCCCTTGGACCAATCTCAGTTAATATGTGTCATAACTAGAACCGCTAACGCCTCTTTGTAATATATTGCATACACCGTATATAGTATACGTTTGGTAATATGTGCTACCTAAAAGTCTCGATTAAAAATAATCGAGTCTGGCATCAACCAATCAGCGAGCCTGACCATTGATCCCGTTAGTCACCTCTTACAACACGCACAGTCGCCTATTACGGCAAGCATGGGTTGCTGAAGACTTATTCTCAACCCGAATCTTCAGGTCCCATTGTATTTAGTGAATCTTTACAACAAGTGATATTTACTTTGATCAAATTAGCAGCAACAGTTAAACAACATAACTGAAATATAAATAGTGCACGACCCTTGTTCGATTTACCTTATGGTTTAAGTGAATGAGAAATACCGTATTTCCTCAACTAGGCGCCGTGTGTTTTTTTTCCATAAATTTCGCCTTTCGCCGGCGTCTATTCTGTTTATTGCTGGCTTAGTGACAACTCCCTATCTGACGGAATCCCAACTCTACAGTATCGAGTTATACATGTATGCACATCCAGTTTCTGTAGGTCTGTGTTTCAGGGTGTGAGGAATAATTGAGTGAGTGAGTGAGTGAGTGTGTAAGTGTGTAAGTATTGTTTTACGCCGCTTTTAGCAATATTCCAGCAATATCACGACAGGGGACACCAGAAATGGGCTTCACACATTGTACCCATGTGGGGAATCGAAACCGGGTCCTCGGCGTGACGAGTGAACGCTTTAACAACTAGGCTACCCAACCGCCTCTTATTATCCTAATAGTAACCACATGACATTTTGTGATATTTTATCTCAAATTGGTAGAACTGCTCTATAATTCTATTTTTTTAAAGCCTGTATATGATTGTTGCTAAATGTATAGAACATAAATATACCATATATACCATATCATACCCAAATCATGGCCTGGCTGTCCTGTAGTAGCACCATACCTGATCCATGGCCTGGCTGTCCTAGTGTAGCACCATATGCAAATCATGGACTGGCTGCCCTGGTGTAGCACCATATCCGATACATGGCCTGGCTGTCTTGGTGTAGCATCATACCCAAATCATGGTCTGGCTGTCCTGACGTAGTCTTATATCCAAATCATGACCTGGCTGTCCTGGTGTAGCACCATACCCAAATTCAGGGCCTGGCTGTCCTAGTGTAGCACCATATGCAAATCATGGACTGGCTACCCTGGTGTCGCACCATACCCGATCCATGGCCTGGCTGTCCTGGTGTAGCACCATACCCAAATCATGGCCTGGCTGTCCTGGTGTAGCAACATGCCCTAAACGTTTCTTGTCTGTCCTAGTGTAGCACCATAACCAAATCATGGCCTGGCTGTCCTGGTGTAGCAACATACCCTAAACGTTTCTTGGCTGTCCTAGTAAAGCACCATACCCAAATCATGGCCTGGCTGTCCTGGTGTAGCAACATACCCTAAACGTTTCTTGGCAGTCCTAGTAAAGCACCATACCCAAATCATGGCCTGACTATCCTGGTGTAGCAACATACCCTAACGTTTATTGGCTGTCCTAGTAAAGCACCATACCCAAATCATGGCCTGACTATCCTGGTGTAGCAACATACCCTAAACGTTTATTGGCTGTCCTAGTAAAGCACCATACCCAAATCATGGCCTGACTATCCTGGTGTAGCAACATACCCTAAACGTTTATTGGCTGTCCTAGTAAAGCACCATACCCAAATCATGGCCTGACTATCCTGGTGTAGCAACATACCCTAAACGTTTATTGGCTGTCCTAGTAAAGCACCATACCCAAATCATGGCCTGACTATCCTGGTGTAGCAACATACCCTAAACGTTTATTGGCTGTCCTAGTATAGCACCATACCCAAATCATGGCCTGGCTGTCCTGGTGTAGCAACATACCCTAAACGTTTATTGGCTGTCCTAGTGTAGCACCATACCCAAATCATGGCCTGGCTGTCCTGGTGTAGCAACATACCCTAAACGTTTATTGGCTGTTCTAGTATAGCACCATACCCAAATCATGGCCTGACTATCCTGGTGTAGCAACATACCCTAAACGTTTCTTGGCTGTCCTAGTGTAGCACCATACCCAAATCATGGCCTGGCTGTCCTAGTGTAGCACCATACCCAAATCATGGCCTGGCTGTCCTGGTGTAGCACCATACCCAAATCATGGCCTGGGTGTCCTAGTGTAGCACCATACCCAAATCATGGCCTGGCTGTCCTGGTGATGCACCATTCCAAAAAAGTTGCATGGCAGCCATGGTCACAAGACGCGTATGTAATAATAGATAATGATATCGCAAGGAGATATAAAATTAAGAAAAGACGTGGATGGCGACTGGACAAACAGTCATCTCTCATTAATTCAATCCATGTGTGTGTTACATAGAAGATAAAATCCTCGCTGCTGCAAATGACTTTTGTAAAGAATTTGGATGATAATGACATTAATGCGGCAGTAAGCAACTTGTCTGAAGTTATTTGTAAATGTGCTATTTTAAGTGGTATGAAATCAAATAAGGGGTCGCTCCCCTAGTCAGCCCAAGTGGTGGGACCATGAATGTGAGATTCTCAAAGGTGAAAAATATAAGTGTTTAGACAAGTTTAGATTATCTGGTTCTAACATTAACTAAGTAATAGTAATATGTTGGTGACATAACCCATTTCCTTAGAATTTGTAGGGAAAGGTTGCAGGATTGTTGATGATTATAGTAGATATCTTCTTAATGATTGTAATTGTTGTTTGTAACTTAAAATTGTTGTGACTTGATTATATAGCCTGCAACCTCGGGGTATCGCGGTACTTGTCATGTACGCTGAACGGAACAAAATGCACTCACTAACCTTTATGTTTATTCGTGTTCTCTGTATCAGATATCATTCATGTTATCAAACAATGCATATTTTACTGATAAAAGTTCATTATTTACATTAGTAGCTCCGAGTAAAAGCCGGGCCTCGCGCTCAGTGTGACAAGGGAGAGAACTCCATCGTATCGCGGTACAGAGAAAACTTGTGTATGGAGGTCCGAATTGGACAAAAAGAGGACAAAATTCTACCAACCACTTGGTATGATCATGCCAGACATCAGTGATTTGTCCAAACAAGTGCAAAGACAGCACAAGTAAAATTCTAAATGTGTTATCAGCAATAGGTATTCAATGCATTTTTACCGAAAAGTAAGAGAAAAATATTTTTATAAGTCAACAACAAAATATCAGAAATGATATTCTTAGATTGTTTAAAAAATATTGGATGACAATAGTTTGTCACAAAATGGAAAAATGTTAAAAGTCAACAATAAATATATAAAAAGCACTCCTAGTATGCCCAAAGTATGTATTTATCTTTTGGTTACCAGCGAAGAACGTATTTCTAAGTTTGGCATTATGGCCCTTGTGATCTCCCAATAGATTCTGGGCACAGAGCGGGAAAAAATGTGCGGACTTCCGTTACCTCATTAGTCGCCATAAATATGCAGATGGTTCAGGTCGATAGAGAAAGTCTACTTGGGGAACTGCGGGTTATATCGTTGGCCATTGATAGATGGGGGTAAGGCAATATTACAACAGATGCCAGAAATATGTATCAACGCATTAATAACTCCTTACTTACAGCAGACGGAACATTCCGCGGAAATTGAAATTGTTTACGAAGTGAGCACTTCCTGGTTACCGATTTGCATTAATAGACAGCCGCTAAGAGGCGTGTCCCGCGTGAACTATCGGAAATCACAAATGCCGCGATACGATGAATGCCGCGGTACCATGGGGTCCGAGTACATGTACTCTGGGCTGGAGGCCTTTATTACAGAATAAAAGAGTCTTGAGTCTTGAGTCAAATTCCTCGCTGTGTGGTTACGAAATAAGAGTGTTAAGACAAAAGGCATGTGTTTGTATTGCTGCACATACAGCCTGTCTGCCTTGGTGCAGCATCATACCGGAGTCGTCGCGCGCCTGGCTGTCCTGGTGTTGTATCGTACACGAATATTCACCTGGCTGTCCTGGAGTAGTATCAAACCCGAACCCTGGCCTGGCTGTCCTGGTGCAGCATCAAACCGGAGTCGTCGCGCGCCTGGCTGTCCTGGTGTGGCATCGTTCCCGAACAATAACCTGACTGTCCTGGTGTAGTATTAAACCCGAACCCTGGCCTGGCTGTCCTGGTGCAGCATCATTCCCGAGTCGTCGCCTGACTAGTGTAGCAACAAACCCGAACCATGGTCTGGCTGTACTGGTGTGTCATTATACCCGAACCATTCCTGGCTATACCGGTGTAGCAACATACCCGAACTGTGGTCTGGCTGTCCTAGTGTAGCATCATACTCGCACCATGGTCTGACTGTTCTGGTGTAGTAATGAGCCAATTACATTCGTGGTCGTGCGGTAGAGTGGCAGAGTAGAATGGGTCTTCAGCAACCCATGCTTGCCGTAAAAGGTGACTATGCTTGTCGTAAAAGGCCACTAACGGGATCGGGAGGTCAGGCTCGCTGTCTTGGTTGATGCATGTCATCGATCCCAATTGCGTGGATCGATGCTCATGATATTAATCACTGGATTGTCTGGTCCAGACTCGATTATTTATTTTACGCTGTCATATAGCTGGAATATTGCTGAGTGCGGCGTTAAACAATAAACAAACAAACAAACAAACTTTACAACTTAGTTATTGTTGACAGATCGCTAGCAACACGCCCAGATATAACGATTATAAGTTAACAATTTCAAAGGTTGATCCTTAATTGTGACATATGACAAATGACATGCAATCGGTACGTCATATAGCTGGAATATTGCTGAGTGCGGCGTTAAATTACAAACCAAACCAAACCTTTACACACTCCCCGACTACCGGCTGTATTAACATCCATATCTTCAATTTATGAACACGGGTCATGGTACATCGAACATATAACAAACATTAAAATTCAATATTTTGATTCATTTAATGTTTCACTCAAATTAAATTCTAACATGCTGAAAATTATCTGGACCGAAGACAACGTTAATCTTACAACACAATGTTAAGGCCTACACAACGAGGCCGTATGTGTCAGCGTGGAGCCATTTACATTGCTAAGCAGAGTTAGACTTCGGAAAGCCTCCGCCCCCTCTACTTGGTGTGTTTGCAGCACGTATCAGTCGGGGAGCTGAAAGACAGAACAATACACAATAAACTACGGTTATAACGAATTTAAAGGGACCACTAGTTTTAGTTCGCTTAAACCATAGTTCGTTAAAAGCATATATACAGCATAACTACAGCACATTTTAGGGACAAAAAAAGTAAGTTCGTTATATCCGTCAGTTCGTTATATAAGGTGTTCGTTATAAACGTATTACTACATTTTCTTACAGCCTTGGAAAACCTCCATCAAATTCACGGATTTCAACTATCACCCGTGAGGCAAAATCGTGACAGTTTATTAAACGATGCAGAAATATTTACACACCTGGTGGTTGTCGTGGTGGCGGTTGCTGTGGTGGTGGTCGTGGAGGAGGGGCTGATCCCTTGTTTCCGATGGGCACATATTGTCCTGCAACGGAAAACAGTTAAGGTTTAAATTCAACTTATGCTGTAAGGCGTACTTTTTTATTGTGTGCGTTCCGAAAACATGTTTCAGCTTTATCTTCGGGGACGTTATTTTGTGAGGGAAGTGTCTAGTAAGTTGTTCGCCAAAGATGTGGCTTGGCTACAGAGATAAAAGCAGTGGTGGAACGTGGAGAGATATGACAATCAGTATTAGGAGAAAAGGTACGGATAATCGACCCGAGCATTGTGAGAATTTTTGCGGGAAATACCAAACTTAACCCACCTGTTCGTAAAATGGACTTTATTCAGGGTGTCGTCATTATTAAAATGTGGTTAAACATTTTTTAAAGCTTGTACATATTTTAATCAACATCCTTTGAAAGGCTGCACATAATGTTGATAATTCGTATAAGAAATAAACGACTCATGGCTTATTCTACCTGCAGTGTTTTATTATTATACGATGAACTCCAACTCGTCGTTTATTTCTAAAGTATTGCCACTTCAAGCAATGTTTGACTTTGCTTCCTTGTAAACGTTCCACAATTTGGATATTTCTGTAGCACTTCCCAAAAATGTATCTAAAATTTCATTTTTTTAACAGGTGGGCATCGTTGAGAAAGGATTTTTAGTTTTAGTTTTACACCAAATCACGTTTTTGCACGGTCACCGTGGCTTCAGTGATGCCACTTGAAATGGAAGTTTAACCTTGCGTTAATGATAATTCACGTCTAAATCTTGGGCGTGTGTGTGTGTGTGTGTGTGTGTGTGTGTGTGTGTGTGTGTGTGTGTGTGTGTGTGTGTGTGTGCGCGCGCGCATGCGTGTCTGCCTGCATACGCACGTGTGTGTGTGTGTGTGTGTGTGTGTGTGTGTGTGTGTGTGTGTGTGTGTGCCGGTTGTATAGTGCTAGCCCACTGATATATACCATGCCGCAGTTTAACATGGATACCACACTCAGACACAGTATACTCAGAGCGGGCGAGTCCTTGTTTTATCCTCTAATGCCGAGCTTCAGGCAGGGTAACAAGTAGAATCTTTTAACGTCTCATTACAATCTCAAGTCTCCTTTACAAATGTGTTTACCTACTAAAGAAAAACCCATAACAAATAATCCCCGCCAAGTCAGTTTTGAGACAGGTTATGAAAATGTAGAATGCAAAGCAAATGTAGACCTTGTCTGACCGCTTATGTGTCCTTAACTGTTATATTCAGCCCCCGTGTTGGCTTGTGTGTTTGTTCGAGTACTCAGCTGTGAATATATAACGGTAATAACAATACAGTAAACACGGGCTGTCTTCGCCAGTGACATTTTATTACACTCGAGATTAATAACACGTATGCCTGGTTCCCTGGGTATGCTGCGCTGGCGCCGCTCCACTCAGGAAAATATCATTATTGTCAGGTCACTCGATGAGAAATGTTATATAGCACGAAGATACAAATATCCTTTATGTATCCTCATGAAAGAGACATACTGTGTTTTCAATGTAGATTTAGGTTACCTGTAGATATAACCGCGCTTAATTGATTTGGAACTGAATGCGCAACGTGAGGTTAAAATGCTAAATTTAGCGGGGTTAAATCTACAAGGTAACCTTGCTCTACATTGAAAACACAGTATGTTTATCTCCATTCTACCATGACTAAATAAAACGCGAATTGTTTGGTGTTAGCAAATATATTGAGTGAAGCGGCATGGGTTTAGTCCAGTGTTTTGAGTGGGTTGTCGTTCTGAATTACGGAATCACCGACAAACAGCCTTTGAAATAAATATGGCGCTGTTTTTTCACAAGCAGTTTGTTTCCAACGTAATACTTCACTCGAACATATGGCAAGCATTGAAAGCATAAAAGCACGCAACTTGCAAAGCTAACATGAGGTGGGCACCCCTTAGGAAATCTAAGCAAGCTTTGCAAAGCTTTCGTTCTACACCGCACATCATTATGACGTCATATCGCTCATTGTGACGCAAACCATATGACGTCACAGTCATGTATAGAAAAGCGCTAAATACAAAGCTCTTTGTAGTTCCCAATACATTGATTCTCTTTGAAGATTTATATTGTGTTTTCTGCACCAAATGTATTGCCACACATCCTTTGAATATTGTAGTAACCGCGACTTTGCATTTTGTAACGTATAATTGTACATGAAATTATTTAAATATGCCTACCGACAATGGCTGAATAAAAGTACTATCAGCTCATCCGGTGATGCGGCCGTCAAATAGTCTGTTTCAATCAGAGGGGGTCTATTGTGACCAATCAGAATCGAGTAATTTCCAAATTCATGGTAGAATACACACTAATTTCGAGTAAAAAGCACATTGTGAATACATTGAGAGGTGTATGTGTTTCAACAGGCAAGAGTATCACACGTAGACACAGGTGGCCCAGTGGTCTAAGGCGCCGCGATTCGCTGTGCAGAGTTGCGTCCCTTAGGCACGCCAGAAACCTATGATTGTGGGTTCGAATCCCGGTTCGCCCCGATTATGTTTCTAGGTTTGTCAGCACCATACCGTGCTCGTGGGTTTCACCGAAGTGGTAAACGTCTGAGACCTGCATCACTTCGGGCTTTCCTCCCACATTAAGCTGACACGCCGTGATATAACTGGAATACTGTTAAAAGTGGCGTTAAACCCAACTCACTCACTCACTCAGGTTATATTTCATTATAGTTGGTTTATGCCATCATTGCATGACATGTTACAATGAAGATATGCTACACTAGATACGCATAATGTATTCTATAAATATAGTTCACAAACATTGACATGCATGGTGTCAATGCCGGTATGTCTCTGACGGTTCTCACAGTTAACGCTCCTTCTCAAGTAGTGCATCTCCAACACAATAAACCTGACCTGCCTGTCTTGCTGTCTATACATGTCATACCACCATTACTCTAATAACTGCAACCCCGGGCGTGGCAAGAAATCATTATGTGATGCACATAACTTCAGCAAATTATATATAGATAGATAGATAGCTAGATAGCTAGCTAGCTAGCTAGATAGATAGATAGATAGATAGATAGATAGATAGATAGATAGATACGATAATGTTTAGTTTAGTAATCAGTTCTAACTGAACATGGTTCAAGTTTTTTATACGTAGCTAACACTTGGTGAGCGCAGGTCAGTACTGTTTTTTACAGCTGTCCTCAACCTTTATCCCTTAAATAAACGCAAGTTAAAACAACAAGAAATTTCAAATTGCACTGCGATTCGCCTTCCTGCGATTAACTAAAACTAAATAGTCGCCTGCATGGGAAGAGTGAGTGAGTGAGTGAGTATGGTTTTAGGCCGCTTTTAGCAATATTCAAGCAATATCACGGCGGGGGACACCAGAAATGGCCTTCACACATTGTACCCATGTCGGGAATCGAACCCGGGTCTTCGGCGTGACGAGCGAACGAACGCTTCCACCACTAGGCTACCCGACTACCCCGTGCATGGGAAGACCCCAAATTGACAATGTGTACCGTATTTCCTCTATTAGACACAGGGTATCCAATACACGCCGAGTCATATGCTCTGCCCCCGAAAGAGAAGCCGCTCCTGTTTTAGAAATTAAATTAATGAATGCCAATTGAAAGATAACAGTTTCCTATTTTATGCTGTGACGTGTTGGTGATTACTAATGACCATTTCTTGCAATTGTACCATCTGTATGGCTGTAGAGTTGGGATTCCGTCAGATAAGGAGTTGTCACTAAGCCAGCAATAAACAGAATAGACGCCGGCGAAAGGCGAAATTTATGGGAAAAAAACATTCGGCGCCTAGTTGAGGAAATACGGTATTTCTCATTCACTTAAACCATAAGGCAAATCGAACTATTTATATTTCAGTTTATGTTGTTTAACTGTTGCCGCTAATTTGATCAAAGTATATATCACTTGTTGTAAAGATTCATTAAATACAATGGGACCTGAAGATTCGGGTTGAGAATAAGTCTTCAGCAACCCATGCTTGCCGTAATAGGCGACTATGCGTGTTGTAAGAGGCGACTGACGGGATCAATGGTCAGGCTCGCTGATTTGGTTGATGCCAGACTCGATTATTTACCGACCGCTGTCACATTGATGGAATATTGCCGAGAGCGGCGTTAAACAAACAAACAAACATGACAAAAATACATTTGCGGTACATGATACATGATACATGGGCGGTGATGGTAGAGTTGACATATATCGACACAACAAAAGATTTTTAGGTAGCACATATTACCAAACGTACTATACACGGTGTATGCAATATATTACAAAGAGGCGTTAGCGGTTCTAGTTATGACACATATTAACTGAGATTAGTCCAAGAGGCGCATAAACTGACCACCTACCTCTACCTGACATCCTGACGCTCGGCTCAGTGTCGATCTGAGTCGATGATTGCCGATCCCCAGGCAGATGACGTCAGCTGTATGGCGTGGAGCTATTTTTAGCATACTGGGGATTCCCAGCTCTTTTCTGGATGGGAACAAATTCACGCGAGAGGTTCGCGTGTGTCTTTATTCTGTGAAATGGGACAATGCACGATGCTGAATTAATTGCTGTCACCGGCTTGGGCTCAAGATGATTCACAAGTTATTTTTTACCACTTGTTTGAGATTATCTAGTTTCTTTATCCAAATATCGAGTTATACATGTATGCACATTCAGTTTCTGTAGGTCTGTGTTTCAGGGTGTGAGGAATAATTGAACCACGGGATCTTGTTATCTTGAGTGAGTGAGTGAGTGAGTATGGTTTTACGCCGCTTTTAGCAATATTCCAGCAATATCACGGCTGGGGACACCAGAAATGGCCTTCACACATTGTACCCATGTCAGGAATCGAACCCGGGTCCTCGGTGTGACGAGTGAACGCTTTCACCACTAGGCTTCCCGACCGCCCCTTATTATCCTGAAAGTAACCACATGTCATTTTGTGATATTAAATCTCAAATTGGTAAAACTGTTTTATAATTCTATTTTTTCTAAAGCCTGTATATGATTGTTGCAAAATGTATAGAACATATATATATATATATATATATATATATACCATACCATACCCAAATCATGGCCTGGCTGTCCTGGTGTAGCACCATACCCGAAACGTTGCCTGGCCATCCTAGTTTAGCAGCATACCCAAATCATGGTCTGGCAACCCTGGTCTGATCCGATCCATGACCTGACTGTCCTGGTGTAGCACCATATCCGATCCATGGCCTGGCTGTCCTGGTGTAGCACCATACCTGATCCATGACCTGGCTGTCCTGGTGTAGCACCATATCCGATCCATGGCCTGGCTGTCCTAGTGTAGCACCATACCCGATCCATGGCCTGGCTGTCCTGGTGTAGCACCATACCCGATCCATGGCCTGGCTGTCCTGGTGTAGCACCATATCTGATCCATGACCTGGCTGTCCTGGTGTAGCACCATACCCAAATCATGGCCTGGCTGTCCTAGTGTAGCACCATACCCAAATCATGGCCTGGCTGCCCTGATATAGCACCGAACCCAAATCATGGCCTGGCTGTCCTAGTGTAGCACCATACCCAAATCACGGCCTGGCTGTCCTGGTGTAGCACCATACCCTAAACGTTTCCTGACTGTCCTGGTGTAGCACCATACCCAAATCATGGCCTGGCTGCCCTGGTGTAGCACCATACCCTTAACGTTTCCTGGCTGTCCTGGTGTAGCACCATACCCTAAACGTTTCCTGTCTGCCCCGATATAGCACCATACCCAAATCATGGCCTGGCTGTCCTAGTGTAGCACCATACCCAAATCATGGCCTGGCTGCCCTGATATAGCACCGAACCCAAATCATGGCCTGGCTGTCCTAGTGTAGCACCATACCCAAATCACGGCCTGGCTGTCCTTGTTGAGCACCATACCCTAAACGTTTCCTGACTGTCCTGGTGTAGCACCATACCCAAATCATGGCCTGGCTGCCCTGGTGTAGCACCATACCCTAAACGTTTCCTGGCTGTCCTGGTGTAGCACCATACCCTAAACGTTTCCTGTCTGCCCTGATATAGCACCATACCCAAATCATGGCCTGGCTGTCCTAGTGTAGCACCATACCCAAATCATGGCCTGGCTGTCCTGGTGTAGCACCATACCTAAACCATGGCCTGGCTGTCCTAGTATAGCACCATACCCGATCCATGGCCTGGCTGTCCTAGTATAACACCATACCCGATCCATGGCCTGGCTGTCCTTGTGTAGCACCATACCCAAATCATGTCCTGGCTGTCCTGGTGTGTAATTATCCCTAAACCCTTGCCGCGTTTTTGAACCGCGTTTTTGAACCGCGTTTCTCACATAAAACTGTGTATATCATGCCTTCAAACATGCCCACCGACAACGAATGAGAAAGAATTCTTGAACGTTTCATTAAATATCAGCCTCGGCGGTGATGCATTGTCAAACCAGCTGTGTCAATCAAAGATAGTTACTGTAAATCTCCGATTAACCAATCAGAATCAAGTACATGTATTTTTCCAAATTCATGGTGGAAAATCGATAAAAGTAATCTGTAAGTAAAAACAACTCCGCACGTTCCCTCCGCGCAGTCATAATTAAAATTACTAATGAACATCCGCTGATGGTGAGTTGGAATCCCAGATTTGACTCTGTTATCATACAGCACAGCATGCCCGTGAGTGAGTGAGTTGTGAACGCCGCTTTTAACATTATTCCAGTCATATCACGGCGTAAAGCCCGAAGTGATGCAGGTCTCAGACGTTTACCACTTCGGTGAAACCCACGAGTACGGGTATGGTGCTGACAAACCTAGAAACATAATCGGGGCGAACCGGGATTCGAACCCTCAATCATAGGTTTCTGGCATGCCCAAGGGACGCAACTATGCACAGCGAATTGCGGCGTCTTAGACGACTGGGCCATCGGTGCCCCCAACATGCTCGTGTGTTTCACTAAAGTGGTATCAGTCTTGACGTAAAACCTGAACCAAACTAATTTACTCACCGAATACCGACTGTAATATAATAACATCCACATCTTCAATTTATGTTCACGTGTCCTGATACAAAAATACATGACACAAAAATATTCAATTTTGATCATTTATTGCTTTAAGCAGAGTAGGATGTGCCATGCAGAGTTTTGTCTTGAATTTCAATTTGTCCGACGGCAACTTTATGCTATCAACTCTTATGCTTATGCACGCACAACGAGGTCGAATATGTCTACACAGCGGTGCCATGTTTTGACATTTACATTGCTAAGGGGATGAAAGTCTTCGGAAAGCCGCTGTCTCAGCTGAATGGATGGAAATTTAAGCAGGTTTTTGAACTGGAGCTAAAAGAAAGAAAAACATTTTTACATTCATGGAAAAAACATCAAACATATAGATTTTTCGTAATGCAAGGTCGTGATAGTTATATGACTGATAGGGAAAAATTCACATACGTTTTGGGCGTGGTTTATCTGAGCGTGGTTTAGGGCAAGGAAGAGGGGGTGGTATCGGGTTTCCTCGTTCAGGTATATTTCCATGTTGTCCTGCAACAGAAAACCCTTGTATGCTTGGGTGGCCAAGTTCATATATAACTTATGCGGTAAAGCATTCCTCTGTATTACTTTATGAAAACTGTAGGTCAGCGCTGAAATTTATTTTTGTAAATTTGAAAAAAACGACAGAACGCGTGAAATCATTATTACACACGTTCTCGCTTACTTTTAAAATATGCCACATATTTTATGTATTATGGATTGAGAAATCTCATCTTGAAAATATATATTACTTTGTGGCCTATTGGCCCACTCGCAGGGGGAACCACCCGTGACGTTGGGGCTACAAGTTTCATCTTCTGACCGCACAAGAAGAGTTTTACGTTTTATTTGAATCAAGTTTCCCTACAGATTTGTTACCTGCTGGAGAAAAAATATCCTATCAGGTCAATATTTAAAAAAGTCATGGGACCCGTGAAGATCCGGGGTAAAAAAGATCTTCCGCAACCCATGCTTGTTGTAAAAGGCGACTACGCTTGTCGTAGGAGGCGACTATATAACGCTGACTCGCTGACTTCTTTGATGCATGTCATCGTATCCCAGTTGCGTGGATCGATGCTCATGCTGTCAATCACTGGATTGTCTTATGCAGCATATTATTATTAAACAACCGCCATACAGCTGAATGAGGTACAATAAACTAGTGCTAAGCATAGCGGAGTTATGCCCCCTTTTCCTTGTACGTGTGTAACCTCTCTGTCGCCTTTTGACGTCATATATAGAGAAAAATCAGTTTTCGTCATTTACGGCATGCTATGTTTGGCATTGAACATATGTCGTTATACATACGCCTATAACTCTATTTGATATATAGTTATGTCGTTCGGATATTAGGCAGTATTTTGTTCGCTGACAGTTTCCATAAAGCTTTGAAATAAACAAAATCGTCGCACAGTACTTCTATCGGTGTACGATAAAAAGCGGAGAAATTTACTGTTTTTCAACGCAGAATAAATTCTTGGACAACACTTAGAAGTGTATTTTTTAAAACCGGTTTAATATTCGCAGTTTACTTTACACCATCAAATAGGAAATTTAATATTCTCCACCTCTGCGTAATTTTATAGCCAGGGGAATATCCAGCACCGCGTGAGCGCAATTCTCGCACAACCTTCACTTTTCCGATCTTAGGAAAATGTGCGTCAGAAAAAAAACCTCGGCATCCAGAGGTTTTAAACAACAAACAAACAAAAATAAGTCATGGGAGCCTGTAACTTGCAAAAACAGTGTAGCTTTGCTCGGGTCATGTGTTATAAATGGGTCAGGTCTCTTATATCCGACTCCAGTCATGCCGTACATGCGAGAGCCGCATGTGGTGACGAATGCGGTAGCCCGTTCGCTTCGTGTTTCAACGGTAGCTAGCTGACATGTTGTGCGCATGCGCTAGATTTCTATAGTCTGTTTCTGCATGGGCTTTCTACTTGTTGATGTTCTCTTCGGTGCCTTCGACATCGGTATAGTCCATTTCGGAAAACATACAGTTTCGCGCGCTTGCATGGGGGATGGATGCATCAAGCTGCCTGTAGAACGTATTGCATTGACACAAATATTTATGCATTCAGGTCCGGGCTAGTGGTTCTAGTTATTACATATATTAACTGAGACGGGTCCACCTGATAAACCGACCACTTACCTCTACCAGACATCCTGACGTTCAGTTCAGCCCAGTCTCGCCAGAACTGTCGTGTTGATAAGGGCCGACTGAAGCCGATTTCCGGGGATGGTGCGGTCCATTCGTGACCAACTCGTGTTATTCCGGGAAATCTTTTTGCCTGCACGGAAAGTGGCGAGTGATGACGAATGGGTGCGGGACTATTTTTAGCATACTGGGGATTTCCTGCTTTTTTAAAATGGGTTCACATTTGAGCGAGCTATGTCAGTGTCTTTATTAGTTAAATGGGAGATATACCCTGACGGGGAAACATACGCGGGTCAGAAAAATAATGGATTGTTTAAACAATAGGGTGACGTCACAGATGTTTTAATCCCTATTTATGTTATCAAAAATAATATTTATTGATATCACTGATTTTCAGATAACAATAAAGAAAATGAATACCTTGCCATTAATAAATATATTTAGTGTATGTTTGTTTGTTCGTTGTTTAACGCCGCACTCAGCAATAACCCAGTTTTATGACGGCGGTCTGTAAATAATCGAGTATGGACCAGACAATCTAGTGATTGGCATCATGAGCTTCGATCCGCGTAATTGGATTTCGCTGACATGCATCAACCAAGTCAGCGAGCCTGACCACCCTACCCCGTTAGTCGCCTCTTACGACAAGCATAGTCGCCTTTTACGGCAAGCATGGGTTGCTGAAGACCTATTCTACCCCGGATCTTCACGAACAACCGTTTCTCCCCCGAGACCAGGGCGGAAATTGGTAGATATGCGAAGGAGAATGGCAACACTCGTGCGGCCAAATATTTCAGCAGCTTGCTTAATGTTGACCTTGGAGAGAGTTCTGTGAGGGTGATGAAAAAGGCGTACTTGTCTGCGAAGAAAGAAGACAAAACTGCTGATATCAAAGGACTGGTGCATCAGAGTGAGTGAGTGAGTGAGTGAGTGAGTGAGTGAGTGAGTGAGTGAGTGAGTGAGTGAGTGAGTGAGTGAGTGAGTGAGTGAGTGAGTGAGTGAGTGAGTGAGTGAGTGAGTGAGTGAGTGAGTGAGTGAGTGAGTGAGTGAGTGAGTGAGTGAGTGAGTGAGTGAGTGAGTGAGTGAGTGAGTGAGTGAGTGAGTGAGTGAGTGAGTGAGTGAGTGAGTGAGTGAGTGAGTGAGTGAGTGAGTGAGTGAGTGAGTGAGTGAGTGAGTGAGTGAGTGAGTGAGTGAGTGAGTGAGTGAGTGAGTGAGTGAGTGAGTGAGTGAGTGAGTGAGTGAGTGAGTGAGTGAGTGAGTGAGTGAGTGAGTGAGTGAGTGAGTGAGTGAGTGAGTGAGGTTTTACGCCGCTTTTAACAATATTCCAGCAATATCACGGCGGGGGACACCAGAAATGGGCTTCACACATTGTACCCATGTCGGGAATCGAACCCGGGTCTTCGGCGTGACGAGCGAACGCTTTAACCACTAGGCTACCCGACAGCCCCTGCCGCATCAGAAAATAAGGCGACCTTTGATGCTTGGTGAACTTGATGACCTGTTGAAGGATCACGGGATTGCTATTCGCGATGCTGGGGGTATGACCAATAGAAACATTGTCTTGGGAACTCCTCGAGGCATCGTTTTGCATGAAAACAGGTCGCTTCTCTCTGAAAACGATGGAACAATTTCTCTGACAAAGGCTTGGGCCGATTCATTCCTGATTCGACTTGGTTTCCTGGAGCATAAAAGAACGAAAACAGACATGTGTCATCTGACCTTGATCATGAAAAGCAAGAGTTCATTCGTTCATTGGGTCTACGGAGTGTTCTGTAAGCAGCTGCCTATGTGGCGGGTTTGTGGACTATTATGGACATTGATTAACAATGTGTAGTTAAGGAAACAGGATGTGAGAGATTATCTATTTAATAACATACTTGTTGCTTTGACAATGTGTGAAATAAAAGAAGTTAGACTCCTTGCGTCTTTTGTTTGTAAATATGTTGTTTGTCTGCCAACAGAATAGCGTGATACCATTGCGAGTGTGTCACTGGCAGGTTTCGCTGTATACTTTCCCAGTTTTACAGTTTTCAAACACGTCAATTGACAAGCATCTTCCCGAGGCAAGTGATTTAACTGACTATAAAAGTCCAGTTTCCACCCTTGCCGAACTAGGCTGGTATTATGGAGTAACATTTTGGCTGGACTAACGAGTCTATGCATAGTCCAATCAAAATCGCGCACCGAAATCGAAATCCGGTTCGTAAAGTGTCATGCAGATTTCGATCGACTACAGCATTTGCAAAACATTTGTACCGCTAACTCGTTGTCAACAGATATTTTCTAAATCTATTCATGTTTTTATCAAGGTGCTCACGTGATTTGATGCATTTCGCGATGTAAGACTCGTTTATCACAATATAGATCTTGATTATCGATCAGATCGTCTTGACTGGTCGCCACCGTTTTGTTTGAATCAAATGCAAGTGATACGAGAGGTTGAATCTGATTGGTCAGTAGGAGAGGCATAGAAAGGACATAACTCGCTATAGCCACTGGTGGCGCTACGATCGAGCCCAGGATTTCCAGCCTAGTTCGGCAAGGGTGGAAACTTGACTTTTAAAGTCAGTTAACTCTCTTGCCTCGGGAAGATGGTCTAACGAGTCTGTGAGTCCAATGAAAATCACCTAACGAAATCGACATCCGGTTCGTAAAATGCCGCGCAGATTTCGATAGATTGCAGTGTACTGCCAACTCAGCATCTACAGATATTTTCCAAATCATTTCATGATTTTAGTCAAGGTGCTCAAGTGATTTGATGGACTTTGCGAAGTAAGACCAATTTTATTACAACTGATTATCGATCAGATCGTCCGGGCTGGGAACCGCCATTTTGTTGGGAGCACACTCGAGTACTATGAGGAGTGGAATCTGAATGTTCAATAGGAGGGTGAGTGAGTGAGTGAGTTCGGTTTAACGCCGCTTTTAACAGTATTCCGGTTATATCGCGGTGTGTCAGCTTAATGTGGGAGGAAAGCCCGAAGTGATGCAGGTCTCAGACGTTTACCACTTCGGTGAAACCCACGACCACGGGTATGGTGCTGATAAACCTAGAAACATAATCGAGGCGAACCGGGATTCGAACCCACAATCATAGGTTTCTGACGTGCCCAAGGGACGCAACTCTGCACAGCGAATCGCGTCGCCTTTGACTACTGGGCCACCCGTGCCCCCTCAATAGGAGGGACATTGAAAGGACAACTTGTATTAGCCACTGGTGGCGCTGGGATCAAGCCCAGGTATTCCAGCCAAGTTCGGTAAGCGTGGAAACTGGTCTTTTACAGTCAGTTAACTCGCTTGCCTTGTCTAGATGGATAAGTCTTTAGTCCACCGTGACAAACAGAAAGTCCGGGCGGAACTTCTCATTCGCGTCTTTTTTGACGATTCTATCCACTTTCAAACT
Source organism: Haliotis rufescens (assembly GCF_023055435.1). Lineage (NCBI taxonomy): Eukaryota > Metazoa > Mollusca > Gastropoda > Lepetellida > Haliotidae > Haliotis > Haliotis rufescens. The sequence goes on along the minus strand of NW_025963846.1, from coordinate 26,001,995 downwards.
GTTCCACATCACTAGTCTTTACCTATGGTATGGTACCTTAAATGTGTGATATATCAAATAAAAATAGACTAAACAAAGAACGTGTGAAATATGTAATGTAGTGTGTGTTGTTTTATTTGACACAGCAAACGTTTTTTTTAGGAACATCAGAGCCATTACCATTTCACGTCAACGACATTCATTCAAGTTTGCAGAACAAATATTCAGGAACATTTATGAGAACAATCATTCTCGCTGCACCCTGTACTCGATAGAAATGTCCACTATAAATGTGTAATTAATATGTACATCACATCAAAACAATGGCCTGACTGTCCTGGTGTAGCATCATGTCCGAACCATGACCTGCTTGTATTGGCGTAGCAAACCTGAATCACGGCCTGGCTGTCCTGGTGTAGCATTATGCCCGAATCACGACCTGCTTGTATTGGTGTAGCAAACCCGAATCACGACCTGGCTGTCCTGGTGTAGCATTATGTCCGAATCACGACCTGTCTGTTCTGGTGTAGCAAACCTGAATCACAACCTGGCTGTCCTGGTGTAGCATTATGTCCGAATCACGACCTGTCTGTCCTGGTGTAGCAAACCTGAATCACGGCCTGGCTGTCCTGGTGTAGCATTATGCCCGAATCACGACCTGCTTGTATTGGTGTAGCAAACCCGAATCACAACCTGGCTGTCCTGGTGTAGCATTATGTCCGAATCACGGCCTGTCTGTTCTGGTGTAGCAAACCTGAATCACGGCCTGGCTGTCCTGGTGTAGCATTATGTCCGAATAACGACCTGTCTGTTCTGGTGTAGTAAACCCTGGATCACGGCCTGCCCGTATCACGACCTGTCTGTCCTGGTGTAGCAAACCTGAATCACGGCCTGTCTGTTCTGGTGTAGCAAACCTGAATCACGGCCTGGCTGTCCTGGTGTAGCAAACCTGAATCACGGCCTGTCTGTTCTGGTGTAGCAAACCCGAATCATGACCTGTCTGTTCTGGTGTAGAAAACCTGAATCACGACCTGTCTGTCCTGGTGTAGCAAACACGAATCACGACCTGTCTGTCCTGGTGTAGCAAACCTGAATCACGGCCTGTCTGTCGTGGTGTAGCAAATCTGAATCACGGCCTGTCTGTCCTGGTGTAGCAAACCTGAATCACGGCCTGTCTGTCCTGGTGTAGCAAATCTGAATCACGGCCTGTCTGTCCTGGTGTAGCAAACCTGAATCACGGCCTGGCTGTCCTGGTGTAGCATTATGCCCGAATCACGACCTGCTTGTATTGGTGTAGCAAACCCGAATCACAACCTGGCTGTCCTGGTGTAGCAAATCTGAATCACGGCCTGTCTGTCCTGGTGTAGCAAACCTGAATCACGGCCTGGCTGTCCTGGTGTAGCATTATGCCCGAATCACGACCTGCTTGTATTGGTGTAGCAAACCCGAATCACAACCTGGCTGTCCTGGTGTAGCATTATGTCCGAATCACGACCTGTCTGTTCTGGTGTAAACCCTGGATCACGGCCTGCCCGTATCACGGCCTGTCTGTTCTGGTGTATCAAACCTGAATCACGGCCTGGCTGTCCTGGTGTAGCATTATGTCCGAATAACGACCTGTCTGTTCTGGTGTAGTAAACCCTGGATCACGGCCTGCCCGTATCACGACCTGTCTGTCCTGGTGTAGCAAACCTGAATCACGGCCTGTCTGTTCTGGTGTAGCAAACCCGAATCATGACCTGTCTGTTCTGGTGTAGCAAACCCGAATCACGACCTGTCTGTCCTGGTGTAGCAAACCTGAATCACGGCCTGTCTGTCCTGGTGTAGCAAATCTGAATCACGGCCTGTCTGTCCTGGTGTAGCAAACCTGAATCACGGCCTGTCTGTCCTGGTGTAGCAAATCTGAATCACGGCCTGTCTGTCCTGGTGTAGCAAACCTGAATCACGGCCTGGCTGTCCTGGTGTAGCAAACCTGAATCACAACCTGGCTGTCCTGGTGTAGCAAACCTGAATCACGACCTGTCTGTTCTGGTGTAGCAAACCAAATAACAACCTGGCTGTCCTGGTGTAGCAAACCTGAATCACGGCCTGGCTGTCCTGGTGTAGCAAACCTGAATCACGACCTGTCTGTTCTGGTGTAGCAAACCTGAATCACGACCTGTCTGTTCTGGTGTAGCAAACCTGAATCACGACCTGTCTGTTCTGGTGTAGCAAACCTGAATCACAAGCTGGCTGTCCTGGTGTAGCAAACCTGAATCACGGCCTGTCTGTTCTGGTGTAGCAAACCCGAATCACGGCCTGTCTGTCCTGGTGTAGCAAACCTGAATCACGACCTGTCTGTCCTGGTGTAGCAAACCTGAATCACAAGCTGGCTGTCCTGGTGTAGCAAACCTGAATCACGGCCTGTCTGTCCTGGTGTAGCAAACCCGAATCACGGCCTGTCTGTCCTGGTGTAGCAAACCTGAATCACGACCTGTCTGTCCTGGTGTAGCAATCCTGAATCACAAGCTGGCTGTCCTGGTGTAGCAAACCTGAATCACGACCTGTCTGTCCTGGTGTAGCAAACCCGAATCACAAGCTGGCTGTCCTGGTGTAGCAAACCTGAATCACGGCCTGTCTGTCCTGGTGTAGCAAACCTGAATCACGGCCTGTCTGTTCTGGTGTAGCAAACCCGAATCACGACCTGTCTGTTCTGGTGTAGCAAACCCGAATCACGGCCTGTCTGTTCTGGTGTAGCAAACCCGAATCACGACCTGTCTGTCCTGGTGTAGCAAACGTGAATCACGACCTGTCTGTTCTGGTGTAGCAAACCCGAATCATGACCTGTCTGTCCTGGTGTAGCAAACCCGAATCACGACCTGTCTGTCCTGGTGTAGCAAATCTGAATCACGGCCTGTCTGTTCTGGTGTAGCAAACCTGAATCACGGCCTGTCTGTCCTGGTGTAGCAAACCCGAATCACGGCCTGTCTGTCCTGGTGTAGCAAACCCGAATCACGACCTGTCTGTCCTGGTGTAGCAAACCCGAATCACGGCCTGTCTGTCCTGGTGTAGCAAACCCGAATCACGACCTGTCTGTCCTGGTGTAGCATTATGCCCGAATCACGACCTGCTTGTAGCAAACCCGAATCACAACCTGGCTGTCCTGGTGTAGCAAACCTGAATCACGGCCTGTCTGTTCTGGTGTAGCAAACCTGAATCACGACCTGGCTGTCCTGGTGTAGCAAACCTGAATAACAACCTGTCTGTCCTGGTGTAGCAAACCCGAATCACGACCTGTCTGTCCTGGTGTAGCAAACCTGAATCACGACCTTGCTGTCCTGGTGTAGCAAACCCGAATCACAAGCTGGCTGTCCTGGTGTAGCAAACCTGAATCACGGCCTGTCTGTTCTGGTGTAGCAAACCTGAATAACAACCTCTCTGTCCTGGTGTAGCAAACCCGAATCACGACCTGTCTGTCCTGGTGTAGCAAACCCGAATCACGACCTGTCTGTCCTGGTGTAGCAAACCCGAATCACGACCTGTCTGTCCTGGTGTAGCAAACCTGAAATCACGGCCTGTCTGTCCTGGTGTAGCAAACCTGAATCACGACCTGTCTGTCCTGGTGTAGCAAACCCGAATCACGGCCTGTCTGTCCTGGTGTAGCAAACCCGAATCACGACCTGTCTGTCCTGGTGTAGCAAACCTGAATCACGGCCTGTCTGTCCTGGTGTAGCAAACCCGAATCACGACCTGTCTGTCCTGGTGTAGCAAACCCGAATCACGGCCTGTCTGTCCTGGTGTAGCAAATCTGAATCACGGCCTGTCTGTTCTGGTGTAGCAAACCCGAATCACAAGCTGGCTGTCCTGGTGTAGCAAACCTGAATCACGGCCTTGCTGTCCTGGTGTAGCAAACCTGAATCACGGCCTGTCTGTCCTGGTGTAGCAAACCCGAATCACGGCCTGTCTGTCCTGGTGTAGCAAACCCGAATCACGGCCTGTCTGTCCTGGTGTAGCAAACCCGAATCACGGCCTGTCTGTCCTGGTGTAGCAAACCCGAATCACGACCTGGCTGTCCTGGTGTAGCAAACCTGAATCACGGCCTGGCTGTCCTGGTGTAGCAAACCCGAATCACAAGCTGGCTGTCCTGGTGTAGCAAACCTGAATCGCGGCCTGGCTGTCCTGGTGTAGCAAACCCGAATCACAGGCTGGCTGTCCTGGTGTAGCAAACCCGAATCACAAGCTGGCTGTCCTGGTGTAGCAAACCTGAATCACGGCCTGGCTGTCCTGGTGTAGCAAACCTGAATCACGACCTGTCTGTCCTGGTGTAGCAAACCTGAATCACGGCCTGTCTGTTCTGGTGTAGCAAACCTGAATCACGACCTGGCTGTCCTGGTGTAGCAAACCTGAATCACGGCCTGTCTGTTCTGGTGTAGCAAACCTGAATCACGACCTGGCTGTCCTGGTGTAGCAAACCTAAATCACGACCTGGCTGTCCTGGTGTAGCAAACCTGAATCACGGCCTGTCTGTTCTGGTGTAGCAAACCTGAATCACGGCCTGGCTGTCCTGGTGTAGCAAACCTGAATCACGGCCTGGCTGTCCTGGTGTAGCAAACCTGAATCACGGCCTTGCTGTCCTGGTGTAGCATTATGCCCGAATCACGACCTGCTTGTAGCAAACCCGAATCACAAGCTGGCTGTCCTGGTGTAGCAAACCTGAATCACGGCCTGTCTGTTCTGGTGTAGCAAACCTGAATAACAACCTCTCTGTCCTGGTGTAGCAAACCCGAATCACGACCTGTCTGTCCTGGTGTAGCAAACCCGAATCACGACCTGTCTGTCCTGGTGTAGCAAACCCGAATCACGACCTGTCTGTCCTGGTGTAGCAAACCTGAAATCACGGCCTGTCTGTCCTGGTGTAGCAAACCCGAATCACGACCTGTCTGTCCTGGTGTAGCAAACCCGAATCACGGCCTGTCTGTCCTGGTGTAGCAAACCCGAATCACGACCTGTCTGTCCTGGTGTAGCAAACCTGAATCACGGCCTGTCTGTCCTGGTGTAGCAAACCCGAATCACGACCTGTCTGTCCTGGTGTAGCAAACCCGAATCACGGCCTGTCTGTCCTGGTGTAGCAAATCTGAATCACGGCCTGTCTGTTCTGGTGTAGCAAACCCGAATCACAAGCTGGCTGTCCTGGTGTAGCAAACCTGAATCACGGCCTTGCTGTCCTGGTGTAGCAAACCTGAATCACGGCCTGTCTGTCCTGGTGTAGCAAACCCGAATCACGGCCTGTCTGTCCTGGTGTAGCAAACCTGAATCACGGCCTTGCTGTCCTGGTGTAGCAAACCCGAATCACAAGCTGGCTGTCCTGGTGTAGCAAACCTGAATCACGGCCTGGCTGTCCTGGTGTAGCAAACCTGAATCACGACCTGGCTGTCCTGGTGTAGCAAATCTGAATCACGGCCTGTCTGTTCTGGTGTAGCAAACCCGAATCACAAGCTGGCTGTCCTGGTGTAGCAAACCTGAATCACGGCCTTGCTGTCCTGGTGTAGCAAACCTGAATCACGGCCTGTCTGTCCTGGTGTAGCAAACCCGAATCACGGCCTGTCTGTCCTGGTGTAGCAAACCCGAATCACGGCCTGTCTGTCCTGGTGTAGCAAACCCGAATCACGGCCTGTCTGTCCTGGTGTAGCAAACCCGAATCACGACCTGGCTGTCCTGGTGTAGCAAACCTGAATCACGGCCTGGCTGTCCTGGTGTAGCAAACCCGAATCACAAGCTGGCTGTCCTGGTGTAGCAAACCTGAATCGCGGCATGGCTGTCCTGGTGTAGCAAACCCGAATCACAGGCTGGCTGTCCTGGTGTAGCAAACCCGAATCACAAGCTGGCTGTCCTGGTGTAGCAAACCTGAATCACGGCCTTGCTGTCCTGGTGTAGCAAACCTGAATCACGACCTGTCTGTCCTGGTGTAGCAAACCTGAATCACGGCCTGTCTGTTCTGGTGTAGCAAACCTGAATCACGACCTGGCTGTCCTGGTGTAGCAAACCTGAATCACGGCCTGTCTGTTCTGGTGTAGTAAACCTGAATCACGACCTGGCTGTCCTGGTGTAGCAAACCTAAATCACGACCTGGCTGTCCTGGTGTAGCAAACCTGAATCACGGCCTGTCTGTTCTGGTGTAGCAAACCTGAATCACGGCCTGGCTGTCCTGGTGTAGCAAACCTGAATCACGGCCTGGCTGTCCTGGTGTAGCAAACCTGAATCACGGCCTTGCTGTCCTGGTGTAGCATTATGCCCGAATCACGACCTGCTTGTAGCAAACCCGAATCACAACCTGGCTGTCCTGGTGTAGCAAACCCGAATCACGGCCTGTCTGTTCTGGTGTAGCAAACCTGAATCACAACCTGGCTGTCCTGGTGTAGCAAACCTGAATCACGGCCTGTCTGTCCTGGTGTAGCAAACCTGAATCACGGCCTTGCTGTCCTGGTTTAGCAAACCTGAATCACGGCCTGGCTGTCCTGGTGTAGCAAACCTGAATCACAACCTGGCTGTCCTGGTGTAGCAAACCTGAATCACGGCCTTGCTGTCCTGGTGTAGCAAACCTGAATCACGGCCTGTCTGTCCTGGTGTAGCAAACCCGAATCACGACCTTGCTGTCCTGGTGTAGCAAACCTGAATCACGGCCTGGCTGTCCTGGTGTAGCAAACCCGAATCACAAGCTGGCTGTCCTGGTGTAGCAAACCTGAATCGCGGCCTGGCTGTCCTGGTGTAGCAAACCCGAATCACAGGCTGGCTGTCCTGGTGTAGCAAACCCGAATCACAAGCTGGCTGTCCTGGTGTAGCAAACCTGAATCACGGCCTTGCTGTCCTGGTGTAGCAAACCTGAATCACGACCTGTCTGTTCTGGTGTAGCAAACCAAATAACAACCTGGCTGTCCTGGTGTAGCAAACCTGAATCACGGCCTGGCTGTCCTGGTGTAGCAAACCTGAATCACGACCTGTCTGTTCTGGTGTAGCAAACCTGAATCACGACCTGTCTGTTCTGGTGTAGCAAACCTGAATCACGACCTGTCTGTTCTGGTGTAGCAAACCTGAATCACAAGCTGGCTGTCCTGGTGTAGCAAACCTGAATCACGGCCTGTCTGTTCTGGTGTAGCAAACCCGAATCACGGCCTGTCTGTCCTGGTGTAGCAAACCTGAATCACGACCTGTCTGTCCTGGTGTAGCAAACCTGAATCACAAGCTGGCTGTCCTGGTGTAGCAAACCTGAATCACGGCCTGTCTGTCCTGGTGTAGCAAACCCGAATCACGGCCTGTCTGTCCTGGTGTAGCAAACCTGAATCACGACCTGTCTGTCCTGGTGTAGCAATCCTGAATCACAAGCTGGCTGTCCTGGTGTAGCAAACCTGAATCACGACCTGTCTGTCCTGGTGTAGCAAACCCGAATCACAAGCTGGCTGTCCTGGTGTAGCAAACCTGAATCACGGCCTGTCTGTCCTGGTGTAGCAAACCTGAATCACGGCCTGTCTGTTCTGGTGTAGCAAACCCGAATCACGACCTGTCTGTTCTGGTGTAGCAAACCCGAATCACGGCCTGTCTGTTCTGGTGTAGCAAACCCGAATCACGACCTGTCTGTCCTGGTGTAGCAAACGTGAATCACGACCTGTCTGTTCTGGTGTAGCAAACCCGAATCATGACCTGTCTGTCCTGGTGTAGCAAACCCGAATCACGACCTGTCTGTCCTGGTGTAGCAAATCTGAATCACGGCCTGTCTGTTCTGGTGTAGCAAACCTGAATCACGGCCTGTCTGTCCTGGTGTAGCAAACCCGAATCACGGCCTGTCTGTCCTGGTGTAGCAAACCCGAATCACGACCTGTCTGTCCTGGTGTAGCAAACCCGAATCACGGCCTGTCTGTCCTGGTGTAGCAAACCCGAATCACGACCTGTCTGTCCTGGTGTAGCATTATGCCCGAATCACGACCTGCTTGTAGCAAACCCGAATCACAACCTGGCTGTCCTGGTGTAGCAAACCCGAATCACGGCCTGTCTGTTCTGGTGTAGCAAACCTGAATCACGACCTGGCTGTCCTGGTGTAGCAAACCTGAATCACGACCTTGCTGTCCTGGTGTAGCAAACCCGAATCACAAGCTGGCTGTCCTGGTGTAGCAAACCTGAATCACGGCCTGTCTGTTCTGGTGTAGCAAACCTGAATAACAACCTCTCTGTCCTGGTGTAGCAAACCCGAATCACGACCTGTCTGTCCTGGTGTAGCAAACCCGAATCACGACCTGTCTGTCCTGGTGTAGCAAACCTGAATCACGGCCTTGCTGTCCTGGTTTAGCAAACCTGAATCACGGCCTGGCTGTCCTGGTGTAGCAAACCTGAATCACAACCTGGCTGTCCTGGTGTAGCAAACCTGAATCACGGCCTTGCTGTCCTGGTGTAGCAAACCTGAATCACGGCCTGTCTGTCCTGGTGTAGCAAACCCGAATCACGACCTTGCTGTCCTGGTGTAGCAAACCTGAATCACGGCCTGGCTGTCCTGGTGTAGCAAACCCGAATCACAAGCTGGCTGTCCTGGTGTAGCAAACCTGAATCGCGGCCTGGCTGTCCTGGTGTAGCAAACCCGAATCACAGGCTGGCTGTCCTGGTGTAGCAAACCCGAATCACAAGCTGGCTGTCCTGGTGTAGCAAACCTGAATCACGGCCTTGCTGTCCTGGTGTAGCAAACCTGAATCACGACCTGTCTGTTCTGGTGTAGCAAACCAAATAACAACCTGGCTGTCCTGGTGTAGCAAACCTGAATCACGGCCTGGCTGTCCTGGTGTAGCAAACCTGAATCACGACCTGTCTGTTCTGGTGTAGCAAACCTGAATCACGACCTGTCTGTTCTGGTGTAGCAAACCTGAATCACGACCTGTCTGTTCTGGTGTAGCAAACCTGAATCACAAGCTGGCTGTCCTGGTGTAGCAAACCTGAATCACGGCCTGTCTGTTCTGGTGTAGCAAACCCGAATCACGGCCTGTCTGTCCTGGTGTAGCAAACCTGAATCACGACCTGTCTGTCCTGGTGTAGCAAACCTGAATCACAAGCTGGCTGTCCTGGTGTAGCAAACCTGAATCACGGCCTGTCTGTCCTGGTGTAGCAAACCCGAATCACGGCCTGTCTGTCCTGGTGTAGCAAACCTGAATCACGACCTGTCTGTCCTGGTGTAGCAATCCTGAATCACAAGCTGGCTGTCCTGGTGTAGCAAACCTGAATCACGACCTGTCTGTCCTGGTGTAGCAAACCCGAATCACAAGCTGGCTGTCCTGGTGTAGCAAACCTGAATCACGGCCTGTCTGTCCTGGTGTAGCAAACCTGAATCACGGCCTGTCTGTTCTGGTGTAGCAAACCCGAATCACGACCTGTCTGTTCTGGTGTAGCAAACCCGAATCACGGCCTGTCTGTTCTGGTGTAGCAAACCCGAATCACGACCTGTCTGTCCTGGTGTAGCAAACGTGAATCACGACCTGTCTGTTCTGGTGTAGCAAACCCGAATCATGACCTGTCTGTCCTGGTGTAGCAAACCCGAATCACGACCTGTCTGTCCTGGTGTAGCAAATCTGAATCACGGCCTGTCTGTTCTGGTGTAGCAAACCTGAATCACGGCCTGGCTGTCCTGGTGTAGCAAACCCGAATCACGGCCTGTCTGTCCTGGTGTAGCAAACCCGAATCACGACCTGTCTGTCCTGGTGTAGCAAACCCGAATCACGGCCTGTCTGTCCTGGTGTAGCAAACCCGAATCACGACCTGTCTGTCCTGGTGTAGCATTATGCCCGAATCACGACCTGCTTGTAGCAAACCCGAATCACAACCTGGCTGTCCTGGTGTAGCAAACCTGAATCACGGCCTGTCTGTTCTGGTGTAGCAAACCTGAATCACGACCTGGCTGTCCTGGTGTAGCAAACCTGAATAACAACCTGTCTGTCCTGGTGTAGCAAACCCGAATCACGACCTGTCTGTCCTGGTGTAGCAAACCTGAATCACGACCTTGCTGTCCTGGTGTAGCAAACCCGAATCACAAGCTGGCTGTCCTGGTGTAGCAAACCTGAATCACGGCCTGTCTGTTCTGGTGTAGCAAACCTGAATAACAACCTCTCTGTCCTGGTGTAGCAAACCCGAATCACGACCTGTCTGTCCTGGTGTAGCAAACCCGAATCACGACCTGTCTGTCCTGGTGTAGCAAACCCGAATCACGACCTGTCTGTCCTGGTGTAGCAAACCTGAAATCACGGCCTGTCTGTCCTGGTGTAGCAAACCTGAATCACGACCTGTCTGTCCTGGTGTAGCAAACCCGAATCACGGCCTGTCTGTCCTGGTGTAGCAAACCCGAATCACGACCTGTCTGTCCTGGTGTAGCAAACCTGAATCACGGCCTGTCTGTCCTGGTGTAGCAAACCCGAATCACGACCTGTCTGTCCTGGTGTAGCAAACCCGAATCACGGCCTGTCTGTCCTGGTGTAGCAAATCTGAATCACGGCCTGTCTGTTCTGGTGTAGCAAACCCGAATCACAAGCTGGCTGTCCTGGTGTAGCAAACCTGAATCACGGCCTTGCTGTCCTGGTGTAGCAAACCTGAATCACGGCCTGTCTGTCCTGGTGTAGCAAACCCGAATCACGGCCTGTCTGTCCTGGTGTAGCAAACCCGAATCACGGCCTGTCTGTCCTGGTGTAGCAAACCCGAATCACGGCCTGTCTGTCCTGGTGTAGCAAACCCGAATCACGACCTGGCTGTCCTGGTGTAGCAAACCTGAATCACGGCCTGGCTGTCCTGGTGTAGCAAACCCGAATCACAAGCTGGCTGTCCTGGTGTAGCAAACCTGAATCGCGGCATGGCTGTCCTGGTGTAGCAAACCCGAATCACAGGCTGGCTGTCCTGGTGTAGCAAACCCGAATCACAAGCTGGCTGTCCTGGTGTAGCAAACCTGAATCACGGCCTGGCTGTCCTGGTGTAGCAAACCTGAATCACGACCTGTCTGTCCTGGTGTAGCAAACCTGAATCACGGCCTGTCTGTTCTGGTGTAGCAAACCTGAATCACGACCTGGCTGTCCTGGTGTAGCAAACCTGAATCACGGCCTGTCTGTTCTGGTGTAGCAAACCTGAATCACGACCTGGCTGTCCTGGTGTAGCAAACCTAAATCACGACCTGGCTGTCCTGGTGTAGCAAACCTGAATCACGGCCTGTCTGTTCTGGTGTAGCAAACCTGAATCACGGCCTGGCTGTCCTGGTGTAGCAAACCTGAATCACGGCCTGGCTGTCCTCGTGTAGCAAACCTGAATCACGGCCTTGCTGTCCTGGTGTAGCATTATGCCCGAATCACGACCTGCTTGTAGCAAACCCGAATCACAAGCTGGCTGTCCTGGTGTAGCAAACCTGAATCACGGCCTGTCTGTTCTGGTGTAGCAAACCTGAATAACAACCTCTCTGTCCTGGTGTAGCAAACCCGAATCACGACCTGTCTGTCCTGGTGTAGCAAACCCGAATCACGACCTGTCTGTCCTGGTGTAGCAAACCCGAATCACGACCTGTCTGTCCTGGTGTAGCAAACCTGAAATCACGGCCTGTCTGTCCTGGTGTAGCAAACCCGAATCACGACCTGTCTGTCCTGGTGTAGCAAACCCGAATCACGGCCTGTCTGTCCTGGTGTAGCAAACCCGAATCACGACCTGTCTGTCCTGGTGTAGCAAACCTGAATCACGGCCTGTCTGTCCTGGTGTAGCAAACCCGAATCACGACCTGTCTGTCCTGGTGTAGCAAACCCGAATCACGGCCTGTCTGTCCTGGTGTAGCAAATCTGAATCACGGCCTGTCTGTTCTGGTGTAGCAAACCCGAATCACAAGCTGGCTGTCCTGGTGTAGCAAACCTGAATCACGGCCTTGCTGTCCTGGTGTAGCAAACCTGAATCACGGCCTGTCTGTCCTGGTGTAGCAAACCCGAATCACGGCCTGTCTGTCCTGGTGTAGCAAACCTGAATCACGGCCTTGCTGTCCTGGTGTAGCAAACCCGAATCACAAGCTGGCTGTCCTGGTGTAGCAAACCTGAATCACGGCCTGGCTGTCCTGGTGTAGCAAACCTGAATCACGACCTGGCTGTCCTGGTGTAGCAAATCTGAATCACGGCCTGTCTGTTCTGGTGTAGCAAACCCGAATCACAAGCTGGCTGTCCTGGTGTAGCAAACCTGAATCACGGCCTTGCTGTCCTGGTGTAGCAAACCTGAATCACGGCCTGTCTGTCCTGGTGTAGCAAACCCGAATCACGGCCTGTCTGTCCTGGTGTAGCAAACCCGAATCACGGCCTGTCTGTCCTGGTGTAGCAAACCCGAATCACGGCCTGTCTGTCCTGGTGTAGCAAACCCGAATCACGACCTGGCTGTCCTGGTGTAGCAAACCTGAATCACGGCCTGGCTGTCCTGGTGTAGCAAACCCGAATCACAAGCTGGCTGTCCTGGTGTAGCAAACCTGAATCGCGGCATGGCTGTCCTGGTGTAGCAAACCCAAATCACAGGCTGGCTGTCCTGGTGTAGCAAACCCGAATCACAAGCTGGCTGTCCTGGTGTAGCAAACCTGAATCACGGCCTTGCTGTCCTGGTGTAGCAAACCTGAATCACGACCTGTCTGTCCTGGTGTAGCAAACCTGAATCACGGCCTGTCTGTTCTGGTGTAGCAAACCTGAATCACGACCTGGCTGTCCTGGTGTAGCAAACCTGAATCACGGCCTGTCTGTTCTGGTGTAGTAAACCTGAATCACGACCTGGCTGTCCTGGTGTAGCAAACCTAAATCACGACCTGGCTGTCCTGGTGTAGCAAACCTGAATCACGGCCTGTCTGTTCTGGTGTAGCAAACCTGAATCACGGCCTGGCTGTCCTGGTGTAGCAAACCTGAATCACGGCCTGGCTGTCCTGGTGTAGCAAACCTGAATCACGGCCTTGCTGTCCTGGTGTAGCATTATGCCCGAATCACGACCTGCTTGTAGCAAACCCGAATCACAACCTGGCTGTCCTGGTGTAGCAAACCCGAATCACGGCCTGTCTGTTCTGGTGTAGCAAACCTGAATCACAACCTGGCTGTCCTGGTGTAGCAAACCTGAATCACGGCCTGTCTGTCCTGGTGTAGCAAACCTGAATCACGGCCTTGCTGTCCTGGTTTAGCAAACCTGAATCACGGCCTGGCTGTCCTGGTGTAGCAAACCTGAATCACAACCTGGCTGTCCTGGTGTAGCAAACCTGAATCACGGCCTTGCTGTCCTGGTGTAGCAAACCTGAATCACGGCCTGTCTGTCCTGGTGTAGCAAACCCGAATCACGACCTTGCTGTCCTGGTGTAGCAAACCTGAATCACGGCCTGGCTGTCCTGGTGTAGCAAACCCGAATCACAAGCTGGCTGTCCTGGTGTAGCAAACCTGAATCGCGGCCTGGCTGTCCTGGTGTAGCAAACCCGAATCACAGGCTGGCTGTCCTGGTGTAGCAAACCCGAATCACAAGCTGGCTGTCCTGGTGTAGCAAACCTGAATCACGGCCTTGCTGTCCTGGTGTAGCAAACCTGAATCACGACCTGGCTGTCCTGGTGTAGCAAACCTGAATCACGGCCTGTCTGTTCTGGTGTAGCAAACCTGAATCACGACCTGGCTGTCCTTGTGTAGCAAACCTGAATCACGGCCTGGCTGTCCTGGTGTAGCAAACCCGAATCACAAGCTGGCTGTCCTGGTGTAGCAAACCTGAATCGCGGCCTGGCTGTCCTGGTGTAGCAAACCCGAATCACAGGCTGGCTGTCCTGGTGTAGCAAACCCGAATCACAAGCTGGCTGTCCTGGTGTAGCAAACCTGAATCACGGCCTTGCTGTCCTGGTGTAGCAAACCTGAATCACGACCTGGCTGTCCTGGTGTAGCAAACCTGAATCACGGCCTGTCTGTTCTGGTGTAGCAAACCTGAATCACGACCTGGCTGTCCTGGTGTAGCAAACCTGAATCACGGCCTGTCTGTTCTGGTGTAGCAAACCTGATTCACGACCTGGCTGTCCTGGTGTAGCAAACCTAAATCACGACCTGGCTGTCCTGGTGTAGCAAACCTGAATCACGGCCTGTCTGTTCTGGTGTAGCAAACCTGAATCACGGCCTGGCTGTCCTGGTGTAGCAAACCTGAATCACGGCCTGGCTGTCCTGGTGTAGCAAACCTGAATCACGGCCTTGCTGTCCTGGTGTAGCATTATGCCCGAATCACGACCTGCTTGTAGCAAACCCGAATCACAACCTGGCTGTCCTGGTGTAGCAAACCCGATCACGACCTGTCTGTTCTGGTGTAGCAAACCTGAATCACGACCTGGCTGTCCTGGTGTAGCAAACCTGAATCACGGCCTGTCTGTCCTGGTGTAGCAAACCTGAATCACGGCCTTGCTGTCCTGGTTTAGCAAACCTGAATCACGGCCTGGCTGTCCTGGTGTAGCAAACCTGAATCACAACCTGGCTGTCCTGGTGTAGCAAACCTGAATCACGGCCTTGCTGTCCTGGTGTAGCAAACCTGAATCACGGCCTGTCTGTCCTGGTGTAGCAAACCTGAATCACGACCTGGCTGTCCTGGTGTAGCAAACCTGAATCACAACCTGGCTGTCCTGGTGTAGCAAACCTGAATCACGGCCTGGCTGTCCTGGTGTAGCAAACCTGAATCACGACCTGGCTGTCCTGGTGTAGCAAACCTGAATCACAACCTGGCTGTCCTGGTGTAGCAAACCTGAATCACGACCTGGCTGTCCTGGTGTAGCAAACCTGAATCACAACCTGGCTGTCCTGGTGTAGCAAACCTGAATCACGACCTGGCTGTCCTGGTGTAGCAAACCTGAATCACGACCTGGCTGTCCTGGTGTAGCAAACCTGAATCACGACCTGTCTGTCCTGGTGTAGCAAACCTGAATCACAACCTGGCTGTCCTGGTGTAGCAAACCTGAATCACGACCTGTCTGTCCTGGTGTAGCAAACCTGAATCACGGCCTGTCTGTCCTGGTGTAGCAAACCTGAATCACGACCTTGCTGTCCTGGTGTAGCAAACCCGAATCACAAGCTGGCTGTCCTGGTGTAGCAAACCTGAATCACGGCCTGTCTGTTCTGGTGTAGCAAACCTGAATAACAACCTCTCTGTCCTGGTGTAGCAAACACGAATCACGACCTGTCTGTCCTGGTGTAGCAAACCCGAATCACGACCTGTCTGTCCTGGTGTAGCAAACCCGAATCACGACCTGTCTGTCCTGGTGTAGCAAACCTGAAATCACGGCCTGTCTGTCCTGGTGTAGCAAACCCGAATCACGACCTGTCTGTCCTGGTGTAGCAAACCCGAATCACGGCCTGTCTGTCCTGGTGTAGCAAACCCGAATCACGACCTGTCTGTCCTGGTGTAGCAAACCCGAATCACGACCTGTCTGTCCTGGTGTAGCAAACCTGAATCACAACCTGGCTGTCCTGGTGTAGCAAACCTGAATCACGACCTGGCTGTCCTGGTGTAGCAAACCTGAATCACGGCCTGTCTGTCCTGGTGTAGCAAACCTGAATCACGACCTGGCTGTCCTGGTGTAGCAAACCTGAATCACGACCTGTCTGTCCTGGTGTAGCAAACCTGAATCACAACCTGGCTGTCCTGGTGTAGCAAACCTGAATCACGACCTGGCTGTCCTGGTGTAGCAAACCTGAATCACGACCTGGCTGTCCTGGTGTAGCAAACCTGAATCACGACCTGTCTGTCCTGGTGTAGCAAACCTGAATCACGACCTGGCTGTCCTGGTGTAGCAAACCTGAATCACGACCTGTCTGTCCTGGTGTAGCAAACCTGAATCACAACCTGGCTGTCCTGGTGTAGCAAACCTGAATCACGACCTGGCTGTCCTGGTGTAGCAAACCTGAATCACGGCCTTGCTGTCCTGGTGTAGCAAACCCGAATCACAAGCTAGCTGTCCTGGTGTAGCAAACCTGAATCACGGCCTTGCTGTCCTGGTGTAGCAAACCCGAATCACAAGCTGGCTGTCCTGGTGTAGCAAACCTGAATCACGGCCTGTCTGTCCTGGTGTAGCAAACCCGAATCACGACCTGTCTGTCCTGGTGTAGCAAACCCGAATCACGGCCTGTCTGTCCTGGTGTAGCAAATCTGAATCACGGCCTGTCTGTTCTGGTGTAGCAAACCCGAATCACAAGCTGGCTGTCCTGGTGTAGCAAACCTGAATCACGGCCTTGCTGTCCTGGTGTAGCAAACCTGAATCACGGCCTGTCTGTCCTGGTGTAGCAAACCCGAATCACGGCCTGTCTGTCCTGGTGTAGCAAACCTGAATCACGGCCTTGCTGTCCTGGTGTAGCAAACCCGAATCACAAGCTGGCTGTCCTGGTGTAGCAAACCTGAATCACGGCCTGGCTGTCCTGGTGTAGCAAACCTGAATCACGACCTGGCTGTCCTGGTGTAGCAAATCTGAATCACGGCCTGTCTGTTCTGGTGTAGCAAACCCGAATCACAAGCTGGCTGTCCTGGTGTAGCAAACCTGAATCACGGCCTTGCTGTCCTGGTGTAGCAAACCTGAATCACGGCCTGTCTGTCCTGGTGTAGCAAACCCGAATCACGGCCTGTCTGTCCTGGTGTAGCAAACCCGAATCACGGCCTGTCTGTCCTGGTGTAGCAAACCCGAATCACGGCCTGTCTGTCCTGGTGTAGCAAACCCGAATCACGACCTGGCTGTCCTGGTGTAGCAAACCTGAATCACGGCCTGGCTGTCCTGGTGTAGCAAACCCGAATCACAAGCTGGCTGTCCTGGTGTAGCAAACCTGAATCGCGGCATGGCTGTCCTGGTGTAGCAAACCCAAATCACAGGCTGGCTGTCCTGGTGTAGCAAACCCGAATCACAAGCTGGCTGTCCTGGTGTAGCAAACCTGAATCACGGCCTGTCTGTTCTGGTGTAGCAAACCTGAATCACGACCTGGCTGTCCTGGTGTAGCAAACCTGAATCACGGCCTGTCTGTTCTGGTGTAGTAAACCTGAATCACGACCTGGCTGTCCTGGTGTAGCAAACCTAAATCACGACCTGGCTGTCCTGGTGTAGCAAACCTGAATCACGGCCTGTCTGTTCTGGTGTAGCAAACCTGAATCACGGCCTGGCTGTCCTGGTGTAGCAAACCTGAATCACGGCCTGGCTGTCCTGGTGTAGCAAACCTGAATCACGGCCTTGCTGTCCTGGTGTAGCATTATGCCCGAATCACGACCTGCTTGTAGCAAACCCGAATCACAACCTGGCTGTCCTGGTGTAGCAAACCCGAATCACGGCCTGTCTGTTCTGGTGTAGCAAACCTGAATCACAACCTGGCTGTCCTGGTGTAGCAAACCTGAATCACGGCCTGTCTGTCCTGGTGTAGCAAACCTGAATCACGGCCTTGCTGTCCTGGTTTAGCAAACCTGAATCACGGCCTGGCTGTCCTGGTGTAGCAAACCTGAATCACAACCTGGCTGTCCTGGTGTAGCAAACCTGAATCACGGCCTTGCTGTCCTGGTGTAGCAAACCTGAATCACGGCCTGTCTGTCCTGGTGTAGCAAACCCGAATCACGACCTTGCTGTCCTGGTGTAGCAAACCTGAATCACGGCCTGGCTGTCCTGGTGTAGCAAACCCGAATCACAAGCTGGCTGTCCTGGTGTAGCAAACCTGAATCGCGGCCTGGCTGTCCTGGTGTAGCAAACCCGAATCACAGGCTGGCTGTCCTGGTGTAGCAAACCCGAATCACAAGCTGGCTGTCCTGGTGTAGCAAACCTGAATCACGGCCTTGCTGTCCTGGTGTAGCAAACCTGAATCACGACCTGGCTGTCCTGGTGTAGCAAACCTAAATCACGGCCTGTCTGTTCTGGTGTAGCAAACCTGAATCACGACCTGGCTGTCCTTGTGTAGCAAACCTGAATCACGGCCTGGCTGTCCTGGTGTAGCAAACCCGAATCACAAGCTGGCTGTCCTGGTGTAGCAAACCTGAATCGCGGCCTGGCTGTCCTGGTGTAGCAAACCCGAATCACAGGCTGGCTGTCCTGGTGTAGCAAACCCGAATCACAAGCTGGCTGTCCTGGTGTAGCAAACCTGAATCACGGCCTTGCTGTCCTGGTGTAGCAAACCTGAATCACGACCTGGCTGTCCTGGTGTAGCAAACCTGAATCACGGCCTGTCTGTTCTGGTGTAGCAAACCTGAATCACGACCTGGCTGTCCTGGTGTAGCAAACCTGAATCACGGCCTGTCTGTTCTGGTGTAGCAAACCTGATTCACGACCTGGCTGTCCTGGTGTAGCAAACCTAAATCACGACCTGGCTGTCCTGGTGTAGCAAACCTGAATCACGGCCTGTCTGTTCTGGTGTAGCAAACCTGAATCACGGCCTGGCTGTCCTGGTGTAGCAAACCTGAATCACGGCCTGGCTGTCCTGGTGTAGCAAACCTGAATCACGGCCTTGCTGTCCTGGTGTAGCATTATGCCCGAATCACGACCTGCTTGTAGCAAACCCGAATCACAACCTGGCTGTCCTGGTGTAGCAAACCCGATCACGACCTGTCTGTTCTGGTGTAGCAAACCTGAATCACGACCTGGCTGTCCTGGTGTAGCAAACCTGAATCACGGCCTGTCTGTCCTGGTGTAGCAAACCTGAATCACGGCCTTGCTGTCCTGGTTTAGCAAACCTGAATCACGGCCTGGCTGTCCTGGTGTAGCAAACCTGAATCACAACCTGGCTGTCCTGGTGTAGCAAACCTGAATCACGGCCTTGCTGTCCTGGTGTAGCAAACCTGAATCACGGCCTGTCTGTCCTGGTGTAGCAAACCTGAATCACGACCTGGCTGTCCTGGTGTAGCAAACCTGAATCACAACCTGGCTGTCCTGGTGTAGCAAACCTGAATCACGGCCTGGCTGTCCTGGTGTAGCAAACCTGAATCACGACCTGGCTGTCCTGGTGTAGCAAACCTGAATCACAACCTGGCTGTCCTGGTGTAGCAAACCTGAATCACGACCTGGCTGTCCTGGTGTAGCAAACCTGAATCACAACCTGGCTGTCCTGGTGTAGCAAACCTGAATCACGACCTGGCTGTCCTGGTGTAGCAAACCTGAATCACGACCTGGCTGTCCTGGTGTAGCAAACCTGAATCACGACCTGTCTGTCCTGGTGTAGCAAACCTGAATCACAACCTGGCTGTCCTGGTGTAGCAAACCTGAATCACGACCTGTCTGTCCTGGTGTAGCAAACCTGAATCACGGCCTGTCTGTCCTGGTGTAGCAAACCTGAATCACGACCTTGCTGTCCTGGTGTAGCAAACCCGAATCACAAGCTGGCTGTCCTGGTGTAGCAAACCTGAATCACGGCCTGTCTGTTCTGGTGTAGCAAACCTGAATAACAACCTCTCTGTCCTGGTGTAGCAAACACGAATCACGACCTGTCTGTCCTGGTGTAGCAAACCCGAATCACGACCTGTCTGTCCTGGTGTAGCAAACCCGAATCACGACCTGTCTGTCCTGGTGTAGCAAACCTGAAATCACGGCCTGTCTGTCCTGGTGTAGCAAACCCGAATCACGACCTGTCTGTCCTGGTGTAGCAAACCCGAATCACGGCCTGTCTGTCCTGGTGTAGCAAACCCGAATCACGACCTGTCTGTCCTGGTGTAGCAAACCCGAATCACGACCTGTCTGTCCTGGTGTAGCAAACCTGAATCACAACCTGGCTGTCCTGGTGTAGCAAACCTGAATCACGACCTGGCTGTCCTGGTGTAGCAAACCTGAATCACGGCCTGTCTGTCCTGGTGTAGCAAACCTGAATCACGACCTGGCTGTCCTGGTGTAGCAAACCTGAATCACGACCTGTCTGTCCTGGTGTAGCAAACCTGAATCACAACCTGGCTGTCCTGGTGTAGCAAACCTGAATCACGACCTGGCTGTCCTGGTGTAGCAAACCTGAATCACGACCTGGCTGTCCTGGTGTAGCAAACCTGAATCACGACCTGTCTGTCCTGGTGTAGCAAACCTGAATCACGACCTGGCTGTCCTGGTGTAGCAAACCTGAATCACGACCTGTCTGTCCTGGTGTAGCAAACCTGAATCACAACCTGGCTGTCCTGGTGTAGCAAACCTGAATCACGACCTGGCTGTCCTGGTGTAGCAAACCTGAATCACGGCCTTGCTGTCCTGGTGTAGCAAACCCGAATCACAAGCTAGCTGTCCTGGTGTAGCAAACCTGAATCACGGCCTTGCTGTCCTGGTGTAGCAAACCCGAATCACAAGCTGGCTGTCCTGGTGTAGCAAACCTGAATCACGGCCTGGCTGTCCTGGTGTAGCAAACCTGAATCACGACCTGGCTGTCCTGGTGTAGCAAACCTGAATCACGGCCTGTCTGTTCTGGTGTAGCAAACCTGAATCACGACCTGGCTGTCCTGGTGTAGCAAACCTGAATCACGGCCTGTCTGTTCTGGTGTAGCAAACCTGAATCACAACCTGGCTGTCTTGGTGTAGCAAACCTGAATCACGACCTGGCTGTCCTGGTGTAGCAAAACTGAATCACGGCCTCTCTGTTCTGGTGTAGCAAACCTGAATCACGGCCTTGCTGTCCTGGTGTAGCAAACCTGAATCACGGCCTTGCTGTCCTGGTGTAGCATTATGCCCGAATCACGACCTGCTTGTAGCAAACCCGAATCACAAGCTGGCTGTCCTGGTGTAGCAAACCTGAATCACGACCTGGCTGTCCTGGTGTAGCAAACCTGAATCACGACCTGGCTGTCCTGGTGTAGCAAACCTGAATCACGACCTGGCTGTCCTGGTGTAGCAAACCTGAATCACGACCTGGCTGTCCTGGTGTAGCAAACCTGAATCACGACCTGTCTGTCCTGGTGTAGCAAACCTGAATCACGACCTGGCTGTCCTGGTGTAGATAACCTGAATCACGACCTGGCTGTCCTGGTGTAGCAAACCTGAATCACGGCCTGTCTGTCCTGGTGTAGCAAACCTGAATCACAACCTGGCTGTCCTGGTGTAGCAAACCTGAATCACGACCTGGCTGTCCTGGTGTAGCAAACCTGAATCA
The DNA here is from genome assembly GCF_023055435.1 of Haliotis rufescens. NCBI lineage: Eukaryota > Metazoa > Mollusca > Gastropoda > Lepetellida > Haliotidae > Haliotis > Haliotis rufescens. The sequence goes on along the minus strand of NW_025963846.1, from coordinate 25,980,945 downwards.
CAACCTGGCTGTCCTGGTGTAGCAAACCTGAATCACAGCCTTGCTGTCCTGGTGTAGCAAACCTGAATCACGACCTGGCTGTCCTGGTGTAGCAAACCTGAATCACAACCTGGCTGTCCTGGTGTAGCAAACCTGAATCACGGCCTTGCTGTCCTGGTGTAGCAAACCTGAATCACGACCTGGCTGTCCTGGTGTAGCAAACCTGAATCACGGCCTTGCTGTCCTGGTGTAGCAAACCTGAATCACGACCTGTCTGTCCTGGTGTAGCAAACCTGAATCACGGCCTGTCTGTCCTGGTGTAGCAAACCTGAATCACGGCCTGTCTGTCCTGGTGTAGCAAACCTGAATCACGACCTGGCTGTCCTGGTGTAGCAAACCTGAATCACAACCTGGCTGTCCTGGTGTAGCAAACCTGAATCACGGCCTTGCTGTCCTGGTGTAGCAAACCTGAATCACGACCTGGCTGTCCTGGTGTAGCAAACCTGAATCACGACCTGGCTGTCCTGGTGTAGCAAACCTGAATCACGGCCTTGCTGTCCTGGTGTAGCAAACCTGAATCACGGCCTGTCTGTCCTGGTGTAGCAAACCTGAATCACGACCTGGCTGTCCTGGTGTAGCAAACCTGAATCACGGCCTGGCTGTCCTGGTGTAGCAAACCTGAATCACGGCCTTGCTGTCCTGGTGTAGCAAACCTGAATCACGGCCTGGCTGTCCTGGTGTAGCAAACCTGAATCACGACCTGGCTGTCCTGGTGTAGCAAACCTGAATCACGGCCTTGCTGTCCTGGTGTAGCATTATGCCCGAATCACGACCTGCTTGTAGCAAACCCGAATCACAACCTCGCTGTCCTGGTGTAGCAAACCCGAATCACGGCCTGTCTGTTCTGGTGTAGCAAACCTGAATCACGACCTGGCTGTCCTGGTGTAGCAAACCTGAATCACGGCCTTGCTGTCCTGGTGTAGCAAACCTGAATCACGGCCTTGCTGTCCTGGTTTAGCAAACCTGAATCACGGCCTGTCTGTCCTGGTGTAGCAAACCTGAATCACAACCTGGCTGTCCTGGTGTAGCAAACCCGAATCACGGCCTTGCTGTCCTGGTGTAGCAAACCTGAATCACGGCCTGTCTGTCCTGGAGTAGCAAACCTGAATCACGACCTGGCTGTCCTGGTGTAGCAAACCTGAATCACAACCTGGCTGTCCTGGTGTAGCAAACCTGAATCACGGCCTGGCTGTCCTGGTGTAGCAAACCTGAATCACGACCTGGCTGTCCTGGTGTAGCAAACCTGAATCACAACCTGGCTGTCCTGGTGTAGCAAACCTGAATCACAACCTGGCTGTCCTGGTGTAGCAAACCTGAATCACGACCTGGCTGTCCTGGTGTAGCAAACCTGAATCACGACCTGGCTGTCCTGGTGTAGCAAACCTGAATCAAGACCTGGCTGTCCTGGTGTAGCAAACCTGAATCACGGCCTGTCTGTCCTGGTGTAGCAAACCTGAATCACGACCTGGCTGTCCTGGTGTAGCAAACCTGAATCACGACCTGTCTGTCCTGGTGTAGCAAACCTGAATCACGACCTGGCTGTCCTGGTGTAGCAAACCTGAATCACGACCTGGCTGTCCTGGTGTAGCAAACCTGAATCACGACCTGGCTGTCCTGGTGTAGCAAACCTGAATCACGACCTGTCTGTCCTGGTGTAGGAAACCTGAATCACGACCTGGCTGTCCTGGTGTAGCAAACCTGAATCACGACCTGTCTGTCCTGGTGTAGCAAACCTGAATCACAACCTGGCTGTCCTGGTGTAGCAAACCTGAATCACGACCTTGCTGTCCTGGTGTAGCAAACCTGAATCACGACCTGGCTGTCCTGGTGTAGCAAACCTGAATCACGACCTGGCTGTCCTGGTGTAGCAAACCTGAATCACGACCTGTCTGTCCTGGTGTAGCAAACCTGAATCACGACCTGGCTGTCCTGGTGTAGCAAACCTGAATCACGACCTGGCTGTCCTGGTGTAGCAAACCTGAATCACGGCCTGTCTGTCCTGGTGTAGCAAACCTGAATCACGGCCTTGCTGTCCTGGTGTAGCAAACCTGAATCACGACCTGGCTGTCCTGGTGTAGCAAACCTGAATCACAACCTGGCTGTCCTGGTGTAGCAAACCTGAATCACGGCCTTGCTGTCCTGGTGTAGCAAACCTGAATCACGACCTGGCTGTCCTGGTGTAGCAAACCTGAATCACAACCTGGCTGTCCTGGTGTAGCAAACCTGAATCACGGCCTTGCTGTCCTGGTGTAGCAAACCTGAATCACGACCTGTCTGTCCTGGTGTAGCAAACCTGAATCACGGCCTTGCTGTCCTGGTGTAGCAAACCTGAATCACGACCTGTCTGTCCTGGTGTAGCAAACCTGAATCACGGCCTGTCTGTCCTGGTGTAGCAAACCTGAATCACGGCCTTGCTGTCCTGGTGTAGCAAACCTGAATCACGACCTGGCTGTCCTGGTGTAGCAAACCTGAATCACGACCTGGCTGTCCTGGTGTAGCAAACCTGAATCACAACCTGGCTGTCCTGGTGTAGCAAACCTGAATCACGGCCTTGCTGTCCTGGTGTAGCAAACCTGAATCACGACCTGGCTGTCCTGGTGTAGCAAACCTGAATCACGGCCTGTCTGTCCTGGTGTAGCAAACCTGAATCACGACCTGTCGTTCCTGGTGTAGCAAACCTGAATCACGGCCTGTCTGTCCTGGTGTAGCAAACCTGAATCACGGCCTGTCTGTCCTGGTGTAGCAAACCCGAATCACAACCTGGCTGTCCTGGTGTAGCAAACCTGAATCACGGCCTGGCTGTCCTGGTGTAGCAAATCTGAATCACGGCCTGTCTGTCCTGGTGTAGCAAACCTGAATCACGGCCTGTCTGTCCTGGTGTAGCAAATCTGAATCACGGCCTGGCTGTCCTGGTGTAGCAATATACTCAAATGTCATGACCTGGCGTGGCATCATACCCTAAACACGACCTGGCTGCCCCGTTGTAGCATCATACCCTCACCATAGATATCGGGTCAACCAATACACGGAAATATTGACGCCAGAGTAAGGGTGTAAAATACACTCTCAGTCGATTGCAGTCCGTAGATTTTCTGCCACAGAAGGCGACTATGCTTTTCGTAAAAGGCGACTAACGGGTGGTCAGGATCGCTGACTTGATTGATGCATGCCATCGTATCCCAACTGCATGTATCGATGCTTATGATGTCAATCACTGGGTTGTCTTGTCCAGACTCGATTATTCACACACCGCCGTCATATAGTTAAAATATTGCTGAGTTCGGCGTTAAACAACAAACACATTTTTTACTTAATTAAATTAAGAGTTTGTATAGCGCATTTTCCAATTAACAACTGTTCAGATGCGCTTTGACGATCAAAGGCTCTCTTTAAGAGATATGTTTCGAGGTTTTTTCTGGTTCTGTTTCTCGGATTTCTCGAGGCTGATTGTTTCATAGCATTGGGCCAGCATGTTGAAATGACCTTTCGCCATATATAATAGATCCTAACATGCTCATGCTTAAAACTTTTGACGTGAACCCGTAACATCTTCAAAGGGGCATGTTACCAACCTTACTCACCGAATACCGACTGTATTAACATAATATCTTCGGGTTAGTTTCCACATACAACGAGCATATGACAAACAAATTCAATTTTGATTCATTTAATGCTTTAGGCAGAGTAAACTCTGACACGCTGAATATTGTCTGGACTTTCAAATTGTCCGATGACAACGTTAATATATCAACACTTAATTTTAGGCCTACATAACGAGTCGTATGTGTCTGCATGGAGCCTTCAGTTTTGACATTCACATTGCTAAGACGAGGTCTTCGGAATGCCTCCCCTGCCTCCGCTTGGTGCAGCAATTTTCAAACGTGGAGCTGGAAGATGAAAAATTATAGATTTAGATATCTCCCGTGAGGAAAAATCATGACATGTAGGATTGATATTTATTATTAATGGGGAAGTATTCATATACGTGGTGGTTGCCGTGGACCTTGTGGGCGTGGTCGCGGAGGAGGGGCCGATTGCTTGTTTCCTTTGGTTTCTGAAACATTAATGTGAGTAGTCGTATTATTTTGTATTATTATATTTTTTAAAGCAAAACAAAATTACAGAACACGCGAAAGCACTATTACACACATGTTCGCTTATTTTCAACATGTGCCTAATCTATACTCGGATATTCGACTGTGACAGATGATTACAGAAATGCTATAAAGCATCGAGTGATGGCAAAGGATGGATAGGAAAAAGGTAAGACAATATGCAACATACCAATCAAGAGAACTGGTGGTGAAAGGGTTTGTTGTAAGGGTGCAAACAACGAAGAAAGACGTCCTTAAACTACAGAACGTTTGAGTAAGTTGATCGATAATGGGTCATGCCCTCACGATTGAGGGGGCATGAGCAATTTGAGGCAGTTTTGGCCACTCTTCAAGCAGCGCCTGACCCAGTTCGGCTAATGCAGCGGGTACCAACGACCCCCGATCATGTCCGATGGAGAAAAACACAGGCCCAATGTCTTACCATGGTTTCGAGCGTTATTGACTGGAAAGACAAAACGTGGACCAGTATGGCACGCAAACGGCGAAAATGTTCGCGCCGGTACGTTGTCGCAGTAGGGAACCTCCATGGGCAATACGTAGTGGCGTTCTGGCGGTCATGGTGATCCCGCCCCATACCATTTCAGACCCGCCCCCAAATCTGTCGTGTTGCCTCAAGTTGACGTTCGGTAGGACGCCTCCAGACATGTCCAAGCCTTATCTGAAAACACTGCACGAAACATTCGCCGATTCCCCCAGTTTCTACGCTCTTAACACCATTGGCATCTGGCTACAATGTCTCGATGTGCTAACGGTGGTACAGCACGTGAGTGATCGCCAAGCATGCAGACGATTTCAAAGTCGTCTGGTCAGTAATCAGAAGTCCAGCGATTTGATTGGCTTGATTTCGTACAGCCCGATTTCTGATTAATCGATCCTGGATTTATGATATTGACCTGGGACGTCCTGTGCGGGGCCGATCATTAACATTGTTTTCCAACCAGTTCCAAAGTCTGCAAATCACAGACTAAGACACATTGGTGAACTTATTTGCTACCTCTAGCCGAGTTCTACCAATTTGAAGCATGCCATTTGCATTAAAGCAGGAGTAGAGTTTACCTGTTACTGTGGATAATGAAAATCAACAATGGTTATGCTCAGAGCGATTTGACGACCTTTCACTAAAGTGTTAAAAGCTAACAACACCCCTTGCCCAGTTACGCGGAGGAATTGCACTTTCCACTGTTAGGTTTAGGTACCGAAACCGTTCTATGCCTGCCAGTCATTTTTCAAAGCTGATCTTCTTCCCGACTACCGATCATAACATTTATATTTCATGATCCACTATATTTGTGAAGAATATATGATGCATTGTGTATTGAGAAATTTATTTTGGATAATGTGGGTATAAAATGGGTCCAGATGTAAATGAACTGTTCTCTCGGAAGTTAAAATGCGAGTTTTTAAAATACTTTATCTCTCATTATCTGCCCGACCCCTTAATAATGACGCTGGGTATATATACCGCTACCTTAAGCAATGTCTGGCTTTGGTTCCATGTAATTACTATACCCAGTTTTATATTTCTATAGCATTTCACAAACATTCTTTATTTGCTCTCGTCCACTATTGAAGAAATCTTTTAATTTCGTTTTTGCCTCAGATTCACGTTTTTGCGTGGTCCCCGTAGCTTCAAAGGGCGAGACGCAGAGCACGTGGAAAAAACAGGTCAGATTCAGAGATGTGAAATCTCGCGGAAACGCGGAAAATCGTGTGTTTTTTAAAACAATAGTCTTCGGTAGAAATCATTGTTATCGTGTTTCTGGACAACCGTCGCGGATTGTCCTGTTTTCGATCAGAGCTTTCAGCATCATTTATGCCTTTATTATTATAAATGACACAAAATTATTATCTTATTTCTTTATATAAAATGACGATATGCATGCACGATCATTATGTAACAGAAGTAATGGAAACCTATATTGTTTAAAATATATGAAAATAATTGTCTTTTCTTGTCCAATTACATCTTTATCCCATCCCGTGCCCACTGATGAAAATATCAACTTTGTGATGTCATTCCACGAAAAGGGTTCTTTACCAGGAAGACACAAATATCCTCTATGTATAATACACGCTAATTCCATTTACAATGCATACTTGGAATAAATTGACAATACAAGTACGGTATCCACGTAACCATAGCCACCGCTTCATCACCATGTGTTCTGTTCATCATGTCGTGACAATAGTATCCTTATGTTGTTCCGACTCATGTCAATCTCTCTCAAATATGAAAATTGTTTTCCCTGTTAATGCTACGATACACAAGTGTGTACCATTTCATTATTCATGACCGCTTCCGTGGTCTAGTGGTAGAGCCTCCGCCCGGAGAGCGGAAGGTCCTGGGTTCGACCCCCGGCCGCGTCATACCAAAAGACGTTAAAAGATGGTACTTGTTGTTACCCTGTCTGGCGCTCGGCATTAAGGGGCTAAAACAAGGACTGGTCGGCAAAGAGTCAGTATACTGTGTCTGAGTGGGGTATTCATGTTAAACTGCGGCATGGTTTCTCAGTGAGCTAGCACTATAAATCGGCATCAATCCGGACTAGTACAAGCAGCCACACAAACACGCACACGTGCATGCACGTCGCGATATATGTGCAATAATCTTGGACGCGACGTTAAACCCCAATTCACCTCACCTCACCTCATTATGCAGCCCTGCTTGAGAACCGATTAAGTATTTATACAGCTTTTACAGTGTAATAAAGAATGTGTTATCCATCAACTGTGTCTGGTTTTACTACGGAAGCCTTTTAGGGCCATTTGTTTTTTTAAATTTTATCGATACTTAGTATTTTGAAATTTCAAGATAGTACCTTGAAATTTCAACTTAGTATCTTGAAATTTCAAAATACTAAGTTGAAATTTCAAGATAGAGAAGTTGAAATTTCAAGATACTAAGTTGAAATTTCAAGATAGAGAAAATGAAATTTCAAGATACTATCTTGAAATTTCAAGATACTAAGTTGAAATTTCAAGACACTATCTTGAAATTTCAAGATATTAAGTTGAAAATTTCAAGGTACTATCTTGAAATTTCAAAATACTAAGTTGAAATTTCAAGATAGAGAAGTTGAAATTTCAAGATACTAAGTTGAAATTTCAAGATAGAGAAAATGAAATTTCAAGATACTAAGTTGAAATTTCAAGACACTATCTTGAAATTTCAAGATACTAAGTTGAAATTTCAAGACACTATCTTGAAATTTCAAGATACTAAGTTGAAATTTCAAGATACTAAGTTGATATTTCAAGATTATTAACTTCAAACGTAATTTTACATCTAAGGATGTTAAAAACTTATTATCTTGAAAATACTCCACTTAGTATCTTGAAATTTCAAGATAGTATCAAAAATTTTTTTTTAAAAATGGCCCTAAAAGGCTTCCGTATTTGACTGTTTTACTGCTGTCATGAATAAGATTAAAGTAAATATGATTGGTTGCAAAGATATGCTAGATGCATGAGATGGTGGTGCTGAAATGGATTGACACAACCCAATATTTATAAGAAGCTTCCACGTACTCAAATACTTTTCTGGGTGTATAGAACTTAGTACAAGGACGGAGATAGGGGCTTCAATTATTGAGATGGGCCCTAGATGATAAACTGACCACCTACCATACATCTTGACGTTCAGCTCAGTCTCGTGGATAAGGGCCGAATGAAAGCCAGTCTCTGGGTAGATAGCGTCAGCTATGGCGTGGAACTAATTTTAGCCTTCTTGGAATATCCTGGTTTTTCTGATTGGGTTTCCAGTCACGCGAGCAGTAGATGTCCGTCTGTTTGGGAACACCTCACTGTGCCCTCACCTACTGTTATAGGGTACAGGTGTAGTCAGCCGTGGTTAAGTGGGTAACAATAGGGGGATTACCTATTACCTGTCTATATAGTGAGTGAGTGAGTGAGTTGGGTTTAACGCCGCTTTTAACAGTATTCCAGTTATATCACGGCGTGTCAGCTTAATGTGGGAGGAAAGCCCGAAGTGATGCAGGTCTCAGGCGTTTACCACTTCGGTGAAACCCACGAGCACGGGTATGGTGCTGACAAACTTAGAAACATAATCGGGGCGAACCGGGATTCGAACCCACAATCATAGGTTTCTGGCGTGCCCAAGGGACGCAACTCTGCACAACGAATCGCGGCGCCTTAGACGACTGGGCCACCCGTGCCCCCGCATGTCTATATAGAGAAAATTACTATCTGTCAGATTCATAAAATTTCATATACATTTCAACAGTACATTGATCAGACTACCCCCTTCAAATATAGCTCCTACGCAGGGCCTTGCAAGTACACTCGTCTATCCCACAGAGAGACGACCCCAGCCATCATATATGCCGACCCTGCACCTATATAGAAACAACCCCACAGGCACCCCCAACGTTGTGCACTAGAGATAGTTCAGCGGGACTGATTCGTTCTTGGACTCAATCCAGAATAGTACTCGTGAAGGTCCGGGGTAGAATAGGTCTTCAGCAACCCATGCTTGCCGTAAAAAGGCGACTATGCTTGTCGTAAGAGGCGACTAACGGGGTAGGGTGGTCAGGCTCGCTGACTTGGTTGATGCATGTCCCGAGTGTGTGGATCGATGCTCATGATATCAATCACTGTATTGTCTGGTCCAGAGTTGATTATTTACACACCGCCGTCATAAGGCTGGAATTTTGCTGAATGCGGCTTCAAACAAATAAACAATCCAGGATACATGAGTTACTGTTGATAAGTCTGGCCAGGTATCTTCGATCAAAGCCATTATAATTATTGCATGATTATGTCTTTTAAAAACTCGTTTCTGTATGTGCGCAATATACTTAGTACTGACAATTACATCTTTGGTCACGCGATATCTTTGAAGTTAATTGAGTAGGGAATATTTTAAATGTCTCCTCCAGAGCAGGCCAGGCATATATACTGAACAACAAAAGTTCCTGTGACATTGAATAAGATTTAATGCAAAGTAATGTTTTTTACCAAATCTGAAACAATTTCGGTTTGCAACAGATAAAAGACTCCTGTAAGTGTTCAAATGGTTTAATTTGCCATACTGGCTTCAGAAAATGCGTGATTTCATAAAAAAACAAAAACATGAACATGCCAAAATGTCAATTTACAAATCAATAGTGTGTGTGTCCACCTCTGGTTGCGATGCAAGCAACATATCTTCGTCTCATGGAATGGACCAGGCGTCGCACAAAGTCCTGTGGGATATCTGTCCATATCTGCTGGAGCATGTTTCGAAGTTCCTGGAGTGTCTGTGGAACACGTGGTTGACGTCGAAGGCGCCGATCCATCTCATCCCACATGTGCTCGATTGGTGAGAGATCAGGGGAGCGAGCCGGCCAGGTAATGACATTCACGTTGTTTTGTTGAAGAGAATCCTGAACAAGTCGAGCAATATGAGGCCGGGCGTTGTCATGTTGAAAGGTAATGCCTGTGCCATGACGACGCAAAAACGGTAGAACAGGGCCAAAGATCTCGTCGGTAGCGCTGTCCATTGAGATTTCCCTCTACCACAATCAAACGGGCCCTCTGTGTTGCTGCAATCCCACCCCATACCATAACGCTGCCGCCCCCGAACCGATCCTCTTCCATGACACAATGATTGACGTAACGTTCACTCGACGTCTGTACACTCGAATCCGTCCACCGCTGTGGCTGAGGTGAAAACGAGACTCGTCAGTGAATAGAACTTGTCCCCACTGCATGGCCGTCCAGCGTAGATGCTGTCTGCACCACTGTAGACGTGCTTGACTGCTTGACGGTGGTTTCCTGTCAAAATGGGACGTCTGGAGGGTCTTCTGGCGACAATCCCTGCACATCTAAGGCGACGACGTACGGTTTGTGAAGATATTCGTCGAAGGCCAGGGATGCTTCTTGCAGTCACTGTTGCTGGCTGGAATCGATTTCGTAGGTGTGTTGTTCGAATCCAGTTGTCTTTTCGATTATTTGTTACGCGTGGCCTGCCACTCCGAGGATGGTCTCTGACTGCATTCGTCTGTTGCAAACGTTGCCATAAACACCAAATGGTATTTCTGTGGACATTAAATTGTCTTGCAACATCACGTTGACTCGATGCTGCTTCAAGCATACCAATGGCTCGCAGACGCTCATTTTCGGACGGGCGTGGCATTTCGTAATGTTGAATAATTGCGTAAATTTGTTGTTTTTCAGAATGGTTGTTGTCAGCACGATGCTAAGCAATGCATATGGAATCCCGTCAACGCACATGTTTTTTATACGTATTCTTGGGTAGTGAAATGCAGTGGGCTTGCATAAAAGTCAACTTGTGCGTGGAATGCATGCTTTTCTGTAGCAGTTGCGTTTTTGTGACTTGATTCCATACATGTACTACAATATTGAAAACCAAACTTTACTTGTTTGAAAAATATATTAGTGTCACAGGAACTTTTGTTGTTAGGTATAGATACAGCTAGCCCCAGACAATGTAGGCTGTAGGATTATCCACTCACACCTTAAGGGTAGACTTAAAAATCTAAAGGACAATATTTGTCATTTGTATCAATGTGCACATATTCGTACAGAGCTAATGTATTGTCGGAGACTTTGGATTCAGATTAGGGATACACATCACATGCATATTGCATGTCGAAATTCAGAAATTAGCAGGAGCCGTATTCAACATTTCAAAACCATGGCCTGGCTGTCCTGGTGCAGCACCATACCCAAATCATGGCCTGGCTGTTCTGGTGTGTCATTATACCCGAATCATTTCCTGGCTGTTCTAGTGTAACATTATACCCGAACCATGGCCTGGCTGTCCTGGTGTAGCACCCTACCCGAACCATGGCCTGGCTGTCCTGGTGTGTCATTATACCCGAACCATGACCTGGCTGTCCTGGTGTGTCATTATACCCGAACCATGGCCTGGCTGTCCTGGTGTGTCATTATACCCGAACCATGGCCTGGCTGTCCTGGTGTGTCATTGTACCCGAACCATGACCTGGCTGTTCTGGTGTATCATTATACCCGAACCATGGCCTGGCTGTCCTGGTGTGTCATTATGCCCCAACCATGGCCTGGCTGTCCTGGTGTAGTATCAAACCCGAACCGTGGCCTGGCTGTCCTGGTGTGTCATTATACCCGAACCATGGCCTGACTGGCTGAATCCCATATTCGATTCAATTATCATAAATACAACATGCTCGTGTTTCACCAAAGTGGTAAAAGTCTTGAACTGAAACCTACTCAAATGGCCGTTGAACCAAGCTGACTGAATACCGACTGTATTAAGGCACACGGATAAAAACAAACATTCAAATTTTGATTTATTTATATCAACAGTTAATGTTTAGTCCGACATAACGAGGTCGTAAATGTCTGTATGGTGTTTTTAAGTTTGACATTTACATTGCTAAGACTACGGAAAGCCGGCTCCGCTTGGTCTCAGCGAAGCAGGCACCAAACGTGGAGCTGAAAAATAGAAAAAAGTGATTTTCATAACACCTATTGATATCAGATATCTTCCGTGAGGAAACATCATGATACTTTATTACCGATATGTATTATTGAAGGGGACAAACATTAACATACCCGGTGGTTGTCGTGGTGGTGGTTGCTGTGGGGGTGGTCGTGGAGGAGGGGCCGATATCTTGTTCCCTATGGGCACGATTTGTCCTGCAAGAGAAAATAATAGGATTCGAACCCATACCAGCCAGCCAGAGTGAGGCACCAGTCGCGTCACATGGGGTCTGGCGTTGGTACATGTACACCAGGTCAGGGACATGTTGCTTTAGGGAGGGTAGCACAATTAAGTTGGGGACAAGTGATACTTGTACAAATATTTGCCCCTCCCCCTGATCTGATCGACAATAAAGATCTAAATTGTGATAAAACGGGCCTTACATCGCGAAGCGCATCAAATCATGTGAGCACCTTGATTAAAAACTTGTAAAGATTTGAAACAAATCTGTTGACAACGAGTTGGTGGTGCACATGATTTGCAAATCCTGCAATCGACCGATCTCTGCATGATACGGCCCCTCTAACGCTCTGTCATTTCCCCTACCCCAGAACGTGCAGTGCATGCGTGCTTGCGCTGTGCCTTCCACGGTTTGTCCCCCTACGTGTCATGTACACATTTCTATACAAAATTACATGATAGTTTCTTAAAGAACTTCATCCGTCATGGGTCTTAAAATAAACAAAATTCAGATTTTGTTGGGTACAGGGTATTCATGGTCAAGTACCGTATTGATGTTTCATACACTTTTCTGGATTTCGAGTTATTTTGCAATTCATCGTTCTCATTTTGAGTCAAACGGACTTTTTTTGTAGAACACAGCCTGTCGACGCCAGTGACATTTTATTTCACTCGAGTGAAATAATACTCCATGTTAAGGATAACGCTCATTCCTTAATATTCTAGGAAGATAAGTATCATTATTTGTAACGAGTGCCCAGCTACGAGTGCTTTATCTACCTTAAAGTACTGCACCAACTAACAACTTACTGTATGCTCAGATTATAAATAAACCTTAACATTATAATATATTAGTAAAAAAATTAAAGTAAATAAAACGCAAATATGCTGCAAGGAAATTTCGTGCAGTAGGTTCATAATCAATGAGCATCTTGAGCTTCGTGCTTCGATATCTCCGATGCATAATTAGTCGATATATTCGTACTGCACGTGCATTTAGTGCGATTTGATCGTTGTAGCCTTTAAATGCACCTGCTTAAAAGTAATTCATTTGCTGACAGTTTTGGCCAGTAAACGGTGAATTCGTTGCAGATAACCTAAGTTAAAACAATAGAGCGACGTCAGAGCTGTACTTTACACTGAAACTACTTTCAGCATACCTAAGCGACACTGAAATGAAATGTTTATATCACCTCCTGACCTAGTCTATGTTTAGCCAAGCGTGACCGTTGATTGCATTCGTGACCAACTCGTGTTATTCCGGGACAAGATATCTTCTTGCAGGTTACGGAAAGTGGCGAGTGGTGACGAATGCTTCTTGCAGGTTACGGAAAGGGTCGAGTGGTGAAGAATGCGTTGGTTGATGTGATTCACACGATAGTCTCGTATAGCCAAAACGTGAACCGTGGCTACGGCTTTGTTTCTAGGCTAAGGTGGAGGGAAGCAGACGACTCTTTTTAATTTAAGGGGGAAACAAAAGGAGAAAAGGGAAACGAGAGTCAAAAGAGATTGATGGTAAAGAATTAGGGTGGCAAAATGTCTATTGAGAAAAGTTCCGCGTCAGGCAAGGCTAAAACTTAGTCAAGAACGAGAAAGTTTCAGAATGACTTGTTGACCGAATTCCAATGGCTGCGACACGTGTGTGAGAATGCAAGTTGGGAATCAGGGTCATTTTGTTCTGTAGAAGTTGTGAGGCTGCAGGAAAATTAAATCGTTTAACGAATCATATAGAAACATGCATTAACCAGCAACAATAGATCACCATGGCATTCAGTGACAGACACCATGAGACTGTTATCGCCAGGTTAAATAATAGGACGGCAGTATGTTGACCGTACCGGTATTTTTAAGTGCTGTGGGGTCAGTGAACCCAAGGATTTATAACTGAACGAAAACACTGATGTTACTGTTGCCAACTTGATCAAAGCAAATATCATTGGTTGCAAAGATTAACAAAATAAATGTGGTGGTGGTGTTGAAATGACTCTAACAACACAACATTTTTACGAAGCACTTCATGATAAAAGTATTCTTCTCGATATACCATATACTACAAGGCATGAGCTGGTTTTAATATAAACTGAGATAGGTGAGTGAGTGAGTGAGTTTGGTTTTACGCCGCTTTTAGCAATATTCCAGCATTATCACGGCGGGGGACACCAGAAATGGGCTTCACAACTTGTACCAATGTCGGACTCGAACCCGGGTCTTCGGCGTGACGAGCGTCCGCTTTAACCACTAGGCCCCTTTCCTGAGATAAACCCTGCGAGATCCTAAACCGGGGTAGAATAGGTCTTCAGCAACCCATGCTTGTTGTAAGAGGCGACTAACGGGATCGGGTGGTCAGGCTCGCTGACTTGATTGATGCATGTCATCGATCCCAATTGCGTGGATCGATGCTCATGATATCAATCACTGGATTGTCTGGTCCAGATTCGATTATTTACAGACCGCCGTCATATAGCTGAAATATTGTTGAGTGTGGCGTTAAACAACAAACAAACAAAACTGACCACCTACCTTTACCAGACATCCTGACTTCATTCGTTCTCGATCTCGGGAGGGAGGAATGGGGGATGTTCACATATGAACATATATGCACGAATGATCATTCCATTTTCACCACCAAGTTTCACTTACATGCAACAAACGCTCTACAGGTAAGCAAACCATATTTCCCGGTTTTAACAATGAGGGTGGTCTTGGTTTGATTTTGGTTTGTTGTTTTACGCCACACTCAGCCATCTTTCAGTTATTTGACGGCGGTCTGAGAACAATCGATTCTGGACCAGACAATCCAGTGATTGACATCATGAGCATCGACCCACGCATAGGGATACGAGGATGATTGTGGCCGGTGGCATAAATGTTACAAGCATTCCTGGTGCCACGAAGCGTATTTCCCTTGATAAGCTTTCTCTGCATTGTTTCAAAAAACACAGCGTCGGAGGTCAAATTCTGATTATTACTTTAATTATAATAATTATCTATTAATGAAGCATCCCGATTTGCTTACATTATACTCATGTTGTTCATACAAAAAAAAACTGAATTATTACCGTGCATCGTGAGTGAATGATTTTATTACTAACAGATATTGTTTATCACATGGCAAAAAACAAGCAAAGCATAGCACAAGATGTTTTTAACGGACTATTTAAGCAAATCTGGCACTGTGTAAAACTTTAAAAAGCAATTCCTCTTTGCAAGGACAAAGGTAAGACCGGCCTCTCCTCATATGGAACTGGTGAGGGTCTGTTCCCGGGAGAGACTGGTTGCTGTAACCGCAGAGGCACTCGGGTCTACCTCGGGGGCACCACGTCTTGGTTCATCCTCAAAACATCCACACAACCACCGCCGCCTGAGGAACACAGCGTCCCCAAACTTGACCAGTGACCATGGCAGGATGGACGCAATGAGCAGCTCGTGGAGAAGAAGCTGTTTGGATGTCCACTGGCGGCGTCCTTCTCCTGAGACCGCCATGCCTGAGGACATAATAAAGCAGTGTTAATCGCTAGTGAGTGAGTTGGGATTAACGCCGCCTTTAACAGTGTTCCAGTTATATCACGGCGTGTCAGCTTAATGTTTGTGAAATGCCCGAAGTGATGCAGGTCTCAGACGTTTATAACAGACAATCCAGTGAATGACATTATCAGCATCGATCCACGCAACTGAGATACGATGGCATGCATCAACCAAGACCATCCGATCCCGTTATAGGTGCCTCTTACAGCAAACATGGATTGCTGAAGACCTATTCTAACCCGGATCTTCGGGGGTTCGTTGGAGGATTGGGGTCTGTGTGGTTTATCGCTGCAATTTCCGTGTTTTCGGCAGTCAGTTCCAGAAATAACCCAATAGCACTGACTGTGATCTCAAGTCTTGAGATTATGGACACGTAATAGCCAAGGAATGTTTGAGTCAGCGAACGTTTGGTTGAACCTGGTAAAGTACACAACATAAGAACCGTGGTAAGATACGGAACGACGCGTTGGAACAGAGAACAGAGTGTGGTCGAAATGTTGAGGATCTGACGTCTATAAAGGATGTGGCGTCTATAAAGCTAGAGTGAGTGAGTGAGTGAGTGAGTGAGTGAGTGAGTGAGTGAGTGAGTGAGAGTGAGTGAGTGAGTGAGTGAGTGAGTGAGAGTGAGTGAGTGAGTGAGTGAGTGAGTGAGTGAGTGAGGTTATACGCCGCTTTTAGCAATATTCCAGCAATATCACGGCGGGGGACACCAGAAATGGGCTTCACACATTGTGCCCATGTCGGGAATCGAACCCAGGTCTTCGGCGTGACGAGCGAACGCTTAAACCACTAGGCTACCCGACCGCCCCTATAAAGCTATAAAGGATGTGACGTCTTTAAAGGATGTGGCGTCTATAATGGATGTGGCGTCTATAAAGGATGTGGCGTCTATAAAGGACGTGACGACTATAAAGGGTGTGGCGTCTATAAAGGATCTGACGTCTATAAAGGATGTGACGTCTATAAAGGATGTGACGTCTATAAAGGGTGTGGCGTCTATAAAGGATCTGACGTCTATAAAGGATCTGACGTCTATAAAGGATGTGACGTTTATAAAGGGTGTGGCGTCTATAAAGGATGTGACGTCCATGAAGGATCTGACGTTTATAAAGGATGTGAGCAATATCATTAAAATCAGATCTTAGTTGTCGCTTCCGCCAAACAAACTTGTAATTAGCGGTAGCGAGAACTAAGATCTGATTTTTATAAGACTCGAATGTGAGTATCAAGGATATGCAGTCTCATTTAAATCAGACCTTAGTGTTCGCTACTTTAGCGTGAATTAAGGCCTGATTTTAATGAGAATAAAGCTTGTGTTGACTTGTTTCTCTGAGTGCGAGACGACTGTGAGATTAAATGTTAAGTGTTAACATCCGACACAGAGAGACAGCACACCGACACCGACAATACTGTATAGGACCTATCAGCCTCAAAGCCTTCTCACACTAAACCAGCGCTGCGACAGAAGTCGGTGAGTTTTATTTTAACCCCCATTTAGGCAGCGCTTCAATGCAGTAAACGCATCGATTACCAAATAAATAACATCGAAGTAAATACCTGTACGTTACCGGGTGATTGTGATAACCAAACGTGATGCAGGTCTCAGACGTTTACTACTTTGGTGAAACCCACGAGCACGGGAATGGTGCTGACAGACCTAGAAATTTGACCCAAGAAATATAACAGGGGCGAACCGGAATTCGAATCCACGATCATAAGTTTCTTGCGTGAAAAAGGGCGGTCGGGTAGCCTGGTGGTTAAAGCGTTCGCTCGTCACGCCGAAGACCCGGGTTCGATTCCCGACATGGGTACAATATGTGAAGCCCATTTCTGTTGTCCCCCGCTGTGATATTGCTGTAATCTTGCTAAAAGCGGCGTAAAACCTTACTTATTCACTCTTGCGTGAAAAAGGGACGCAACTCTGCACGGCGAAATGAAGGGCCTGCGACAACTGAGCCATCTGTGCCTTTAAGCCACTTAGGGGGCACGGGGGGCCTAGTCGTCTTAGGCGCAGCGATTCGCTGTCCAGAGTTGCGTCCCTTGGACACGCCAGACACCTATGATTATGTGTTCGAATCCCGGTTCACCCCGATTATGTTTCTAGGTTTGTCAGCACCATACCCGTGCACATGGGTTTCACCGAAGTGGTAAACGCCTGAGACCTGCATCACTTAGGGCTTTCCTCCCACATTAAGCTGACACGCCGCGATATAACTGGAATACTGTTAAAAGCGGCGTTAGTCAAACTCACTTTAAGCCACACAGAGGCAACAAGTAAAGCATGTCTCACCGTGTTCGCCATTATGTATTGTCCAAGGCCAGGTAGTCGAGAACGTAGATTTGACCCATGTTTCCACCGACTTCACGCTGGGGAAGAGTTGTCCATAGTCTTTAACAGCACCTGTACAGTTGTACATATAGATCTACATGAATACACGCATACATGACATTATTTCAGACTCACTAAAAAACATGCTTGTCGTAAAAGGCGACTATAGTTCTTGTAAGAGGTGATCAGGTGGTCAGGATCGCTGACTTGATTGATGCACGTCATCGATCCCAATTGTGTGGATCGATGCTCGTGGTGTCAATCACTGGATTGTCTTGTCTAGACTCGATTATTTACAGACCAGTGCGGCGTTAAACTACAAACAAACAAAACACTAAAAAACCGTCCAACGTTAGTGAGCGTGTGAGTATGGTTTTACGCCACCTTTAGCAATATTCAAGCAATATCGCGGCGCAGGACACCAGAAATGAGCTTCACACATTGTACCCATGCGGGGAATCGAACCCGGGTCTTCGGCGTGTCGAGCGAACGCTTTAACCACTAGGCTATCCCACCGCCCCTCCAACATCAGCAATATTCCAACTACATCACGATGCCTCTGCTTTAGCAGCCAGAAGAGGACTGAAGTAGCAATGGTCCACTCCGTTGGTGATGGGTGAAATCGGGCTTAACGTCGCGTCCAAGATTATTGCACTTATATAGCGACGTGCATGTACGTGTATGTGTGTGTGTGTGTGTGTGGCTGCTTGTACTAGTCCGGACTGATGCCGATTTATAGAGCTAGCCCACTGAGATACCATGCCGCAGTTTAACATGAATACCCCACTCAGACACAGTATACTGACTCCGAGCCGACCAGTCCTTGTTTTAGCCCCATAATGCCGAGCGCCAGACAGGGTAACAACAAGTACCATCTTTTAACGTCTTTTGGTATGACGCGGCCGGGGACCGAACCCCGAACCTCCGCTCTCCGGGCGGACGCTCTACCACTAGACCACGGAGGCGGTCTCCACTCCATTGGGGAATAATAAAACACAATCAGCCAGGTTACACACGGTCGCACCCCGGCCTGACATTACACCCTAACTACACAGTTATTCACCATGTAAAGGGTTTGAATAAGATGTAAAACTTGGTTTCAAAGTCTACCTATCTAACACATCTGATCTGATTTTACAAAGTATAGGTTTCTTCTGATTGGCCAGGCAATGCGCACCAAACAAGTGTAAGATCAAATAATGCAGGCTATTCATATTCCATTCATATCAGGGCGGGGACACCAAGAACAGGCTCACACATTTACCCCATTTGAGTGATTAAGTTCGGTTTAGGTGTAACGCTGCTTTGAACAGTATTCCAGTTATATCACAGCGTGTCAGCTTAATGTGGAAGGAAAGCTTGAAGTGATGCAGGTCTCAGACGTTTACCACTTCGGTGAAACCCACGAGCACGGGTATGGTGCTGACAAACCTAGAAACATAATCGGGGCGAACCGGGATTCGAACCCACAATCATAGGTTTCAACTGCAAGACGAATTGCGGCGCCTTAGACGACTGGGTCACCCGTTCCCCCTTGGGCCATTTGAGGAACTGAACCCGGATCATCTGCGTGACGAGGCAAGTCTACCCCTTACACCACTCGATACCTATACAACTGACCCGTGAAGATCCCGGGTAGAATAGGTCTTCAGCAACCCATTCTTGCCGTACGAGGTATCATGCTTGTCGTAAGAGGCGACTAACGGGATCGGGTGGTCAGGCTTGCTGACTTGGTTGATGCATGTCATCGTATCCCAATTGCGTGGATCGATGCTCATGATGTCAATCACTGGGTTGTCTGGTCCAGATTCGATTATTTACAGACCGCCGTCATATTGCTGGCATATTGCTGAGTGCGGCGTTAAAGAACAAACAAACAAACAAACAATATCTATACAACGCCTCTTTGATTTGATTTTCGTACATGAGCTGTTTGGTTTGGTGTGGGTCTGCTTCGGGTCTAGCGTTAAGACACAGCTGCCAGTCAGGAAGGAAAGGGCGGCCAACAAGATATACGTCCGTTCAGGAGGTCGGAGCATGTTCGGTAGCCGCATCTGTCAAAAGGAGATCAAGAATATGTTTCGATGCCCTAACACATGTTTACATTTACAAAAATACATGCAAATGTTGTGCAACAAAGTTTATGAATATTTTCTTTCATCGACACTACAGATTTAACTGCACATAAGGGGCATCTTCCATAGTTTAAAGACGATGTTCTCATCGTCGAATGACTCTCTCCAAAAGCAGCCGATACTATTTGTTTCTATGGGCAAAACACGGTTGTGTAACAACGAAATTAACAGCACCTCGTCATGTATTTTGGCTTATTACATAGTGGACTACTCGTTGTATTGTTAGTTTATTGTTTAACGCCGCACTCTGCAACATTCCAGCTATATGACGGCGATCTGTAATAACTGAATCTGGACCAGACAGTCCAGTGATTGATATCATGAGTATCGATCTACGCAATTGTGACACAATGACATGCATCAACCAAGTCAGCGAGTCTGACCACCCGATCCTGTTAGTCGCCTCTTACGACATCATGAGTATCGATCTACGCAATTGGGATACGAGGACATGCATCAACCAAGTCAGCGAGCCTGACCACCCGATCCCGATAGTCGCCTCTTACAACATCATGAGTATCGATCTACGCAATTGGGATACGAGGACAGAATGAAGGCTTGATTCTTTTATGAATTAATAGGTTGTTTTGTTTATTGTTTAACGTCGCACTCAGCACTATTCCAGCCATATGACGGTATTCTGTAGGTTATCAATTCTGGACCAGACAATTGATTGATACTGAGAGCAACGCTCCAAGCCGTCGGGGTACGATGCAATGGCTCCAAATCAACTAAGTCACCAAGTCTGACCTACCGTTCCATTGGGTCACTTTTTACGAATTACATAGGTCCCTGGGACCTATTGTAGCCCGGAATCCCCGGGGGTTCTTTCATGATATAAGACAGTCGGCATGTATTCTTTACAACTTAAAAATAGGTCTTCAGCAACCCATGCTTGCCATAAAAGGCGGCTATGGTTGTCGTAAGAGGCGACTAACGGGATCGGGTGGTCAGGCTCGCTGACTTGATTGATGCATGTCATCGATCCCAATTGCGTGGATCGATGTTATGATATTAATCACTGGATTTTCTGGTCCAGATTCGATTATTTACAGACCGCCGTCATATTGCTGAGTGCGGCGTTAAACAACAAACAAACCAACTAACTTTACAACTTAGTTATTGTTGACAGATCGCTAGCAACACGCCCAGATATAACGATTATAAGTTAACAATTTCAAAGGTTGATCCTTAATTGTGACATATGACAGATGACATGCAATCGGTATACACATTCACGCACGCACGCACGCACGCACACATATATAACATTTATACTGCGAGTTATGGCCGTGTAGCTGCTTAAGGTGTATCAGTAAAAACTGGTATTACTCTACTCGACCGTGAAGAAACCAACCGTTTAATAAATATACAGCTGTATTTAAACATTGTTTATTACCGAAGCGCATGCTTATGTACTGGCAGAACTAGTTTCACTAACAACTATTGAATATATCTCTCAACATCGCTGGGCTTATTCAATGACATTGCGTTAAGAGGTAATAGATCGCCATCGTTGAGAGGAGCTTATGCATACTCGATGACACCAGTAACCTTGTTGCTAGGCTGACGTCACAGGACAAGGTTTTGCCGTGTAAACTGAAACAACATTTTACAAATTAAGTTATTCCGTTGTATGTTATTACATATATATGTGTAAACTTTTAATGTGTTTGAAGTTGTATACTGTTAAACTCAACTTGATTATGCTGTGGATCGCGTCGATGTCTGCTTATTTACACACGACAGTGAAATATTGTATTCATAAGATTGACCTAGTTTCTGACGGGAATTCCAACAGTTCGATTAAATGAGGTTTAAAAAGTTTTAAACTGCAAGTAATAAATAAAATACTAAACTCGTACCCAAGTAAAAAAAAGTGTTTTGAACTTCGTGAATAGTTCTGGTATCTGACGAGGTATTTAGATACCAGAACTGTTCACTCGTTTCATAAGATTGGTATTCCACGGGAGCGAGTTCAGTATTCTATATTTATAATATACCCGTATGAATACATTTACGTCAGCGATGAAAAAAGACTGAATGCGAGAAGTCGTTTGAATAGTCAAAACCCCATTATAATGATACACTATGAGATTAATGATTATTCATTGTCTAAAACAATATACATAAACATTACTGATTACGAAAGAAATTGAGTAGGAGGCTGCTGTATTAAAATAGTTTAATATAACTTCCTCAATTACATCAGCGCGTCAATGGCGGCCATACGCTCCACAGGAATCACAGGTGTGTGGATATGGAGTGTCAACAGACAAACACGAGAGTTAAACATGTCACACAATCGAGACCGAGTGTCAAAGAATGAAATAAAACAACTGTACCTTATTTTCGGCTTACTCTCTCTGCAAGTGATTGTAGTCGAGAATAACTATCCGCTGGTGACGTCTGCTCGCGATTGAGTTAATGTTCACACAAATTGTATATTGACAGCTTTAGCATCACGTGACCGGTGTCTAGGAGGAGTCATTTACAGTGAGTGGGTTAAACTTAACGTCGCATCGGTATTATTTCAGCCATATGGCGACTAGAGTCATTTATAACAAAGCCCTGTTCCACAGAGTGGTCTCAGCGCCACGATGACCGTAAGCCAGTGTTAAAACATGGGAGTTACGATCACCTTAGCGCTAAGAACGCTTTGTCGAACGGGGCCTAGGTGGCTGAACCGACCAGGACGAGAGAATGAGTGAGTGAGTATGGTTTTACCCCGCTTTTAGTCATATTCCACTAATATCAGGGCGGGGGACACCAGAAATGGGCTTCACACATTGTACCAATGTCGGGACTCGAACCCGGGTCTTCGGCGTGACGAGCGAACGCTTTAACCACAAGGCTACCCAACCGCCCCTCCGGCCAGGACAAAACAAACCTGCTTAGTGCCCAACCATGAGACTAAAGGTCATTATGGGTGAAACATCCCATTTTGACTTTTCATGTTTTAAAACTACAGCATCTTCGTAACACAAAAATTGAATTCACAAGCTTCAATTCATTATGTATTACAGAGAAACAAGACCATCTTTCCGAGACAAGGGCGTCACCTGACTATAAAAGTCTACTGGGCGGTTATTATAGGGTAACGCTCTTTTTCAGGGCCTTACCATTTGCAGAAGCCCGAGGTCTTCCATTTACTGCCCGATAAAGGAGGGCAGTTGAAAAGACCGAGGGCTTCTGCAAATGATAATGCCCTGAAAAATAGCGTTACCGTTACTATAGCTAAAACGGATGGAATTTGTTATCAAATAAAAATAAACAACTATTAAACGTGACGTCAATATCCCTACCATATGACGTCACCTAACACCGGGCGTGATAATGGCCCGTCGTCAAGCAATATGAGGGTATTATCAAGTTACAGTGGCCCGCCGATTTCTGATAACATGCGGGCGGTTTAATGATAATTCTATCCAGCTATAAAGTCAGTAAACGCCCTTGCCTCGGAAAGATGAAACAAGACATGACACATATCAATCTTCACTGCAGTAAGTTGACGTCAAACGTCATTGTGACGTCATAGCACAATGCTATAATATTTTGTCTTGTCGCTACAATATGGAGGTACGGTTACCGCATCTAACATCTAGTGAGAGAAGCCCCACGATGCAATACTGAATTTAAGGTAACATTGTCATGTTTGTTTGTTTGTTTGTTTATTGTTTAACACCACACTCAGCAATATTCCAGCTATATGACGGCGGTCTGTAAATAATCGAGTCTGGACCAGAGAGTCCAGTGATTGACATCATGAGCATCGATCAACTATTGGGATACAAGGACATGCATCAACCAAGTCAGCGAGCCTGACCACCCGATCCCGTTAGTCGCCTTTTACGACAAGCATGGGTTGCTGAAGACCTATTCTACCCCGGATCTTCACGGGTGTGGCTGCTTGTAATAGTCCGGACTAATGCCGATTCTATAGTGCTAGCCCACTGAGATACCATGTTGCAGTTTAACATAGATACACCCATCTTCCCGAGGCAAGAGCGTTAACTGACTTTAAAAGTCAAGTTTCCACCCTTGCCGAACTAGGCTGGAATTCCTGGGCTCGATCGTAGCGCCACCAGTGGCTATTGCGAGTTATGTCCTTTCTATGCCTCTCCTACTGACCAATCAGATTCAACCTCTCGTATCACTTGCATTTACTTCAAACAAAACGGTGGCGACCAGTCAAGACGATCTGATCGATAATCAAGATATTGTGATAAAACGAGTCTTACATCGCTAAGTGCATCAAATCACGTGAGCACCTTGATTAAAAACATGAAAAGATTTAGAAAATATCTGTTGACAACGAGTTAGCGGTGCACATGTTTTGCAAATGCTGCAGTCGACCGAAATCTGCATGACACTTAACGAACCGGATTTCGATTTCGGTGCGCGATTTTGATTGGACTATGCATAGACTCGTTAGTCCAGGCAAAATGTAACTCCATAATACCAGCCTAGTTCAGCAAGGGTGGAAACTGGACTTTTATAGTCAGTTAACTCACTTGCCTCGGAAAGATGAGATACACCACTCAAACACAGTATGCTGACTCCAAGCCGATCAGTCCTTGTTTTAGCACCAGTGTCAGAAAGGGTAACAACAATTAACATATTTTAACGTCTTTTGATATGAAGTGGCCGGGGATCGAACTCCCGACCTTCCGTTCTCCAGGCAGACGTTCTACCACTAGAAGTGGGTCAGTAAACTGTCAGTTCGTGGCAGATAACCTACAGTTAAAATAGAGTACCATAGCTGTAAATTACGCTGAAACTACTTTCAGTCTGCCTCAGTGATACCTCTCTTCTGACATGCTGACATGCTAAATTATCATGTGATCAAGTCTATATTTAGCCAAGCGTAACCGTTGGTTGATATGATTCACCGGATAGCCTCGTAGCCAAAACGTGAACCGTAACTATCGCTTTGGTTTTAGGCTAGGGTGGAGGGAAAGCAGACGACTCTTTTTAATTTAAGGTGGAAATCAAAAGGAGAAAAGGAAAACGAAGATGTTGATGGTAAAGACACAATTAGTGATGACAAAATGTCCAATGAGAAGAGTTCGACGTATGGCAAAGCTAAAACGAAGTCAAGAACGAGAAAGTTCCCGAGTGACTTGTTGAACGAATTCCAATGGCTGTGACACGTGTGTGATGCAAGTTAGGATCACCCCATCAGTGGCGACGGGTCTTGTGAAGGCCTGCGTAAAATCAGGGAGACTTACGGAGAGTGAGTGAGTTGGGTTTAACGCCTCTTTAAACAGTATTCCAGTTATATCACGGCATGTCAGCTTAATATGGGAGGAACGCCGAAGTGATGCAGGTCTCAGACGTTTACCACTTCGGTAAAACCCACGAGCACGGGTATGGTGCTGACAAACCTAGAAACATAATTGGGGCGAACCGGGATTCGAACCCACAATCATAGGTTTCTGGCGTGCCCAAGGGACGCAATTCTGCACAGTGAATCGCAGCGCCTTAGACGACTGGGCCACCCGTGCCCCCAGACTTACGGAGAACTTAATAATATTAAGGCGTGAATCGTAGCAATGTATTGCAGCGACCAGTGGGTGTCCGATACTTTCAGCAGGGAAGTACAAAGCTACAATTTCGACCAGAGCCAGCACCCAGCATTCTCGACCACCCAGTGTATTGTCTAATTCTGGATGATTCACTGTCATATATTTGTCCACCAGCACATGCTTTGTTTATTTAACGCTGCACTCCAGCAATAATCCAGCAATATGACAGCGGTCTGTACATAACCAAGTCTACACCAGACAATCCAGTGATTGACATCATAAGCTTGATCAACACAATTGGGATACGATGACATGCATCAAACAAGTCAGAGAGCCTGACCATCCGATCCGTTAGTCGACTTTCCTGACAGCCTTTTACGGCAAGCAAGGGTTACTGAAGACCTAACCCCGGATCTTCATGGTCGAGCAAGAGTGCTGACAAAGCCTGAATTACAGTCAAGGTGAGGTGAGGTGAAATTGGGTTTAACGTCGCGTCCAAGATTATTGCACTTATATAGCGACGTGCATGTACGTTTGTGTGTTTGTGTGGCTGCTTGTACTAGTGCGGACTGATGCCGATTTATAGTGCTAGCTCACTGAGATATCATGCCGCAGTTTAACATGAATACCCCACTCAGACACAGTATACTGACTCCGAGCCGACCAGTCCTTGTTTTAGCCCCTTAATGCCGAGCGCCAGACAGGGTAACAACAAGTACCATCTTTTAACGTCTTTTGGTATGACGCGGCCGGGGATCGAAACCCAGACCTTTCGCTCTCCGGGAGGACGCTCTACCACTAGACCACGGAGGCGGTCTACAGTCAAGGAGAATCAGGGATCCAAACCTTTGATCACAGTAATAGAAGATGCCTAAGGGATGCAGCTCTGCACATAGAATTTGTCTAGTACAAAATGCCTATGACTGGGACACCCAGCTTCTCGTATACCTAATCTGTTAAGTTGTTCTCCTGTTAAATAGTCAGGAAAGTTTACAAACGGGACAAGACATAAATTGGACAAAGTTTGTTTACTCAAATATACACAATATATTCAGCATTCTTACAACATGCAAAACATCCTTCAGGTTGAACACACCACCCATATGATCTTCATAGTAAACCTTGCATACATAAAACACAGGTTCTAGGGGCTTCAGAGAAAATGTTGAACAACACTCAAACATGCCTCAGCTTCACTATCAAACAAATCAGAAGGAGCTAAAACCATTTTGAAAAGTATTCCAATTATGCCATGTTAGCTTTACGTGGGAGGAAAGCCTAAAGTGATACAGGTTTTAATACATTGACACTGTGTTGAAAACCACGGTCATGGTAGGAACAAATCAAGCATCACAATCGGCAAATCTGGAATTTAAACATATGATCATAGGATTCTGGCACATCTAAGGGAGGTAACTCTCCACAGCGGATGGTGTCGTCTCAGATGATAAAAGGATAGCTTATGAATTTCCCCATTGATTGATCATCCTCTTCATAAGCTCAGTAGTTTGTTCTATGATATGATGATGATGAAGATGAGTATGGTTTTACGCCGCTTTTAGCAATCTTCAAGCAATATCACGGCGACACACAAAGATAAGAAGATTTATCTTTGCTAAACAATACAATTCATGTAAAAGGATAGATCCTTTTAAGCATCCCTTGGATGCAATCTGGTCATTATCTGCCTCCAAACCTGCATCTGTATGTACTGGATGCACATTCATGTATCATGCATTAAAAATGTCAAATTCTGTCTTAATCAAAACATTCTATCTGCTGTACAAAAAATAGCAACCATTTAAAGTAGCAAACACTGTGAAATGTATTTAGCTTTGCAAAAGTTTCTTAAACAAAATGATTTAACAATTTCTGATGTGATTGCTTGTCAAAGGTAACAAAGGTTTTTCATGGAGGAAGTACACTGCCACGGGTCCATGGGGAGATAAATCTCATTAAAATCAGATCTCTTTCTCTGATGTGATACCTCTCTGATTGCAGATCTGAGTGAGAGTGTGGGTGACTGACCTGTGTTTAACGCCGCTTTTAACAGAATTCAAGTTATATCATGGCATGTCAGCTTAATGTGGATACCCCAAAGTGAGGTCTCAGATGTTTACACCTCGGTGAAACCCACAAGCATGGGTATGGTGCTGACCAACCTAGGAGCATAATCGGGACGAACTGGGACTTGGCATGCTCATCAGAGGACATATCCATAGGTCAGCTGAACCCATCTTCCCGAGGCAAGAGAGTTAACTGACTATAAAAGTCCAGTTTCCACCCTTGCCGAACTAGGCTGGTATTATGGAGTTACATTTTGGCTGGACTAACGAGTCTATGTATAGTCCAATCAAAATCGCGCACCGAAATCCAAATCCGGTTCGTAAACTGTCGTGCAGATTTCGATCGACTGCACTATTTGCAAAGCATGTGCACTGCTAACTCGTTGTCAACAAATATTATTCCAAATCTTTTCATGTTTTTAATCAAGGTGCTCACGTGATTTGATGCATTTCGCGATGTAAGACCCGTTTTATCACAATATAGATCTTGATTATCGATCAGATCGTCTTGACTGGGCGCCACCATTTTGTGTGAAGCAAATGCAAGTGATACGAGAGTTGGAATCTGATTGGTCCATAGGAGAGGCTTAGAAGAGACATATATAACTGGTAATAGCCACTGGTGGCGCTACGATCAAGCCCATTAATTCCAGCCTAGTTCGGCAAGGGTGGAAACTGGACTTTTAAAGTCAGTTAACTCCCTTGCCTCGGGAAGATGGCTGAGCCCAGAGTGAACATTGACCATCCAGTCTAGAAGGAAGTGTGGGTTCCTCAGCCATGTTTTGTCAGTTTTCTAAAACGATTCAGTTTCGTTTCTGTAATGCCTTAAATCAGCATGTTCCATCTGAGGAAAAGAAAAGTCTCAAAACAATGCCACCCTCGATAGTAGATGGGTGTAGATGCCATGGTGCTCTATAACTACAAGGTGCATAAAATATCCCCAACAATATAACAGCATAGCTTTACCTTTTTGCATTTGGAGCTACCCAATTATATTTGTTTTTGTGATACAGACATCAGGTATGGTTGTCTGAATGCTTTGGTCACTCATAATGATAATTTAGAAGCCTTCACCCTGGTAGGAAAGTTCACCTGATGCAACCTCCCATCGGGGTGTTTTCAGATCTTTATGCGGGGCGGTGGGGTAGCTGAGTGGTTAAAGCTTTGGCACATCATGCCAAAGACCTGGGTTCAATTTCCCACATGGGTACAATGTGTGAAGCCCATTTCTGGTGTCCCCTGCTGTGATATCGCTGGAATACTGCTAAAAGCATCATAAAAACACACTCACTCACTCATCAATGCAGAGTGGAATCCCACTGGAGTACAAATCTGACTTTAATGATATTGTGTGGAGCCAACAACACATGCACAGCCTCCACAATCAGCTAAAGGGAGACAACTTACCACATTATGCTACAAAGACAGAACAAACCGTTGTCTTGCAAAAACATATTTACAATGTTCATATTAACAGAAAATATGTTAATCTACATATGAAGTCAGGATGCTTTCATGATACACAACAATGGTGAACAACATATCCAATGACTGACCACATTTTCATATTTGATTTTACTGGCACAGGAAAGTTTGTCACATAACGCTTGTAGACTGCCCCATCATCAGCTGATGCCAATCGTGACACTTTCTTCCCTGTTTGAAGTCAGCTCTTGGCAGGTCACATGGAGGGTACCCTCTCTGAAATGACAGATTGAACGTAGAAGTAGGGGATATGAACTGACTCAATCTCATTAAAATCAAATATTAGTTCATGTTACCGCTGAGTGAGTGAGTGAGTGAGTTGGGTATAACGCCGCTTTTAATGGTATTCCAGTTATATCATGGCGGGTCCGCTTAATTTTGGAGAAAAGCCCGAAGTGATGCAGGTCTCAGTGAGTGAGTGAGTGAGTTGGGTTTAACACCGCTTTTAACAGTATTCCAGTTATATCGTGGCATGTCAGCTTAATGTGGGAGGAAAGCCCGAAGTGATGCAGGTCTCAGACGTTTACCAACAAACCGACAAACCTAGAACCGGGATTTGAACCCACAATCATAGGTTCTGATTTTCTGATTTTCTGGCGCGTCCAAGGGACGCAACCCTGCACAGCGAATCGCGGCGCCTCAGACGACTGGGCCACCCATACCGCTGAACAAAGATCTGAGGGCATCCATTACGGGTCACATCAGAATGATCACTCGCAAAGTTTGACTTAGAGCTAAACAAAACAATGTTCACAGGAATTAGAGCCTACCTTCTTAGATGGAAGTTTGCCTGTATACTGCTTGGCGTAGGAAGGTCTCGCATCACTATCTGTGAGTGAAATAATCAGACATCATGAAACATACCCCAAATTCAATCAATCACCTCAATGACTGGAAATGACCACCTAGGAATTTGTATGCTTGTTTATGTAGGGAGGCTGTTTATTTGGTTACATACTAGTTCGAACAATGTTTCTATGTTTTCAAAAGTTTTTGCCTGAGAACCAATTCTTTTATTTTTTAAGCCTTGAATAACTCACCCTGGCTAGTAGGGACGAGTTTTGTAGTGTGGGCGGGTCACTGGCCTCGTAGACCTCCATGCTGAAGTTGTCCTGGGCGTCAGCAAGTGTGAAAGTGTGCTGCTTCCTGGAAGGGATGAGGCTAAGCTTCGGCAGCGCTGTGATCAGGTTGTCCGTCTCGGGATCATCGGATACCTGCAGCATCAACAAACAACAAATGACATCCCTTCACACAGGCACCAAACACACCTTCACAAAGACACACCTTCACACAGAGACACTAACACACGTTCACAGACACAGCCAACACACCTTCACACAGACACCACAACACACCTTCACAGAGACACCCCAACACACCTTAACAGAGACACCACAACACACCTTCACACAGACACCCCAACACACCTTCACACAGACACCACAACACACCTTCACACAGACACCCAAACACACCTTCACAGAGACACCCCAACACACCTTCACACAGACACCCCAACACACCTTCACACAGACACCCCAACACACCTTCACAGAGACACCCCAACACACCTTCACAGAGACACCCCAACACACCTTTACAGAGACACTCTAACACAGCTTCACACAGACACCCCAACACACCTTCACACAGACACCCCAACACACCTTCACACAGACACCCCAACACACCTTCACACAGACACCCCAACACACCTTCAAACAGACACCCCAACACAACTTCACAGAGACACCCCAACACACCTTCACAGAGACACCCCAACACACCTTCACACAGACACCCCAACACACCTTAACAGAGACACCCCAACACACCTTCACACAGACACCCCAACACACCTTCACACAGACACCCCAACACACCTTCACAGAGACACCCCAACACACCTTCACACAGACACCCCAACACACCTTCACACAGACACAAAACACACCTTCACAGAGACACCCCAACACACCTTCACACAGACACATCTTCACACAGACACCCAACACACCTTCACACAGTCACACCTTCACACAGACACCCAACACACCTTCACAGAGACACACCCAACACACCTTCACACAGACACCACAACACACCTTCACACAGACACCACAACACACCTTCACACAGACACCACAACACACCTTCACACAGACACCCCAACACACCTTCACACAGACACCACAACACACCTTCACACAGACACACCCAACACACCTTCACACAGACACCACAACACACCTTCACACAGACACCCCAACACACCTTCACACAGACACACCCAACACACCTTCACACAGACACCACAACACACCTTCACACAGACACCACAACACACCTTCACAGAGACACCCCAACACACCTTCACACAGACACCCCAACACACCTTCACACAGACACCCCAACACACCTTCACAGAGACACCCCAACACACCTTCACACAGACACCCCAACACACCTTCACACAGACACCACAACACACCTTCACAGAGACACCACAACACACCTTCACACAGACACCCCAACACACCTTCACACAGACACCACAACACACCTTCACAGAGACACCCCAACACACCTTCACAGAGACACCCCAACACACCTTCACAGAGACACCCCAACACACCTTCACAGAGACACCCCAACACACCTTTACAGAGACACCCCAACACACCTTCACACAGACACCCCAACACACCTTCACACAGACACCCCAACACACCTTCAAAGAGACACCCCAACACACCTTCACACAGACACCTCAACACACCTTCACACAGACACCACAACACACCTTCACACAGACACCCCAACACACCTTCAAACAGACACCCCAACACACCTTCACAGAGACACCCCAACACACCTTCACAGAGACACCCCAACACACCTTCACACAGACACCCCAACACACCTTCACAGAGACACCCCAACACACCTTCACACAGACACCCCAACACACCTTCACAGAGACACCCCAACACACCTTCACACAGACACCCTAACACACACCTTCACACAGACACAAAACACACCTTCACAGAGACACCCCAACACACCTTCACACAGACACATCTTCACACAGACACCCAACACACCTTCACACAGTCACACCTTCACACAGACACCCAACACACCTTCACAGAGACACCCCAACACACCTTCACACAGACACCCCAACACACCTTCACACAGACACCCCAACACACCTTCACACAGACACCCCAACACACCTTCACAGAGACACCCCAACACACCTTCACACAGACACCCCAACACACCTTCACACAGACACCCAACACACCTTCACACAGACACCCCAACACACCTTCACACACTTTCACATAGACACCCCAACACAATTTCACAGAGACACCCAAACACACTTTCACACAGACACTAACAACACACCTTCACACAGACACCCCAGCACACTTTCACACAGACACCCCAGCACACTTTCACACAGACACCCAACACACCTTCACACAGACACCCAACACACTTTCAGAGAGACACCCCAACACACCTTCACACAGACACCCCAACACACCTTCACAAAGACACCCCAACACACCTTCACACAGACACCCAAACACACTTTCACACAGACACCCTAACACACTTTCACAGAGACACCCCAACACACCTTCACAGAGACACCCCAACACACCTTCACACAGACACCCCAACACACCTTCACACAGACACAAAACACACCTTCACACAGACACACCCAACACACCTTCACACAGGCACGCAACACACCTTCACACAGACACCAGCAACACACCTTCACACAGACCCTCCAATACACCTTCATACAGACACCCCAACACACCTTCACAGAAACCCCCAACACACCTTCACACAGACATCCCAACACACCTTCACACAGAGACCCCCAACACACCTTCACAGAAACCACCAACACACCTTCACAGAAACCCCCAACACACCTTCACAGAAACCCTCAACACACCTTCACACAGACACCCAACACACCTTCACACAGACACACCTTCACAGAGACACCCAACACACCTTCACACAGACACACCTTCACACAGACACACCTTCACACAGACACCCAACACACCTTCACACAGACACCCAACACACCTTCACACAGACACCCCAACACACCTTCACAGAGCCACCCCAACACACCTTCACACAGACACCCCAACACACCTTCACACAGACACAAAACACACCTTCACACAGACACACCCAACACACCTTCACACAGGCATGCAACACACCTTCACACAGACACCAGCAACACACCTTCACACAGACCCTCCAATACACCTTCACATTGACACCCCAACACACCTTCACAGAAACCCCGAACACACCTTCACACAGACATCCCAACACACCTTCACACAGAGACCCCCAACACACCTTCACAGAAACCCCCAACACACCTTCACAGAAACCCTCAACACACCTTCACACAGACACCCAACACACCTTCACACAGACACACCTTCACAGAGACACCCAACACACCTTCACACAGACACATCTTCACACAGACACCCAACACACCTTCACACAGACACCCAACACACCTTCACACAGACACCCAACACACCTTCACACAGACACCACAACACACCTTCACACAGACACCCAACACACCTTCACACAGTCACACCTTCACACAGACACCCAACACACCTTCACACAGTCACACCTTCACACAGACACCCAACACACCTTCACACAGACACCACAACACACCTTCACACAGACACCACAACACACCTTCACACAGACACCCAACACACCTTCACACAGTCACACCTTCACACAGACACCCAACACACCTTCACACAGACATCCAACACACCTTCACACAGACACCCCAACACACCTTCACACAGACACCCAACACACCTTCACACAGACATCCAACACACCTTCACACAGACACCCAACACACCTTCACACAGACACCCAACACACCTTCACACAGAAACCCAACACACCTTCACACAGTCACACCTTCACACAGACACACCTTCACACAGACACCCAACACACCTTCACCCAACACACCTTCACCCAGACACACCTTCACACAGACACCCAACACACCTTCACACAGACACCCAACACACCTTCACCCAACACACCTTCACCCAGACACACCTTCACACAGACACCCAACACACCTTCACACAGACACACCTTCACACAGACACCCAACACACAGACACCCCAACACACCTTCACACAGACACACCTTCACACAGACACCCAACACACCTTCACACAGACACCCAACACACCTTCACCCAGACACACCTTCACACAGACACCCAACACACCTTCACACAGACACCCAACACACCTTCACACAGACACCCAACACACCTTCACACAGACACACCTTCACACAGACACACAACACACCTTCACACACAGACCTTCACACAGACACCCAACACACCTTCACACAGACACACCTTCACACAGACACACCTTCACACAGACACCCAACACACCTTCACACAGACACACCTTCACACAGACACACCTTCACACAGACACACCTTCACACAGACACCCAACACACCTTCACACAGACACCCAACACACCTTCACACAGACACACCTTCACACAGACACACAACACACCTTCACACAGACACACCTTCACACAGACACCCAACACACCTTCACACAGACACACCTTCACGCAGACACACCTTCACACAGACACCCAACACACCTTCACACAGACACACCTTCACACAGACACACCTTCACACAGACACACCTTCACACAGACACCCAACACACCTTCACACAGACACACCTTCACACAGACACACCCAACACACCTTCACACAGACACAGCTGGAGAGGCACCTGGCCTGGGTGTGCTCTTCATGATCTTTCAAATCTTCGATCTCCTTCCCAACAAGGAATGCTGCCTGCAATACAAAAATATAGAATAAACAATATAGAGAACTTGAAATCACTAAATATCTATTTATAAAAGGTGTTAGTGTGTACATTTTCAATGTGCATAGTTCACAATTTACCACATAGCAATGTCTAGGGAAAAAAGTATAATTAATAGTATTAAACTTTCTTAGATATTTGACCACATATTGAAACAACATTGACCATTTTTTCACAAATTGATAAAGAAAATTCTAAAACATGTAGTAACACCCAATTGATAACACTGTCAATACCACCTGGAAATAAACGCAACTATGTTGATGGAAACACACAATCACTAATAGCATGGCTCAATCTACTTTGAAATATCCCAGTAGGTTGTAGATAAATCTGACCTCTTTAGCTGCTCCCATGGCAATGACCTCATCTGGAGATATGGAGGTCAGAATCTCTGCTCCTTTGACAGTGTCAGCCACGGACTTCTGCACAATCGGCACCTTGGCCCCGCCCCCACACAGAATCACCTGGAAGGAGAGGTCAGTTGCCGTGGTAACATATCTACCTAATAGCTGACTGGTCTCACGTCACATTGGCAACAACATAACTTTGATTTCTAAGGCTCTATTAAAATATGTCAACGAAGACAGCCACATAACAAAAGCTAAACTACTCCAAGTGTTCATATTCAAATATTTCCTGCATAAATAATGAAGAAAAACTGACACTAAATTATTTTTTAAATTTTAAGAAAATATACTTTTCAACATTGGCTTAGGAGTGAGTGAGTGAGTGAGTGAGTTGGGTTTAACGCCGCTTTTAACAGTATTCCAGTTATATCACGGCGTGTCAGCTTAACATGGGAGGAAAGCCCGAAGTGATGTAGGTCTCAGACCTTTACCACTTCGGTGAAACCCACGAGCACGGGTATGGTGCTGACAAACCTAGAAACTAAATCGGGGCGAACTGGGATTCGAACCCACAATCATAGGTTTCTGGCGTGCCCAAGGGACGCAACTCTGCACAGCGAATTGCGGCGCCTTAGACGACTGGGCCAACCGTGCCCCCCATTTGCTAAGGACCACACACATGGAGATAACTATTTTGGTTCTAAGCAAATGCTGAGTAGTATATGAAGTCATCATATGAAGAAACATAAGTGCCAGAGCACAGCTCCATTTGTCTGGCAGCTTCATATAACAGAGCCAAAAATGCATATTGAGAGAAATTAAGAGCATGGTAAAAAAAAGATCAAAATTTCAAAAACTGAAACAAAAGTGCTTAATCTCACAAGAAACTATATAAATACCAAATTTCATTGCATTTTTGAAACAAAACGGCATTAAAAGGTTTCTGCTTTCACTATGGTCGAAATGCAAAGAGGTGAAATCAAGGTCAAAATTTATAATATTGCACAAAAAAACAACAAAACACATATTTAGTCCCACTACTTATTAAACAAATCGGATTTGAACACAAATTCAGGTGTGATCACCTGTTCTTAGAAGAAATGCTTACCCAATCAGACGTGGCAAGTGGACAAGGGGAGATTACGACATCAGACATGGGAACTGGATAAGGGGAGATAACTGCATCAGACATGGCAAGTCAAGCTCCTCGCAGTGATAGCCCATTCGCAGAGCTCTCTATACTATCGCTGTCACCAGTCAAAACTCCCCACTAGCAACAGATGGACCGTTATGTTTACAAACAAGTGACGGCTGTTGCGACGCCGAATACACTAACCCCTGCTAAATTACTGTTCTTTGCTTGTCAATTTGGATTTCTATTTCCTTAAAACTATCATGTAATTGATATAGTTAGAATGTAAGGGAGACATTGGTTGATTTTCTGTTTGTATAATCAGATTGGTTCGAGATTGCAAGTAAATTCATCTGGAAAACATGGTCAAACTTTTTCAAAATGAAATATAATGGCATTCCCAAAGACATAAAAAAAAAGTATAAACGTTACTACATTTGCGGTTAGTGGGCAAATTTCAAGATTCTTGTAATGGCCCCACCCACACTGGTGGCAGCGATGTTACCGAGAGTGTAACGAAGGTGTCACACGCTGGGAAGGAGCTTGATGGCAAGTCGACAAGGGGAGATAACTACATCAGACATGGCAACTCAAGCTCATTCCCAGCGCGTGACACCTTGAATCTTGAAATTTGCCCTCTAACCCCAAATATAGTAACGTTTATACTTTTGTTTCTGTCTTTGGGAATGCCATCATATTTCAATTTGAAAAGGTTTGCGACTGACCATGTTTTCCAGATGAATTTACTTTGTTGTTTTAATAATCAGATTGGTTCGAGATTGCAGACTAATTGAAAATCAACCAACTTCTCCCTTACATTCTTACTATATCAATAACACAATAGTTTTAATGAAACAGAAATTCAAATTGACAAACGAAGAAAGTAATTAAGCGGCGTCACTTGTTTGTAAACATTACGGTCATTCGGTTGCTAGTTCAACTCCAAGCATGGTTGTGGCCACCTATTCACAGTGGGGAGTTTTGACTGGTGGCAGCGATAGTATAGAGAGCTCCGGGAACGTACTATCCGTGTGAGGAGCTTGATGGCAACTGGACAAGGGGAGATAACCACATCAGACATGGCAACTGGATAAGGGGAGATAACTACATCAGACTAGGCAACTGGACAAGAGGAGATAACTACATCAGACAAGGCAACTGGACAAGGGGAGATAACTACATCAGACAAGGCAACTGGACAAGGGGAGATAACTACATCAGACAAGGCAACTGGACAAGGGGAGATAACTACATCAGACATGGCAACTGGATAAGGGGATATAACTACATCAGACAAGGCAACTGGACAAAGGGAGTGACCACATCAGACATGGCAACTGGACACGGGGAGATAACTACAACGGGTTAACAAGTTCTCCAAGCATGATGGAGTAAACTGACCATGTCAGTGTTGCAAATGGACGTACTTTACTGATGTCTGTCTTGTTGAGCCCTGCCTCAGCGAGGCACTTCTCTATGAGGCCACTGCCCTGCTGCAAGAGACTGGTGCACAGACTCTCAAACCGGGCCCTGGAACACAAGTATAACATGAGGGCAACACAGGCAAAACAAATGTTTAAATCTTACAGAGTGACCATTGTTTAAGGCAGCAGGTGAGATAAAATAGGGTTAAATGTCGCGTCCAAGATTATTGCAGTTACAAGCGACGTGCATGCACGTGTGTGTGTGTGTCTGCTTGTACTAGTCCGGTCTGATTCCGATTCAATAGTGCTAGTCTACTGAGATACCATGCCGCAGTTTAACATGAATAGCCCACTCAGACAGTATACTGACTCCGTGCTGTCCAGTCCTAGTTTTAGCCCCTCATTGCCAAGCACCAGGCAGGGTAACAACAAGTACCATCTTTTGAAGTCTTTTGGTATGATGCGGCCGGGGAAGGAACTCCCGACCACCACACAGCCCTTGTGTATATCTGGTTCCTTATTTCAAAACAATCTTAGTAAAATCTAAATATTTTTTACATTTGTATACTTATCCTGCATTACTCCGTATTGCATTTACTGCTGTCTTTGACAGAGAGACGAACTGTGTGAGATCCAGCTGCTGAAGAAAGTTGTTTCCATCTGTCCAGGAAGCAGCGCCCCCTCCCACACAGTCGGCACGTGACCCGGAAGACATGACGTCATGTCAAAACTCATAACTGCTTTAACATAACATCGGAAACTTCGTGGGGAGGAAGCGGAGCGCAGGGGGGGCACTTAGACTTCGTAATGCAGGATAAGTACACAAATGTAAAAAATATTTAGATTTTACTAAATTTTTTAACTTATCCTGCATTACTCCGTATTGCATCTTTATCAGACGGCACGGCCGGTGGGCATACCTTCAGATGTGAGCCAGAAGAAAACCCTCGACAAAGGTCCGATGAAATCGCACCGCATGGACAAGCGATGACCGGAACACCAGCGACCATTCCTGTGAAAGGAAACGAGAGTCGATGCAAAAGAGGGAACCCGAAATAGGTGACAGAAATAGTATGAGGCGGGAATGCCAAAACTAGCACTGACCTAAGAGCGAATGCGGAACGCAGTAGAGCCCTCTAATCTGTGGTGATAAACACCAGAGAGGTCGACGGGCCCCGCTCAGGGTAACGGAGAATCAGTGGCGTCGGGGGTTGGTGACCTGTTGAGCTACCACCAGGGGACCAAAGCTATGAACGCCAGCGACATCTTCCAAGGCTACATCACGGAGGTAGTGGTTGGCGAAAACGGTGTCGGAACGCCAAAAACAGCCTTCCATGATAGATTTGAGGGAACAGTTACTGTGCAGAGCCATGGTAGACGCGACCGCCCGAATCTCGTGGGGGTTGTTAGCCTTGGGGGGGTCCAATCCGGCGACTTTATAAGATTGGAGGATGACCGCCCGGAGCCACAGGGAGATAGTATTCCGGCTGACCTCCGACAGCGACGAAGGGGAGACCGGTAGGAAAAGGCGTTTCCTAGACTTACGGCAGGCTTTAGACCGTCGCAGGAAAACCTTCAGGGCCCTAACTGGGCATAATAAGAGCTCCTCCACGTCGTCGGCACCCACAATCGACGAAAGTGGAGGGATGGTGAAGGATCTATCAGGCTGTCCGGGGAGTTGATTCTTTGCGATGAAGTCCCAGCACAGCCCAAGATGAACTGCTCCATGAGTCCCGCGTTCGAACCTGACCCGAGAGACGTCGAGGGCGTGGAGCTCACTAACCCGGGCGGCAGTAGCCAAGGCCAGTAGAAACACAGTCTTCTTCGTTAAGTCGTAAAAGGAAGACGTGTGGAGTGGTTCGAAGGGAGCCTCCCGAAGAGCCTTTAAGACCACATTCAGATCCCACGCAGGCGGTCTGAACTTGGCTTTCTGGTCGTCGAGACGAAACGAGCGCAGCATAGCCTGGAGTTCGGGAATTTTCGTCATTCTCCGGTCGTCCGGAATGGCAAGGACGGAGTTAATGGCGACCAGGTACGTGGAGATGGTAGAGCCTTTTAATCGACGCGTGCTGCGCAAGTACAGAAGAAACTCAGCCAGGAACTGCGGGGATGCCGTCATCGGATCCTGATGCTTGTCAGAGCAGAACGCCTGGAACGAGGACCATTTATCATCATATAGTCCCCGTGTAGATGGACGATGGGCGAAAGCAATAGCCTTGGCTGCTCTAGTCGAATAGCCCTTGGCTCCTAGGGCTTTTTGCAGATGTGCCAGGCGTGCAGATGAAACCGAGCGGGACTTGGGTGGGGCAACCGACTGTGTGGGTGAAGCAGAAGGTTGGACCACGCTGGCAGTTCTAGAGGGTTGTCTCTGGCGACGTTTCGGAGGTCGACAAACCAACTTCTGGCCGGCCACCAAGGCGCGACCAAAATCAGTGTCAAGTGTCGAGTGGCCTGGATCTTTTGAAGAACCCTGGGAAGGAGAACCGGAGGCGGAAAAGCGTACGCGCTTAATCCCTCCCAGGGAACACTGAAGGCGTCGACTGCTACAGCGGCCGGATCCGGGACCGGCGAGATGTAAGTCGGCAGATGGCAGTTCTGAGACGTGGCGAACAGATCGATGTTTGGAGAGGCGATCGTTTGACAAAGGACTGTGAAGATCTCTGGGTGGAGTCGCCATTCGGTGGGAGCCACCTTGTCCGGCCTTGACAGAGCGTCTGCCAGAACATTCCGGCAACCTGGAATGTGCT
The DNA here is from genome assembly GCF_023055435.1 of Haliotis rufescens. NCBI lineage: Eukaryota > Metazoa > Mollusca > Gastropoda > Lepetellida > Haliotidae > Haliotis > Haliotis rufescens. The sequence goes on along the minus strand of NW_025963846.1, from coordinate 25,940,413 downwards.
GAACAAGGAATTGCAAGTCTAAACGGTCCACCAGGTCGAAAAATCGGAAGGTCTGGTTGAGCAGGGACTGAGAGTGGAGAGTACCCTGATTCCTCAGACACCACACCATGGTGATGTTGTCCGTGGAGATGGCCAACTGGCCGTGCCGGAGAATGCTCTGCCAGTGGGAGACGGCCAGTATGAGAGCTTCGAGTTCGAGGTTGTTGCTGTGCCAGAAGAGCCGATCTCCTGACCACAGCCCTGCAACTGTTTGAGTCCCCAGATGAGCCCCCCAACCCTGTTTGGATGCGTCGACGAACAGGTGGAGGGAGGGCTGTAGCGCGGTCAAGGAGACGCCGCCGCAGACGTTCGATTCCACCGTCCACCATCGGAGGAAGGGGTGGAGGTGGACCGGGAGGACGATGAGGGACTCCGGATCCTGCTGCCGGATAAAGGGTGCGAGAAACCGTTGAATTGGACGGAGCTGGAGGCGACCTCTGGCAGTCAGGTCTTGAGCCGACGTGAGGAGACCCAATAGAACCTGCCATTGGCGGAGAGTTCGAGCCTGTTGAAGGGCAGGGAAGAGATGAGCGAGGATTTTCAACCACCTGTCTCTGGGGACTTGAAGGAGGTCCAGATCCGTGAGAAACAGGCCCCCGATAAACTGCAGACGGAACGATGGGATCAGCTCCGACTTGGTCTGATTGACGATCCAACCCAACTGATTGAAGAGCCGCAGGGTAAAATCCCTGTGACGCAGTAGCAACGCCGAGTCCCGATTGTTGAGGAGACAATCGTCGATGTATGGATCGAAGTTGATGTTCCTCAGGTGTAGGTAGGCGGCGACCGGGCGGGTGATCCGTGTGAAAAGCCACGGGGCCGTAGAAATTCCAAATGGTAGGACCGCCCACTGGTAATGGGTACCATTGAAAAGGAACCTGAGGAAGCGCCGGTCGTTGGGGTGGATGGGGACATGATGATAGGCGTCCTGGATGTCGAGGCTGATCAGGGAATCGCCAGCTGAGATTCTCGTCCTGAGCAGTCGCAACGTCGTCATTCGGAAGTAGGGAGGACGTTCCAGGTAGAGCCGGTTGAAAGTGGAGAGATTGTGTATCATGCGCCAGCTGGTGGTCCCCTTCTTGGGCACCAGAAACACCGGAGAGTAAAATCCTGGGTGTCGAGCCGGGTCGTGTACGATCTCTATGGCCTCCTTCTGCAGTAGGGAAAGGATGCTGTCGTGAAGGGGCCGAAGCTGGTGGGGTGAATAAGCGGCCGTTGACGGAGTAGACGTCAGAGGAGGCAGCGCAGACAATGGGAGCCGGTACCCCTGACGGAGGATGTCGGTGACGAACGGGTCCTCCAGTATGTACCAGTTTCTCCAAAACCGGCCTAGTCTCCCACCCACAGGTGTGTCGGTGACCGGAACGACTGGGGGTGGGAGGTCCCAGTCGTTGAGGTGCCGCCGGTCAACGCTTTGAGGTGGAATCGGCCCCCTTGCCGGGGCGACGATCCCTTCGGGGTTGGTAAGTGCCACGGGCTCTACCACGACCACGCCCTGTCCCACGAAAGGGCGAGGTATGTTTGGAGACGACCTTGAGGGAGGAACGGCGTGGTTTATAATTGCCTTTGGAGGACTTGGCCGCTGATTGGTGTGTTACATGCTCCAAGGCTCTGAGAGCAGTTTCATCCCTGGCGAAACTGGAGACGCGGGTGTGGGTAGCGGAGATAGCACCATTAAAAAGGGTAGGACCCGACCAAGGTTGTCGTAGTAAGGAACGCTTGAATTCGGAATCCCAGTCCGTGGAAGTCAAGTAACCCAACCGTCGAGTAGTGGTGATCTCCGCAAGCGCAGCTCTCAGGTGATTGCGCATGTGATCGATCTGGCGAAGTTGGAACGTCATAACCGTGCGCAAGTGGTCGATCCTGTTAGGATTGGATTCAGCGAGATCCTGGTCAATGGCTCTGGCAGATGAAGCAAGTGTAGATAGTGGCTTCAAAGTACGGCGCAGTTCCGTTTCCACGAAAGCGAGTCGGGAGTCCGGCATACGTATGGTGACGGACTGAGAAGACCCGGTCATTCGATGTAAGTCCTCGTCCAGGATATGTGCACCGTCGGCCACGTCGAAGGAGTGGACGGGGAAATCTTCCCGCCGGAAACGCGGAGCCTTGAACGACGGCGTGAGGGACAACTTAGCGAAGTCCTCGTCCAACGCCGTAACCAGGTCAGTGAGCATTGGGTCGGGTGGTAGAGAAGTCGGATTAGACCAGATCGTCAACTTTTTATCCACATCGGAGCCCGGGGAGGGAGCGACGGAGGCCAGACGGTCCGCCAACCAATCAGCAACCTGTGAAAGGCCCAAGTGTGTATCAATCTCGGGAGATGGAGGGTCATAGTTGGGGCGAAATGATCCTTCCGAGGAGGAGGAACGACGTCGTCGTCTATGTACGGGTGAGTGACTACGAGAGCGACTACGAGAGCGACGACGGGAACGAGCAGACTTGGACGAGTGCCGAGAGACAGTCGGAGGCGACGAGGTGTACAATGTTCGAGACCGAGAAGCACCCGATGTGGAGGGGGCCTCAGGAATCGCAGTAGCAGTAGTCGGGGCCGTCAGCGTCGCCGGCGTCGCAGGAGGCACCGTCGGCGTCGCTGAGGTGGGTTGAGCTTGCGCAAACAATGACTGCATCCAAGCTTGCATCCAAGATGGATCCATGAACGATGACGGAAGGGCATGTCCATAAGTAGGAGGCGCAGCACAAGTCAAAGGCGCCGAAGTAGTCAGAGGCGCCGTATACATCGAAGACATCAGAGGCGCCGGACCAAGAGGCGCCGGATACATCGGAGGCGCCGGACCAAGAGGCGCCGGAGGCGCCGGGTAGATCGGAGGCGCCGGACGAAGAGGCGCCGGAAGCGCCGGGTAGATCGGAGGCGCCGGACCAAGAGGCGCCGGGTAGATCGGAGGCGCCGGAGGCGCCGGACCAAGAGGCGCCGGGTAGATCGGAGGCGCCGGAGGCGCCGGGTAGATCGGAGGCGCCGGAGGCGCCGGGTACATCGGAGGCGCCGGAGGCGCCGGGTACATCGGAGGCGCCGGACCAAGAGGCGCCGGAGTTGTCGTCGTAGATGGTAGAGGTGACAGGAAACCCGAAACGGGCGATGCTGCAGACGATGATGTCGAAGCAGATGACGGTAAGGGTGGTGTAGGAGACCGTGTACGGTCGGATGTCGTGCCATGGGAGGCAGACTCTACGTTGGATGACATGTTAGCGAGTCGACGCACACGCTGGGTGAATCGTTTCCGAGACACTCTGAGGTAGGCGGTGAAGGCGACTGGCGACAGGGGACTACAATAACTGCAACGCTCTGTGAGGGTACACGGGGTTGTACAGTCCAGGCAGCAGGGGTGGGGGTCCCGTCCAGATTTATTCCCGCGGCAGCGAGAGCAGCGAGACATACTGGAATTGAAGCAAAAAACATAACGATGTGTAAACACACAACGTGAAACATAATGTAACTCAACATAACTTATTCTTGTTACAAAGTTAATAAGAGCAAACAATTACGCTTCAAACACGCCGAAAACAATCATTAAACTTAATGTAAAACTCCAACCATAGAGCGAATTCAAGACACAAAACACGAAAGTACGTGGACATGTAGTGAATCGCAACAGGGCGGGAAAAAATGGCGGTAAACCAAAATGGCGGGAAACAACAATACGCTCGGAAAAACCGTGACGAGAGTCAGAACCCGAGCGAGAAACATTACCAATTAACAATATAATGAAGGCAAAGGTAATACAGCAGACTTTTGTCGTAGAAAACGAAAGAAAGTCAGGACCAAGTAAACTCTCTTTAATAATTCCACTGAGGGATACAGTTCACGTCCGATCCATGTGGTTGACAAAGCAGTTATGAGTTTTGACATGACGTCATGTCTTCCGGGTCACGTGCCGACTGTGTGGGAGGGGGCGCTGCTTCCTGGACAGATGGAAACAACTTTCTTCAGCAGCTGGATCTCACACAGTTCGTCTCTCTGTCAAAGACAGCAGTAAATGCAATACGGAGTAATGCAGGATAAGTTAAAAAATAACTGGTATTGTGTTGGTTTGTTGTTTAACGCTGCATTCACCAATATTCCAGGAACATGACAGCGCCCAATTTAATTTTGTTTGTTGTTAAACACTGCATTCAGCAATATTCCAGCTATATGACAGCGGTCTGTAAATAATCGAGTCTGGACCAGACAATCCAGTGATTGATATCATGAGCATCGATCTTCGCAACTGGGATGCGATGACATGCGCCAACCAAGACAGCGAGCCTAACTACCTGATCCTGTTTGTCGTCTCTTACAGCAAACAGTCGCCTTTTATGGCAAGCAAGGGTTGCTGAAGACCTATTCTACCCCAGATATACACAGGCAGCGCCCACAAAAATAATCAACTGGATCCGACAATCCTGTGACGTTAAGGGAAACCATAACGTCACCCAGCCTGACAACCTAATCCACCTGCTAGGGACCTATTCTAATCCAGAATCCCCGATATTGTGAGATCCACCAAAGGTTAAAAGGAACTACAATGAACTAGCTGTCTGTCATGTGTTTCCAAGCCTCTCACCTTGACACCCCGTGATGGAAGTCCATGCCATCGTAGAGAGAGTCGACGGCACACTTGGCATTACCCAGCGTGGACAGAGCATGCTTGCAGGTTTCAGCAGCGAAGCGTAGCTTGGTAACCGAGCGCTTGTTTTCAGTCACATCAGCCTTGTACTGTCTGCAATGCATTAGCATCATTTATAGCCAAAATGGATAGAATTATCATTAAAACGCCCGTATGTTAGCAGAAATGAGGGGGCCACTGTAACTTGATAATGCCCTCATATTACTTGACGACGGGCCATTATCACGCCCGTTGTTAGGTGACGTCATAGGATAGGGATAGGTGGCGTCACGTTCAATAGTGACATCATCTGGTTTGTTCTATGACGTTTCCATATTTGTAAAAGTGGGTCCCTGACATTTGTGTTGATTGCAGTAAATGTTTCAAAATCGATATTGTTGTTTCTTTTTATTTGATAACAAATTCCATCCATTTTAGCTATAATAACGGTAACGCTATTTTTCAGGGCATTATCAATTCCAGAAGCCCTCTGTCTTTTCAACTGCCTCCTTCGTCGGGCAGTTAATGGAAGACCTCAGGCTTCTGCAAATGATAGCGTTACCCATATAATAAAAAAATAATGGGCTTGGTCCTCAGGCACTGCCTACATCATCATAAAGTTCGCCGCATGTTTCGTTTATATTTCCATTCCTTAAATATTCCAAGTCCAACAGTAGCCAAATACAGTATTCTAGTATTTTACTCATCAAGGAATACATTTAGGTAGGAAGGCTCTTTCTCATTTATTTGGTTTCACAACTGTTTATTTGGTTACATACTCGTTTGAACTACCCCCACAAAAAAAGGAAAAACCCGCCCGCACTAAATTTTCAAAAACCATTGCCTGAGAACCAATTCTTTTATTTTGTTAAGCCTAACAAAAGGTCAAATGGATCACCATATACTTCAAGGTCATCATTGTTGAGGCACATTTGAATGGCTGATATTCCTAAATTATGACGATACCAATATCTCAAAATTGGAATTCATTTTATGCAAACACCTAACTCATCACATAGACATATTGTTTGAATATATATATATTTCTTGCATAATAAGGCAAGAGGAGAAGAACTTATATGCCTTAATTTGGAGGTGTGTGTGTGTTTGTTGCTTAAAGATGCACTCAGCAATATTCATGCTACAGGCTTGTAAATAATCTAGAGTCAGATATTATGAGCAACGATCCATGTCGTCGGGGTACACTGAGAGTGAGTGAGTGAGCATGGTTTTACCCCGCTTTTAGTAATATTCCAGCAATATCACGGTGGGGGACACCAGAAATGGGCTTCACGCACTGAACCCATGTCAGGTATCGAACCCGGGTCTTCAGCCTGACAAGCGAACGCTTTACCACTAAGCTACCCCACTGCCCCGGGTACACTGAGAATACATCAACCAAGTTAGCAAGCAGTGACCACTAGGGCTGTAACGATTCACTGATACGGTCCACGATATAATCGATACTTTGGTTCACCCGATACTTGAATCATCTGTTTGTCAGATCGTGATATGCTATAAATAGAACAAGAAGTAATAGAGTTACCTCCCATTATGGGAGACAAGCATGGCAGAACACAAGGAGTGGTAGCTGAGGACGAGGACTAACTGTTACATTAAATAACCATCCCTTCATTTAAACCTGTTTTGTTCTTGTGGTTTTCTTTCTTAAAGTTTTTTAGATGTCAATACATAAATGTATAAAGGTTTTTGAGCTGTATTTCAGTGATTTCATCATTTCTTACTATTGATGTGGTGTATCGTTATACCAGTAGTATCGTCAGTCCATATCGTGATACGAATCATATCGCAAGATACCAGGCGATACTCTGCTCTACTGACCACCTGACTGATTTGAAGATTTGACAAACTGCACTCTGCACCTACCTCTTAAACTCAGTAGCAAGATACTTGAGCAGGACTTCTGTGAACTGGTTGCCTCCGAACTGAGTGTCTGCTGTGGATGAACAGACTCTGTACATGCCGTTCTCTATCTTCAGCACTGTGGCATCGCTTGACGTGCCTCCAAGCCGGTACACCAGGGCATAGCTGGAAGCACGATCACGAAAGGTAGAAGTTTCATGTCGTAGGACTGATAAATATTAATACTGTATTCGACGTAATAAGCGCCCTGCTCTAATAAGCGCCCACGGCGATATTTACTAATATATTTGCTGGTGAACAATCCCAATTAGCACCCCTTCCGATTGGTCAATGTACAAAAGACTTATTTATTCGCGTATAATACACAATTAAATTCTTAAAAAAAATATCTGTCGTATATAAACATTTCAAGCTGTCAGCATAAACCACGAAATTTATCTTTCAAGGCTGGTTTTTTTCACCAAAATAACATTCTATTAAGAGCCCCCATTTCTAATTTTGAGAGTGCCCACGGCGCTTATTACGTCGAATACGGTATCTAATTTTTGGATATTTAATACTTATCCTGCATTACATCTAATACAATCTCTTGCTCTTGAACCGAAACGTAATCTAATCTCAAAGGCGATATCTCACCCAGAGAGAGACGTTTCCATAAACGAATCACCGAAACAGGCCGAACTACAGCCATCACGTGACCCAAGCTGCAGGATAATGTAGGATAATGCAGAATAATGTATGATAAAGCAGGATAATGTAGGATAAAGCAGGATAATGTAGGATTATGTAGGATAAAGCAGGATAATGTAGGATAAAGCAGAATAATGTAGGATAAAGCAGGATAATGCAGGATAATGTAGGATAAAGCAGGATAACTTAAAAATCTATTGATTAGGCAGGCAAGTATGGTCATAACATGGGCAACATTCACACATTGTCTTGCTGCTACTTCAAACCAAGCAAATGTTGGATTGAAAAGTCCTGCTCTCACTCGTGTGAACAGATCTGCTAACTTGCACATTTTCCACTTATGCAGATCATGGGCCAATACATGTCCTCATCCCGCCTCCCCTTTGAGTCATCCTCATGGATGAAGTTACCTGCTCTCTGAATGGTCCATCTGCCCAAGGTCATACGCCAAGGCTGCAGCTGATGCTTCGTTGATTAACCTGAGGATGTTGAAGCCGGCTTTGGTGGCAGCCTCACTGTCAAAAGATACATAGAATGTTTGACTACATGGTAAAAGGTCTCCATTTCCATATCACTTGCATCCTTCTGAATGCTATTCAAACTTAAATGTCAATGATTTAGAAAGTTAATAAGTGAGGTGAGGTGAAATTGGGTTTAACGTCGCGTCCAAGATTATTGCACTTATATAGCGACGTGCATGCACATGTGTGTGTGGCTGCTTGTACTAGTCCGGACTGATGCCGATTTATAGTGCTAGCTCACTGAGATACCATGCCGCAGTTTAACAAGAATATCCCACTCAGACACAGTATACTGACTCTGAGCCGACCAGTCCTTGTTTTAGCCCCTTAGTACCATCTTTTAACGTCTTTTAGTATGATGTGGCCTGGGATCGAACCCCGGACCTTCCGCTCTCCGGGCGGACGCTCTACCACTAGACCACGGAGGCGGTCAGAAAGTTAACAAAGGGTGAATGAATATAATTGTGAACCACAATCATCAAATTCCACCTTTATCAAGGGGGGCAGTGTTTAAACAGCCAAGTCATACTCAGAGAGTAAGTGAGTTGAGTTTAACACAGCTTTCACTTTGATGAAACCCATGAGCACAAGTACGGTGCTGACAAACCTGGAAACATAATCAGAGCGAACTAGGATTCAAATCCACAATCTTGGTTGGTTGGTTGGTTTGTTGTTTAAAGCCGCACTCAGCAATACTCCAGCTATATGACAGCGGTATGTAAATGATCCAGTCTGGACCAGACAAACCCGTGATTGACATCATGAGCATCGATCTACGCAATTGGGATACGATGACATGCATCAACCAAGTCAGCGGGCCTGACCACCTGATCATGGGTTGCTGAAGACCTATTCTACCCCGCATCTTCACGGGTCGTATCCATTAGTAATAGTTATATACTCATTCACACTCAAAAGTCGACAACCCCTGGATACATCCCATGAAGACAATTCCAGTGACAGTGTTATGGTACACTCATCCTCACCTGAAGGTGTTTTTGTGTTCAGGCCCAAAGCCAAATGGCACAGTGAGTACAGCATCCTGAATGCCACTTCCTCCGTGACTCTGGGCAGTTTCTGGTGGAGCAAACGTAGACATGTAGGCTTACATTTTAACATTATCAACATACGCTGAATTTCAGAAAATAAGGACTTTTAAGAAAATCCCAGTTTTCAGCAAAAAAATTCCAAATTTGTCTGCCAAAGGTACTTCATCTGGATAATCCCTGCAGTATGTAAGATGAATATACAAACAAGCTTATGTTTAATGCACAGTCAATCTCATTGAAATGAGATCTAAGTTCTCGTTACCACTAAACAAAGATCTGAGGACATCCCATTACAGGTCACGTCAGACTGACCTTTCCCGAACTTTGACCGACCCATGGAATGACTGACAGGAAGTCGACTTTGCCAAGCAGACGGCAGCTTTCTCATTTTTAACAGCACAGGTGGCTTTGCTTCGAAACATGTTTTGACAAATTCTCGATTAAATATTTGAAAAATGAACAAAGGAACATTCTGGAATGGCAAACAAGTGTCCCAGATTGTATGGATTCAGTCATAAAGCCTGTAACCATGGTAACTGTCTTTCAGAATACCCCGTGTTAAATTTTCGAGGTTGCATGATTAGAAAACACATTCCGACGGTCTCTTTCATGATCTGGTAAGCGACACTCTGATTGGTCGGATGAGAGGTTGGTCTGACCTGACCCGTTATGGTATTTCCTCAGATCTTTGTTTCATGGTAGCGAGAACAAAGATCTGATTTAAATCAGATTGAATGCATCGTAGGATTAATAAAATAATCTGGTGATTCAGAAATTGCATAGGATGTTATTAGTCTCAATGAAAAAGAAGGGAGGCAAATTTTTAGATTACAACAGCTTATTTCCCAGCTCAAGTTGACATGACATTCACTGGGTGGGCAGGTGGACTAGGAGTGTTCTTGTTGCCAGAGACAATTCCAAATGCACATCTAAACATGTCTGCAAGTGCCCTGTATGGTATTATTATCAGCAACATCCAGCACCACTGGGGTATGGTGACACTCATCCAAGTCACCAGGCCTGACCACCATTATAACTAAGTCACGTCCCACGCCAAGCATGCAGAATTCCTGAAATGGGATGTTGAACCAGAACTGTACAATTTTTCTCAACAGCTGGTGTGAGAAACCCATGTGAAGTAACTGGAATAAACGTGTATGAGATTGAATTCCAGGTCCATGATTGGCTACTCCAGTGAGTGAGTGAGTGAGTGAGTGAGTGAGTGAGTGAGTGAGTGAGTGAGTGAGTGAGTGAGTGAGTGAGTGAGTGAGTGAGTGAGTGAGTGAGTGAGTGAGTGAGTGAGTGAGTGAGTGAGTGAGTGAGTGAGTGAGTGAGTGAGTGAGTGAGTGAGTGAGTGAGTGAGTGAGTGAGTGAGTGAGTGAGTGAGTGAGTGAGTGAGTGAGTGAGTGAGTGAGTGAGTGAGTGAGTGAGTGAGTGAGTGAGTGAGTGAGTGAGTGAGTGAGTGAGTGAGTGAGTGAGTGAGTGAGTGAGTGAGTGAGTGAGTGAGTGAGTGAGTGAGTGAGTGAGTGAGTGAGTGAGTGAGTGAGTGAGTGAGTGAGTGAGTGAGTGAGTGAGTGAGTGAGTGAGTGAGTGAGTGAGTGAGTGAGTGAGTGAGTGAGTGAGTGAGTGAGTGAGTGAGTGAGTGAGTGAGTGAGTGAGTGAGTGAGTGAGTGAGTGAGTGAGTGAGTGAGTGAGTGAGTGAGTGAGTGAGTGAGTGAGTGAGTGAGTGAGTGAGTGAGTGAGTGAGTGAGTGAGTGAGTGAGTGAGTGAGTGAGTGAGTGAGTGAGTGAGTGAGTGAGTGAGTGAGTGAGTGAGTGAGTGAGTGAGTGAGTGAGTGAGTGAGTGAGTGAGTGAGTGAGTGAGTGAGTGAGTGAGTGAGTGAGTGAGTGAGTGAGTGAGTGAGTGAGTGAGTGAGTGAGTGTGCTTTTTAACAATATTCAACTTACAGCATGGTGTGTCAACTTAATATGGAAGGAAAGCCCCAAGTGATGCAGGTCTCAGATATGTAAGACAAATGGTAGGTGAGAGCTACTTGTTGTGTTCCAAATAAACACCTGCCCATAAGCCCAGGGTTGGAAGATCTTGTGTCGGGCCAGTAGTTTCAAATTTGATTTGTCCCTTATGGCCAGCAGTAAATTTACCTGTCAGTCTATTTGTCACAATTAGCTGCGGTCTAGTTAATGATGGCCTGAAAAGATTAGGTAAGTTCTAAAGTCTGTGGGTCCTGATGGCAGCCTGGGAATACATATTATTTGAAACATTGGCTACTCGTATAGTTCTTGTTCTTGTTCGTTGTTTAACGCGCACTCAGCAATATTCCAGCTATACGACAGCGGTCTCTAAATAGTCCAGCCTGGACAAGACAATCCAGTGATTGACATCATGAGCATCGATCAAAGCTATCGGGATACGATGACATGCATCAACCAAGTCAGCAAGTCTGACCACCGATCCTGTTAGTCGCCTCTTAATACAAGCATAGTCGCCTTTTACGGAAAACATGGGTTGCTGAAGACCTATTCGACCCCGGATCTTCACGTATAGCAATCTCTACATCTCCTACCTAGCATCTTCCTGTAGATAATCTCCGCGACCTGACTGGCGGAGTACTGACTCGTCTTCCCCTTGTGGTTCACTTCAAACTGAGGGATCCCATTCTTCTCCACCACCTGTGGAGATGCAATAGGAATAAAAGCCTCTTGTCAAGATGTTTCCACAGAACACAAAACACAAAGATCCGGTTCTAATGAGATTGTCATAATGACTTACCTTGGCTGTAGACTTGGCGCTGAAGTTCTCAACCACTGGGTCCTCCATCTTCCGCCCCAGAATTTGTTTAACATTACTGATGGTGTTGGCTGCATTCCTGATAATGCCCTGCTTGGCTGCCGCCCCGACCGACTGGAAGGAGGAGTGAATATTGTATCAACCCACAGTTAGCTCTGTCAACTGTATCTCGGTGTTTTGAACATGACTTGACGGCATGATCAAATATACCGTATTCGACGTAATAAGCGCCCAGGGCGCTCTCAAAATTAGAAATAGGGGGCTCTTATTAGAATATTATTTTAGTGATAAAAAACAGAGTTAAAAGGTAAATTTCGTGGTTTATGCTGACAGCCTGAAATGTTTATGTACGACAGATATATTTTTCCAGAATTTAATTGCCCATAATTAAGTGTGCATATAACAGATGAGTGCGAATTTTAAGCGAATATATAAGTCTTGCGTACATTGATCGATCTGAAGGGTAGCTAATTAGGATTGTTCACTGGCCAATTTATTAGCGAATATCGCCGTGGGCACTTATTACGTCGAATATGGTACATGCCGTGACACTGACATAAGCCTGGTCCACGATAGCAATCACTCAAAATGTGAAAAAATAATCTTAATTGGTTTGGTTGGTGGGAAAAGAACTGGGGTAGGGGTTATTGGGTTTAGTGTTGCGCTCGTGATACTTGCACTCACACGGCTTTGTGCATGCATGTTGGTTGATTAACGCCGCACTCAGCAATATTCCAACTACATGATGGCGGTCTGTAAATAATCCAGTCTGGACCAGACAATCCAGTGATTGACATCATAAGCATTGATCCACGCTATTGGTTGGTTGTTTTTTGTTTACTGCTACACTCAGCAACATTCCAGCTATATGACGGTGGTTTGTAAATAATACATTCTAAACCAGACAATCGAGTGATTGACATCATGAGCATCGATCTACGCAATTAGGATACAATTACATGCATCAACCAAGTCTTTGAGCCTGACCACCCGATCCCGTTAGTCGCCTCTTACGACAAGCATGGGTTGCTGGAAGCCTATTCTTGACACAGATCTCCACGGTTCCACTGGGAATACATATTTTAGAATCATAACCTGGTGTATACCTGATCATGGTCGGTGAATGCAACAACACAGGGCGTAACTCTGTCTCCGAGATCGTTAGCAACAACATCCGCCTTCCCATCCTGAAACACAGTGTGGAGTATTAGAAATTTAACGCTATAGTCATAATAGTCAGGTGTTGAATTATTGCAATACATTACATGGGATAAAACAAAATTGTACTCCATCAAACATTGTATTACAATAGGAGCCTATCTGGATCTTCTCAAATATCAAGTCTGCAGGAAATGTCAATAAAAATTCACAAATTGGAAATAACACTCTCTAAATGTATTTATATAGTCATAACTAATGCTATGCCATTGTAGAGCGACCACCTCCGTTGTCTAATGGTAGTGCATCCACCCAGAGAGCGGAAGGTCCGGGGTTCGATCCCTGGTCACATCAAACCAAAAGACGTTAAAAGATGGTACTTGTTGTTACCATGTCTGGCGCTCGGCATTAAGAGGCTAAAACAAGGACTGGTCAGCTCGGAGTCAGTATACTGTGTCTGAGTGGGGTATTCATGTTAAACTGCGGCATGGTATCTCAGTGAGCTAGCACTATAAATCGGCATCAGTCTGGACAAGTACAAGCAGCCACACACACATTTGGCATGCACGTCGCTATGTAAGTGCAATAATCTTGGATGCGACAACACACCCACCCCAAAATATTTTGATGATAAAAATGTTTTCATAAACTGACGCCTTGCATAAAATGCATGGCTGCAGGCTAGACTTAATAAACATATATTGAAAACTATCAACATCACTGGGCTTATTCAATGACATCACTTGTAGAGATGATAGATCACTGAGAGGAGGTTATTCACATTTGATGACTCCTGACATCACAGGGCATTGTTTCACCGGTGTGTCTGGCAACACAATTTCACAAATTATGTCATAGGGTTTTGTGACCTGTTAGAAAAGTTTGTGGTACTAGGCCCTGTTCCATAAGGCGATTGTAGCACTAAGACGATTGTAACTCCTAAACATTAACATAGACTTACGACTGTCGTAGCGCTAAGATAGCTTTGTGGAATAGGGCCCTGTATGGCAAAAGTAGACACTAACAGTAACCCATAGGGTCAGCAGCTAATATTGGGTGGATACAATGATAGGGTAATCAGAACCATGTATCACTATTTAAACATGTTTAATGTCTTATGAGTATCATGAATGGTGTAGTTTCAAGGTTCCTTGGCAACAAGCATGTGTAAAAGATTCCATGATATTTTTTAATGTGCAATCGGAGCACCTTTGGAATACAGTACCACAACTTCTCGTGTGGACGATCTCTGCCGTAGGTCATGTATCTCAAAGACATGCAGACAGTTTTTGTTAAAATTTTGTCGAACGCGAACTTGCAACCTTCGGATTGTTAGCACAACAGCTAACTGACTGAGCTGTGCCCACACAGTGAAACAAATAAAACATATTTTTTAAATAAAAGTGCTTTCACCAACTAGCGCTGTCTATAAAATGCGCTGCCGCAGGTCTATATTTAGTAAACAAATATTTAAAACTCTCAGCATTGCTGGGCTTATTCACAACATTGCACGTGGAGATCACTGAGAGGAGCTTATGCACACTCGCTGACCCCTGACGTTACACTGCATTGTTTTGCCAGTGTGACTGGCAACAAAATACTTCAAATTAAATCATAGGGTATTGTGACGTGTTTGAAAAGTCTGTTATACTGCATTCTAAAGGTAAGCCATGCACACTGATGGAGCATGTGAAGGCCTGTGCACAAATTAGCATCAGACTCATTATGAAGTCAGATAGTAAAGATAGAGCAGTACATAGCTATGATTTCACAGCTATGGTATCGTAATCACCCATCTAACATGTCTAAGGATCCCCTAATAATTTTAACAATAAGATTTGACCAAACATGAAACCCTATAGTTTGTATGTTTATTGTTTAACGTCGCACTCAGCAATATTCCAGCTATACGACGGCAGTCTGTAAATAATTGAGTCTGGACCAGACAATCCAGTGATTGATATCATGAGCATTGATTCACGCAATTGGGATCGATGACATGCATCAAGTGAAATCCTATAGATTTTCATCACTTCATAATACTGTGATATTATACTGAAAGTAATTTTCGGGCTGACGGGGGAATTCCCATAGAGACATTAGACATTAGATTGACCTAAGAATATTTCTAAGACTGTATATAAACATGGCAGTGATGGAGTATTTCTGAGACAGAGCAAAAAAGTTAACTGGTTCATGCAAGAAGGGCATTTGACTGGATTGCCTTGATTCAAGTCGCAACAGTTGGCTTAAGGTTGGTTCCGTTTCCATGGCCAAATTTATGTCCGCACTGAGACGAGGCTTGATTAATACTCAATTTCGGATGTAGGCAAGGGCAACAAATCGAACGATGAATCATGTCGCCGGCGATAACACAGTGTTGTGAAGGACATTTCTACAATAATTTCAAAGGAATTCTCTGTGATTTATATATGTACCAATAGACTGAACTACAAAATATTAACGACACTGAAATATATAACTGAATATATCTTGTTCAACCTTGTAAACAGCAAGGCACGCAGAACACGTGCCAAAATGAACACCAAAAGCCGCCATGACAGTTTTGTAATACTTCCGGTGGGGTAAGGAGGGGGGACATAATTTCCGCTACGCGCGAGTATCTATATTTAGATCTGAAACAACCAATCAAATTTCGCCAACTGGACTATGGGTGAGGGAAACACGTCGACTACACGCGAGTTGACTAGAATTGCCGGGTACACGCGTGCTTGTTGAAATTCACTGACGTGTACGTGTGTAAATTGTGTTGAATTTTCTCAAACGTGTTAGAGGACGTGCTCCAGGTGTATCATAAGAAGTCTGATTTCATAGACCGAAGCGACAGGACGAATTTAAGACAAAGCGAACAGTTTTGTATAGATCTGTCACTGAATTGACATTTAGAAATTTGAGGGAGTGTGATTGTCTGAAAAAAACATACAGACATGCTTCCTACATTGAAAGTTGGGGTTGTCCAAGCTTTTTCGCTGTTTGTGATTTACAGTGTCGCAACAACAGCTTGGGCAGCTTTGAAAGAAGGAGACTGTGAAGGTAAGGTATTTATTGAAGTTTGAATAATTAACTTGATACGTTCTACTTCATAAAATTCATACCGAAAATTCAGAATCTTAGGGGTCACTAAATCTTGGTTCGATTAAGGCCAAAATGAATTTGATCTCATTAATTTATATTTGAATTTAAAGTGTTTTTCAATTAGGCTATTTATGAAATTCTTTATACTGTTATGGTAGTGGATTCAATAATGACAATAGTTCTTATCTTGATTAGGTACTACAGAAATGGATGTGAGTGAATTATGAGTTATGATAGTTTGTAAACAACATATCAATAGGATTCAGTATAGATGTTTTGTAGACTTGGTAGAACAGAACAGATAATGGAGTTTGTTCATAACCAAAATACTTTTAGATCCGATTCAGGTGATAACGATGACATAACTGATGAAATATTGAACCAATATGAAATATTAAGAGAGTTGCATTATTATATATAGATCTATGATTTGTTTTGATTCACAGAATGTGATAATAATAGTACTAAAGATAGATTATTGCAATATTGATAATTTGTTTCAAGAAAAAGGCATGAGGCAACACATGCATGTTCATTTTCTGAGAGAAGCTTGAAATGGATCTTTATCTCTCTGAGAAAGCAAATTGATGTTTAAAACTTAAGGAAATGGAAAATTTGTGAACAGATTATTGCTAGCAATTGCTAAGTTTTCGCATATATTTGAAATGGAACAGAGACCATTAGCCTGATTGCACACTTTCAGTTTTGGTCAATAAAAATATATATTTGTTCCTGTGAAAGTTAGATTTCATCATAAAGATACATGTATTAATGTTTCATACATTTCCAACTGAGCATTATTTCTTTTTTTTCAGTTTGCATCAAGACTCTGAACAAGTTCACAGATCAATTAGCGGATGCAGATAGAAAATCTACAGATTTAATTGAAACAAAGTTCAAGAAATTCTGCAAGAACCTTCGTTTGAAAGAAGAGAGATTTGTAAGAATCTTTTAATCATGCTTTTGTGTATAGAACGTAAGACACTTTGTGCATCTCCTAAGCAGAACATGCAGAAGGGCATGGGGTTAGCATGGGTACTCCTCATGCTCTCCCTCAATAACGGGAAGATTCCGTGGTAGAACATGTCTTCAGCAACCCATACTTGTCGTGAAAGGCGACTATATGCTTGTCGTAAAAGGCGACTAACGGAATCGGGTGGTCAGGCTCGCTGACTTGGTTGATACATGTCATCGATCCCAATTGCAAGGATTGATGTTCATGCTGTCAATCACTGGGTTGTCTGGTCCAGACTCGATTATTTACAGACTGCCATCATATAGCTGGAATATTGCTGAGTGCGGCATTAAACAACAAACAAACAAAACCTCAACGAGGGGATGGTTCTGCCCATCTTCCTGAGGCAAGGGAGTCAACTGCATGTTTATATATAAAGTTCCAGTTTCCAACCTTGCCTGCAGCTGGTAACTTTTCTGTCAGGCTTCATGAAATTTTCTTCCACTTGCCCAACGTGTCTGGCAGACAATGTTATGACTACTTACATATTCAGTTTTTCGTAGTTTCTCAAGTAATTGTTTGCATTATTATCATGATTATACCCATGACCTATAGGGGCAGGGGTATATACAGTGATATAGTTATACCAATGATTTCCGTCCGTCTGTCCTGTTTAGGACATTTTCTTGTGTGACATATAACTTCAAAACTACGACACAGATTCTTTTCAAACTTGATGACCACTTTTTATACCTATAGGAGAGGTTCAGTGTAAGGTTTCATTTTAATATTTGGACTAAAAGTACAGCTTTTTAAAAAAAACAATGCATTAGAATTCTTTTTACATACACATTTTTTTCCTATAGCTGGAAAGCCACTGCATGGATTCTTTTCAAACTGGGGGAACAGTTTCCACACAAATTTAAGAGTTGAAGTGCAATGTTTAATTCTGATCTGCATTTTCCGAAAAAAATATGATTTTTTCATCTTTGGAACGTAGGAAATTGTGTTACTTCAACTTTCATGCAAGCTGTAACTTAAAAACTACTTCATGGATTTTTTTCAAATTGGGGGTACAGTTTCTATACCAATTGGAAAGGTGCAGTGCAATGTTTGATTTCGATAAGAGAATTTTCTGAGAAAATATTGGAAATATGTTGGATTCGAAGTCGAGGGTATAAGTGAGCCCTGCCAGCACTAACAAAGATCAGAGGACATCCCATTACGTGTCACATCAGAACGACCTTTCATCCAGCCAATCAGTGTCCCTCACCAGATCATGACAGGACAGTCAGCGGTAGAAACTAACATTTTTGGTCCACTAATCCTTATAATGATAATATTTAGCAAAAACCTTAAAAATGGCAAGTTTCTACTAGTCCTTATGATACCTTAACTATTGGGCAGTTTGGCAAGGACTATAGGACTAGTGCCAATTTCTAACCCTGACAGTCGTAATGTGTTTTCTAATCATGCAACCTCAAATTTTAACATGGGGTATTCCCAACAACAGTTAGAGGCTTTATGACTGAATCCATGCAATCTGGGACATCTATTAGCCGTTCTAGAAGTTCTTTTTCAGATTTCAAATGTTTCATTATTATCGAGAATTTTTCAAAATATGTTTCAAAGCGTAGTCGCCAGTTTGAAACTATGGCCGTAATGCATGAGAAAACTGCCTTCTGATTGGCAAATGTCGACTTCGTGTCATTCATTCCATTTGTCGTTTGCAAAAGGTCGGTCTGATGTGACTTGAGTAGAGTGTCCTCAGATCTTTGTTCAGCTGATTTGAATGAGATTGTATGTATTTCTATGGTGCACGCTTCATGTTTCAGTGCTACTATGTCGGGGGTTTAGAGACCTCGGCAACTGCCATCCTCCAGGACATCTCCAAACCAGTGAGCTTCTACAAACCCAATGAGAAGATCTGTGAAGACCTTAAGAAGAAGGATAGCCAGATCTGTGAACTGAAATATGGTGAGTTCTTAGTCGTTAATTGCACTGTGGATTTCCACAGCAGCATGAGAGGTCCCAGTATATGACCGCCTCCGTGGTCTAGTGGTAGAGCGTCTGCCTGGAGAGCGGAAGGTCCGGGGTTCGATCCCCGCCTCCGTGGTCTAGTGGTAGAGTGTCTGCCTGGAGAGTGGAAGGTCCGGGGTTCGATCCCCGCCTCCGTGGTCTAGTGGTAGAGTGTCTGCCTGGAGAGCGGAAGGTCCGGGGTTCGATCCCCGCCTCCGTGGTCTAGTGGTAGAGTGTCTGCCTGGAGAGGGGAAGGTCCGGGGTTCGATCCCGGCCGTGTCATACCAAAAGATGTTAAAAGATGGTACTTGTTGTTAGCCTGTCTGGCGCTCGGCATTAAGGGGCTGAAACAAGGACAAATGACGTAATAAGCGCCCACAGCGATATTTGCTAATATATTAGCTAGTGAACAATCCCAATTAGCACCCCTTCCGACTTGGTTGATACATGTCATTGTATCCCAATTGCGTTGATCAATACTCATGATGTCAATCACTGTATTGTCTGGTCCAGATTTGATTATTTACATATAGCTGGGATATTGATGACTGCGGCTGTAAACAAAGAAAGAAAATATAAAAATGATAAAGCTGTAGTACCTTATGTGTTCCTGAATATTTTCTCCATTTTTTTACCAAGACATATCTTTCATAATTAAACAATCAAAAGTGGTTATGCATGATTGCCAGTTGATATTGGTTAAAATTATAACACAAAACATTTTATATCCTCAGATAAGGAGATTGACCTTTCCAAGGCTGACTTCAAGAAAATGAAGGTCAAGGAATTGAAGAAGATCCTTGAGGGGTGGGGTGAATCGTCTGCCTGCAAAGGATGTGCCGAAAAATCAGACTTCGTACGTGTTATTAAAGAACTGATGCCCAAGTATGCCCCCGAGGCTCACAAGAAGAGGGAGGAGCTTTGATCATTTTGTCGTTTTAGAACTTAATTTTCATGAAAGGGTCATTTCTGTTACATGTATAACACAGATTTGCATACATCTAAATAATACAACATAAATATTTTAGGTTATTGCTAAAAAATGAAAGCATATTATTATACGAAACAGGATTTGATCGTGTCATGGTAACTTGACTGCTAATTCTTCTGATATAACATTGACAAAAATTGAAAGTCTGTTTGAACATTCTTGTGACCGTTCTGATACACAAGAAACCAGGAAAAGGCTTTTTTGGATAAAATTTATTGTGATTTAATTTGGGGTAGTGTTGTTGTAAATGTGTTCATTTGTTGCATATAGGTCCAGGTTTGAATCCTGACATCGGGAAAGTTGATAAGAATTATTCATGGTGTCCCTGTATGATATGGTAACACTTTTCTTGTGAATTTTCTGTTTCATGCGACTTGCTGTTGCATTATTTAAATGTATGCACTTACGTCGTCTAAGTTATTTTGTTATGACATCGTTGACATGAAGCATGTACGTTTGTTAATACTGTACATAAACTTTCTCATGCCATCATCATCGTGTGTAGCCATGTTAGTTCATTTGACCAATTCCAAATTGGACCGTAATTCTTTTCTGGAGAATTGGTTTAAAACCATGTGATTTAGCCTTGCCATCCACAAACTGACACCATTGATGTTGTGCAGTTCATTTGACAAATCCAATTTAGAAATTAGCAGTGTTCTGTCGAGGCAGTGGCCTCGCGGGATTCTCGAAATATTTTATAGATTGGCGCATGATATATACTCTCAGTGGGACAAGGGGCGCATTCATGTAGATGGGTTTATTTATATAATTATAGGAGTCACTTACTGACTCAAAAACAGTTTATATCACAAGACAGCTGCTTCTATTTTGAATGTAGACGTCATGATTTTAGTTGCCTTATGCATCTCAATTTGGTTGAAAGTCATAAATGGTTCATTCAGAATTGAGTATACACATTTTTTAAATCTTAATATCTGTAAAAGATGTCCTGTGAAAATTCCGTGTCTGGCTAAGGGCGTTAATGACCTGCATTCCATGGGTTTTTAAGTTTTATGTTATTGGAGAGTTTGACCTCACAAGTTTTGAAAATGACCCTATGTATTTATGCTGAAGGGATCCCTGTCCCCAGTTGGTCAGTGTCTTGGCAGAACACTGAATTAGTAAATCATTTCTATGAAATCGGTTAGAACCGTGATGTCGATTGAAGTTCTATCAACCCAGCAATGACCATTGTCACCTCATCTGCGTACATTGGCTTAACATATCATTGTGCATCACGTGTTGTCAAGGGTCGAGAGGGCAGTGAAGGGCAAAGACTACACCAGACCTGCTTTCTTCTTTCATTTCTGATCCCAGATACCATAATATATTTATTTAATATATTCAATACTTTGTGATGCAACAATACCAATAAACCAAACCTGTCAACATTTTTACCTTTCTCATGTTTTCTAGTTTAAGTTTGTAAAGAATATACTTTAATCTCCTCTTATAAAAAGTCATTATGATCATCCTGTTTTTTTAAGGCATCTTAAGAATGATTGATGCACACACCTTTCGCTAGTCCGACGTCACATTGTTTTGTCACCTATTTCCTTAAATGTTACGTCATTGTATACTCCCCAGGGAGGTGAGAATGATAATTTGAATGCATACAGATCCACTGGTTGGGGAACAAATAAACCGTATCTTTGAGCAGATACTATTATCTGGATAGGTACATTATATAAATGTATCATAAAAATAATCATTGGGAATTGTTATGTATGTAATCTTCATGGTAGGCCTTTCCTTCTGGTTAGGTCGGGGTAGCCTAGTGGTTAAAGCGTTCACTCGTCATGCCAAAAGCCCGGGTTCAAATCCCCACATGGGTACAACGTATGAAGCCCATTTCTGGTGTCCCCCGCCGTGATATTGCTGAAATATTGCTAAAAGCGGCGTAAAACCATACTTGCTCACTTCTAGTTCATGGGGGGCCCAGTCGTCTAAGGCGCCACGATTCGCTGTGCAGAGTTGCGTCCCTTGGGCACGCCAGAAACCTATGATTGTGGGTTCGAATCCCGGTTCGCCCCGATTATGTTTCTAGGTTTGTCAGCACCGAAGTGGTAAACTTTGGGCTTTCCTCCCACATTAAACTGACACGCCGCGATATAACTGGAATACTGTTATGGCGTTAAACCCAGCTCACTCACTCACTCACTCTGGTTCATGTATTTGTTTTATCCTAGATCTGGACCATCACTATGACTGTGTTGTACCCACTAAGCAGTGTATAAAGACATTGCTCTCCATCATGGAGTCTGTGAAGCAGATGGGAGCCAAGTGGGCAGACCTTGGTCTGTCGGCACCATACATGGACTTCTCCACACTTGCGTAAATCTACGACCCAAGTTTTCTCCCATGTTGGGCCACATGTCTACAGCAGTAGAAACTACTTTCTATTGCTTTGCTACAATTGTTTGCAAGAAGGTTTGGGTCCCGTTCCACAAAGCGATCTTAGCCCTAAGGTGATCATAACACCCTTATTTTAACATAGGCTTATGATAGTCATAGCGCTAAGATTGCTTTGTGGAATGGGAGTCTGGTTAGCCTCGATAGAATTCATGCTCAGTGGCCCGATCCACAATGTGATCGTAGCGCTACGACAATCATAAGCCAATGTTAAAGTAAGGGAGTTACGATCACATAGCAATGGAGCTCTGGTTTCTTTGAAGTTTGGGAGTTAAGGTCAAGTCCTGTCTGCCACTGAACATTGGATTCAGAGCGTAGAAAGAAATGATCTGACCACATCAGCTCAGTGTTTAACAGTATGTGTTGAGTGTGTGATCTAAATATTAATATGTCATTTTGAGTAAACCCTTGTTTGAGCTTTTTCTTGACTTAAGACCTGTATTTTCATATTTTCAAGTTGATCAAGCTGAACTTCTGATTACCATGGAAACACGAATTCGTGACATTTAGAAAAATGTTTTCATGATACCAAATACCTATCAGAATTTATCCTTCCTTGATGTTATTATTTATTCATGGCTGTATAAACCTTGTCTGAAAGAGAACTACTTGATTGAGAATGTCGGAATCATTGTTGAACTTCAATATCAGCTCATGTCGTCCACCACGTTCTTGAATGAGTATGCACTTGTAAATTGTGTATAGTTGTCTTGGTGTAAATGTGTTTATAGAACTTGAAATATTAAGCTGCATGTAAAGGGTGTCAGACAAGCACAAGTGAAAGAATACAACTTATTTTGGGACATTAAACTTGTTAACTACTTCATATCTCGCAGTTTTTATTTAACATGTTCAGGGTTGAACTGACACAAATATTGGATTATGAAGCATTCATGTTGAGATTGAAACAAATGATTTACACTGCAAGTCTTGGTGGTCGCCAAAAAATATGGTGAGTTCTTAGTCGTTAGTTGCACTGTGGATTTCCACAGCAGCATGAGAGGACCCAGTATGTGACCGCCTCCGTGGTCTAGTGGTAGAGTGTCTGCCTGGAGAGCGGAAGGTCCGGGGTTCGATCCCCGGCCGCGTCATACCAAAAGACGTTAAAAGATGGTACTTGTTACCCTGTCTGGCGCTCGGCACTTTGGGGCTAAAACAAGGACTGGTCAGCTCGGAGTCAGTATACTGTGTCTGAGTGGGGTATTCTTGTTAAACTGCGGCATGGTATCTCATCAGTCCGGACTAGTACAAGCAAACACACACGTACATGCACGTCGCATTATAAGTGCAATAATCTTGGACACGACGTTAAACCCATTTCACCTACGGTATTCCTAATTGTGGGGATCGATGTTCATAATGTCAACACTGGATTGTCTTGTCCCGAATCGATTATCGATTTACAGACCGCCGTCATATAGCTGGAATATTGCTGAGTGCGGTGTTAAACAACAAACAAAAACAAATCTATTCTGGTTAGAAATGCTCTCAATGAGTGTCAGTGGTTGACATTGTGTAAGTGCTTTGTGTTCATACTTCATAGCCCTTGTGATGTAAGTAGATTAGCATCTTCTTTGTTGGTGATAAGGACACTCAGCTGATGCCTTCAGTGTTGAACTCCACATCACCCTTTGGGGGTACTCACATATACATTGTCAGTCAGGACCGTGGGATTTATTTACCTTAAAAAGTGTTCAATGTATAATGAAACTCAACACACTCACACAGTCGTGCCCATTTTCAAGTTAGTAAAGCCTCAAAGAAAAGATGTGTTTCCCCATCAGAATAAAATATTTAGGAAATAATTTTGGCAACATGACCATTGCTGACTTGATGAGAACAAAAACAAAACATGACCTTCCTTGTTTTGACATTTGGTTTTATTATATAGATCATTCAAGCATGGTAAATACATATGGGAAGTGACTCTACCTTATCAAATTTACAGACGAGTGCAGTTGGAAACAGCTGGAACAAGCTATGCTGAACACTATTCCAACTCGCTGAAAACTGTCTGACTTCAATTACATGTAACAACAATCATGCTTCACATTTGATTGGAACTTGAAACTATAGCAGGGCTGGATGTAAGGAACTTGAAACTATAGCAGGGCTGGATGTAAGGAACTTGAAACTATAGCAGGGCTGGATGTAAGGAACTTGAAACTATAGCAGGGCTGGATGTAAGGAACTTGAAACTATAGCAGGGCTGGATGTAAGGAACTTGAAACTATAGCAGGGCTGGATGTAAGGAACTTGAAACTATAGCAGGGCTGGATGTAAGGAACTTGAAACTATAGCAGGGCTGGATGTAAGGAACTTGAAACTATAGCAGGGCTGGATGTAAGGAACTTGAAACTATAGCAGGGCTGGATGTAAGGAACTTGAAACTATAGCAGGGCTGGATGTAAGGAACTTGAAACTATAGCAGGGCTGGATGTAAGGAACTTGAAACTATAGCAGGGCTGGATGTAAGGAACTTGAAACTATAGCAGGGCTGGATGTAAGGAACTTGAAACTATAGCAGGGCTCGATGTAAGGAACTTGAAACTATAGCAGGGCTCGATGTAAGGAACTTGAAACTATAGCAGGGCTCGATGTAAGGAACTTGAAACTATAGCAGGGCTGGATGTAAGGAACTTGAAACTATAGCAGGGCTGGATGTAAGGAACTTGAAACTATAGCAGGGCTGGATGTAAGGAACTTGAAACTATAGCAGGGCTCGATGTAAGGAACTTGAAACTATAGCAGGGCTCGATGTAAGGAACTTGAAACTATAGCAGGGCTGGATGTAAGGAACTTGAAACTATAGCAGGGCTGGATGTAAGGAACTTGAAACTATAGCAGGGCTGGATGTAAGGAACTTGAAACTATAGCAGGGCTGGATGTAAGGAACTTGAAACTATAGCAGGGCTGGATGTAAGGAACTTGAAACTATAGCAGGGCTGGATGTAAGGAACTTGAAACTATAGCAGGGCTCGATGTAAGGAACTTGAAACTATAGCAGGGCTCGATGTAAGGAACTTGAAACTATAGCAGGGCTGGATGTAAGGAACTTGAAACTATAGCAGGGCTGGATGTAAGGAACTTGAAACTATAGCAGGGCTGGATGTAAGGAACTTGAAACTATAGCAGGGCTGGATGTAAGGAACTTGAAACTATAGCAGGGCTGGATGTAAGGAACTTGAAACTATAGCAGGGCTGGATGTAAGGAACTTGAAACTATAGCAGGGCTGGATGTAAGGAACTTGAAACTATAGCAGGGCTGGATGTAAGGAACTTGAAACTATAGCAGGGCTCGATGTAAGGAACTTGAAACTATAGCAGGGCTGGATGTAAGGAACTTGAAACTATAGCAGGGCTGGATGTAAGGAACTTGAGTTAACTTGCACCAGTGCATGCTGACATGAAAACCGAGGCATCAGACAACCAGGTTGCCCACTGGTCCCATCAGTTTATCAAAGTTGTCACTCATTTGAATCACACAATCAGCCATACCCAACCATCGCAATGGTAACAAGATGGACATATTTCATGAACAATATGCAAGTTTAATAATTCGATCATCCCATCATGATATAACTACCGGTATCACAATAAATCTATCTCCTGTCACCTGACACAAGAACAATGGACCTTCTTCACCAAACAAACCAAGTGGCAATCCAATTATTTCTAAATACTGTAATTCGTGAAATTAATGCGTCTCCAAAAGAATGCGAACGCTGGCCCCTTGCCAAAAATGCGACTCAATATGAATGCGACACCCCCCTCCTCTCAAGCATCAGTGGATATGTTATCTAAAGAAAATGTCCTCTGACAGGTTTACAGGAGAATCCTCATCCTTACATTAATCCAATCACACACCAAATAGAACTGCTTATTAGCGCTGAGTACTGTACTTCCGCTAAAACAATGCATGCGTGTCGGCCTTTGACGCAGTCGCAAAGAACAAAGACACCGTGTTGGGTGAATGGCACTGTCTGGACTTGCAGGTGTGATCAGTGATGACATAAGTGTGTAGAACTCTTGTCTTGACCTCAGCAGTGACAATTCACAGGATGTAATTAGTGTTTGAATGATATTGTTTATATACTTGTTACAAGTGCTGCTCAATAAACAGTGATGTTGAAAACATAGTTGTTTGTTTTCAATGTATGTCTAAGTTGGTATTTCTACTATACAAAATGTCTTATTGCTGATATAAATGCGATGTTTAATAATGCGAGCCAAGACCACTCGCATTTTTCGCATTTAATATACGCTCGCGTTAATTTCAAGATTTACAGTATATCAACAATACATGCATAACCATGATAAAGGCAAAAAACAGCTTGTGCCACATGCAGTAACTCTTAAGTTTTCTTTCACAAGGCAAATATCACAGTTACATCTCCAAATAGTATTCATCACAACATATTGCCAGTTCATGTAGTATCAGAATAGAGAAGAAGAAGAAAGAAAATCACGTTTAGGTGCCTATTTCAGAAATCATTCAACCTCATTTGACATTACATTCAAAATGACCTATGGTAAACTTTGATTGGTTGGTTGGTTTGTTGTTTAATGCCGCACTCAGCAATATTCCAGCTATATGACGGCGGTCTGTAAATAATCGAGTCTGAACCAGACAATCCAGTGACTAATATCATGAGCATCAATCCCTGCAATTGGGATCGATGACATGCATCAACCAAGTCAGCGAGCCTGACCACCCGATCCCATTAGTCGCCTTTTATGACAAGCATAGTCACCTTTTACGGCAAGCATGGGTTGCTGAAGACCTATTCTACCCCGGAATTGATGGGACCAAGGTGCATAAAGGTTTGTTTGGTGCACCTTGGTTTTCATGTCACTATGCATCTGGTGCAAGTTAAATCAAGTTCCTAGAGTCAAGTCCTGTGAGTGAGTGAGTGAGTGAGTATGGTTTTACGCCGCTTTTAGCAATATTCCAGCAATATCACGGCGGGGGACACTAGAAATGGGCTTCACACATTGTACCCATGTTGGGAATCGAACCCGGGTCTTCTGCGTGACGAGCGAATGCTTTAACCACTAGGCTACCCAACCGCCCCATCAAGTCCTGTCGTCAGAGGCCGCATCTGTGGTCGAGTGGGTATAGCGTTTGCCCAGAGAGCGGAAAGTCATGAATTCGATCCCAGGCCTCGTCATACCAAAAGATGCCCAAACATGGTACTTGTTGTTACTCTGCCTGGCACCTGTATTAAGGGGCAAAAACAAGGACTGTTCAGCTCGGAGTCAGTATGTTAAACTGCGGCATGAGGCCTTTGTGGGCTAGCACTATAAATCGGCATCAGTCTGCACTAGTACAAGCAACCAAACACACACACACACACACACATCATTATAAGTGCAACAATCTTGAAAGTGACGTTAAACCCTATTTCACCTAACCTCACCTGTAGTCAGAAACTACTTCAACTAAGTAAAGATCTAATTATTGGAGCAACATCTGATGTATTGTTTAATAGGCATTACTTAGAAGTTGACGTATGACAAAGTAGACAGAATTTATGGATCTGATGGTGTAAAAGCCACGCTCAGACAGACAGACTGTAATTATGTTATTGATAGTTCCCAGCTGGGACATAAACATTTCCAACATTTTACAAAGGCCCGTGTTAATAACAGCAGTTTCTTGCTGGAAATACATAAAATTGTTCAGTCATATTCCTTTTTTAATTAAGATAGACATATCAAATGTTGTCTTCATTTAGATTTGATACATACATGATACAGTAAACCATGGTTCTAACAAACTCAAAGGGACCACTATTGTTAGTTTGTTGTAACTGTAGTTCGTTGTAAGCATATATACAGCAAATGGATAGGACCAAAAAACAGTTTGTTATATCCGTCACTTGTCACAACAGACCTCTTGCCACGACAGACCGCTTGTCATGACAGACCTCTTGTCACGACAGACCTCTTGCCACGACAGACCTCTTGCCACGACAGACCGCTTATCATGACAGACCGCTTGTCATGACAGACCGCTTGTCATGACAGACCACTTGTCACATCAGACCGCTTGTCAGGACAGACAGCTTGTCATGACAGTTTGTCACAACAGACCACCTGTCATGACAGACCGCTTGTCATGACAGACCTCTTGTCACGATAGACCTCTTGTCACGACAGACCTCTTGTCACGATAGACCTCTTGTCACGACAGACCTCTTGTCACGACAGACCGCTTGTCACGACAGACCGCTTGTCACGACAGACCTCTTGTCACGACAGACCTCTTGTCACGACAGACCTCTTGTCACGACAGACCTCTTGCCACGACAGACCGCTTGTCATGACAGACCACTTGTCACGACAGACCTCTTGCCACGACAGACTGCTTGTCATGACAGACAGCTTGTCAGGACAGACAGCTTGTCATGACAGTTTGTCACAACAGACCACCTGTCATGACAGACCGCTTGTCATGACAGACCTCTTGTCACGACAGACCTCTTGCCACGACAGACCGCTTGTCATGAGAGACCTCTTGTCACGACAGACCTCTTGCCACGACAGACCGCTTGTCACGACAGACAGCTTGTCATGACAGACCTCTTGTCACGACAGACCTCTTGTCATGACAGACAGCTTGTCAGGACAGACAGCTTGTCATGACAGTTTGTCACAACAGACCACCTGTCATGACAGACCGCTTATCACGACAGACACTTGTCACGACAGACCTCTTGCCACGACAAACTGCTGGTCATGACAGACCGCTAAACACGTGCAGCTTAAATGTCAATGAGGTTTAAAAAGAGAGTCACACCTCAGATTTTGTTACCTTTCAAACTCATGTAGATCTTTCACGACAAACAATAATAAACAGACTTTACACAAGAACATTTAGAGAACAAAACACAATCACAGGGTTTAATTATATCTGTTTGAAAATAGAAATCCTGGGTTCATCAAAATATTGATTAATTTACTGCTTCCAAAAAATGATGATCACAGGTTTTTTTGCCATTGAGTATATAGCATCAACACCGATCAAGGAACTGGCATATCCACGTCCCCTGTCTACAGACTGAAAAGCAACAGGACCTCATCTGCTAGGCTGTGCTTCCTTTATGTCAGGATCAGAACATTTCCTCAGACAGCTGGGAGAGAAGTTCATCACTCAAGTCTGAAAGAGAACAACAAAATGAATAAACAATAATCATAATTTTAGCCTGGTGGAATCAAAATCAGGTGTTGACATCACAAGCAGCATTTGGCATTAAGAGGTATTCTCTTATATAGATAGTTTTAGAAATAAGGGTACACCTTAATCTTTAACTTTAACATCAGGGCCAAGACCAAGCGGCCAGACACCTTGACATTCATGCTCAATTTTGAACACTGACGAATAATAGCCAACTTGTCCCAAAGTAATTTCTGACGGGTAGTTTATGTAACATACATAGTGTTGTATTACAGAAAACATGCAGTCCATCCAGGTTTGAACTAGCAGAGCTTAAGACAAGCTGCGTATTTGCCTAAAATATGCATTAAATAAACTGAAATATGCAGACAAATCAAATCCTCGCGCATCAAAAACACAAAACAAGAGTCATCTGAAAATGACATATCCCCCCGACGTTGCATGTCGGTAAACTGTGTGTACCTTCAAATGTATTTAGATTGGCAAGGAAATCTTTTTCCTCGATGCCAAAACCAGAAATATAATGAAGGTTATTAAATATTGGTTCATGTAGCTCACTTTCTGATGATCTCATGAAATTGTAATAACAATAATTTCGCAGATTCGCATATGAATAGCTCTGTAGTACTTAGCCTCATGACACAAAGGCATAAAGAGAATGTACTAGGTTATGTAGCTCACATCATATATAGTATATGATATTGGTAAATAGTACACCTTAGAATTATATGTCAGGGGCTACAAATTAAAAAGATTAAAATCTAAAAATAACAAACTTCACTACTAGTGAACATGATTGATATGTGCATAAAGTTTGGTGAATCTCTGTCGCATGGTTTAGAAGATATGCTCCAGACGAGGACATTACCCTAAGTTCATAAATTTTCAATTTAAATTGAAAATAGATAAAAAAAAGAAAAAATCTGTTAATCGCAAAGGCACCACTACATAACCTGCTTGATAGGTGTAAAAACTTTTGAGAAGCTAAGTTGTATGGTTCGGGAGATATGGTTCGGACAAGAGCACTACCCTCAAATTTCCTAAGTTCATCATATTTCCATGGAAAGGACAAAAATAAAAAATTCTAAAAATCTCTAAATAGCAAAAGGCACTACTACTGAGCCTGATTGGTAAGTGTACCAAGTTTTGTGAAGCTAGGTTGTACGGTTTAGGAAATATGCTCCGGACAAACAATGATTACAGACGGACAGACGGACGGACAGACAGACATACTGATGGCTATATGCCTCCGTCATTATATGTCGGGGGGATAGAAAAGAAAAGTACAAAAGCATTGAACAAAGCTGAAATTGTTTTTAATTACGATCAAATGAGACTAACCCAAACCAAATCAATGAAACTGCTGTACACTAAGATACATTGATTCATTTTGTAACATGTTGCAGTGTTACCATGGTTACTACAATGCATGTAACACCCTGACATTATTCATGTTAATTGTAAACATAATTGTCCCAAACACGTCTCTTCATGACCTTGGTATGTATAAGCATTATCGGACCCTACGCTCAGCCTTGTCGATCTCATCTCATCCAGTGTTCATTCAGTTGCAGAAAATGTAGGACCTAGACTAACATCTAGTCTATGAAATGAACATATCGTACAGAAAAAAACAGTTGTTCAGTTATCTTAATAATAATATAATAAAAGGGAGCCCAGTGACTCTCTTCATTTTCAGATACTGATACTGGAGTAATCTAGACTTGCCAAACATTATAGACTTGCATGGGCTGTATTTGATATATATTTGTATCAGGGTCTGTAAGACAGACTATGTAGGACCCTTCAGTGACAATTGATAACGAGGGTTGCTTTCAAAGAAGGTGGTTTGGGTTTATTTTTTAAAATGAAACGAAGGTCGTCCAGGATGATGACAGACCAGTTGTGAAAGCAGAGCTATTGTCGGTTTACTCTTCGACTGATGTTTGGCTCTCGGATCTTCAAAATCGTATCCAGCCATTATCATGACTATTTGGGTGCTCATAGAAATATTGCTGCCTTCCTTGTATTTTGTTGATTATTCTAAATATGCCAGTAGCGAGCGTTATCGATGTTAGTGCAAGCCAATCAAACAATGTGTTTCACATGGAAGGAACTGCAATAGTGATTTCACTTAAACATGTTGAAAGCTTTGCAATAAAGTTCTTAAAAAAAATATCTTGTTGTATTAGGGTATTAACGGTGGCACACAATGGAATGGATCTTACTTCTTATACACACTGCTCATTTCCGATGCAATACCAGCAAGTTTAGCACAGAGACAAATGATTATGTTTTAAGTGCTTGTTACATATAACATGTGTTATATTTCAATTGAAAAGCTTTTGTATTGGAAACCAGGGATGGAAATTAGCACTAGCCCATTAGCCCTGGTGAGTTTGGTTGATATTAAAGGTGTCCAACATGTCCAAAGGGCTTGTACCATTTAAAACATATTGTTTGGTTTTGCGATATGTTATCACTATTTGGGTTAGTCAATGTTCTTAGTTGTTGTTGTTTGTTGTTAAACGCCGCACTCAGCAATATTCCAACTATGTGATGGCAGTCTGTAAATAATCGAGTCTGGACCCGACAATACAGTGAATGACATCATGAGCATCGACCCACGCAATTGGGATCGATGACATGCATCAAGTCAGCAAGCCTGATCACCCGATCCTGTTAGTCGCCTCTTACGACAATCATAGTTGCCTTTTACGGCAAGTATGGGTTGCTGAAGACCTATTCTACCCCGGATCTTCACAGGCCATGTTCTTATGATTTTAGTTAATTTCCACCCCTAGAAACTATGCACCCATCTCTATCTCTATCACAAAAAAGCCAAGTTCATATTGGGGGTTGGCCATTTTTACAATCTTCTACCAACATTTTTATTTTCTCCCCTATCACTGTCATCATTGGTGATTAACTCCCCGATGGATTCTTTGTTTGTTCATTCATGTTCCCCCCACCCCTCCCCACTCCCCTTTTTTCAGAAAGACTTCAAGCATTCATTTCAGCCTTCGAAACATATTTTGACAAATTCTTGCTTAAAAATTTGAAATCTAAACAAAAGAACATTCTCGAATGGCAAATATATGGTCTAGATTGTATAGATTCAGTGGTGTGTGTGTGTGTGTGTGTGTGTGTGTTCAAACTAGTATGTAACCAGTAAACAGTTTTGTAATCAATAACAATTGTGTACAATAAACCTGGGAAAGGGCCTCCCTACATAAATGTTTTCCTTGATGAGTAAAATACTGGAATACAGTATTTGACTACCATTGGACTTGGAATATTTAAGGATTTTTTTTTCTTAAAATGGAAATAATAACAAAACATGTGGCAACTTTATGATGATGTGGGCGGTGCCTGAGAACCAAGACTATTATTTTTTTTTTTATCCTAATCAATCTGTAAAACCAGAAATCAAGATAATCTTGCCTCACCTAAAATACATAGCACAGAACAAACCAACAACTGACAATCACAGAACAATACTCACCATCTCCCCACAGCTCATCACCACCGACAGCATCTCCACTCCCAGGGCTTCCAACACCACCAAGGGAGCTAACTCCATTCGAACCACCACTCTTCCTCCCTCCAACAGAAGAACTCTGAGCTGTCACAATGTTAGATGGCACAGAGCTACCTCCAAAACTGGGCAACTGGGCCTTGCTTGTTGTCTGACTTGACATCACCACGGAACAAGATGCCCTGTTGCCGGAGCCTGCAGTCTTACAGTTAGAAGTTACAGACCCAGCTTGTGAGAAATTCCTTTGACTGTCACAAACGGCAGCTTTTGTTCCTCTTAAATGTGGACTTGCTCCAAGGACGGGTGAACCTGCAACACTGCTACTAACATTCTTAAAACAAAATTTCCTTGTAGGAGTCATCTGATTATTTGGAGAACCATCGATGCTGTTGTTAGCAGCCTGACACTGTCTTCTCACAGCAGGATCAGCTGTGTAATTCACACTCCCAGTCGAGGCATATGATTGTCTAGAGGGAGTGGTCTGTCTCACTGGATTAGCTTGCAAAGGAGTTCTGAATGGAGTTGTCCCCCCTTCCGTGGAATATCCGCTTGACTGTTGAGGTGTCGACCAGCTGCTACTTTGCATTCTGGGAACAGTTTTGTTCAGTTCGGGCGATACCCTGGACGTGTTAGGGGTACTTGGTTGCTGCAGCGCCTGCATGTTAGCGGTGTGGATGACGTCCTTCAGACATGCCCTATATTCACAAACCTCTTCGTTTGATCTAGTTACTCGGTGAGGATACAGGTGGACGATGTTTTTGGGGGTAATGTTCAGGTAATGTGTCCTGCTTGTGGGGCTGACAACACTTATCTGAAACCGAACAAAATGACATCTTCATCATTGGATGTTATTTACTAATAAATCAAAGTTCACTGGAGTATTTAGCCTTTCTATGACATAATTTTGTTGTTTAACACCGCACTCAGCAATATTCCAGCTGTATGACAGCTGTCTGTAAAAATTCGAGTCTGGACCAGACAATCCAGTGATTGCCATCATGGGCATCAATCCTTGCAATTGGGATACGATGACATGCATCAACAAAGTCAGCGAGTCTGACCACCCAAACCCGTTAGTCGCCTCTTACGACAAACATAGTCGCCATGAACGGCAAGCATGGGTTGCTGAAGACCTATTTTACCCCAGACCTTCACAGGTCTTAGCCTTTCTAAGAAAGGTGCTCTAAAATCCAAATGGCTTGATCCAACTATCCAATAGAAAAAAACAAACGGGGTTTCTGCAGGGCTCCAGGTAACGGTTTTAGCCATTGAGTCTTACACTCACTTTATTATTCACCTACAGCAGATAAGGTATCAACAAGCATCACCTGTCTGAGAACCAGTGCCACGCCAGGCTGGAGATCTGCAGCAAACTCCTTGACAACTTCTCGGTGAACAGTTCCAGAGATCTTCCCTACACAAAATTGAAAACTTCATTTTAAAGCTGATGATAAAATACTCTTCGGATTTCATGGTACGATTTGGGTCTGTCACCAGGCCATGTTGAAAGAGCTTATCCAACTGAAGCTTGCTTACATTATAGCCGTAAAGTTAAATCAACATCAAGATATGTAGATATTTGAACACAAAATGCCATGTAGAAAGTGGTCAAATGTAACAAATGTTATATTTGGGATAACACTGTCTTGGTAAAGTACAGATTCTCGTCCGGTAATCGAATCCACAACCGCCAGAGTGAGGCACCTAATCGCCAGCACATAAAGTCAGCAATCTAACCCACTCAGCCACCCAGGGTTCCACAAAATTGAAAGTCTGACAACTGGTAGCCTAGATCACATGCTTTGTGTACCCCTCTGTAGATATTTGTTTCCAAGAAGCTTATCAGTGATGTTCTAGCAAAAACAGTATAATGTGTTCATATACAACAACACAAATACTATTTAATAGACTGACAATTCATCTCAGTTTCTTCAACATGGTCAAAGTTTGCAAATTACTTGACCTTATCTTTCTCAAAACCCAACTGTATATACTCCCAGCAGTGTGGAGAGATGTCTGGGACAGTGTACACCTGAATCACAGCTTGCATCTGTATTTATTTACCAAATTATCAATTCAATATTTAAGGCCTCATGAAACATATACAAACACTACACTATGTAGTACAAGCTAGGGGTGAAACGACACAGCAAGGTCACGATATGATATGTATCACGATACGTAGGTCACGGTACGATACGTATCGTGATACGCATTTTACATCAAACCGATGGAAACTTCTTGACTATAAATATACCAGAGCAGGTGCATAACGAAAAGCTAGCTGTACACACATGGTTATTTCAGCAGTGAACTTGAAATGCCAATTACAACACATTTTGCTTTATCTGACTGACAAAAACGAGTAGTTAGTAATTAATTTCAGCAAGTGTATCGTCTTGCACCGGTGCCCCCATGTATCGTTTTTGAAGCCAGTATCCCAACAATACATGCAATGGCATCTTCACATAATGGAAACCTGGTTCCAGCACCTGCATGCAATGGCATCTTCACATAATGGAAACCTGGTTCCAGCACCTGCATGCAATGGCATCTTCACATAATGGAAACCTGGTTCCAGCACCTGCATGCAGTGGCACCTTCACATAATGGAAACCTGGTTCCAGCACCTGCATGCAGTGGCACCTTCACATAATGGAAACCTGGTTCCAGCACCTGCATGCAGATGGCGTCTTCACATAATGGAAACCTGGTTCCAGCACCTGCATGCAGATGGCGTCTTCACATAATGGAAACCTGGTTCCAGCACCTGCATGCAGATGGCGTCTTCACATAATGGAAACCTGGTTCCAGCACCTGCATGCAGATGGCATCTTCCTCACCTGTCCTGTCTTTGAGAGTGACGCTGGCATCCAGACCCTGGATGTCGACACTCTCTAGAACTGCAAACATGAGAGCCACCTTGCCTTCAGGGAGCAACTTCTTAGCAGCCTAGATCATAAGAAAAATATGAGTGAGTGAGTGAGTATGGTTTTGCACCACTTTATGGAATATTCCAGCAATATCAGGGCAGGGCACGCCGGAAAATAGGTTTCACACATTGCACCCATGTGGAGAATCGAACCTGGGTCTTCAGCGTGACGTGCCAATGCTTTAACCACTAGGCTACTAGTGGTGGGACAATACGGCGATGCATCAGTGGATCGCGATATTTGACTTCACACATTAAGTAAAAAATATCAATTCAAACCTTAAATGTTACTTTAATGGCTGTTAAACCAAGCACTCATTAGTAGTGAAAAAGTAAATATTTTCACCCATTGTGCAATAGTTGACGCTGCCAACTGTAAGTCGTCAGTGTGCCAGGTATTCGGCCATCCTTTCTATGAAAAAGATGGCTTATGCACCACAGATAAGAGCACATACAAGTATCGTGATACATATCGGATCACCAACAGGGTATCGAGATACGTATCGGATCGTCAACAGGGTATCGAGATACATATCGGATCGCCAACAGGGTATCGAGATACGTATCGGATCGTCAACAGGGTATCGAGATACGTATCGGATCGTCAACAGGGTATCGAGATACGTATCGGATCGCACAGTTGGTGTATCATCCCAGCCCTATAGGCTACCCTACCGCCCACATACACAAAATGAATTCGTTCTTGATTATTCTTTCGTTGCTGCTATTCTTTTCTCAGTATCTGCATATGCCTGTGAAGATCCGGGGTGGATTCGGTCTTCAGCAACCCATGCTTGTCTAAAGAGGCGACAAACAGGATCGGGTGGTCAGATTCCCTGACTTGGTTGATGCATGTCATCATATCCCAATTGTGATTACATAGATGTCTTTGACACAATACCTAATAGAAATAGTACCAAATTTAGTTCCGCACAACTGACACCTCTGAGTTTAAGCAAACCAGTTGAAAATGTAAAAATGCAAACATGTTTAGGGGTGTCCTCTGGAATTTAAGTTTGCCACAAGAATACTTTTGATCCGTCTTCGAACTCGGTGAATGTCATGTCAACTAAAGCGAGATAACAAGCAGTTATAAGTTGAGCCCCTTCCTCTTCAATGTTATTGATAATTCCCCTTCTAAATTTCTGAATCACCAGGTCGAGTTTGTGTATCACACTGTTGCACTGTAAATTAACATGTTCAAACTTCATAGTTTTATTTGCCTTGTGTTTGTCTATTTGAGTTGTATGAAATTACATATGTCATCAGTTTATAGGTAAACATCATATCAAGGTACTAAATAAGAACACATTTACAAAGGTGCCCTTCATGGATCATGAACTTATATTAATCATTTGATTACAATTTTGCCATAGGCACTCTTATACAGACAGTGTAAGACATTTGAGTGAGTGAGTGAGTTTTTACGCCGCTTTTAGCAATATTCCAGCAATATCATGGCAGGGGACACCAGAAATGAGCTTCACACAATGTACCCATGTGGGGAATCAAACCCAGGGCTTTGGCGTGATGAGCAAATGCTTTAACCATAGGCTACCCCGCCACCCCGTAAGACATTTGAAATACGAAGATGATGTCTACATGATCAACATGATCAAACCAGTTAACATGACAGGCTGCATCGTTGTCATTACCTTCTGTAGGCTGGATGCAATGGAGTACTTGTTGAGGATGTCCTGAGACTCCTGGTGTAGGTCGTCGACCAGAGAGCTCCAGGGCTGGTCACTGAACACATCGTCTGAAGACTGGGAGGACAGGATCACTCCATCATCCTGCAACATCATCTACAGAGTGAGTGAGTGAGTTGGCTTTAAACACTCGGAACAGTATTTCACTTACTTAAAACTTAAGTTTGGAGGAAAGAGTATTTCACGTACTTAAAGTTTACTTTTGGAGAAAAGAGTGAGTGAGTGAGTGAGTTGGGTTTAACGCCACTTTTAACAGTATTCCAGTTATATCACGGCGTGTCAGCTTAATGTGGGAGGAAAGCCCGAAGTGATGAAGGTCTCAGACGTTTACCACTTCGGTGAAACCCACGAGCACGGGTATGGTGCTGACAAACCTAGAAACATAATTGGGGCGAACCGGGATTCGAACCCACAATCATAGGTTTCTGGCGTGCCCAACTGATGCAACTCTGCACAGTGAATCGCGGCACCTTAGACGACTGGGCCACCCGTGTCCCCTTTTAAGAAAAGAGTTTTTATCACTTGGTCACTGACACTGATGACATGACCACTGTATATTTCTTGATGCAACAGGAACAAGCATGAAATACTCATATCTCCCACCAATATGACACCTCCAGTTGTGTGCAAGGCAAGAAATATTGCCTGGTTTTCAAGATCTGCTCCGTAAAGGAGCACTACAGCCATTTTCAAGCCAAAGTCATCGCAATGGAAACTCAATTTTTTTTCAAAAATCCCAAACTATCAAAATGCACCAGTTCACCACTGGAACTAACTATGTGCCAAGATTACTTAATATATCTCTCATGAATATTGAGTTCTGCTCTGGAAACTTGACAGACGGACAAACAGCACCCATTCCCATTTCCCCTTTCCACTTTGGGATCAACCATTTATCATTCTTAGTGGCCCGGGATATTTGTTTGAAACAGATAATTTTTTAAGTCAGAGCGCCATCAGATACCATATCTCAGTCTGAAAGAATGACCTGCAACACATTATCATGATTATGATTATGATTCAGTGCATTCAGCATGTCCAGCAAATTTTGTTATTAAACTTTGGTAAAAGTATTTTCTCTGAATTGTTTTTAACAGGTTATGTTTTTAAAATGACCCAGGACCCCTTGCAAAAGAATACCAAATGCTCCGCTCCTTATGGTAACTTACCCTTGACTCTGTGGGATTCTGCCTGGAGACGCCGGTGAGGACCACATTTGCAATACTCTGTCCTGGACTCTGAAACAGGTCAACATGGTTAACAGCGATTGCAACTGACATTGTTAGTCCACTAGTCCTTATAATGATAACAATATCCCATAGCAAAACCCTTAAAAATGGCAAATGTCTAATAGTCCTTATGATTGGTTGGTTGGTTGCTTTGTTGTTTAACGTCGCACTCAGCAATATTCCAGCTATATGACGGCGGTCTGTAAATAATCGAGTCTGGACCAGACAATCCAGGGATTAATATCATGAGCATCAATCCACGCAATTCGGATCGATGACATGCTTCAACCAAGTCAGTGAGCCTGACCACCCGATCCCGTTAGTTGCCTTTTACGACAAGCAGAGTCACCTTTTACAGCAAGCATGGGTTGCTGAAGACCTATTCTACCCCGGAAATTTTAACGGGTCTAGTCCTTATGACACCTTAACTATTGGGCAATTTGTCAAGGACCATAGAACTAGTGCCAATTTCTACTGCTGGTCAAATGCCCATTATAAACACCAATGATTTCTGGTCCATTGCAGGATTTGCAAAACATGTGTACCTTCAACTTAGCGTCAACAGATATTTTCCAAATCTTTTCATGTTATAAATCAAGGTGCTCACATGATTTGATGCACTTTGCGAAGTAAGACCAATCTTATTTCAATATACATGTTGATTATCGATCAGATCATCTTCACTGGGTGCCGACATTTTGTATGAAGCAAATGTAAGTGATATGAGAGGTGGAATGTGATTGGTCAATGGGAGGGACATAGAAGGGACATAACTTGTAACAGCCACCGGTGGCGCTATGATCGAGCCCAGAATTTCCAGCCTAGTTTGGCAAGGGTGAAAACTGGACTTTTACAGTCAGCTAATTCCCTTGTCTCAGGAAGATGTACAGGAGGACTTACCAGCTTCGGCAACAAGCCAGCAGGGCCGGGGAACTTTCTTTTGTGTCGCTGCTTGGGTGTTGTAGTTTCACTCCTCTTCTGTCTTACTGGTTCCACACGAAGATCTCCTTGCTGTGATACATGGTTAGAAAGGTAGGCCGAACTTGTCGAACTGTCATTCCTAACAACAGCTACTCCTTGATCAGACACTGCTTGTTGTGAGATGATGCCAGACCTTGTTTCAAGCAGGGCATTTCTATTGAGCACTTTGTTCTTTACATTCAGACTCTGTTCTTTGCTTGATGTATTATTACTGTTACAGTCAGTCCTGTATGTGCCATTGACACCATAACACAGCCCACGATTGTCAATATCGGACTGAGCATTGCGCATTGAGCTTTGTGACTGCTCCTGAATTGACCTTGACATGAAATGGTTGTCATTTTCTGTTAAAGCGTTAATTCTCAGTCTCTTACTTGAAGTTGAACAAGGTTCTGGACGCAATACACCTTTGTCGCATTCAAGCTGTCGCTTCTGTCCCTGGCCTGTTACTGTTGTAAGATTAGTCACAGTAGCACATACCTCTGCTGAACTTGTGTTTGTGATGTCCTCTATAGGAAGATTCTGAAAATATTGATACACACTAGGGATCTACCATATTACAAAACTGTTTGTCTACCATGCTTGTTTGCTGATTAACACCGCATTAATGGATACCTCATTCAGACACAGTATACCTCACTCCTGCTGAAGGGGTTGTCGTCGACACAGGTACTACACAAACATACCCCAGGTAT
Organism: Haliotis rufescens; assembly: GCF_023055435.1. Classification (NCBI taxonomy): domain Eukaryota; kingdom Metazoa; phylum Mollusca; class Gastropoda; order Lepetellida; family Haliotidae; genus Haliotis; species Haliotis rufescens. The sequence goes on along the minus strand of NW_025963846.1, from coordinate 25,899,944 downwards.
GTTTCTGTATACAGAAATGTACCCTTGCCAAAATTAAAATACAGAAATGCAGATGAGTCCATATTCCCAACCCGAACCCGAAACCGAAAGCAGTTGTTGTTGTAGTTCTGGTTCGCCTGATTACAAGTTTATGGGTGCTACTTCTATACGATCTCTTGCCAACAGTTCCCTACCCTTGCGTAACATTACAGCCTTAAAGGCATTCAACTTCATAAGATAATCTAAAAGTTCCTCCTGTCAAAAGTGTAGTGCCATGTTGAATTTAACCGTGCTTTGGCATACAGGAAGTGACGAATACCTAAAGAACCGGTTACGCGCACTGCACCCTGTGGCGGAATGGACTCATCCTAGGGTACATTTCTGTAGTACCTGTGTTGACAATGACCCCTTCAGCCTTACTCCTAGCCGAGAGACGCGATTTGGTGCTACAGTCAAGACATGACCCTACAAGATGAGATGGGTCCAACGTGGCTTCGGCTAAGTTGACTCCAGTATATCACTAATGTCAGTAATCACACGGTGTGGTCGATAGGATGGACTGCATTCAATGCCACGAAGTCCCGACACACAACTAATCATAGCATGCTTATTACCAGTGTTGATTTCAGGTTACAGGTTGATTTCAACTTGGGCTGCCAGATTTTCAAATCCCCCTGCCCGACGGTCGGGTTATATTTCATATGTAAAAATATTTTAAATATTTCCCGATGATAAGCATTATTTACATGATGTATTCTTGGATATTAAATACAAATCTGACCTAAAAAGTGTTTGCTATTTCTTTTCTTGCATTACTTCACGTTCAATGAATTCGATTTAAAGTTATTTAAATTATCCCAAAGACGTATGTACGTCCGTGATTATCCTGATAAACATATGATTATAGTGGGCAGGCAGGTTTTGGTCAGGGCTGGCAAGTATTTCAGCTAGCCAGTCCTGTGGTCTGGCTGAAAATTTTGGGAGTTTCATACCCTGATATTATTACTAATAAGTACGTCTTGGCTATTTATTGGCAAAGAGTAAGCTAGGCCTATTGAATGTAGGGGGAAAATATATCAGCTGATTATCATATAAACGATAAGCATTTACGCAGCGTGTGTATTTCATGCGAAAATATTCCATGGTTTTATCTTAGGCTACTACAGATCAAGTCTGAAAAGATATATCGATCATAATAGCATTATCGGTGCTATTTTGCACAGTTTGCGAGTTGTTTTCGGTCAACTTCTCTGACACCGAGACACTCACACAGTGACAAAAACCTACCTCCCAAAAGTTGTCATCGTCGTCAGGTATCTCAAACATCTTCTTTTTATCATTTCAGAGTGAGGGGTTGTGATATCACAAACATGTAGCAGCTGTTTAAAACGGTTTTGGCCAATATCAAACCGACAACGCTCACTGACATTGATTTAGCTCTTTCGTAAACCCGCCATGAAGGATCAACACTGTGCACTACGTCATCAATTTTTGTGGTCTTTCTGCTTATAGCTAAAGAGGCCGTAAAATACTTCTACTTCAGCTATTAGGCTAAGGGCATAGTTGTCAGATTTCAGTTTTTTCAGAGCTGCTGTATTTTTAGGGCTATTAATTCTCGCCACCAATCCCAACACCAAAACGTGTTTAAAAATGTTTATCCGACATGTTACCGTGCAGCTAAGAGAGTGTTGTAATAAGAACAGATATATTTATTGGACTGAAAGTTTATAAGAGCAATGTAAATATGGACATACGACATTGGATTGTTGTTTAACCCTGTGAAATGACTAAATAGTCTATATGGCATAATATGTAAAAAAAAACACAATTTAGAAAATAAATAAGTATTACAAAGTAGTGTCAAATATTTATGGAAGGCCTTCAAAAGTATTTATACTTTTAATATAGTTTCATGCAAATATATATCGTTGTTTATTATCGTCTAAAGTAAAGTTAGAAATGCTAAAAGATGTCTCGTCCTTGAGATAATTATAGCATTTAACAAATAATTGTAGTGTTTGAGTATCGAACAACGGCCTGTCGACCTGGGGCTTGAACTATACTCTTACAAAAAAGTAGGAGATCATGAAATACACTCTTCAAAAAAAGAAACACACAGGTAGATTTTTAGTACTTTTTTTGTACCAACAAAACGTTCATTTTTTTCTTTACTGTTTTCCTCCATGACTTTTTTGAACAAGTGTGAAAACAATGCCGTTTTAGACATTGCAAATCGACAATAGCGGCGTTTTGATGCACCGTTTGTCGAATATCAGGCCACCAACATGTTCCAATAACATATTTTCAATTTATATGCCGGATTTTTTGTGTAGTCAGGTTCAATGAACTGCATACTACCTGTGCGCTTCTTTTTTTGAAGAGTGTATGTATGTTAATACGAAGTATTAGAACAATGATAAGTGTTGACTACAAACATCCTGTGCAAGAACGTTTATGTCTGTAGAACACAAAATTGTATATACTATAGTTTGCACGTGCTGCACGCAGTAGCACCACGCACGTGCGTAGGGTGTCATTCCTGATTTTGACACTTTCAAGGAAGGTCGATTAATCCTTGTGGACCACTATTTCTGTTAATCTTATTGATTCTGCTTATCATATAGTTGTCATTTACTTGATTTTATTCATTTTTTGTGTGTATAAAATAGCGATGCGGCGTCTGCAACGCGCTGAGCGACGTTGGGCTATTGGCATGCTGGAATATGGCAGAAGTCAGCGTGCAGTGGCCAATACGTTCAAGTTTCACAGTCTGTGGTTAGCAGACTATGGAACAGGTACCAACAAACCCAAACTGTTGACGATTGACCCCGTTCAGGGCGTCCCAGGTCACCGACTAGAGTAAAGGATCGATCGATCCGATGCCAGGCTCCACGAACCAAGCTCAAACGGCGAATCAAATTTCTGCAAAAACACGACAACAAATCCCTTTAATACAGCGACTACGACAACATACTTCTACAACAACGACACTATCTATTACACAATAAACTAACAATCAACAACAATGACAACAACAACAACAACTACTAAAAGGCGACTTACGGGATCGGGTGGTCAGGCTCGCTGACTTGGTTGATGCATATCATCGATCCCAATTGCTTGGATCGATGCCCATGATGTCAATCACTGGATTGTCTTGTCCAGACTCGATTATTTACAGACCACCGTCCTATAGCTGGAATATTACTGAGTGCGACGTTAAACAACAAACAAACAAATAAAACAAACTACCACTACTACTACTACTACTACTACTACTACTACTACTACTACTACTACAAAGACTGCTATTAGTTAATGTCTGGAACTACGACTACTACTGCTACAACTGCTACTACTCTCAATAATTTTACTACTACTGCACATAAGAGTCATTTCTACACACATGGGTATGAATTAAAAACGATGTTACATGGCGGTAGTTCAGTCAGCAGTTCTACAAACATGACTATTCTTAAATCAGTTCACGATTTCACTGTCAAAAGCAAAATATTTGAGTAGCTTAATTTTATGCATGTAAAATGGAAAACTGTATGATCTTATTTCACAGACACCACTTGCTTCAATGTACTGGCTCCAAGTATTTCATTTGTGCATTTTGTATATTTATGTTTTGCACTATCTAATAAATAACCAGCTGTTGTTAAGTTATCACTTGGAGAGGTATTTATATAAGCAAGTTTTGCTTGTTTACCGATCCAGATTTCTTTTGAAATAAAAATATGTTCAAACCATATAGAGAGTCAACTTATATGGTTTTACGCGATTAAGTACAGCTAGTATTCAGAAGATGTCTGGTTATTTTCGGATATGAATCCCTTGAATGGCATGAGAACGTGTAAAGTCGTAAAAGTGCAACATTTCCAAAAAGGAAAATTCACAATAACCTCGACGTGCTCTTCTTTGTCGCTACAAGACATGGCGGTGTCACCACAGGGCGTGAGACACGAAGTGTTGAAAAACGAATCCGCTCGAATTACCTTCTGACTTTCAAATTACGATTTCTATCTGACAGTTATGTCTTTTCAATTATATTTGAAATGGTTCGTCACGTGTGAATAAACCCTTACATATTGCATGCCATGCATGCCTAAAAAAACTCTCCACAAGACAAGACGCGGGGCGACGTCAACGTTCCAATAGTCAGAGGGGCGGTCGGGTAGCCTAGTGGTTAAAGCGTTCGCTCGTCACGCCGAAGACCCGGGTTTGATTCCCGACATTGGTACAATTTGTGAAGCCCATTTCTGGTGTCCCCGCCGTGATATTGCTGGAATATTGCTAAAAGCGGCGTAACAACATACTCACTCACTCACGCCAAAAGTCAGAACAGAAAATTATTCACTCAAGGCTACATGGCATAGAATAATGAGGGAATTATCAATTTCCCTTTATGTCGAGCAGTGCCCTCTGCAGCTTGACACCTTGACACCTGGACACCTTGACACCTTGACCCCTGGACACCTAGACACATTGACACCTTGACACCTTGACACCTTTTCAGGTACAGCTGAGCCTGCTCTTTCTACGAAAATTTCACACGACACTTGTCAAATTCTATTCCCTATTTTGACGTGTACCATAAGTTTCCGTGGTTGTTTTGCAGGTGAACAGTTGATTTGCCTTTGCATGTGTTTGGCGGGTGCCAGTGATGGGGCAGGATACGCTTACGTTTTCGAGAACACCAGGTGTTACTATTTGATAGTGATCATAAGTCTTCAGCAACCCATGCTTGCCGTAAAAGACAACTATGCTTGTCGTAAGAGGCGACTAACGGGATCGGGTGGTCAGGCTTGCTGACTTGGTTGATGCATGTCATCGTATCCCAATTGTGTGGATCGATGCTCATGATGTCAATCACTGGATTGTCATGTCCAGACTCGATTATTTACAGACCGCCGTCACATAGCTGGAATATTGCTGAGTGCGGCGTTAAACAACAAACAAACAAACAAAATGTAATATAAGGTAACGAAAATAAACTGTGGTGTACACTTATGCAGGCGAGGTAATAACGCATCTAAATTTGGTGGACCCCGAATCGTTAACCCTTTGCTTAGGAAAGGACCTACAGTTTTGCAAGGATTAAGCAGGACACCTGCATGACTGGTTTCGCACGATGTCCCACCAGCGAATTTGTGAAAGATCAGTTGAACACCGCCCTGTGACTGAACCGTAACGTAATATGAGACCCGCGAACCCTATGCTACAATCGGTGTCTCATTAATGTGACTACAGTCCTATTGTGCAATCGCCCAGTGCATTGAAAACCCTCCCTCACATTCACTTAAGTGTGACGCAGCCACGGTCTAGTTAGTGCCCACTCCCCCTTATTGAAGAATAAACGAACGCTCATTGCAGTAAAACGTGTGCTGGATAATCAGCGCTCATGTATGCGTAAACTACTTTATAGAAGACGAAGAAGAATTTATTATAGTGTCACCCGCTGTATACATATGACAAGGCAAGAATGTAAAAAACTCAGCGGCCGGCCAAAATGGCTTACGAGACACTAAAAGAATATTTTATGTGTTTTCACACCGCATTTAATAATAATTATAAAAATAACATTCATAATATCCCCCGTACAAGCATCCTATATACACACAACCACATCCAGTCCCACATCCAGTCCTTCAGCAGCTTACTCAAACCACTCAAACACACCAGCTCATTCAAACACATCCAAACCCTCATTGAGAAGCGCTCAATCACATCCGAACCCTCACCCACGCCGCAACACAGTACCCTCACCCACACCCTATTCCCCAAACATACCCTCACCTGAACCCATTCCCGCATCCATACCAACTCGCATTATCAGCCACGCCCTCAATCACAACCACACCCTTTTCCACTTCCACAAAAAGAAGCATCAACCACGTACAAGGACAATCACAAAGTAACATCCACTGTCACATATACACACTCCCAACTAAACAATCATCTTCCCGAGGCAAGAGAGTTAACTGCCTATAAAAGTCCAGTTTCAACCCTTGCCGAACTAGGCTGGTATTATGGAGTGAGATTTTGGCTGGACTAACGAGTCTATGCATAGTCCAATCAAAATCGCGCACCGAAATCAAAATCCGGTTCGTAAACTGTCATGCAGAGTTCGGTCGATTGCAGGATTTGCAAAGCATGTGCACCGCCAACTCGTTGTCAACAGATATTCTCCAAATCGTTTCATGTTTTTAATCAAGGTGCTCACGTGATTTGATGCACCTCGCGATGTCAGACCCGTTTTATCACAGTATAGATCTTGATGGTCGATCAGATCGTCTTGACTCGACACACCATTTTGTTTGAAGAAAATGCAAGTGACACGAGAGTTGGAATCTGATTGGTCTGTAGGAGAGGCATAGAAGGGACATAACTCGTAACAGCCACTGGTGGTGCTACGATCAAGCCAAAGAATTCCAGCCTAGTTCGGCAAGGGTGGAAACTGGACTTTTATAGTCAGTTTACTCCCTTGCCTCGGGAAGATGCTAAACAATACAACAATACATACAATTAAACCCGACAATACGAAACAAGCATACAGGCCAGTCTCTCATCACAGCTCGCAGCACCTCCATACACCCAGCAAAAAAACAGTAAAATGATAGGAATTATAACACTTATACAACTACCCAATTTATTTTTTTATATTATATTTTCCTCTATGAAACATTGGGAAGATTGATGCAGCAATAGGTTTAACCAGATCGTCGCACTGCATTAAGAATACGGTTTGGTCTGCCGGAGACATGGTAATAAACGAACGTTTAATAATTTAGGGATACTTTCTGCCAATGCAAAGTCTTAGATCTCGATAACAATCACACGTTACCAAAAGGTGAACTTCTTCTTCAACAGTTTGGCCATTACCTAATTTACAGACGCGTTCAGAAACAGGGGTTTTCGGGCGGGTATAACGGCCTCTTTCTAGTTCTTAGGGTAAAGTTCCACAGTGAAGTTTAGCAGCTAAAGCGCTTCGTCGTGATCTATCCAGCATATGACGTACATAAAATGAAACATTCAGTGTAATTTTAAACAATCTAAACGTTCTAAGCTTGTTACCTGTAGTATGGCCAGTGTCATTCCAAAGTCCAAAGTAGGGAAACCAGTTTTCCCTATCACGTTCTATCAATTTTGATTTCAAAATAAGGAAATCTCTGAGCAAACTTTTGACCATAGTTATTTGTAGTCACGTGACCAACCGGTTTCCAATTCTCCATGTGAAAAGCAGACTAAATCTTTTGACTGGCAAGTCACTTAAAAATATTACCAGAAGCATAGGATTCATATTATTTTGGGAGATCAATTAGTTTCTACAATTGGGGATTCGGGAGAGTTAGAAGTTTTCTCAGGTCTGTGGAAAGATATCATTTTGCAAAAGTCAGCTGTTTTACCACCCATTTATTGGCGACATGTATATAGAACAACGTTTCCAAGTCGTTGCCGATGTAGCGTCTCAGATTTATGGCGTAGAATTCCTGATACAGCAAAGCGCTGTCATGAATTTCCAATGTTATACTTTGTTCAAACTGGTTCAACAGATGTTCCTATTTGGGTAAATGGTATTTTGTTACTATCTGTTGGTGGTCAACAAACAGTGACCACAGAGCAGGAACAAGTTCCTGTTCTCTCGCTGTCAAATATTACAATTGCTCCCCAATCAAAAACAATAAGTTGCTGCACAGTTCAGTATCGATCGGGCAAAAACTTGTTACTGATAAGACCCTTGCAGGCAATAATCTCGCCATGTCAGCTGACGAAGATAACAAGATATCGATTTTGATTGCACCAGATATAGCATCAGAGTTGTATGATGGACAATACAGTTAGTCGCCCTCTTAGTGTAATGCCAGACCCCATAAAGATTATTCGATAGCATAAAGGCAATATGACGATTCAAGTGAATTGTCTCACTTTGTTGTTCGAATGATCACATGGTACTTGGTTTTTTTGTCCACGCTAACTGGCTTAAACGGTTTGTCAACCCAAAAGAGGCTAATTAATATATTCGTACTTGTTGCTACGGACAATCAAAATTACTTCGTCTCAATTTAATAAATCTGATACGGACGGACATGACAACCCAGGCTTCATAGATATTAACCCCAACGCAGGCACAGAATCCAACTTTAGATTTACAGGAGGACCACCTTTTTTTTACAGTAAAACAAATCCTAGCCAATAAAATAGACAATGGAGAGAAATAGTACAAGATTCACTGGGAAAATTTCACTTTACAAGAGGCTACATGGGAACCCGAATCTAATATCCCTCAAAGATTGATTCGTGATTACATGATACAGAAGTCATTAAAAAAAGAAGCGCAAGCGTTAGCAAACTCAATACAGTAGACTACGGTTAAAACGATCACGCTTATAACGATCTGACGGATATAACGAACTTACGTTTTGGTCCCGACTATTTGCTGTAGTTATGCTGTGTATATGCTTATAACGAACTACGGTTATAACGAACTAAAATTAGTTGTCCCTTTGAGTTCGTTATAAGCGTAGTTTACTTTATTATTTCGAATAGTGTTTCAGGTTAATTGTAACATTAACCGCACTGCAGATTTGTTACTGGGGACGCCTAATATTGATTTTTGCATGTGACTTATTTCAGGTTTAGAATTACATGATGCGACATGCATGGAGCCCGGCTCATATCGATACATGCTATAGATCATTTACTACGGTGTTAAGATGATTCAATTGTCACAAGGTTATAGGAAAATACAAACGTGCATATATGTTGAGAATGTGTGTCGTTATTGTCAAACGTTGTGTTTTGAATACTCTGAATACTCGGATTGTTTACAGTTATGTGTTGGTTGTCATTGAAGAATACAATTCATGTTCATGGGTTCAGGCTGCACATGTATTTCGCAGGCCACTATGAAGCAAGTTCGCTTTGTGTGTATATACGAGAATACAAATGAGTTACAACATACGAGAAATGACGGCTACGGGTCGCATGGTTATACGATATGGTTACAAATGCAGTGATATGAAATAGAATGATGAGAATCGAAATACCATGACGAGACAATGAATAATGTTGTGATGATATATGTTGATACTGTAACAGAAGTTCACTAGTGTTGGATGTTGCTTACTCGCACGGTTTTGAGTGTGAGATTACATTATTTATTTGTGACAATTGTTATCATACTTCAAAGATACAGTCGGTTACTATTAGCGAGGTGAAGATTCGAGATGAATACAGTCAGACAGTTACTAGGTTTCACAAGACATGGAAACCTTTCTTATGAAACATGAATGATATGTATTTTATTTCAAGTTAATTTTTATGTTTATGTATTTATTTCTTTGAATTCTAGAATCCAGAGGCCTCCTCCGACCAGTATGGGTCTTATTCATTCTCAAAGCGCTTGTTAGCATCCAGAATGAGGTTAATTCCGTGTATACGGAACTCCGACTTCCATGGGGAGTTGTCTTTGTATATATGTCACGAATCGCCATTTCTGAAAATAAATGGGTTATATTTCAATATAAATTGCCTGATTTATATGGAATGGGCAATAGGTCAAAATATCGCGACACTTGCTTTTCAAGTGCAAGTTCGTCAGATGTCGTCATTTATGACTAAAACAAATAAACGCATTTCATCCGCTCTCCCCATTTTTTAAACAAACCATAACGATTTTAAACAAAACACTGAACAAATACAAGATGTGGAGAGATTTATTTTTAATACGTTGACAATTTTGTTAGATCGCCTTACGTTCCTAACTACAATTCGACAAGAAATTGATCAAATACATTTGGCCATTCATCAGATAGTTAACCAACGACTGAGTCCGTCTTTACTCCCAGTTTCGAAAGTAAAGAAAGCTTTACAAATGATTAAAAAACGCCTCAATGCAGAATACCCGTTGTTTTACGTTGCACAAACGGATCTAGGTTATTATTATCGGGAACGCACTGTTCACTGTTCTCGGACTTCAGATTCAATTTTAATTTCGCTTATTGTTCCTATCCAGACTCATTCTACTCTCCTTGACGTATATCGAATTAATTCTTTTGGCTTACCACTTAATCAATCAAGTACGCATGTCACTCAGGTATGAACTTTCCGAATTATCTTGCTGTTTCGGAGGCGAAAGATCAGTTTATTGACTTTTCTACAGGGGATTTTCAAACATGTTATGGTGAACACGAAAAACACTGTCCAATTTTCATAGTCCGAAACCAAAAACAATAATACTAAATTTCAAGGGTCGCATCGAGAAGCGTCAGGGCGATCAGGTAATTTACCTTGATGAATCATTCCACTGACTACATGTGGCTATCGCCAGATGGACAAAAACACCCATTGAGCCATCAGGTAAAGGTAATCGTGTCATTGTTTTGCACCCCGCAACCCATGATCTGCTTGGTTTGTTGTTTGTTTCACGCCGCACTCAGCAATATTCCAGCTATATGACGGCGGTCTGTCAATAATCAAGTCTGGACCAGACAATCCAGTGATTGACATCCTGAGCATCGATCCACGCAATTGGGGGCGATGATATGCATCAACCAAGTCAGCGAGCCTGACCACCCGATCCCGTTAGTCGCCTTTTACGACAAGCATAGTCGCCTTTTACGGCAAGCAATATTACGGTGCCATAGTTTTGCCATGTGCAGTGACATTTGACATTTATGAATCACTACTCATTAATTACACATTGTATTTGAATAATACATCGTGATGATTATGCTTTCTTTTTATACGAAGTAACATAGGATAATTTCTCTTATTCTTTTGCATGTAAGTACATTTTGACTGTTAGCATATTAGCTGTATTTCGGCTATTCATACAATTTTGAAATTGGTTCCAATTTAAGATATGGAATGATTGATCCTGTATTACTTCTATTGTGTTTATTGTGACTGTATATTAGCATATCGGACCTGGCCTAGTGCTAACTCAGTCCGAGCTGTGGACAGCTCTTGTCCACAGGCGGAGGATGTTATAAGGTAAAAATGCATCCCCAAAACCTTAGAAGATTATAACAAAGTCAACCTTTAAATTGATGGTTATAGCTTTGAAAACGATGGAGACAGAAAGCCGAAGTGTTGGTGCAAACAAGCAGGAAATCAATAGGGCGATGACAGTGTTGTTGTTGTTGGTTTGTTGTTTAACGCCGCACTCAGCAATATTCCAGCTATATGATGGCGGTCTGTAAATAATCGAGTCTGGACCAGACAATCCACTGATTGACATCATGAGCATCGATCCACGCAACTGGGATCGATGACCGTGCATCAACCAAGTCAGCGAGCCTGACCACCCGATCCCGTTAGCCGCCTTTTACGACAAGCATAGTCGCCTTTTACGACAAGCAGAGTCGATTTTTACGACAAGCATAGTCGCCTTTTACGACAAGCATAGTCGCCTTTTACGGCAATCATGGTTGCGTTGACAGTGACAGGATAGATTCGGTGGTGTTGCCGACGATTAATCAAAGTACTCCTTTAATCGGTTGGTAGGTTCCGGTAATTTGCTGATCACGACACAAACACGAGGTCATGGTCTGATATTGTTCTCAACCAATTAAAATCATCTGTTACGACATGTGACAAAGACAGGCCAGGCCCGAACACTTTTCAATAATACCGTCAACGGTAGGAGAGGAGAGCGCGGTTTTCACAAGGAGTTCGATGGAATATCAGTCTCAACAAGCAAAATTGAACTTTGAATTAAATATTGTGAATTGTGATACGTATGTAAACCAGTTTATCTTACATTAAAATACTTGGTTCTGATTGGTTAAGCGATTATTTTCCATGAAGCCCGCTGATATAGCCCGCTCATGTAGCCCGCTGAGTAATCAATCGGAACACACCTTAGGTAATTGTCTTATCACGCATAAGTATCGCCGAGCTGAAATGAGTGAGTGTGAGTGAGTATGGTTTTACGCCGCTTTTAGCAATATTCCAGCAATATCACGGCGGGGGACACCAGAAATGGGCTTCACACATTGTATCCATGTCGGGAATCGAACCCGGTCTTCGGCATGACGAGCGAACGCTTTAACCACCAGGCTACCCGACCGCCCCCTGCATGAATGAATGTCGGTGAGATAAATTCGTTTTGAACCGATCCCTCGGGGCCTATGGTGTCATGTACCCTGCGCGTAAGCCTGTGTACACCTATATCGGTTGACAACTTATAGTGTGTCCAATAACATGCCTTAATTAATTTGAGTGTGTAGCTTTTCTTCTGTAAGTTACTTTTCTACCCAACCTTCTACTTTTTCTGTAACCTTCTTCTGTAACTTTTTTTTCTGTAACATTTCTTCCGGTCACCTGGGATGGATACTCAGCAAGCTTCATCACAAAAATACCCATTCTGAGATGTTGGCAAAATAGTAAAAATGAATTTATGTTTGTTAGAAGCCACCTGCCCTAGACTACCTGACACTGGTGTCTGATCCCATGACAAGGTAATGTCACTGCACGTCAGAAATTAAGGGAAATGTAAAATACACACGTTTGTTTGTACTCGCTCTTTCATATTGACATAATGATGTGTTCTTGTAGATGAACTCTTCATCCAGGTGGTTAAAATATTTAAAACAGTTAAATGCAATTAATGTGAATGATATCCGTGTGATGTTTCATATTATATATTTTTCACTGCTATTTTGCCAAAATAATCTGTTTTGTGGGATAATCGAGACTGTTTATTCTCTGATGGTTTATATATGTTACATACATGTTGTAATAAGTCAAATACATTGGTAAAGATCGATATATATTTATTGTGGAGAACGCAACTGTATTCGCTTCATACGTAAGCGGGGATGCTCAAGGTAGGCCCCATCAGCATTATTGTCAGGCAAGGTGCGTTATTCATGAACATGTGCCGCTGATGGGCGACATGTGTGTGTGTGTGCGTGCGTGCGTGCGTGCGTGTGGCAGTGAGCACACACACGCCCCGTGAAGATCCGGGGTAGAATAGGTCTTCAGCAACCCATGCTTGCCGTTAAAGGCGGCTATGATTGTCGTAAAAGGCGACTAACGGGATCGGGTGGTCAGGCTCGCTGACTTGGTTGATGCATGTCACCGTATCCCAGTAGCGTGGATCGATGCTTATGATATCAGTTACTGGATTGTCTGGTCCAGCCTCGATTATTTACAGACCGCCATCATATAGCTGGAATAATGCTGAGTACGGCGTAAAACAACCAACAAAAAAGGCATTGGTACTCTCATCTCTATGTTCACCGTCCGAAGGAATGTGAAAAAATGAAAAAGGAAAAAAAAAATAACTTCAAGAGTTTACAAATAATTATGAATTTATGAAACATTTTCCAAACATGCTTGTAAACTCATCGTTACTCTGCAATATGCGTAGTGCAAATGTTGCTTAAAAGATTAAATAAAGTTTCTCTACTTCTTAAAATATACTTCCTTTAATATACAACAAGTTTTTATGAAAAAGGAATTTGTTAACATAGCAATGATGTATATGAAGCGAGCGAATAAATGGATATTATTAAACCAGGCCGGCGGGAGGTTGGACGCACACGGGTGCACCTATGTAATTTTCAACATAGAGAGTTCATTCATTCGACCCCTCACAATTTGAAAGCATGATAAATTTAACCACATAAAAAGTAAGCAACTTAAACTTGAAAGAATTGATCACGTGACCTTGTCTGTCCTGCGCAATACAAGTAGTGGACCCAAGTCCGCCCATTCATCCGACCCCTCACAATGTGAAAGCATAATAAATTTAACCACTGTTATAAGATTAAAATGCGTCTAAAAAATGTCAGAAAATGGTAACAAAATTGTAACAAATCAAAACGTTGATAACTGCAATGATGTAGTTGCATTATGTATACTAATCAAAAGACGTTAAGGACCAGCAGATTTTTTCAAATTTCTATAGTTAATCTGTAATGGCATGAGAGATTAACTATAGTAATAGAAAAGAATTGGGTGATGCTTAAGTTCTTTTGAGTAGTATATTTAAAGTGCGTGACAGAACTTTTAGCTATGAAGGAATTAAAAGAGAAAGGACATTTTACATTTATCATCAGAATGTTTCCGAACATTTTGATATTTATCGTAGGATTGTTTCCACATTATCGTCGATTAGTTAATGAATAATGAATGAGGTAAGATACTTTTCATTTGTAGAATCAGGAAGTTGAGTTGCACATTTATAGAGAGATGGTCAATCTGGCACGTGGGCTTCGGTATTTTTTCGATTACTGCACACGTGCGTTCATGGTCTGATCTAACATTTATGTAATAAAATTGAGGCGTTGTTACATGTGATAAAGAAAGGTAAATGTTAGGCACTAGTTGGAAATGCGCAGTTTTGGCAGTGACTGAGGCAGATCGATATCACTGTTTGTCCAGTCTGTGACGAGTCTAGACTGTGTTATGTAGAAGTTCTCTTTGGTGGACTGGAGCGATTAAAACGTATGTGAGTATAACCCATGTCTTGTGTTTACTCCTGGTGAATGCAAGGGCCATTACATGAATGCTGAGAGCGATAGAACGGAGCAAGAGTCGATAGACCAGTTCCTCCGTGACTTCCTTGACCGTTGGCTGACCAGGCAAGTGGTGGAGGCATGTCTCCCCTTGCCCACAACGGGGCGGAGTGGGTGAGTTGGGTTTAACGCCGCTTTTAACAGTCTTCCAGTTATATCACGGCGTGTCAGCTTAATGTGGGAGGAAAGCCCGAAGTGATCCAGACGTTTACCACTTTGGTGAAACCCACGAGCACGGGTATGGTGCTGACAAACCTAGAAACATAATCGGGGCAAACCGGGATTCGAACCCACAATCATAGGTTTCTGGCGTGCCTAAGGGACGCAACTCTGCACAACGAATCGCGGCGCCTTTGACGACTGGGCCACCCGTGCCCCACAACTGTCGTAGGGTTCAGTTAACCCCAAAACACAGATACGACACACTTTATCGATATTGAAACAAACCAATTCAAACCTGTATTGTGAGATACGTTTGTCCACCCCACTGCCACACACACGCCCCGTGAAGATCCAGGGTAGAATAGGTCTTCAGCAACCCATGCTTGCCGTAAGAGGCGACTATCCTTCTCGTAAAAGGTGACTTACGGGATCAGGTGGTCAGACTCGCTGACTTGGTTGATGCATGTCATCGTATCCCAATAGCGTAGATCGATGCTCATGATATCAGTAACTGGATTGTCTGGCCCAGACTCGATTATTTACAGACTGCTGTCATATAGCTTGAGTAATGCTGAGTTTGGCGTTAAACAAGAAAGAAACAAAAGGCATTGGTACCCACACTCTCATCTCTATGTTCACCGTCTGAAGGAGCGTGAAAAATAAAAAATGAAAAAAAATGACTTCAAGAGTTGAAAATAATTAGAATTTATGAAACATTTTCCAAACATGCTTGTGAACTCATCGTTACTCTGCAATATAAATAGTGCAAATGTTGCTTAAAAGATGAAATAAAGATACCTTAATTCTTAAAATATACTTCCTTTAAAATACTACTGGGATTTTTTCATGAAAAAGGAATTTCTTAATATAGCGGGATGATGTATATGAAGCGAGCGAATAAATGGATATTATTAAACCAGGCCAGGAGATGGGACACACACGGGTACACCTATGTAATTTTCAACATAGAGAGTTCATTCATCCGACCCCTCACAATTTGAAAGCATGATACATTTAACCTCATAAAAAGTAAGCAACTTAAACTTGAAAGAAGACGTGTTGCATTGATCACGTGACCTTGTCTGCCCTGCACAATACAAGAAGTGGTTGCCGACCCAAGTCCGCCCGCACTAACATTGTGTCAGAACGGTGGCGGGATGTTCATGTGAGAAGTGAGTACTGATTTTGATCATTTAATGTACTGTGATCCATTGGGTATACATGATTGACAGATCGCCTCCGTGGTCTGGTGATAGAGCGTCCGCCCGGAGAGTGAAAGGTTCGGGGTTCGATCCCCGGGCCTGTGATTCCAAAAGACGTTTAAAAATAGCACTTGTTGCTACCCTGTCTGGCGCTCGCCACTAAGGACTGAGGCTAAAACAAGGACTGGTCGGCTCAGTGTCTGTGTCTGAGTGGGGTATTTATGTTAAACTGCAGCATGGTGTCATAGTGGGCTAGCACTACAAATACAAATACAAGTACAAGTACAAGTACAAACAGCCACACACACACACACGTGCATGCACGTCGCTATACGAGTGCAATAATCTTCGAAGCGACGTTAAACCCCATTTCTCCTCACCTCAGCACATGATTGATAACTCCTCATGCGATTATGTATGCATATATATCCATAAAAATACTATTTGCGTCCAATTCTCTTATCGTTACTTTTTTACTAGGATATAACCATACGGTTAGCACCTCCATATAATCGTTTATTATCTAAATGGTCCTTTATAACCATGCTATTTATTACAGTTTATTGTAAACTACACAAGATCCTACTTCAATTAGCTTGTCGTTTAAGGTAGTTTAATTCTTTGTGCTAATATATATAGAGAGACACTGAGAGAGGGGGGGGGGGGGGGGGAGAGGGAGAGGGAGAGGGAGAGAGAGGGAGGGAGAGAGACACGGAGAGGGAGAGACACGGAGAGAGAGAGGGGGGAGGGAGGGGGGAGTGAGAGAGAGGGAGGGGAGAGGGAGAGACAGGGAGAGAGAGAGGGAGGGAGGGAGAGACAGGGAGAGAGAGAGGGAGGGAGAGGAAGAGACAGGGAGAGAGATAGGGAGGGAGAGAGCGATGGAGAGGGAGAGAGAGGGAGAGATATATGAGAGAGAGAGGTGGGGAGAGACAGATAGGCAGAGACAGAGAGATTGACAGACAGACAGAAGATGAATACATCTTATTTTAAACAATACAGGATCCTATTTCGATAACCTTGTCCCTGAAGAACTAAAGTTTAATTCTTTATGCAAATATTGGGAGAGAGAGATTGATAGAGAGATAGATAGATACGTATATAGAGACAGACAGAGGGAGAGAGAAAGGGGAGACATTGGAGAGAGATTGATAGAGAGAGATGGTGAGATAGAGACACGGAGAGAGACTGACAGAGGGAGAGAGAGAGAGAGATCAGAGAGAGACAGGAGAGAGGGGAGGAGACAGAGGGAGAGATAGAGAAAGAGAGAGATGGCATAGAGAGAGAGACAGACGGAGAGACATGGAGAGAGACTGACTGACAGACAGACTGACAGACAAAAGATGATTACAGCTTATTCTCAACAATAGAGAATCCTATTTCGACTACCTTGTTGTCTCTGAAGACCTCTGTAGGCACTTAAATGTATGTTTGTATCCGCTCCAATGACCATGTCGCTGAGATGTACAAGTGAAACGACCTCAATGTTGAATGAACTTTGGGCTGTTAATGCAAACGTGTGCTGTCTTTCCAAACAAAGGCAGAGCGACGCACCTACAGGTGGCAGTGTCAAAATGAACACAGTACAGCGATAAGCAGGGTACGGGTGGCCTTGCAGGTAACGTCCGTTGGTACAATGGAAGATCCGGGATCCATTCCCATACGGTGAAAGTATAAGACACATCCGGAATCTGAGCAGTGAAAGTCATGAAAGTGGTGAAAAGAAGAAATCACAAGACGTAAACAGTGAAAGCTAGCCTACTGCCATGGATGGCAAGACGGGGACGTCCGATGAGGGATGACAGCCAAGTTGATGATGGTTACTTACTTACTTACTTTGGAGATTTAACGTGCGCTTTCCGACTGATGCGTATTTCGCACACGGGCCCGGCCAGGCCATTTAATGTGTTTCCGAAAGGGGCGAAAGTGGTGTGTGCAACCCAAGAGGGGGCTTTAGGGGTTGCTTATATAGAATTTGGGAATTTTGAGATTTGGAATAATGATGATGGTATCTCTGCTGCTATTTTATAAGCGGTCAGTTCCGTAGCTTCTGTTCTACAGAAAGCAGTAAAGGGTATAGATAGTC
The DNA here is from genome assembly GCF_023055435.1 of Haliotis rufescens. Lineage (NCBI taxonomy): Eukaryota > Metazoa > Mollusca > Gastropoda > Lepetellida > Haliotidae > Haliotis > Haliotis rufescens. Next base: position 25,881,984 of record NW_025963846.1, on the reverse strand, counting down.
GAATGTTTAGTCTAAAAACAACTCTCTACACAAACCTCTCTACCTTGATTGTACACAGTGTTGTGTAGAAACAACTCTCTACACAAACCTCTATCCCTTGATTGTACACAGTGTAGTGTAGAAACAACCCGCTACACAAACCTCTCTACCTTGATTGTACACAGTGTAGTGTAGAAACAACTCTCTACACAAACCTCTCTACCTTGATTGTACACAGTGTTGTGTAGAAACAACTCTCTACACAAACCTCTATACCTTGATTGTACACAGTGTAGTGTAGAAACAACTCTCTAAAACAACCTCTCTACCTTGATTGTACACAGTGTAGTGTAGAAACAACTCTCTACAGAAACCCCTCTACCTTGATTGTACACAGTGTAGTCTCGAAAAAACTCTCTACACAAACCTCTCTACCTTGATTGTACACAGTGTAGTGTAGAAACAACTCTCTACACAAACCTTTCTACCTTGATTGTACACAGTGTAGTGTAGAAACAACTCTCTACACAAACCTCTCTACCTTGATTGTACACAGTGTAGTCTCGAAAAAACTCTCTACACAAACCTCTCTACCTTGATTGTACACAGTGTAGTGTAGAAACAACTCTCTACACAAACCTTTCTACCTTGATTGTACACAGTGTAGTGTAGAAACAACTCGCTACACAAACCTCTCTACCTTGATTGTACACAGTGTAGTCTAGAAACAACTCTCTACACAAACCTCTCTACCTTGATTGTACACAGTGTAGTCTAGAAACAACTCTCTACACAAACTTCTCTACCTTGATTGTACACAGTGTAGTCTAGAAACAACTCTCTACACAAACCTCTCTACCTTGATTGTACACAGTGTAGTCTAGAAACAACTCTCTACACAAACCCCACTACCTTGATTGTACACAATGTTGTCTAGAAACAACTCTCTACACAAACCTCTCTACCTTGATTGTACACAGTGTAGTCTAGAAACAACTCTCTACACAAACCTCTCTACCTTGATTGTACACAGTGTAGTGTAGAAACAACTCTCTACACAAACCTCTCTACCTTGATTGTACACAGTGTAGTGTAGAAACAACTCGCTACACAAACCTCTCTACCTTGATTGTACACAGTGTAGTGTAGAAACAACTCTCTACACAAACCTCTCTACCTTGATTGTACACAGTGTAGTGTAGAAACAACTCTCTACAGAAACCTCTCTACCTTGATTGTACACAGTGTAGTCTAGAAACAACTCTCTACACAAACCTCTCTACCTTGATTGTACACAGTGTAGTCTAGAAACAACTCTCTACACAAACCTCTCTACCTTGATTGTACACAGTGTAGTCTAGAAACAACTCTCTACACAAACCTCTCTACCTTGATTGTACACAGTGTAGTGTAGAAACAACTCTCTTCACAAACCTCTCTACCTTGATTGTACACAGTGTAGTGTAGAAACAACTCGCTACACAAACCTCTCTACCTTGATTGTACACAGTGTAGTGTAGAAACAACTCTCTACACAAACCTCTCTACCTTGATTGTACACAGTGTAGTGTAGAAACAACTCTCTACACAAACCTCTCTACCTTGATTGTACACAGTGTAGTCTAGAAACAACTCTCTACACAAACCTCTCTACCTTGATTGTACACAGTGTAGTCTAGAAACAACTCTCTACACAAACCTCTCTACCTTGATTGTACACAGTGTAGTGTAGAAACAACTCTCTACACAAACCTCTCTGCCTTGATTGTACACAGTGTAGTGTCGAAACAACTCTCTACACAAACCTCTCTACCTTGATTGTACACAGTGTAGTCTAGAAACAACACTCTACACAAACCTCTCTACCTTGATTGTACACAGTGTAGTCTAGAAACAACTCTCTACACAAACCTCTCTGCCTTGATTGTACACAGTGTAGTGTCGAAACAACTCTCTACACAAACCTCTCTACCTTGATTGTACACAGTGTAGTGTAGAAACAACTCTCTACACAAACCTCTCTACCTTGATTATACACAGTGTAGTGTAGAAACAACTCTCTACACAAACCTCTCTACCTTGATTGTACACAGTGTAGTCTAGAAACAACTCTCTACACAAACCTCTCTACCTTGATTGTACACAGTGGTATAGACAACACAGTGGTATAGACAACGCAGTGGTATAGACAACACAGTGGTACAGACAACACAGTGGTATAGACAACACAGTGGTACAGACAACACAGTGGTACAGACAACACAGTGGTACAGACAACGCAATGGTACAGACAACGCAATGGTATAGACAACACAGTGGAAACAGACAACACAGTGGTATAGACAACACAGTGGTATAGACAACCCAGTGGTATAGACAACACAGTTGTACAGACAACACAATGGTACAGACAACACAGTGGCACAGACAACACATTGGTACAGACAGCACAGTGGTATAGACAGCATAGTGGTATAGACGACACAGTGGTATAGGCAACATAGTGGAAAAGACAACATAGTGGTTTTGACAACACAGTGGTACAGACAATACAGTGGTTCAGACAACCCAGTGGTATAGACAACATAGCGGTATAGACAACATAGTGGAAAAGACAACATAGTGGAAAAGACAACACAGTGGTATAGACAACCCAGTGGTATAGACAACACAGCGGTATAGACAACCCCGTAGTATAGACAACCCAGTGGTATAGGCAACCCCGTGGTATAGACAACCCAGTGGTATAGACAACACGGTGGTTCAGACAACCGAGTGCTATAGACAAAGCTCCTGATATATGGTACAGAGGTGAGATGAACCCATCCCCAAGACTCCAACAGAGGATCATTGTTATATGGCAGTGTAAATTATTGTTAAAAGATCATTGAAAATTTTTGCAAACTGAACATTAACTTTTACAGAATGATTAATATTAACGAACTGTATTGGTTGTTGAAAACAAACTGTACACAATATACTCTCGCTTCAACACCACCACAAATGTTCTAGAGAACATTATGTTGTCAACTGCTGTTTTTGTAGATTAACATTTTAATGAAATTTTTTATATACCACTCATGTTAATTAATATGTTTTTTTTATATTTTCTATGTCACAAGTACTGATTCGATCGTATACGGTTTACTTGACATTTTGAAATCTCAAAAAAGATCAAGGCTCCACTCTGTGAAACCATTTGATGTTTTGACTTTTTTACATCACCATCACACATGACAAACCCAAGGAATAACTTCATTCCCTGATCCATAGGGCCTTTGTTAAAAAATGTTGTGACCACAGATACAGTTACGTATCAATAGTCAGAGGATCGGGACAATTTATCAAAAAAAGTAAATGCCATCTGAAGTTTATGTGCCATGGGCACCAATTGTGCTCCCCTTCTTGCGGATCTGTTTCTTTATACATATGAATCGGAATTTCGGCTCGGATTGGCAAAGTCAAAACAAGGTAATTTGGCCAAGAAGTTTAACTTAAGCTTCAGGTATATCGATGGTCTGATGTCGTTCAATAACAATCAAATAGCCAGTTCCCTTCCTCTGATTTACCCTCCTGAACTAGAAATAAAGAAGACCAGTGAGACCGCCTCATCTGTTTCATATATTGATCTATGCATAAAGATTCAGAGTAACAAAACACTCTCGAGAGGACTGTATGACAAGAGGCATCACTTCAACTTTCCAATCGTCAACTTTCCCTTCATGTCGAGCAATATTCCAGCCTTTAGTGTGTACATTTCACAACTTTTGAAATACTTTCTACGAAGATGTCAAAGAGCGTCATACGACTCTTGCTCAGAAGTTGTTACAAGGTATCAAGGTTACAAAATTCAAGGCCTCAGTAAAGCTTTCAAAAACGTTAATGGCAGACATGTAGAGGACATTTCCAAATCTGACGCGTCAGTGACAAAAATGATGTCAGATGCAATTCCCTATTTTGACTTGTGCCATATGGTTCCGTGCTTTTTTTCAGGTGAACAATTGACTTGCCTTCGCATGTGTTTGTGACTGGTGCCACCGGTGGGTCAGGTACGCTCACTTTTGAGCGAACACCCAGTATCATCATTATTTTATAGTGATTCATAAACACATGCTCATGATATAGTCGGAACGGTACGATCGACTCTGCTTTCTTGAGAAATTTCTATTTGCTATGGAAATGGTTTTGTTGCTTAATGTATTTTAATTATGATGTACACAACAAGAGAATAACGTATTTTTGACAAACACTAATTGCCCAATTACTGTATGTGTCATCTGCTTAGTAATGGCGGATACACGTAACATCAAGTTTGGTCAATGTAGATTTTCGTGACGAATTTTTCTATCTGGAGGCGAGCAGCACATTTACAACGGAAGCTACCTCTAAAATGTATTGGCTTGAGAGTTTACACTACTGACACTGGCTGTGACCATAGATCTTGTAGCTGCTAATTTATGCGTTACAAGCCCCTGTGGTCAAGCAATACTGAGAATATTTCCTTACAACCTACTTCGTGCAGTCAACATTATCAGCATATGGCGGATACCATATATCAGAGATATTGTTAATGCTATACGAACAGAGTTGAGGGTATATAACTCCTGGGTGTTCAATTTCAGGCACACTTGCTTGAATAAGACCCTGGGAACCTACATCTTTCTCCTTCTTGGTTTAAGGTAAGAAACACGTACACTTTATTCTTATTGTATTTATTTACTAGCAGTTTGGCATTTGCATCGTCGTACAAGCAATGCAAGGCATGACACACTGTCAACACACGGCGGGCACGTGGTTGCGTAAAAAAGTACAAATGCTTATAACTGCATTCAACGAAATGGCAGATAAACGAAATTACAGCCCACCCCACCCCACCCCGAAATTACACATCACCGGCAATAAGCGAACAGCCTGACTGTTGTTATTTTTATTAAATAGCATTCATTCAATTACTTTCTTTCAATATTTGTTCGTGTTACATCGTAATTCTTGTAGTAGGTTGGGCGAAATGGGCTTCTCACATTAACCCCATGTTGGGAATCGAACCCGGGCCTTTTAAAGCGACGAGCGAACATTTTAACCACTAGGCTTTCCCACCGTCTCTATTGTCTGGAGTTAAATTTGTGTACCAAACCAATATTTCTTTACCATAACTCGCTTGTCTTTCTTTTAGGTTTCATAGGACATCAGGAAAGACACAATGGCCATTGAGGGCAAACAGAAGTCAACAGATGGCCATCCATGGCTGGTCTACATCTCAACAATATTTGCATCTGTTCTGGCTCTTCTTCTAGGCTATACTCTCGGTATCATCTCGGGGGCCATGCTTCTCCTTGTTGACACGTTTCAACTCGATACATTGTGGCAGCAGCTCATGGCCACATTCGGCACAGTAGGATGTGCATTAGCACTTCTTCCTGCTGGCTACCTGGTCCAGCTTTTGGGAAGGAAGAGGATGATCATTGGATCAAATACGTTGACTTGTATTGGCGCCATCGTATCAGCAGCAGCACCAACGAAAGAGGTGGTTCTTGTTGGACGTTTATTGGCTGGAATGGGAGCAGGTAACCAGTTACTGAATGTTAAATGCAAGCATTATCAACGTGAATGTGTATACTATCTTTCTCACTTCCGTCAACAACATGAAGGCATGTCGGAAAAAGTGGCGAATATATCATTCGAAATATCAGAGGGGAACATTAATATCTTACCGGGTGTGCTGTTCAGTCAGGATGGACTGTGGAAAACGTTCCTAGTTGCACATGTCTGACACATCACCTTGAGAACCTCACATTTCTAACGAAGGAATCCGATGAGGGAATGCTACCATGTGCTTGAATCATTTTACTGGGGGTGGGCGGCATGGGTGGCCCAGTCGTCTAAGGCGCCGCGATTCGCTGTGTAGAGTTGCGTCCCTTGGGCACGTCAGAAACCTATGATTGTGGGTTCGAATCCCGGTTCGCCTAGATTATGTTTCTAGGTTTGTCAGCACTATACCCGCGCTTGTGAGTTTCACCGAAGTGGTGAACGCCTGAGACCTGCATCAATTCGGGCTTTCCTCCCACATTAAGCTGACACGCCGTGATGTAACTGGAATACTGTTAAAAGCGGCGATAAACCCAACTCACTCTCATTACACTAAGAAATCAGATATAGTGGTCATTTGCACAGTTGCACACTTGCAAAGTGTTTTAACATCTCACCACAGTATGTGAATGCTGTACAGGAACTATTATGTGATCGGCTCCGGGTGGTGTTTTGATGAGACTTGCCTGGTAGATCTTAACTGTCATTCAATTTACAAGCTTACATTCGATGAAAATAACTGGGACCTATTTGTGCAAATCTTTGTTATATATCTTTTCTTTCACATCGCATCAGGTTTGACAACTTTAAGTTCCACCAGCTCACATTAGCAATCACATTTTATCTTGACCCCTGACGATCCGGGGTAGAATAGGTCTTCAGCAACCCATGCTTGCCGTAAAAGCCGACAATGCTTGTCGTAAGAGGCGAATAACGGTATCGGGTGGTCAGGCTCGCTGACGTGGTTGATGCATGTCATCGATCCCAACTGCGTGGATCGATGCTCATGATGTCAATCACTGGATTGTCTGGTCCAGACTCGATTATTTACAGACCGTCGTCATATAGCTGGAATATTGCTGAGTGCGGCATTACACAACAAACAATTGCGTTGATCGATGTTCATTATGTCAATCAGTGGATTGTCTGTTCCAGATTCGATTATTTACAGACCGCCGTCATATAGCTGGAATATTTCTGAGTGCAGCGATAAACAACAAACAAACATTTTATCTCAACCGAACGATTCTGTAACAACCTAAAAGAATCTATAGAATCTCAAGTCAGCGTTGTGGATTCTGTTGCATGCTGTCGACGAATATTTCTGTGACGTTCGAAATACTTACATGCTTCCTAATGGTATTTTACAGGAACTATATCCCTCGTCGTGCCAATGTACATATCGGAATGTGCCCCCGTGGACATCAGAGGGCGTCTGGGTAGTCTCACACAGGTCCTGATTTCAATTGGGGTGTTTCTGTCATCAGTCGGGGCAGGCGCTCTCAGTGGACTAGGGGAAGCAGGATGGAGGTGAGTATTGATATGCTCAAGGTTTGGTCGCTCTTATCAATTGTTTTGAAATATTTCAGTACTTCATTTATTATTCTACCAGGTGGATGTTTGCATGTCCCTGTGCTCTTGGCGTTGTGCTTTTTGTTGGAAGTCTCTTCCTCCCGGAGACTCCTCGGTGGTATATGGACAGAGGAAGAGAGGAAGAAGCTGTTTCTGTCCTCAAGCGACTGAGAAATAACCCGGATGAAATCCAAATAGAACTCAACGACATAAGAAGAACTGTTGCGGAAGGGAAACGACTGAAACATGATAAAGGTTTGAAATATCGTTATATAGTTATTTATATCATTCTATCCTGCAAAACATGTTCCATAGTGAAAGCATATGTATTTTATTGGCGTATTCCAGTAATCAGGCTGTTAGTGACAGTTGATGGTTTTTCCCGGATCAGATCCGGATTTGAATATGGGCAGGGTTAAAGGCCGGACAAGCCGGAGTCGGCAGGTTTGTCAGCTGAGGTTGACAGTGGCATTGCGGCACATGTGTTAAATCTAAAAATATACCCAAGACACAGTTAAATGTGGTCAATCATACTGTATAATTCCACATGTCCCGATGTGCTTTAAATTGCATCTGAAATATATATAATATATGGGGAAATATATGTGAACCATTACGCAACGAGTTGACAATTGTTTTAGGTATGCCCGTTTGCGCTAAGACGGAACCCGGTCGCAAAAATGGCCATGAGAGGGGCACGAGTCGCTATTCGGCTTGTCCCGGAATAACACGAGTTGGTCACGAATGAGTTGGAGGTTGAGCACAGTCGATCCGTGTATTGTTAGCGCTCGCCAACTTTTCTGATGTTTGTCATGGTCTGAGTTGGTCTAACACTACTTCCACACAGAACATGGTTCCTCTTTGATTGGGAGGATACTAACAACGCCTCCAGTCCGAAGAGCTCTGTTCCTGTCCATGGTCTTGGCGATGATAACACAGGTGACAGGGGCGGCTCCCGTTATGTAAGTGGACTCACATACTCTATTTGGATTTTAATTTAAGTGACCAAAATGTTGCATTGAATAAAACACTGTCTCTTTCTTTAATAAATATGCAGCCATTCGTGTGTTTTCATAAGATATAAGAATTTACAAAGAAAGAAGTAAGAATGAGATGTCTTTGGGAAGGTCGATTCGCTAGCAAATTCCATTTTTGTAGGTACTACACGGGAACTATACTCAAAAGAGGGGGGTTCGCAGTCACAGATGCAATATGGATGACAGCAATACCAACTGCACTGCAGGCTGCAACAGCCTTCATCAGCACGTGCTTGGTGGAGAGGATGGGACGCAAACTTCTGTTTCTTGGCTCACAGATAGGTAACCGCCTCCGTGGTCTAGTGGTAGAGGGTCCGCCCGGAGAGCGGAAGGTCCGGGGTTCGATACCAAAAGACGTTAAAAGATGGTACTTGTTGTTACCCTCGGCGCTCGGCATTGAGGGGCTAAAACAAGGACTGGTCGGCTCGGAGTCAGTATACTGTGTCTGAGTGGGTTTCATGTTAAACTGCGGCATGGTATCTCAGTGAGCTAGCACTATAAATCGGCATCAGTCCGGACTAGTACAAGCAGCCACACACACACACACGTGCATGCACGTCGCTATATAAGTGCAATAATCTTGGACGCGACGTAAAACCCAATTTCACCTCACCTCACAGATAGGTAAATGATGTTCACGTTCCATTGAACATGTATGTAGCTTCGTCGTAGGTCCATGTTGGCTCTCGGTATCTTCATGACTGTTGATTATTTCTGCTTAAGTCTCATCTGTTTTGTGGTGACATTATCCAAATTGCATATAATAGTAGTCATGTGAAATAAAGTCAAATGACAGCGGTGACGTCACTTATACGTGATTTTACATTTCCATTCTTGTGTGCCAAAAAGGCAATATCCAGTTTCATCTTGAATCAGTTAATGTGTCTTGAATAATGTTGGTTTGGTTGGTTTATTGTTTACGCCGCACTCAGCAATAATACAGCTATACGACGGCGGTCTGTAAATAATCGAGCCTGGACCAGACAATCCAGTGATTGATATTATGAGCATCGACCCACGCAATTGGGATCGATGACATGCTTCAACCAAGTCAGCGAGCCTGACCACCCGATCCCGTTAGTCGCCTCTTACGACAAGCATAGTCGCTTCTTACGGCAAGCATGGGTTGCTGAAGACCTAGTCTACCCTGCATCTTCACGGGTCCTTGAATAATATGTCTCCTATTTGAATAATGTGTCTCCTATTTGAATAATGTGTCTCCTATTTCGGTGTTTATGACTTTCATTGTCAACAGGTCTGTTAATTTCCTTGGTCATTCTCGGACTTGGCTTCTTCCTCTCCTCGACTCATTCCCCCGTCGTTAGTGATGACATTCAGAGTACCATCAATAACGCTACAACAGCTTCCATGTGTAATTTAAGGTAATTTGTCTTTTGTTTCAAGTGATTAAAAATATGAACAGTGCAACCAGAGATTAATAGGTGACGACACGAGTTTTGAAAGTATTTTTTTGCACATAGATAAAAAATATTCTGAGCCCAATCGTTGGAAAAACAATGTTCAGAGGGCATAATATATATATCATGAAGATTATACCATGACTTGAGGAAATACTTGATTCTCAATGGCTAACTGAAGTCAATCAGAGGAATATAGTCACATTGTACAGGTCTCTCATTGTCGGCTGCACTGTTATACATATACTAGTATTATGCGGTTATTTACGTTTGCACATTAACATGGCGGACACCAAACAAACTACCGATACGACGATGGATTACGGCGCATTTGTTGTCGGACATTTCACATCTTTTTTCGACGATGGATTTAGTTATGAATGAACTCAACGGATCACTTGCGCAAATCACATAATCAGGTGATTCTAGAAACAAATTGCTCCTCAATCAGAGAAAAATAAATTCAGTCGAACAAGGCTGGATATAAAAAATCGTCTGCTTTGCTAAAGAATGAGCAAGAACTAAATTGTTACGTTAATTACATCTCATGGCAATATAGATGAAGCCATTGATTGTAAAATAAATTCAATTGAATTTATTATCAGATTTCGTTGAGGATATGGCTACTGATCATGACCTGTTAACGGATGATAGGCCTACATCGACATCAAACACCTCAGTCCACATAAACATATAATAATAATAATAATTCAAACAAACCCATACATTTAGGAAAAAAAGTAATGTTTTGAAATCCTCGGTAGCACAACATAACTATAATAGCTGTAAAATTATTTTACAATTTCCGATTTAGGACCTACATAATATTTTCCTAAAAATATCATTTCATTCAGAAAAAAATGATTCAGTCACGGTCCCATTGTTAATTGCGCTGCATGAACTAAAGTAATCTTTTGAGTACATTAATTTGTTTGCGATTGAAAATTAGTTGAAACATATTTCCCACAGATACCATCATCCAACTAACTAAGTCGTCAACGGCAAGCCGCTTTGCAACAATTGACGAGGGAAGCCTAGATTCTATTTCCTTGGAAGGGAGGCCAAAACACACCCAGGACTGCACATTGGGGTGTTACGATCTTTAAACGTAAGGAAATATATAACAATGTATACCTACTTATATCGATAACATATCAACAAGTAAATATAAATAGGAAATTCTAGGCCTTTCCATGGCATAGAAAAGTCATTAAAATTCATTAATTAAACTAAATAAAGCTCCAAATGAATAGATCTAATTAATTATTCATCTGCACAATTAACGGTCTGGGCCCCGTTCCACAAAGCCATCTTAGCGCTGAGGTGATCGTAACTCCCATACTTTAACACTGGCTTACGATAGTCGTAGCGCTGAGGTGATCGTAACTCCCATACTTTAACACTGGCTTACGATAGTCGTAGCGCTGAGGTGATCGTAACTCCCATACTTTAACACTGGCTTACGATAGTCGTAGCGCTAAGATCGCTTTGTGGCCGGCGCCTGAGGACTATATTATCACAACTCCTACCGGATACTTATTAATTCCTTCCCAATCAGAATGTTTGAGCGAAAACGGAAAATCCACAGACTTTGAATCACTTCCAGTTGACGAACTGAATGCACGTCTAAGGCACACTTACGCGGAAGTCCGTACTGCAGATGACCAGTTCTATTTAAATGATCATTTGTTGGTCTGAGAGCGGCGAAACATCGGAACATTCGGGCGCCGACGTTTAAAAGGAAAATCAACTATTTAGCAAGTCTTCCGTAAAGCCCCAAATGTGTTTCTCGCCATGTTGAGAGAAATAAAACAATTTGGCCTTCACACTACATCCCATCATGAGACCATTTCTCATGGGAATATGTCCAAAATTAGGGAATGTCGGTCTGTAGATTCAGTAGGCCAATTTCAACGTTAAGTATGGTTTGACATGACATTAGGGTTTGGTCGGCGAGGTTGTGAAATTCAAAAATAATTATCTCTGCCTTCGTTTACCGTTGAAACAGGAGATGACGGTGTGGAAAACATTACAATGAAACACCCACAGGCTACACCCAGAGGAGGTGCGGGATCAGGCGAAAGCACGCATTTATACCACTGGTACACCCTCATGCTCCGTTGCATCATTTCAGAAATATTATTCGAAATTACATCCAACCTAATCCAACTTTCTTTCAACACTTCGCAAACATGACGGTGAATCCGGATCGATTTGGTACACTTTGAAGACACTAGATCACATCACGCTTTCACAAATGACCAAAACAATATCCTCAGAATCGTATTTGACACCAATCACTGTGCAAGAGCCATCACAGTGACCCTTCTGTCGTAGAAGGCGTGAAATCGCAAAGTCCACAGGGCACAAAAATCAACATTCTCTAAATTCGTACAACACCGACTCCTCAGAACAAAAGCGCCTCTACTCTTCCTTTATGCAAGGTGACAGTAATCAGGTGTCCACGACTGTCAGCTTTAGTTATACTATCAAGTTAATCTTGCACAAACCGCCAAGCATGCTTCGGCTGCATCTTTTCAAATTTCCAGTTGCAATGTAACGGTAAACACTTACTTCTGAGATTAGGCCAAGGTCATGAGATCGGTCCATTATTCGGGTGTGCAATGTAACGGTAAACACTTACTTCCGAGAATAGGCCAAGGTCATGAGATCGGTCCATTATTCGGGTGTCCAATGTAACGGTAAACACTTACTTCCGAGAATAGGCCAAGGTCATGAGATCGGTCCATTATTCGAGTGTCCAATGTAACGGTAAACACTTACTTTCCGAGAATAGGCCAAGGTATTGAGATCGGTCCATTATTCGAGTGTCCAATGTAACGGTAAACACTTACTTCCGAGAATAGGCCAAGGTCATGAGATCGGTCCATTATTCGAGTGTCCAATGTAACGGTAAACACTTACTTCCGAGAATAGGCCAAGGTCATGAGATCGGTCCATTATTGGCGTGTGCAATGTAACGGTAAACACTTACTTCCGAGAATAGGCCAAGGTCATGAGATCGGTCCATTATTCGGGTGTGCAATGTAACGGTAAACACTTACTTCCGAGAATAGGCCAAGGTCATGAGATCGGTCCATTATTCGGGTGTGCAAAGATGTTTGAACTTTTTCGTGACATCTTTGAAATTATCAGGTATTCCTGCGTGATGAATAAAGTGAATAAACAAAACATTATTTGTTTTTTCTGAACCTGATGTTTGTTAGTTGTGACACTTTAACTACCCTTCACCCCTTTACGGGTGATACCACTTGAGAATGGAATGAAAGGCCTCATCACAGACTGGCACCTAAGATATGAAAGAGTTCCAAACCAACATCAAAACACAGGTTTATCTCCTTATTATGAGCTGGTTGGTCCGAACACAATAGATCTCACAATGGATGATAACTGTATGTAACTGTATGTCATGGTACATGTTTATATGTATTCGAATTAATAGATGATTAATCATTATAACGATGGATACATAGTATCATTATATATATTCAAGCATATATAACGGAAATTAATTAGTTGTATTTGTGGCTTTTGAAGTAATTTCAATATCGTGAAACCAGGTGAGCTACAATTCCGTATCACTTATCAATTCAGAACATGTGAGCAATGCATCGAGTCTTCACAATGCGGCTTCTGCTACGACGTTCTCTCAAGAGCCACGTGTGTACCCGTGTCGGTAAACGGCAGTGCTACAACAGGGAGATGTTCTTCCGCCAGCTCTTTTAACAGTTCAGACTTTACCCTGGTGACGCAAGCTTGTCCCAGTGACTATAAATGGATTCCAGTGATTGGGTCCTCCCTATACTTGGCTGTATTTAGTAGCGGTGAGAAAATGGACATTCAGTATTACATTACCAAAATGTGTCTCCTCCAAGATATTATTTGTAGTGACTTGGTAATGACATGTGATTGGTCAGATGATAGTAAAAAAAAATAAATTTCTAAGACATTCACATGTTTTTGTAATTTTAGGTGTACAATTCCATTTAACCGGATATAATGACATCAGATGCGAAATTTTGCATATAACGTATCTACATCAGCTTATTGTCCAACAGGGATAGTCGGGTAGCCTTGTGGTTAAAGCGTTCGCTCGTCACGCCGAACACCCGGGTTCGATTCCCGACATAGATACAATGTGTGAAGCCAATTTCTGGGTTCCCGCGCCGTGATATTGCTGGAATATTGCTAGAAGCGGCGTAAAACCATACTCACTCACTCATTCACTTATTGTCCAACAAAGTGTTTCAATGCAGCTGGACCTAATTTAAATTAATTCAATATCGATTAAATGTGTGTATTCATTCAAAACTTTACAAATAAAGATTTTTATCTGTAATATCTACATTATGTATTTCGTTTATATTTCAGGTGTTGGCGTGATCTTTGTTTTTATATCTGAAGTATTTCCTCTCTGGGCACGCGGCACATGCAGTTCAATAGCTACTTCAGTTCTCTGGATATCCCAGATAGTAGTGACCATGACTTTCTTGTCACTTGCTGAAGCCATCACTGCCCATGGTAAGTGATCCCAAAAGGCTTTTCCAGAATACTTTAAAGACTTTTTTGGGTATCTGGTACGATTTTCTAATTCTTGGTAGATAGAGATACAGAGTTCAAGGCTAGAATTTCTGACAGTCCTGGTACCAACCGTTTCGCCATTGTCCATGGCCACTGAATGTTGTCGCAGAATCTTGGCAGACAGTCTTGGCATAATTTAATACTGGTGTTGGTATTGTCAGGGATTGTCAGGTTCGCAGGAACAACAAAACTTATCATCACTGGGCTGTAAAAGCCTATGCGTGAGTGAGTGAGTTGGGTTTATCGCCGCTTTTAATAGTATTCCAGGTAAATCGCAGCGTGTCAGCTTAAAGTGGGAGGACGTTTACCACTTCGGTGAAACCCACGAGCACGGGTATGGTGCTGACAAACCTAGAAACATAATCGGGGCGAACCGGGATTCGAACCCACGATCATAGGTTTCTGGCGTGCCCAAGGGACGCAACTCTGCACAGCGAATCGCGGCGCCTTAGACGACTGGGCCACCCGTGCCACCGCAAAGACCTATGAATATTACAAATTAGATGTTATATGTGGCAGCCAGACGGTCCGGCATGGTGTGTCTCATCACACAGACCATGTAGTTATTTAAACCAGTAATTAACAACATGTCAATTTCAACATGTAAGTTTGGAAATGGCACTTAATGACATATCAGGCAATTGTAAATGCACAAGACTAACTTTGACATGTTTCCTATGGCATGTGGCTCTTTTAATATCAAAAGAAGTAATACATAGAATTATCTATTATATAATTCATACTTGAAAATAAAACTTTTGCATGTTCAGATAAAACAATTAAAACTTGCAATTATATCACAATTCAGCATTCACCCAACTCTCACTCAAGATACCTATGAAAATAACAAATTAGACGTGCGTGTGTGTACATGTACGTTTTATTTGAGGACAGTCATGTGGTCTTCCTCTACAGCCAGGACTGTAGAGGTCAGGGCCCAGGATGTACCTGGTAGACCCAAATTAAGGTGGACTGTTCAAGCCGTTATTAGATGATTATGAGTTATGGTGAAATGTAAGTGACATAAATCATGATTAATACAAAACAGATTAGTTTCAAATTCAACCTGCAACATATTACATTTGCAATAACGACACCACAGGAACTGCAGCGATAAAATACAGATCTGGTTAACTATGTCTTCATGACGTATGTATATGCGATTGGGGCTAGCGATGGGACAGGACAAGGTAAACCAGTCAGGTAACACATGACTTGGTCTAAGTGTTGGTTGAGTCACAAATGTCTACCCTCTCTCTCTGATGATCATCTTCCTTTTTCCATTCGTAAATGTTAAACAATCTCTAAAACAGAAAAAAAACTGTCAAATGGTCACACACGCATTCATCAATGTGTTTGCTTACATTTATACAACGTTCATCTGTATCTCGAATTTGCTGTCTGGAAGATTGGCTTTTATAAGGGGAATATAATTACAGTTATTAGTGAGTGAGTATGGTTTTACGCCGCTTTTAGCAATATTCCAGCAATATCACGGCGGGGACACCAGAAATGGGCGTCACACATTGTACCCATGTCGGGAATCGAACCCGGGTGTTCAGCGTGACGAGCGAGCGCTTTAACCACTAGGCTACCCGACCGCCCCTTCAGTTATTAGGATTGTAGGTACACACAAAGGATTTTTTTTGTTTTCATTAGTCTTTCACGTGGGATTTTCATTGCTTTACTTACAGCGTCTTCATCCACTCCCCATGGATATCCCTGTAGTTGTATATTGGTCTTTAATTCTTCCTATCTTAGGTTTCGTGTGTTCACATCCGAAACAATAGTACACAGTCTTCTCGCCATCGAGTATGAAATAGTAATTTCAGTGTGCCGCGGATGACATGTATTGAATTGTAGGTATTGGCGCGTTGGCTTGTAATGAATATCCTTTTTCAATTGGTCTCCTTGTTTTATACCTTTCACGTTCAGATATGATTCTCATTATGTTCACATTCCATGGTAAATTAAATCGATGGATCGAATCAAGAATCTTCCGAAAATTGCTTATTTTTTCCACTGTTGGGTACCAAACAAGAAAACAGTCGTCCAGATATTTCACCATGTTTCACATATATCTCACCATGTTTCACAGATATCACACCATGTTTCACATATATCTCACCATGTTTCACAGATATCTCACCATGTTTCACATATATCACACCATGTTTCACAGATATATCACCATGTTTCACAGATATCTCATCATGTTTCACAGATATCACACCATATTTCACAGATATCTCACCATGTTTCACAGATATCTCACCATGTTTCACAGATATCACACCATGTTTCAAAGATATCTCACCATGTTTCACAGATATCTCATAATGTTTCACAGATATTTCACCATGTTTCACATATATCACTCCATGTTTCACAGATATCTCACCATGTTTCACATATATCACACCATTTTTCACAGATATTTCACCATGTTTCACAGATATCACACCATGTTTCACAGATATCTCACCATGTTTCACAGATATCACACCATGTTTAACAGATATATCACCATGTTTCACAGATATCACACCAGTTTCACAGATATCACACCATGTTTAACAGATATCTCACCATGTTTCACAGATATCTCACCATGTTTCACAGATATCTCACCATGTTTCACGAATATACTTAGCTGCAGTTTCATCCATCGAGTTTTCCACTTTGGAATATAATATTTCTTCTACGTATTATATCATATGATCATTATCAATTCCCGCTGTGGTTCTCTCTCCTCAAACGAAAAATTGTGATTTACTCTGTTGGGATTATTCAATTGAAATTTCTCGATGGTATCTATACATACAGATTTTGTTATAATTGTGTACATATACATATATTGCCGTCCCGTGAAGGTTCCATGTTAGAGTTGATCTTCTGCAAACCATACTCGTCGTAAGAGGCGACTAACGGGATCGGGTGGTCAGGCTCGCTGACTTGGTGATGCATGTCGCCGTATCCCAATTGCGTAGATCGATGCTCATGATGTCAATCACTGGATTGTCTGATCCAGACTCGATAATTTACAGACCGACGTCATGTAGTTTGAATTTCTGAGTGCGGCGTTAAACAACAAACAAAACAAACATAAATACCACGGGTGCTATAGGTAGGGCAAGCCATGCATGCCCTTTTCGCGAGCTCCTTGCATCATCACTGATTTTCAGTGGTTCGTTCTTATAATTTTCACAGCTGTTTTGTCCTTTACGCCAAATGGAATCTCTTTGGGCGGATAGCCTGGACTGGTTCTTCTCTTGCACGACAGTTTGTGTTTGTATACTTGTATGTTTATCATCTAAAACTGGCTCCCACATGAGATATCGCTCGGATGGGATCAAGCGATATCTACAGATAACTGTAGATAACTGTAGATATCGCTGCAATGAAATTACATGCTTTGCAGACCATTGTGACGTCACTGGTTACCATGACGTCACAATCAAATGGCATCACTAATTGCTCTGCTACTGAAGCTGTTAGCAGTATCTTTTTCACTGAAGACACTGCTAATTACTGTCTACAAACTGAAAAAGTTGGAAGAATGATGTTGGATGATAAATAAAATCTCACCCTCGTGTTTTGTGATATGAAATATATCAACACTCGTTGATAAAAGTGGCAAAAAGCCTCGGCATTTTTCCACTTTTATCAACTTGTGTTGATATATTTCATATCAAAAGACTCTCGGGTGAGATTCTCTATATCTCAAATGTCTATTTTAACTTAATATACCGAACTAAATTCTAACCTTATGTCTTTAGTAATTTGCAAATGTCCACTATCATCGTCAGTATACACAGGAGCTAAGCTTGCATTCATTAAAAGGCATGATACTGGCGATCGTTTTTTCAATCGTTCATTACTCTGGTTCTGTCAAATTGTTTCTGGTAACATTTCTGGTTTGTAGGTATCTTCTGGCTGTATGCGGGATGCACTTTGCTTGCTGCAATTTTCATCTTTATATTCATGCCGGAAACACGAGGGCTACGATTGGAGGAGGTTAATCAACTGTTCCTGACAGGTGATGAGAAGATTGCTTTGGGCAAAGCAGAAGTAGACAGTTTTTCGAATAGTTAAACTAATTATCGCCCGCAACGCCTTGTTACAACCCTCCTTTTTGAGGATTTATCATTCTTATTCATTGAAGCAACAGGTGAAGACTTCAACTATATGCTATATAGAGGAAGTAACCTTTGGGGATGATATAAGCTGCGGACATTACTGCACAGGCGGTCAATTTATATTTCTTTGCTATCCAACATTATCACTCTGACTGTCATTTTAGATTTCTTTGCTATCCAACATTATTACACTGGCAGTCATTTTAGATTTCTTTGCTATCCAACATTATCACGCTGACTGTCATTTTATATTTCTTTGCTATTCAACATTATTACACTGGCAGTCATTTTAGATTTCTTTGCTATCCAACATTATCACTCTGACTGTCATTTTATATTTCTTTGCTATCCAACATTATCACTCTGACTGTCATTTTAGATTTCTTTGCTATCCAACATTATCACACTGGCAGTCATTTTAGATTTCTTTGCTATTCAACATTATTACACTGGCAGTCATTTTAGATTTCTTTGCCATACAACATAATCACACTGGCAGTCATTTTAGATTTCTTTGCTATTCAACATTATTACACTGGCAGTCATTTTAGATTTCTTTGCTATACAACATAATCACACAGGCAGTCATTTTAGATTTCTTTGCTGTACAACATTATCACACTGGCAATCATTTTAGATTTCTTTGCTATCCAACATTATCACTCTGACTGTCATTTTAGATTTCTTTGCTGTACAACATTATTACACTGGCAGTCATTTTAGATTTCTTTGCTGTACAACATAATCACACAGGCAGTCATTTTAGATTTCTTTGCTGTACAACATTATCACACTGGCAGTCATTTTAGATTTCTTTGCTATTCAACATTATTACACTGGCAGTCATTTTAGATTTCTTTGCTATACAACATAATCACACAGGCATTCATTTTAGATTTCTTTGCTGTACAACATTATCACACTGGCAATCATTTTAGATTTCTTTGCTGTACAACATTATCACACTGGCAGTCATTTTAGATTTCTTTGCTATCCAACGTTATCACTCTGACAATCATTTTAGATTTCTTTGCTATTCAGCATTATCACTCTGACAATCATTTTAGATTTCTGTGCCATGAAGCCTTTGTGTTCATATGTTTCACGTGTATTGATTTTCACGCGAATCACATTGATCTCTTCCTGTGTACCACATGTAACTCTATATCGTCCTTATAGCTAGACTACATTACTGGTGTCCCCTGCCGTGATATTGCTGGAAATATTGCTAAAAGCGGCGTAAAACCATACACACTCACTCACTCACTCACCTTAGCTAGTCTATGTGGAGGGGTACTTGGTTCGAGTGGCCTGGCAAAGCAGATGAGACAAACAAGTTATTTGACAGGATCAGTCAAATATTCTATTCATGTAAACCTAAAGAAACCAAAGCGTTGATCATTTAGCAAATTTATCCTATCCCTATGACATTGAAATGACTTTTTAATTCGATGATATCTGAATGTCGTTGCCATTATTATCGAATAAATTGATGATATCTAAATATGTGTTGTGAAGTTGTATTGATGACAAAATTGTAAAACGTTGAAAGTAAATATGTTAATTATTGCTTCTGTCAACTCACACGTGCTTAATGTTTACATTACCAGCCACAAGATACGACATGCTAACCCTTTTCGCAAACACCCGGTGTCAACAGGTACACCTATTTTCAGTTATCCATTCACATTATTTCACACCAGTATGTTTCCTTTCACGCCCAATGGAATCATCCTCGGCGGATAACCCGCACTGGTTAAGTAAGTTACTTGATATGACAGAATAATCCTACAAAGTTAATGGCATCCTGTGGTTCCTGCTGAGGGAACAATACATGCAGATGACAGACGCCTGATTAGGAACGGATGAGATTATGAGTACATATGTTGCGGGCCTCACTGTTAAGTTGTTGATTGTTTAACGCCGCACTCAACAATATTCAAGTTGTATGACAGCGGTCTGGGCCAGAAGATACAGTGACTGATATTGTGAGCAATGACTCACGTATTCGGGGTACAATGACAAGGAATCAGGCAAGTCCCCCACCCTGACCACCCGATCCATTAAGTTGGCTCTTTCGACAAGCATAGGTTCCAATGGGGACCAATGCTTACCCGGGAACCCCACAAGGCGCGCCTGAGGGAATAAGGTCAGTGAGGTAAACCGTGATTTGGCATTACTGTTTAAGCTGAGCAATATTTGACCTGTGTGCTTCACGGAATGCTAATGAGGTACAAAACGTTTCACATTTGCTTGTCGTATTGATATTATTATTAAATATTAATTGAGGTGAGGCACTACTCTAAAGGTGGTATAAACATTCTCTTGTACATGTATATAGGTACTTGAATGAGAACAGTTTTACCATTCACATCGAGTAGATATAGAATACTAAACGAGCTCCCGTGTAATACCAATTTTATGAAACGAGTGAATAGTTCTGGTATCTGACTCGCTTTCGCTTGTCAAATACCACAACTATTCTCGAGTTTCATAAAATTGGTTTTACACGGGAGCGAGTTTAGTATTTCATTTATTACTTGCCATTTATAACTTTTTTGGAATTATACTGTTGAGTTTGAATAGGCTGACACGATCTATGGCATAATCCAATTGAGTACAATGAGTACAATCAATGTCAACGTAAAGGCTCTATGTTATGGGAACCGAGGATGGTATTGCTGCTACCAAGATTTGGTTATACAAATTCTATATAATCACAGCGAGTTTTAAGGGTGCACCTATCCGTTTTCACGACTCTAACCTCAGCCGCAAACACGAGTAAGGAGAAAGTGTACGCTAGTCGTAAAGGGATCTTGCATTTGTACTGTGATCATCTATCACAACTGAATTATCTTTCTGCACCTAGTTTGCATCCAGATATAAATGGTATATATATGATCAAACAGACATTCTTGGGTTGGTTTCTAGCGCCGCTCTGAGCAGTATCACAATGATGCAGGTTTTACCACCTTGGTGAAACCCAAGATCGGATAAACCTAGAAACTGACAAACCTATGGGCATAGGTCTCTGCACTCCTAAGGGACGCAACTCTGCACAACTGATATGTAGAATAAAATACAATAACATATCTACTGTGTTGGATAAGTTTTCCAACGTCCAATAAAGTCAAACTTGCAGTAATGGTCTTCAGTGCACGGGGATCGTTACAGTGTGGCATATGCCCTTGTCCCAGAACTGTGTATGTAGGTTAATGCATCGCTTGTGTCACTCGATACGAGGTCCTATGGTCCAATGCGCTCGTTTATCACAGTGTGCTGTGTAAATATAGTACGTTCATTCTTTTGTGTTCGCTCATTTTAGGTTGTCACTGACGGGTTTGTATGCTAGTTTTGTTGCCCTTGAATCGTTCTGGGGATACACCAGGCGAACTGTTACACTATTTATCTCAAAGGATGTTTTGATCGTAAGATAGTTTCAATAGGAGTGAGTGAGTGAGTGAGTGAGTGAGTTGTACGCCGCTTTTAACAATATTCCAGTTATATCGCGGCGTGTCAGCTTAATGTGGGAGGAAAGCACGAAGTGATGCAGGTCTCAGACGTTTACCACTTCGGTGAAACCCACGAGCACGGGTATGGTGCTGACAAACCTAGAAACATAATCGGGGCGAACCGGGATTCGAACCCACAATCATAGGTTTCTGGCGTGCCCAAGGGACGCAACTCTGCACAGTGAATCGCGGCGCCTTAGACGACTAGGCCACCCGTGCCCCCAGTTTCAATAGGAAAAATAACAAAAGGAAGAGAATATATGGATGTCAACTTCTTTAATATGAGGAACACAACGTTTAGGAGTATATGTTACTCCTTCATTACATGAAGCATATACTCCGTAACGTTGTGTTCCTCATAATAAAGAAGTGACATCCATATATTATCTTCCTGTTGTGTATCACTTCTAAATGCCTTTCAAAGACAGGAAAAATAACGTTATTATATACTTATAATCTAATAATTACATCACTAATGGTTTTTTTATCAATAGAACCTATATTCCTTGTTTGAAGACATGTGTGCATTCATGCGCCCTAGTCGACACATCTACCAATGGGTTCGAATTTAAGATGATGTTTTCAATTTTGTTCCCCATTTCCATGCACATGTTAACAAATATATAGAGTGGGCAAGTACATTTAAATCAAGGTAGAGGTGATTTAACGTCGTATCTGTACTTTACTAAGAAAGTACTATCCCAAATTATGACATGTTTGACCACTTTCTAAATGGCATACAGTTCATAGTGATAACCATGTATTAGACAAAATCCAATACGATACCGGAACTATTAATGAGCCAAGTAACCCGGACTGTACAAGGGATCTACATGTATATCCTCGGCCTACTAGGTACATCACACAATAATCCTACAACACAGCATTCCTTCCGGCCTTCATTCATAAGCTCTTTGCAACCAATCACTTGAAACAAATTGTGTCGTGAGACCTATTCTTGGTGTGACTTTACGAAAGGGTTGTTTCTAGAAATTAACTCTTATGGAAAGTAAGGATTGCACTCGTGTTTATGAGTCAGGAACACACACGACGTCGTCATTATGAGTTCACAGCTGCAGCAGGGGACACGGGTGGCCCAGTCGTCTAAGGCGCCGCGATTCGCTGTGCAGAGTTGCGTCCCTTGGACATGCCAAAAACCTATGATTGTGGGTTCGAATCCGGGTTCGCCCCGATCATGTTTCTAGGTTTGTCAGCACCATACCCGTGCTCGTGGGTTTCACCGAAGTGGTAAACGTCTGAGACCTGTATCACTTCGTGCTTTCCTCCCACATTAAGCTGACACGCCGTGATATAACTGGAATAATGTTAAAAGCGGCGTTAAACTCAACTCACTCACTTACTCATGTACACAGCATGGTTGTGGCGTGTGGAGACACACTGAACCACGCAGCGACTGAGGTAATCCCATACGACGTTATACCTTTTTCAGCTGTGAGGTTTCATCGTATAGGACTGGGGACACATTGTCAGTGGTGACACGCCAACGCATTGTACACCTAACTATAAGCCTATCCCGACGAAGAACACAATATCCTAGGTAGAAGATACATCCTAGAGTGTCCCTGTAGAGTTTTTGTTACTTCAATACATTGTTTTCAGTTTATTATCCGTGTGAGTTTCCCATATAGTTACAATTATATACAAGTATAAGGATACTGAATTTCTATACCCTATATATGATATTTATAATCAGCTTTATAATTCAGCTAATAGTTTATTATCCGTGTGAGTTTCCCATATCGTTACAATTATATACAAGTATAAGGAGACTGAATTTCTATACCCTATATATGATATTTATAATACGGCATCGCGAGGGGGTAATAATCTCTTTCTTGTATAACGTTTTCCCAAAACAATTAACATGAAATACGAATATCATTCACTTAAGTTACGTTAGAAACAACTGATGAATACAATGCCAGAGTTGGTTTGTTTGTTTGTTCGTTGTTTAAAGCCGCACTCAGCAATATTCCAGCTATATGACGGCGGTCTGTTTTTTAATTATGTCCTCTACCTTGATTGTAAAAGTACTTGCCCACTCTATATATTTGCTAACATTTGCATGGAAATGGAATAAAAAATAAATAAAAATGTCCTTATTGACGCTCATCTAAAATTCGATTGATTGTTTAACGCCGCACTCAGCAATATTCCAGCTTTATGACGTCTGTCTGTAAATAATCAAATCTGGACCAGACAATCCAGTGAATGACATCATGAGCATCGATCCACGCTATTGGGATCGAAGACATGCATCAACCAAGTCAGTGAGTCTGACCACCCGATCCCGTTAGTCGCATCTTACAAGCCTAGTCGCCTGCCAGAGTTAGTAACGGCTGAGGTCATTATCCTTTCCGTCTCTTCACAGTGAACTTCTCTATTACGTAACGCCAAAAGATTTGAAGCGATGCTTGTTTACAGAAACAATCACTCATTAGGAAACCACTGAGGTTTGAAACATTTGGCAACAGTGAGTGAGTTTCGTGTAACGCCATTTCAAACAGGAGTTAGTCACGATATGGCTGAAATATTGCCGATGTTACTTTAAATATTAACTCACTCACTCAAACAGGAGTCCAGTTAAATCATGAGGTGTCCGCTGGTTACGGAAATAAAGCGACAAATCCCTTTCCATATCGAAAAGACATCTCTGCATAGAGCACAGTCGATTGTACTTTTCCGACTATATCATGAGCATGTGTTTATGAATTGCTATCAAATAGTGATGATATCAGATGTTCTCGAAAAGGTGAGCGTATCCTGCCCCACCGGTGGCACACGTCACAAACACATGCAATGGCAAGTCAACCGTTCACCTGAGAAAACACGGGAACATATGGCACAAGTCAAAATAGGGAATTGCATCGGACATCATGTTTGTCACTAATGCGTCACACTTGGAAACGTCCTTCACATGTCTACCATTAAACGTTTTGAAAGCTTTACTGAGGCCTTGAATGTAGCAACCGTGATCAACCAACTCCTGAACAAGGGTCGCATGATGATCTTTGAAATCTTATTAGAAAGTGCATGCTCGATTGCATCTCAAAAGTTGTGAAATGTAAACACCAAAAGTTAGAGCTGCAGGAATATTACTCGACGTGAAGGGAAAGTTGACCATTGAAAAGTTGATTTCATTCCTCTTATCTTGTGGAGAGTGTTTCGTCACTCTGAATCTTGATGGATAGATCTAAATTTAAACAGATGCGGCGGTCTCACCGGTATCTTTTGTTTCTAGTTCAGGTGGATAATTAAGAGGAAGGGAATTGGCTATTTGGTTGTTATTGAACAATATCAGATCATCGATATACTTAAGGCTTAAGATTAACTTCTTGGCCAAATAACCTTGTTTTCACTTAACCAATACGATTAGAAATTTCGATTCATATGCACCAAGAAACAGGTGAGCAGGAAGGGGACCGCAATTGCTTTTATTTTTCACAAATTGTCATGAACCTCTAAATTTAGACAGGTATCTGTGGTAACAAAAAACCCAGGGATCAAGGAATGAAGATTTTCCACGAGTTTGTCATGTGGACATGTGGAGTACAAAGTTGAAAAATCAAAAGATTTGACAGAATGGAACATAGTTCTTTTCTGAGATTGCAAAAAGTCAAGCAGATCCTTTTTGAGAATCCACATGGTATTAATTCCACTTGTCTTAAATACTTTCTGTGAATATAAAGACAATCCTTCTTTGATTGTGTTAAGGATAATGGTTAGTCTTTGAGACAGGGATTCGGTGGTTCATTTGCTTGTACAATGACATTGCTGTCTGGTGAAGGCACATTCGGGACAAAAAAAACCGGAAGTTCCAAAGGCCACCTAACAAAAATTGGTATGAATGTTACAGGTAAGAAAACGTGTCACCGTCAGGAAAGCTGTCAGTGAGATAGCATAGGTGACTGAATTTATGAATATCAACGTAATCAGAGGTTTCCTAAAAACGTTCGTCAGATATATTTCCGCAGGACGGCAAGCCTCTCAGGTCTACCTTGAGGTCTAGCTTCACGGTGTCACAGGAACAACAAAGTTCTCGTTCTGGGCTGATGTTTTATTGATGATGAGTCCTGCAATTATAACAAAATGACATGCTATATGGCTTGGTGGTCCGGCATGGCGTGTCTTGAGTTCCTAACACATGCTGACCATGTAGTTGTTATCAACTACTATATTATTGATATTCATTTCAATAATTAAACAGTCATCTCCTATATTATTGATATTCATTTCAATAATTAAACAGTCATCTACTATATTATTGATATTCATTTCAATAATTAATCAGTTATCTGGACTAATATAATTCACACAAGAATGAACCTATTTCAATAAAAAAAAAGATTAAAAGAGCATTCACACAACCCATTCAACATACCTGCAAGTATAACAAAATGACATGCTATATGGCTTGGTGGTCCGGCATGGTGTGTGCTGGGTTCCTAACACATGCAGTCTATATAGAGGACAGTCATGTGACCTGCCTCTACATCATTTGCAGGGACTGCATGTGCCAGGGCCCAGGATGTACCTGACAGACCACAGTTAAGGTGGCCTGTTCAAGCCAATATTAGATATGGAAACAAGTTGGTGACATAATTAACATATTAGTAAAACTTAACCTGCGACAACAGCATGAATGCAATTTGGATGAAGATTGAGCTGCGCTGCATTGTATACATCCACACAAATAACGTAGAGTGGACACCATTGTAGTACCTATGTATTACTTCTTTTGATGAGTTATTTTATTATTTAATAAAGCAGCAACTTCAGTCAATATCAGTAACCATGATGGACAAAGAATTTGACTTGATAAATACATGGTATTGCCTGAAACATGACATGCTTCCTCACACACTATGTATCAGATGCGGGCTGAACAGACATACGAATCCTTACCATGGCATCCTATGTATAAACGCTTCCTATCTGATACAGGTCTACCTCACACCAAGAAGAGGCCAGCTTCACAACATGAATGCACCATGGGACAAAGGTCGAGGTGTATTCTATTTATCAACATAAATGACAAAGAGCGGCCATCAATGTAATTACTTTTTGTGAGTTATTTTATTGTTATATACGTCAGTAACTTCTGTATTGAAGTACAACTTCTTGAACAGTGACGGTGATGGACAAAGAATTTAAACTTTAAATTTAAAGAAGTACATAGTATTGACTGAAATATATAACATGCACAATGGATCAGGTGCGGTCTCAACCGTCATACGAATTCAATACTTCCGACTTTAACCTACTTATTGTTTGAAGTGCTACTAAATTAGGGAAGACCTCACCGATGCTTTGTCTTCATCAGACAATGAAGCTATAGTGAACAGAGAACAGCATATAGGTCACCTTTGAAACATGATGTCTATTCTTTAAATAAATCCTAGACAAGAAACATTGCCCATTGTCTATCTGAAACTCACACCCTGGGGAAACTGTAACTGGTAATGTAGATGCAATATGTGGATGAATACAAGCAGACCTATGCGCACGCACGCACGCACGCACGCACGCACGATATAATATTTTGTTAGTTTGTTTGTTGTTTAAAGCCGCACTCAGCAATATTCCAACTATATGACGGCGGTCTGTAAATAATCGAGTCTGGAGTATCGATCCAAGCAAATGGGATACGATGAAATGCATCAACCAAGTCAGCGAGCCTGACCACCCAATCCCGTTAGTCGCCTCTTACGACAAGCATAGTCGTTTAAGAGCAATAATCTTGAACGCAACGTTTAAACCCATTTCACCACACTTTACCTTTGGTGTTTAAATTTCACAACTTTTGAGGTACAATCGAGCTTGTTCTTTCTATGAAGATTTCACAGAGCGTCAAACGACTCTCGCTTAAAGTTGTTTGATCACGGTTACAACATCCATGGCCACACTAAGGCTTTCAAGAGGTTTCGCGGTAGACACGTGGCGGACATTTTCAAATTTGACGAGTCAGTGACAAAATGATGTTAAATGCAATTCCCTAGTTTGACCAGTTTCAAGTGTTGCCGAATAACACTGGATTGTCGTGGCTCGATCGTAGCGCTACGAGTTATGTCCCTTCTATTGACCAATCAGATTCCACCTCGCATGTGAGTAGCATTTGCATCTAAACAAAATGGCGGCGCCTAGTTAAGACAAGCTGATCGATAATCAAAATCTATAATGTAAAACGGGCCTTACTTCGCGAAGAGCGTCCAATCAATTTAACAACTTGACTGAAAACATGAACAGATTTGGAAATATCTGTCGACGCTCAGTTGACGGTACAAATTCTTTGCAAATTATGCAGTCGATCGAAATCTGCACCTTGAAATCCATGTTGTTTATGAAACGGATGCTCATACTTCGTTGCACAATTCTGATTTGAATATGTATAGACTCGTTAGTCCAGCCAAACTGTAACTCAGAATTCCAGCGTAGATCGGCAGGTGTGGACACAGAACTTTTACAGCCAGTTAACTCTCTTGCCTCTGGAAGATACCATTATTATGTCCCCATGATTTGTTAAGTGAAAACTGGACTTGTCTTTGAATGTGTTTATGACGGGCGCCACCAGTGTGGCAGGATACGCTCACCTGTCTGCGAACACCTGGTATTATCACGATTTGATAATGATTCAACACATGCTTTCGATACATTCGCAATCGTACAATGGACTCTGCAGTTAGCAGAGATACCTTATGATTATGAATATATCGCATTAATGAGTCATGCTCCGCAACATTGATCACAATCATTTTATCACAATTCCAACTTCAGAGAAATCGAAAATAGAACAATTTAAAACAATCGCCTGAATCGCAAAACTCTCAACTCCATAACTTGCCTGATGGGTATACATCGTTTCATGAAGTTATCATGTACAGTTAATGAGGTACACTACACTACCTCCAACTACCTTGTTTACATATAAACCTTTTGAACACTTAAAAAATGATATAATAATTCACTGCATAAGCACAGATTTCGCCCAAGACAATTAGCTTCTTGAAACAATTGGATCTCGCTGGATTGCATCGAACTGAACATAGTAAATAGTTCGAAGATAAATCCATTGAAAAATGCTAGTTTTGATTATCTGATAGTCTTTTCTGAAATTCATTGAGGAATAATGTTATATCACAGATTTCTTTTTGTATCCAGACTAAAACCTATGTTGAATAAAATGCTCTTAATTGATGCAGCTAATGGACATGCATGTGATCATGACTGTGCAATCGTTTGTTTGAATATTTTTACAGTCATCGTGTATCAGGTTACAGACATTGAGCAGCTGAAGGAGAGGGGTTTCTCATTAACAATAGTATTAAATCTAGAAAGAGGTAGATACTATTCATTCTTACCGCTGCAGCCGGGGCCACAAAGAAATACATTGAGCTGTTCTTACATTGAATGGACATGCATGCGACTGTGCAATCCTTTGTTTGAATAATTTTACAGCTCCTTATGTATCAGGTTACAGAAATTGAGCAGCTGAAGGAGGGGTGTCACATTGACATAGTATTAAATCTAGAAAGAGGTAGATACTATTCATTCTAACCGCTGAGACTGGGGCCACAAACGAATATACTGAGCTGTTCTAACACAGAGCACCCAGAGGCGGATGGACAGTGCTAGTGCGCAGCCAATCACGGTGAGTAACAGCCTCATCTTACTTTATCAAGAAACGCATTTTGTGGCGCTGTTATCACATATGTGTGCAAAGACCAGAGCAGCGATAGATCTTCAACGCTAAAAGTTATTATTTTATTCTTCAAGGTAACTTTGGTACAGGTTCCCATCGCGAGTACCTCGTGTTGCAATTGCAGCTCTCTCCTATCCAAAGTACCCCGTGGTCAACCTATTATCTCGAGCTCTTCCACAGACCAGAGGTGAACATCGCCACACAATGACATGGTCTGTTGAAGGAACTGTATATTTTTATCCATTGTATTGTGGAAAAGAAACTTGTGAGTCGTCCTCAATAACCGTAGCTATTTAACACTCAGTTGACGTCGCACCATCATCAACTTAAAACACGTAAATACAGATTCCATTTATTGCAGAATAATGCATGCATAAATAAGTTTTGCCGTGTACTTTGTTTCCGAAATTATGAGACTTAGCCACATTGGAGATAACACATCAAGTACATAGTTTTAATAGCCAAGAGAATTTTCTTTGATGCCGGAAATTCGTGCACATGTAACTTCCCAATAAGGTAACTGGACACGTAGTCTTAAACTGACGTGGGTTTCCAAAACTAGAAAGGATGTCAGTAGAGCGAAAAGGTGGACGGTTCCTCTTTGGGTTAGCTGAGTGAGTGAGTATAGGTTTATGCCGCTTTTAGCAATATTTCAGCAATATCACGGCGGGGGACACCAGAAAGGGGCTTCACACATTGTACCCATGTCGGGAATCGAACCTGAGTTTATCTCACTCAGACACAGACATACTGAGCCAACCAGTACTTTTTTTTACCCCTTAATGCCGAGCCCCAGGCAGGGTAACAAGTACCATCTTTTTACGTCTTTTGGTATGACGCGGCCGGGAATCGAACCCACGACCTTCCGCTCTCTTGGAAGACCCACTATCCACTATCTATCCACAGATGCGGGCTAGGTTCTACAACACATTAGACCATTAGGTGCAAATGGCTATGAAAGCAAACAGACGACCATCCATGAATGGTCAACTTCTCGATATTGTTTGATTGTCATCTCTTTGTTGATAATTTGCATGTATCTGAATACCGTATTCAACGTAATAAGCGCCCCGCTCTAATAAGCGCCCACGGCGATATTTGGTAATATATTGGCAACTGAACAATCCCAATTACCACCCCTTCCGATTGATC
Organism: Haliotis rufescens; assembly: GCF_023055435.1. Taxonomy (NCBI): domain Eukaryota; kingdom Metazoa; phylum Mollusca; class Gastropoda; order Lepetellida; family Haliotidae; genus Haliotis; species Haliotis rufescens. The sequence continues at coordinate 25,851,267 of NW_025963846.1, read as the reverse complement.
AATGTACATAAGACTTATTTATTCGTGTATAATACACAACATGCTTACTATGCATACATAAAACTATCGTTTTTGAACTATTTAACCAGCTTATCATGTATCATGTTAGTCAGAAACATTGAGCAGCTGAAGGAGAAGGTTGCTCCAGAATCGCTCCTTGACAACCTGTAAAAAAAGAAGACTGGAACGAGGTAGATACTATTGTTCTGGTGGCGGCCTGCAAGTAAGTTTATTGATGATCTATATCTTGTTAGGTTCAACAAGGCAGAAAACGGATAATGCCAAAGGACAGCCGAATGACACCTCCAGACAGCCATCCATGGATGGTCTACATCTCGACACTGTTTGCATCCATTCTGGCCATGCTGATAGGATATAACCAGGCCATTATCTCGGGGGCCATGTTACTCCTTGTGGACAAGTTCCAAGTCGACACGTTGTGGCAGCAACTGATCGCAACATCCAATACAGCCGGATGTGCATTTGCACTTCTTCTGGCTGGGTACCCTGTCCAAAGATTTGGGAGGAAAAAGATGATCCTTGCTTCAAATATGTTGGCTTGTATTGGCGCCATCATATCAGCTGCAGCACCGACGAAAGAGGTGGTTCTTGTTGGGCGATTCGTGTCCGGAATTGGAGGAGGTAACTAACTACTGAATTGTTTTATCCAATTTTGACAAAGTGTTCTGTATGAAAACAGTTTTGTCTCACCCTGTGTACATATTTTTTGGTCAGAAGAACAGGAGCATATTTGTCTGATCTTATCAAAATCTTGACATGGTTAGCTATAGCCATTGAGCATTTCCCCTTCAGTTCTCTACATAGAAAAAGAACGAACAGGACAAGTGTAGATCTTCTATCTAATAGTAAACTCCGAATATCAAGAACAAAGAGATTGATCTTTTCTTGCGAAGCTTATGAAAATTGTGTTTGGTCCATTTATGAAAAACCTCATGTTATCATAAATGTTACAGCTCGAAATCATGCCACTGAAGACCATGCTATTGCAACAGCCTAAATAGGTATATAATGTTTTGTAGGAATATCTGTAGCAACAGTAATGCTATATGTTACAGGAGGTATATCCCTCGTCGTGCCAATGTACATATCTGAATGTGCCCCCGCGGACATCAGAGGACGCCTGGGATCTTTTACACAGTGTTTACTTACTGTTGGCATAGTCCTGTCATCAATCATAGCAGGTGCTTTCAGTGGAATAGGGGAATCGGGATGGCGGTGAGACCTTTTGCTCATGATTGAAATAATTTCATCCCAGTCACATGTATTCATATTTCGATGCATTTTTGCATAAATGAATTGTTCTCAACAGATGGATGTTCGCATGTCCCTGTGTGATTGACGTTGTGCACTTCGTGGGATTTCTCTTCCTCCCGGAAAGTCCCCGGTGGTATATGGACAGAGGAAGAGAGAAAGAAACAGAAGATGTCCTCAAACAATTGAGGAATAACCCGGATGAAATCGCCAAGGAACTCGAAGACATGAAGAGAACTGTAGCAGAAGGGAGGCGGCTGAAATTTGATAAAGGTAGGTTCATGATATGTGTCAATATTGTGATTCAGGCTAAATGTGATTTTATGACATCTGAACACCTATACTGCACTGATCTAATTTCATAATAATCTAAGTAAATATTATAGCCTACATGACATGCATATGCTATTTTGTTTATTTCTGTTTATATCTATTACAGTAATGGCCATGGTTCAAACGTAATAAATACAAAATGAATTTGTTACACAAATTTAGGCAATTCTAATTGCCAGGAGCTCCCGAAAACTTGCAGTCATATTCTACGCGATTTTATACAATTTGTGACTGTTATACTTCGATGCATGCACAATAAATGAAAAACAATGCTTAAGTGGTTAAAAGCTGTATTTAAAATCTGTAAATTTCCATAAAATCATATCTTAGTGCTTGCTACCTTTAAGCCCTCGGAATGCTTTGTAAATGTAAAGCTTTACGAGGTTGCATGATTAGAAAACACATTCGGATACAGTCTCTTTCGCGATCTGGTAAGCGACGCTCTTATTGGCTGTATGCAAGATCTTTCGGTCGCGACCTGTAATAGGATGTCCTCAGACCCATGTTGTAGCAGTAGCGAGCGCTAAGATCTGATTTTAATGAGATTGGAATCTTGGGGAATAACCGCCAAAAGTTAAACCGACTTTCCTCTGAGGGCATATCTATTACTAGAATGATAAAATTATGTGTTTCAGATTTGCGTGTGGTATTAACATGTCTTGCTAGGAAAGTTTATACGGTAACCAAAGTTTCATAAACTAGGTTGGCATTATTTCCACTAAAATAGTCAATAACCATCCTTTGTGGAATGCTATGCCGTCAGTTGATATCTCAACTGCCTGGTTAGCAGAAGATGGAGAAATACCAACTTCAAAAATGTATTATCAATGCGGTATCCATTCCGCAAAGTAGAATGCAGACATTTATTAAAAATGGGGAACAGAGAAAAAAGTATTCATATGCAATGTAAATTCCAGAAGAAAATAGGGTTTCAAATTAATTTTTGTCAGCAATCAGATTGCAACCTTTCCATTTACGAAAAAAATCACGAACGCCAAAAAGACCTGATGATTTGGTTTTATTTTTTCACAAACCATTTGCGATTACACTTTCCCAAACATATTCATGCATTTGTGATACAGGTGTTCTTTTTGTAAATATTGTTATTTCATTGTCAGTTTCTCAGACATGCACAATTTAATAGGCATGGAACTTGTCTAATCCATTTATGTCAAAGGTTAGGCTCTCATTTAAATTAATTTAAAAAAAATAGTTTTGATATCACACAGGATATCACACTTGGTATATAAAGTCAAAAGTCAAAGTCACCAGTTAAAGCAATCTCCCTAAGAAGTTTGTGCTTGCACTTTCTCAGAATATATTAATGAATTATTTACGGAAATAGTATATGTCAGTCTTTGGGCGTTCAGGTTTTCCTAATCATTGTTAGTGTCTGAGGCATATTTACCTCAATGGGCATGTGTGTGAATCTACACAAACCCTGGTGGCAAGTCTATTAAAGATAACCTTTGAGGTTATGCCTTCCTTTGCCAGTAACTGTTACAATCCCAAGACGTATTACTTGTTGGATCTTATAAAGTTGTCTTGATTAAATTCGACCCGTGAAGATTCCGGGGTAGAAAAGGTCTTCGGCAACCCATGCTTGCCGTAAACGGTGACTATGCTTGTCGTAAAAGCCGACTAACGGGATCGGGTGGTCAGGCTCGCTGACTTGGTTGATGCATGTCATCGATCCCAATTGCGTGGATCGATGCTCATGATATTAATCACTGGATTGTCTGGTCCAGACTCGATTATTTACAGACCGCCGTCATATAGCTGGAATATTGCTTAGTGCGGCGTTAAACAAAAAAAACAAACCAACCAAACCAATCTTGATTAAATTCTGGATGTTTACGTTGGAAGTACATGATGGTATGTTAAGACATCTGCAAAAATGGGATTGCAGGTCCGGCTTCGGTGTTATACGTACCGGCAGTTGTTTCTGATTCATGTGATCTAAATCTAACATGATCATGATGTGTGCCAATGCCACTATGTTTGGAATAGTAATGACTACATGTCTTTGTATGGTTGCATCTGCATCTTCATCTGCTAAACAGCTCACCAGTAAGAGTTAATAGTTAGAGACATGTTTGTATCATAAGTCTCTTTTTCTCCTTCATCAGAGGTTTCAAACGATACACACGCGGGCAATAGTCTCTATTTAATTCGATGACCCTGTAGTTGGAAACATATAGAGAATCTCACCCGAGTGTCTTTTGATATCAAATATATCAACACGAGCTGACAAAAGTGGAAAGATTCCGAGGCTTGCCGAGGATTTTTGCCACTTTTATCAACTCGTGTTGATATATTTCATATCAAAAGACACGAGGGTGAGATTTTATTTATCATCCAACATCATTCTTACAACTTTTTCAATTTGTAGACAGTAATTAGCAGTGTCTTCAGTGTAAAAAGTACTGCTAACAGCTTCAGTAGCAGAGCCATTAGTGATGTCATTTGATTGTGACGTCATGGTAACCAGTGACGTCACAATGGTCTGCAAAGCATTGTGATGTAATTTCATTGCAGCGATATCTACAGTGTGGATATCGCTTGATCTCATCCAAGCGATATCTCCTGTGGGAGCCAGTTTGGGATGATAAAATTCAATATCCAATTCCATTTTTTTTATTCCCATAGTTAGTTAACTTTTACTGCTGCACAGGACAAGGTTCCTCTGTCGTCGCTCGGGTGATCAAAACGCCCCCAGTCCGCAGAGCTCTGATACTTGCAATGGCCCTGGCTTCGATAACTCAGATCACAGGGGTGTCACCAATCATGTATGTATGCTTTTTGTAACTGGTACAACGTTTATTCACTTACGTCCGGACCTGTGAAGATTCCGGGGTAGAATAGGTCTTCAGGACCCATACTTGCCGTAAAAGGTGACTATGCTTGTCGTAAAAGGCGACTAACGGGATCGGGTGGTCAGGCTCGCTGACTTGGTTGATGCACGTCATCAATCCCAATTGCGTGGATCGATGCTCATGCTATTAATCACTGGATTGTCTGGTCCAGACTCGATTATTTACAGACCGCTGGAATATTGCTGAGTGCGGCGTTAAACAACAAACAAACCAAATCACTTACGTCCGTATGTATTTTTAAGTTGAAGGCATTGAACAGAAATCCAATTTAAGAATAAAATATGTCATTGGAAATTCACATCCTAAGAGAATCGCTTTTTGTAGATTCTACTCGGGGACTATACTCAAAAGAGCTGGATTCTCCGATGAGCTTGCGATATGGATGACGTCAATACCTAGTGCAATAATGGCTGCCTCAGCCTTCACTGCCACACTGTTAGTTGAGAGGCTAGGACGCAAACATCTGTTTCTTGGAGCCCAGATAGGTGAGCCAGTGAGAGAGTTTGGTTCAACGCCACTGTGATATGTAAATTGTCATTGATGTGAAGGGAAGCTTGCAGCGAACCAGATCAAAGTTGTTTACCACCTTTGTGAAATCCCTAACCTGCATGCTCTTCTACCCATGTCTAATCCACATGCATGGGCTCCCATGCCTGCATGCTCATCTACCCATGTCAAATCCACATGCATGGGCTCCCATGCCTGCATGCTCATCTACCCATGTCAAATCCACATGCTGTGGCTCCCAATCCTGCATGCTCATCTACCCATGTCAAATCCACATGCATGGGCTCCCAAGCCTGCATGCTCATCTACCCATGTCAAATCCACATGCATGGGCTCCCTACCCTGCATGCTCATCTACCCATGTCAAATCCACATGCATGGGCTCCCAAGCCTGCATGCTCATCTACCCATGTCAAATCCACATGCATGGGCTCCCAATCCTGCATGCTCATCTACCCACGTCAAATCCACATGCATGGGCTCCCACGCCTGCATGCTCTTCTACCCATGTCAAATCCACATGCATGGGCTCCAAAGCCTGCATGCTCATCTACCCATGTCAAATCCACATGCATGGGCTCCCTACCCTGCATGCTCATCTACCCATGTCAAATCCACATGCATGGGCTCCCAAGCCTGCATGCTCATCTACCCATGTCAAATCCACATGCATGGGCTCCCTACCCTGCATGCTCATCTACCCAAGTCAAATCCACATGCATGGGCTCCCAAGCCTGCATGCTCATCTACCCATGTCAAATCCACATGCATGGGCTCCCTACCCTGCATGCTCATCTACCCATGTCAAATCCACATGCTGTGGCTCCCTACCCTGCATGCTCTTCTACCCATGTCAAATCCACATGCATGGGCTCCCAAGCCTGCATGCTCATCTACCCATGTCAAATCCACATGCTGTGGCTCCCTACCCTGCATGCTCATCTACCCATGTCAAATCCACATGCATGGGCTCCCAAGCCTGCATGCTCATCTACCCATGTCAAATCCACATGCATGGGCTCCCAAGCCTGCATGCTCATCTACCCATGTCAAATCCACATGCTGTGGCTCCCTACCCTGCATGCTCATCTACCCATGTCAAATCCACATGCATGGGCTCCCAAGCCTTCATGCTCATCTACCCATGTCAAATCCACATGCATGGGCTCCCAATCCTGCATGCTCATCTACCCATGTCAAATCCACATGCATGGGCTCCCAAGCCTGCATGCTCATCTACCCATGTCAAATCCACATGCATGGGCTCCCTACCCTGCATGCTCATCTACCCATGTCAAATCCACATGCATGGGCTCCCAAGCCTGCATGCTCATCTACCCATGTCAAATCCACATGCATTGGCTCCCACGCCTGCATGCTCTTCTACCCATGTCAAATCCAAATGCATGGGCTCCAAAGCCTGCATGCTCATCTACCCATGTCAAATCCACATGCATGGGCTCCCACGCCTGCATGCTCATCTACCCATGTCAAATCCACATGCATGGGCTCCCAAGCCTGCATGCTCATCTACCCTTGTCAAATCCACATGCATTGGCTCCCACGCCTGCATGCTCATCTACCCATGTCAAATACACATGCATGGGCTCCCAATCCTGCATGCTCATCTACCCTTGTCAAATCCACATGCATGGGCTCCCACGCCTGCATGCTCATCTACCCATGTCAAATACACATGCATGGGCTCCCAATCCTGCATGCTCATCTACCCATGTCAAATCCACATGCATTGGCTCCCACGCCTGCATGCTCTTCTACCCATGTCAAATCCAAATGCATGGGCTCCAAAGCCTGCATGCTCATCTACCCATGTCAAATCCACATGCATGGGCTCCCACGCCTGCATGCTCATCTACCCATGTCAAATCCACATGCATGGGCTCCCAAGCCTGCATGCTCATCTACCCATGTCAAATCCACATGCATGGGCTCCCAAGCCTGCATGCTCATCTACCCATGTCAAATCCACATGCATGGGCTCCAAAGCCTGCATGCTCATCTACCCATGTCAAATACACATGCATGGGCTCCCAAGCCTTCATGCTCATCTACCCATGTCAAATCCACATGCATGGGTTCTCTACCCTGCATGCTCATCTACCCATGTCAAATCCACATGCATGGGCTCCCTACCCTGCATGCTCATCTACCCATGTCAAATCCACATGCATTGGCTCCAAAGCCTGCATGCTCATCTACCCATGTCAAATCCACATGCATGGGCTCCCTACCCTGCATGCTCATCTACCCATGTCAAATCCACATGCATGGGCTCCAAAGCCTGCATGCTCATCTACCCATGTCAAATCCACATGCATGGGCTCCCAAGCCTGCATGCTCTTCTACCCATGTCAAATCCACATGCTGTGGCTCCCAATCCTGCATGCTCATCTACCCATGTCAAATCCACATGCATGGGCTCCCAATCCTGCATGCTCATCTACCCATGTCAAATCCACATGCATGGGCTCCCTACCCTGCATGCTCATCTACCCATGTCAAATCCACATGCATGGGCTCCCACGCATGCATGCTCATCTACCCATGTCAAATCCACATGCATGGGCTCCCTACCCTGCATGCTCATCTACCCATGTCAAATCCACATGCATGGGCTCCAAAGCCTGCATGCTCATCTACCCATGTCAAATCCACATGCATGGGCTCCCAAGCCTGCATGCTCTTCTACCCATGTCAAATCCACATGCTGTGGCTCCCAATCCTGCATGCTCATCTACCCATGTCAAATCCACATGCATGGGCTCCCAATCCTGCATGCTCATCTACCCATGTCAAATCCACATGCATGGGCTCCAAAGCCTGCATGCTCATCTACCCATGTCAAATCCACATGCATGGGCTCCCTACCCTGCATGCTCATCTACCCATGTCAAATCCACATGCATGGGCTCCCAAGCCTGCATGCTCATCTACCCATGTCAAATCCACATGCATGGGCTCCCAAGCCTGCTTGCTCATCTACCCATGTCAAATCCACATGCATGGGCTCCCAAGCCTGCATGCTCTTCTACCCATGTCAAATCCACATGCATGGGCTCCCTACCCTGCATGCTCATCTACCCATGTCAAATCCACATGCATGGGCTCCCAAGCCTGCATGCTCATCTACCCATGTCAAATCCACATGCTGTGGCTCCCAAGCCTGCATGCTCATCTACCCATGTCAAATCCACATGCATGGGCTCCCAATCCTGCATGCTCATCTACCCATGTCAAATCCACATGCATGGGCTCCCAAGCCTGCATGCTCATCTACCCATGTCAAATCCACATGCTGTGGCTCCCAAGCCTGCATGCTCATCTACCCATGTCAAATCCACATGCATGGGCTCCCTACCCTGCATGCTCATCTACCCATGTCAAATCCACATGCATGGGCTCCCAAGCCTGCATGCTCATCTACCCATGTCAAATCCACATGCATGGGCTCCCAAGCCTGCATGCTCATCTACCCATGTCAAATCCACATGCATTGGCTCCCTACCCTGCATGCTCATCTACCCATGTCAAATCCACATGCTGTGGCTCCCAAGCCTGCATGCTCATCTACCCATGTCAAATCCACATGCATGGGCTCCCAAGCCTGCATGCTCATCTACCCATGTCAAATCCACATGCATGGGCTCCCTACCCTGCATGCTCCTCTACCCATGTCAAATCCACATGCATGGGCTCCCAAGCCTGCATGCTCATCTACCCATGTCAAATCCACATGCATGGGCTCCCTACCCTGCATGCTCATCTACCCATGTCAAATCCACATGCATGGGCTCCCAATCCTGCATGCTCATCTACCCATGTCAAATCCACATGCATGGGCTCCCAAGCCTGCATGCTCATCTACCCATGTCAAATCCACATGCTGTGGCTCCCAAGCCTGCATGCTCATCTACCCATGTCAAATCCACATGCATGGGCTCCCAATCCTGCATGCTCATCTACCCATGTCAAATCCACATGCATGGGCTCCCAAGCCTGCATGCTCATCTACCCATGTCAAATCCACATGCTGTGGCTCCCAAGCCTGCATGCTCATCTACCCATGTCAAATCCACATGCATGGGCTCCCTACCCTGCATGCTCTTCTACCCATGTCAAATCCACATGCATGGGCTCCCAAGCCTGCATGCTCATCTACCCATGTCAAATCCACATGCATGGGCTCCCAAGCCTGCATGCTCATCTACCCATGTCAAATCCACATGCATGGGCTCCCAAGCCTGCATGCTCATCTACCCATGTCAAATCCACATGCATTGGCTCCCTACCCTGCATGCTCATCTACCCATGTCAAATCCACATGCATGGGCTCCCAAGCCTGCATGCTCATCTACCCATGTCAAATCCACATGCATGGGCTCCCAAGCCTGCATGCTCATCTACCCATGTCAAATCCACATGCATGGGCTCCCTACCCTGCATGCTCCTCTACCCATGTCAAATCCACATGCATGGGCTCCCAAGCCTGCATGCTCATCTACCCATGTCAAATCCACATGCTGTGGCTCCCAAGCCTGCATGCTCTTCTACCCATGTCAAATCCACATGCATGGGCTCCCTACCCTGCATGCTCTTCTACCCATGTCAAATCCACATGCATGGGCTCCCTACCCTGCATGCTCATCTACCCATGTCAAATCCACATGCATGGGCTCCCAAGCCTGCATGCTCATCTACCCATGTCAAATCCACATGCATGGGCTCCCTACCCTGCATGCTCATCTACCCATGTCAAATCCACATGCATGGGCTCCCTACCCTGCATGCTCATCTACCCATGTCAAATCCACATGCATGGGCTCCCAAGCCTGCATGCTCATCTACCCATGTCAAATCCACATGCTGTGGCTCCCAAGCCTGCATGCTCATCTACCCATGTCAAATCCACATGCATGGGCTCCCAAGCCTGCATGCTCATCTACCCATGTCAAATCCACATGCATGGGCTCCCAAGCCTGCATGCTCATCTACCCATGTCAAATCCACATGCTGTGGCTCCCAAGCCTGCATGCTCATCTACCCATGTCAAATCCACATGCATGGGCTCCCAAGCCTGCATGCTCATCTACCCATGTCAAATCCACATGCTGTGGCTCCCAAGCCTGCATGCTCATCTACCCATGTCAAATCCACATGCATGGGCTCCCTACCCTGCATGCTCATCTACCCATGTCAAATCCACATGCATGGGCTCCCAAGCCTGCATGTTCATCTACCCATGTCAAATCCACATGCATGGGCTCCCTACCCTGCATGCTCATCTACCCATGTCAAATCCACATGCATGGGCTCCCAAGCCTGCATGCTCATCTACCCATGTCAAATCCACATGCATGGGCTCCCTACCCTGCATGCTCCTCTACCCATGTCAAATCCACATGCATGGGCTCCCAAGCCTGCATGCTCATCTACCCATGTCAAATCCACATGCATGGGCTCCCTACCCTGCATGCTCATCTACCCATGTCAAATCCACATGCATGGGCTCCCAAGCCTGCATGCTCATCTACCCATGTCAAATCCACATGCATGGGCTCCCAAGCCTGCATGCTCATCTACCCATGTCAAATCCACATGCATTGGCTCCCTACCCTGCATGCTCATCTACCCATGTCAAATCCACATGCTGTGGCTCCCAATCCTGCATGCTCATCTACCCATGTCAAATCCACATGCATGGGCTCCCAAGCCTGCATGCTCATCTACCCATGTCAAATCCACATGCATGGGCTCCCAAGCCTGCATGCTCATCTACCCATGTCAAATCCACATGCATGGGCTCCAAAGCCTGCATGCTCATCTACCCATGTCAAATCCACATGCATTGGCTCCCTACCCTGCATGCTCATCTACCCATGTCAAATCCACATGCTGTGGCTCCCAATCCTGCATGCTCATCTACCCATGTCAAATCCACATGCATGGGCTCCCAAGCCTGCATGCTCATCTACCCATGTCAAATCCACATGCATGGGCTCCAAAGCCTGCATGCTCATCTACCCATGTCAAATCCACATGCATGGGCTCCCAAGCCTGCATGCTCATCTACCCATGTCAAATCCACATGCATGGGCTCCCAAGCCTGCATGCTCATCTACCCATGTCAAATCCACATGCATGGGCTCCCAAGCCTGCATGCTCATCTACCCATGTCAAATCCACATGCATTGGCTCCCTACCCTGCATGCTCATCTACCCATGTCAAATCCACATGCTGTGGCTCCCAATCCTGCATGCTCATCTACCCATGTCAAATCCACATGCATTGGCTCCCAAGCCTGCATGCTCATCTACCCATGTCAAATCCACATGCTGTGGCTCCCAATCCTGCATGCTCATCTACCCATGTCAAATCCACATGCATGGGCTCCCAAGCCTGCATGCTCATCTACCCATGTCAAATCCACATGCATGGGCTCCCAAGCCTGCATGCTCATCTACCCATGTCAAATCCACATGCATGGGCTCCCAAGCCTGCATGCTCATCTACCCATGTCAAATCCACATGCATGGGCTCCCAAGCCTGCATGCTCATCTACCCATGTCAAATCCACATGCATGGGCTCCCAAGCCTGCATGCTCTTCTACCCATGTCAAATCCACATGCATGGGCTCCCAAGCCTGCATGTTCATCTACCCATGTCAAATCCACATGCATGGGCTCCCAAGCCTGCATGCTCATCTACCCATGTCAAATCCACATGCATGGGCTCCCAAGCCTGCATGCTCATCTACCCATGTCAAATCCACATGCATGGGCTCCCAATCCTGCATGTTCATCTACCCACGTCAAATCCACATGCATGGGCTCCCACGCCTGCATGCTCTTCTACCCATGTCAAATCCACATGCATGGGCTCCAAAGCCTGCATGCTCATCTACCCATGTCAAATCCACATGCATGGGCTCCCAAGCCTGCATGCTCATCTACCCATGTCAAATCCACATGCATGGGCTCCAAAGCCTGCATGTTCATCTACCCATGTCAAATCCACATGCATGGGCTCCCAAGCCTGCATGTTCATCTACCCATGTCAAATCCACATGCATGGGCTCCCAAGCCTGCATGCTCATCTACCCATGTCAAATCCACATGCATGGGCTCCCAAGCCTGCATGCTCATCTACCCATGTCAAATCCACATGCATGGGCTCCCAAGCCTGCATGCTCATCTACCCATGTCAAATACACATGCATGGGCTCCCAAGCCTTCATGCTCATCTACCCATGTCAAATCCACATGCATGGGTTCTCTACCCTGCATGCTCATCTACCCATGTCAAATCCACATGCATGGGCTCCCAATCCTGCATGCTCATCTACCCACGTCAAATCCACATGCATGGGCTCCCACGCCTGCATGCTCTTCTACCCATGTCAAATCCACATGCATGGGCTCCAAAGCCTGCATGCTCATCTACCCATGTCAAATCCACATGCATGGGTTCTCTACCCTGCATGCTCATCTACCCATGTCAAATCCACATGCATGGGCTCCCAATCCTGCATGCTCATCTACCCACGTCAAATCCACATGCATGGGCTCCCACGCCTGCATGCTCTTCTACCCATGTCAAATCCACATGCATGGGCTCCCACGCCTGCATGCTCTTCTACCCATGTCAAATCCACATGCATGGGCTCCAAAGCCTGCATGCTCATCTACCCATGTCAAATCCACATGCATGGGCTCCCAAGCCTGCATGCTCATCTACCCATGTCAAATCCACATGCATTGGCTCTCTACCCTGCATGCTCATCTACCCATGTCAAATCCACATGCATGGGCTCCAAAGCCTGCATGCTCATCTACCCATGTCAAATCCACATGCATGGGCTCCCAAGCCTGCATGCTCATCTACCCATGTCAAATCCACATGCATGGGCTCCCAAGCCTGCATGCTCATCTACCCATGTCAAATCCACATGCATGGGCTCCCAATCCTGCATGCTCATCTACCCATGTCAAATCCACATGCATGGGCTCCCAATCCTGCATGCTCATCTACCCATGTCAAATCCACATGCATGGGCTCCCAAGCCTGCATGCTCATCTACCCATGTCAAATCCACATGCATTGGCTCCCTACCCTGCATGCTCATCTACCCATGTCAAATCCACATGCATGGGCTCCCAAGCCTGCATGCTCATCTACCCATGTCAAATCCACATGCTGTGGCTCCCAAGCCTGCATGCTCATCTACCCATGTCAAATCCACATGCATGGGCTCCCAAGCCTGCATGCTCATCTACCCATGTCAAATCCACATGCATGGGCTCCAAAGCCTGCATGCTCATCTACCCATGTCAAATCCACATGCATGGGCTCCAAAGCCTGCATGCTCATCTACCCATGTCAAATCCACATGCATAGGCTCATTTCATCTTAAGTATCTCTTTGTTATATATTCTTGTATATTGCATCACTTGTCTTTAATGTGTTGTCAACTTTATATGTCTACATAAGCCAAGTAATGAGTTGTTTTGCACAATAATGCAACACCCCTTGGTTATCGTATATTCCTTGAACTGGTGAGAGGTATTAACTGATTTGCCGCCGTGAAGATATGAGAGTGTGGAATGAAATATTTACTTATTTTGCGGCACCTGATATGTGAATAGTTTTTATTTTCTATTGTCACCAGGACAGCTGATTGCCTTGATTGTTCTTGGACTTGGCTTCTTTCTCTCCGCGAGTCATTCTCCCGTCGTTAGTGATGACATTCAGAGAACCATCAATAATGCTACAACCACACCCATGTGTAATTTCAGGTAATAAGGTCAATTCAAGTTTGCAGATGTAACAAAACGAAGTTGCAGATGTTTAGAAAATATTTAAAAAATTCTGTGACCGTCGATTGTCACGTAGTCCTCCTTTAAGAAATTATCCCTTTTTCGGAATGTTCTTTCTCACTCGCTATGTTTCATGTTTAACAAAGGGGGCATGGGTGGCCCAGTCGTCTAAGGCGCCGCGATTCGCTGTGCAGAGTTGCGTCCCTTGGGCACGCCAGAAACCTATGATTGTGGGTTCGAATCCCGGTTCACCCCGATTATGTTTCTGGGTTTGTCAGCACCATACCCGTGCTCGTGGGTTTCACCGAAGTGGTAAACGTCTGAGACCTGCATCACTTCGGGCTTTCCTCCCACAATAAGCTGACACGCCACGATATAACTGGAATACTGTTAAAAGCGGCGTTTAAACCAACTCACTCACTCACTCACTCATGTTTAACAATAAATATGCACTTGCATAAAAACATAATAACATAGTTTCACGTTAATTAATACATTCCTTCATAGACATTCATGCAAACGTTGTGGCTGTTGGAGAAGCACAACAAACAGACAAACAAACTGTTTGCAGCTGAACAATAAAAGTAAGACAGTATATCATTTTCTCTGAAGTCAAAAGACCAAAAGCCTATACATGTTACTGAATATACCAATATCTTTTTTTGTCACCTCAATAAAGATAATACAACACTTTTCTGAGCCTAATACACTGAAACTTGTCATTGATGAGAGCTAAGTTAGCTTGTACTGAGTGCATGCATTATACATTAGACAATCATACATATACACTTTACATATACATATACACCGCAAGATACTGAGACATATATAATATATATATATATATATATATATATATATATATTTAATTGAAACTTATTTAATTTCAAGTCCATGACAACTGACGATATGTTCATACAAATTGTAGTAGTGACCATTGCCTTTTGATCTTAATAATAATAAAAGACGGACCACAATAGGTACAGGCCATCACAAAAGATATTCGTTACTTTTATCTTTTGAAATGAATTAACAAGGTGTGAGGTACATGCCTCAAATGATGTCTCTTCTCTGGCAGAACATGTGAGCAATGCATCGATTCTTCACAATGCGGCTTCTGCTACGACGTCCTCTCAAGAGCCTCGTGTGTCCCCGTGTCGGTAAACGGCAGTGCTACAACAGGGAGATGTTCTTCCGCCAGCTCTTTTAACAGCTCCGACTTTACCCTGGTGACGCAAGCTTGTCCCAGTGACTATAAATGGTTCCCTGTGATTGGCTCCTCCCTTTACCTGGCTGTATTTGGCGGTGGTAAGGAATGGACATACTATCATCTAACATTCTTTCGCATCCACGTCTCTTATTGTGACTAAAATGTTTGTTTGTTGGTTGGTTGTTTCCCGCCGCCCTCAGCAATATTCAAGCTATACTGGCGGTCTGTAAATAATCGAGTCTGGACCAGACAATCCAGAGATAGACCTCATGAGCATCGAACCGCGCAATTGGAATACGATGACATGCATCAACCAAGTCAGCGAGCCTGACCACCCGATCCCGTTAGTCGCCTCTTACGCTAAGCATAGTCGCCGCTTACGGCAAGCATGGGTTGCAGAAGACCTATTCTACCCCGGATCTTCACGGGGAGTGACAAGCATGGGTTGCTGAAGGCCTATTCTACCCCGGATCTTCACGGGGAGTGATTACTATTGCTTGTTTTCAAATCAACCCTGATTTTCTGTGTTCTTATGTAAACGATGCGCACCACCTTTTGTTACATCTATCTGGACCCATGACATTCTTCACACGGTAAACAATTTACAGTACAGTAAACTACGGTTAAAGCGAACTCAAAGGGACCTCGAAATTTTAGTTCGTTATAACCTTACCTCAGTTCATATCTCATTTTTTTTTAAATAACAGACAATTTCAAGTACGACTGGGTTCTACCCTGTCTGATCATTTCAGGGCGTCCCTCAAGGCAGTATGCTATCAGTCACACCTTTTAGCATAAAAATTAATAGTCTCGCTAAGGTATTAAACAATAGCGTTGATGGTTCACTTATTGTGGACGATTTCAACAAATCTTGTGGAATGAATATGAACACAATAGAAAGACAGCTACAGCTCTGTCTTAACAAAATTCAAAAATGAGCAAAAGAAAATGGGTTCAAATTTTCTCAATCCAAAACAAACTGCATTCATTTTTGTCGTAAATACAAACCGCATATGGATGCAGATTTATTTTTAGATGGTACTCCTATTAAGGTAGCAGAGGAGGCCAAATTCCTGGGCCTCATATTTGACCGTCGTCTTACATTCTTACCACACATCAAATATTTCAAGGCAAAGTGCCTGAAGGCTCTCGACTTGTTAAAAGTCGTTTCAAATTGGCAGATGGTGAAGCCAGAGGTAGACCTAACTCTAACACAACTAAAAAAAATTCGAAACAAATCAAACAAGCGTTCAACCAATTGCGATCCAAATATAATTCTCCATTTTTACAGACGGGTCCAAGGATAGTGGCAAAGTTGCTAGTGCCGCCATCTCCTGTCTCCTCAAGAATCCCAGATTCTATCTTTACTGCTGAGGCTAAAGCTATCCTAACAGCTTTGACCTATATTAAAAAAAAATACCAATCTAAATATTTCATAATCTTCCCCGATTCATTGTCATGCTTTCAGGCACTTGAAAGTGTCTCCTCAAATCATCCTATAATCCTAGACATTTTAGCACTCTTCAATGATCCTTCTACTGGCCAATCTGACATTGTCTTTTGCTGGTTGCCAAGTCATGTAGGCATAACATGTAACTCTAAAGCCGATGCTGCAGCTAAAGCAGCTCTTGACGAACCGTTATCTCCACTACTTATCCCGTACAGTGATTTCAAACCAACTATTAAAAGGTATACTTGGGATCGCATGCAAAAGAGGTGGGACACCCAGGTAGTAAGCAATAAACTCTAGGAATTAAAACCAACTATCGGTCATACCTACTTGGGTAGTCAGATGAGGACGAACCTCCTAAGTGTATCTCTTGTGATGAAAGGTTCACCTCAAGCATATATTGCTAGACTGTCTGGACTTTGCAATCGCAAGGGATTCACATAATCAAAGTGTAAATCTGAAAGATCTTATTTCCCATGTCAGCGGGCATCTCATCATAAATTACTGGAAAGAAATTGGTTTCTATGATAAATTTTAAATATGTATGTGAATGATTAAATGCTTGTTTTTAAATTTGGTGTGATGCTATTATTAACTGACTTTATTGAAGGCTCTGTCCAGGAGGTTGAAGTACCGTAACATTATTGTCCCTCTGTGTAACACGTAATCCTATCATACCCGATGTAACTATTATCAGCCAGTGTTTTTAAGCCAACTCATTGCTGAGTATATTTTAATATTGGCTAGTATTGTGCACAACCAACAGTAGCTAAAGTGATCGTAAATCCTGCTGGGGTATCATGCAGGAAGCAGAGGTACTGTAAGTCCCAATCATCCCCACCGAGGTGGCCTAGCTTTAGTTACTTGAAGCCTATAGCCCGTTTTAGAACTGTACACTGTTCTGTGATATTGTTATGCTCAATTTGCTTCATAAATTGTTTTTAAATATAACTTTGCATAAATAACTAAATTGTGAATATATTAACTTGGTCTCTTCGCTATATGGCTGAAATAATTCACTCACTCGTTATAACCTTAGTTCGTTATAAGCACATGAACAGCATATGTATACAGCAACAAAATAATACGGAAAAAAATATACGAGACCAAAAGAAGTAATATCCATCAGTTCGTAGTTTGTAATTTGTTGGTAAATCTTCGTCATTGTTTTTATGGAGTTTGTTGTTATTTCAGGTTGTGGCGTCATCTTTGTTGTGATAGCTGAAGTATTTCCTCTCTGGGCACGCGGCACATGCAGTTCAATAGCTACTTCAACTTTGTGGATATCTCAGATAGTTGTCAGTGTGACCTTCCTGTCATTGGCTGAAGCCATCACGGCCTACGGTAAGTGACCACATCACGAGTGAGTGAGGTATTTTGGTTTAGCACCGCTTTGAACAGTATGTTAGAAATGTCAAGGTATGTCAGCTTGGTGTGGGACGACGTCCCGACGTGTGATGCAAGTGTGTGTGTGTGTGTGTGTGTGTGTGTGTGTGTGTGTGTGTGTGTGTGTGCGTGCAATACTCCAGCTATATGACGGCGGTCTTTAATTAATCGAATCTGGACGACAATCCACATTAATCCCACATTAATCTGACACGCCTTGATATAACTGGAATACTGTTCAAAGCGGCGATAGGCACAACTCACTCACCTAATGTAGAAATTCAACTAATAGAACTGGAATTTACATGTACCGTATTCGACGTAATAAGCGCCCAGGGCGATCTCAAAAGTAGAAATAGTGGGCTCATATTAAAATATAACTTTGGTGAGAAAAAAACAGAGTTGAAAGATCGTAAATTTCATGGTTTATGCTAACAGCCTGAAATGAAACAAAAGAAAGGTCTGTGCGTATTATGCACGACAGATACATTTTCCAAAAAATAATTGCCCTTAAGTAAGGGTGCATATAACACACGAGTGCGCATTATATACAAATAAATAAGACTTGTGTACATTTGTCAATCGGAGGGGTGCTAATTGGGATTGTTCACCAGCTAATATATTAGCAAATATCGCCGTGGGCGCTTATTAGAGTGTTGCGCTTATTACTTCGAATACGGTTATCTTGTCTAGCACCAGTTATTTTAAAAAAGACATGTTAATATATTTCACTTTCTTACTGTATGATGAGACATATAGATCATGAACATCCATATCACGATATAAAACATTGATTTAAATTAGAGTTTTTGACATTGTAATGTTAATGACGAAATCAGAAATGAAAGTTAGAGGTTAAGAGAATTTTATCATTTGCAGTGAAATGTTAATCGAGAACCGGCGAGGCAATAGATACATGATACTCCATGTTAACTCCCGAGAGTTCCCCTTGTAAAATGCACCTATGCTTGTCGTAAAAGGCGAGCGCGGATCGATGCTCATGATATTAATCACTGTATTGTCTGGTCCAGACTCGATTATTTACAGACCGCTGTCATATAGCGGGAATATTGCTGAGTGCGGCGTTAAACAACACACCAACCAACCAAACCCCTTGCCATTAGAATGTTTTTTTAACCGCTGGCATTTAAATATTACTGATGATCGTTTGAATATTACAGACAATTATTTTTGCCCCCATCTCACCTTGTGACTGGGACATGTCGTTTTTGTTAGAAGGTAATTAGTAACTGCTTCATTAATATTGTTGCTTCTGATGCAATGTGAGTTAGCAGACACACAAAGAGAGTTAAGTATGGATTTATTGGGTCATTTTGATATTGATGTTTCTGTGTTCTATCTGAATAATCCAAGCAAAGCAACGCAAGACGGATCTCTGAGATATTTTGAACGATTGACCGATGCTTGTTTGTTTATTTGTTGAACGCCGCACTCAGCAATATTCCAGCTACATGACGGCGGTCTGTAAATAATCGAGTCTGGACAAGACAATCCGTGATTGACATCATGAGCATCGATCCACGCAACTGGGATATACGATTACATGTATCAACCAAGTAGGCTAGCCCGTCCACTCGATCCCGTTAGTCGCCTCTTACAACAAGCATAGTGGCATTTCACAGCAAGCATGGGTTGCTGAAGACCTATTCCACCCCGGATCTTCACGGTCGATTGACCAATGTGGTCAAAAGCAATGCAGTCGTAATATGAGGAATTTGTAAACGGGCACTTATTATATGACAGCATAATTGTAATTTCAAAATGAAATACATGTAGACAAAAAATGAGTTTCAATCGATTTTACCATCAGTGATAGCATACCAATGCTGAACCGGTAAGACAAAAGCTAATATTTGGGAGATGACACTCTGATTATATTTAGTGAACTCTCCATGCCATAAAACTATTTAATGCACTTGCCATAAAGTATGACCAGCAGTATAAAACTATTTAATGCACTTGCCATAATGTATGACCAGCAGTATAAAACTATGTAATGCACTTACCATAAAGTATGACCAGCAAGAGCCGTGATTCTGGGGTAGAATAGGTCTTCAGCAACCAATGCTTGCCGTAAAAGGTGACTCTGCTTGTCGTAAAAGGCGACTAACGGGATCGGGTGGTCAGGCTCGCTGACTTGGTTGATGCATGTCATCGATCCCAATTGCGTGGATCGATGCTCATGATATTATTCACTGGATTGTCTGGTCCAGACTCGATTATTTACAGACTGCCGTCATATAGATGGAATATTGCTGAGTGCGGCGTTAAACAACAAACCAACCAACCAGCTATGACCAGCAAACGTGTGTGTAATACAGATATTTTTTAGTCAATCATGTAACTTTTCTGATTTCAAGGTGCGTTCTGGCTGTATGCAGGGGTCGCCCTACTTTCTGCTGTTTACATATCCATATTCATGCCGGAAACACGAGGGGTGCGATTGGAGGACGTTGACCAGCTGTTCATGACGCACGACGAGAAGAATGTATTGCGTAAAACAGAAGAGGAAACTGAATTGAACGAAAATGCACCAGCTGACAGAATGCTTTAAATAACAACACAATCATAGGATTGGTTGGTTGGTTTGTTGTGTAACGCTGCACTCAGCAATATTACAGCTATATGACGTCCGTCTGTAAATAATCGAGTCTGGACCACCCGATCCCGTAAGTTGCCTCTTACGACAAGCATAGTCGCCTTTGAAGGCAAGCATAGGTTGCTGAAGACCTATTCTACCCCGGAATCTTCACGGGTTACTATCATAGGAACCCAGCCCACAAACTACAAAGCTTACATAGACTCTACATGGCTATAACGTTGTGTCAATGGGACATGCTAGTTGATTCATACTGCTTCAGATTTTCTCTCTCTTTGTTCACGTTGTAAATTTAGTTATTGTTTGTCAACAAACATATATTACACTTTATTCAGGTTATTTGTTTTGTTTGTTTGTTGTTTAACTCGCACTCAGCAATATTCCAGGTATATGACGGCGGTCTGTAAATAATCAAGCCTGGACCAGACAATCCAGTGACTGGCCTCATGAGCATCGATCCACGCAATGAGGTTTGTTGTTTAACGCCGCACTCAGCAATATTCGAGGTATATGACGGCGGTCTGTAAATAATCGAGTCTGGACCAGACAATCCAGTGATTTATATCATGGGCATCGTTCCACGCACTTGGGATCGATGACATGCATCAACCAAGTCAGCGAGCCTGAACACCCGATTCCGTTAGTCGCCTCTTACAACAAGAATAGTCGCCTTTTACAGCAAGCATAGATTGCTGAAGACCTATTCTACCCCAGGTCTTCACGGGTTTTTATGCAGGTTAAATCAGTGTGAGTTCACATGCTTACACATTATTTTATCTGAATATATTTTATTATATAAATGCGAAATATGCACAATGTGTGTGTATTCACAAAAAACAGCATGTTGTTTTGTTGTTCTAGAAAGTTGACAATAAAGTAAACAGAAGTGTGATCTTAATGAATCATGTTTTCCTTCTTTTATGTTACATACTGGAATCATTTTTTGTTTTTATTGTTGTTTAACGCCGCACCCAGCAATATTCCAGCTATATGGCGGCGGTCCGTAAAATAATCGAGTCTGGACCAGACAATCCAGTGGTTGACATCATGAGCATCGATCTACGCAATTGGGATCGAAGACATGTATCAACCAAGTCAGCGAGCCTGACCACCCGATCCCGTTAGTCGCCTTTTACGACAAGCATAGTCGCCTTTTACGGCAAATCTCTGGATTGTCTGGTCCAGACTCGGTTATTTACAGACCGCCTTCATAATGCTGGAATATTGCTGAGGGCGGCGTTAAACAACAAACAAAGGCCGTCCATTTTATGTTGTGTTTCCATCTCCAGCTTGTAAATAACGTTGTGACCAAGTAAATCGATGGAGAAAGATGGTCGCTCCTCTGTTGTGGTATGACATTTGAAAGAGTCCGCGTCACATACCAGGTATGTGCACAACACTGGTAGTAAGGCGAGATGAGGTGATGTGGGATTTAACGTCGCGTACAATATTATAGCACTTATATAGCGTGTGTCTGCCAGCTTGCACTAGTCCGGACCGATGCCGATTTTATAGTGCTAGCCCACTGAGGTACCATGCCGCAGTTTAACATGAGTACCCCACTCAGACACAGTATACTGACTCCGAGCCGACCAGTCCTTGCTTTAGCCCCTTAATGCCGAGCACCGGACAGGGTGACAAGTACCACCTTATAACGCCTTTCGTATGACGCGGCCGGGGATCGGACCCGGGATTTTCCGATCTCCTGGCGGACGCTCTACCACATGACCATGGAGGCGATCACAACAGGTAAGACAGCCATGAGTGAGAGTATGAGACGAAGCGTACGTAAAAGAAATCAATAGGAGTTTGTTGGAAGCAAGTTACTCATACATATGTATGTTTAGCTAACCGGTGCTCATAAACCGTAAATAATTCTTTCGCAATTTCACGGCTGCAAATCATCGTCTACGCGCCGTTAGTCTGACGATGGTCAAACAGGAATGTCACAAAACGAATTTGCCGGACATTTTACTGTTCGTAGAGAGACAATATCATCTCTGGATGACTATACTCATCTCTGGATGACAGTATCATCTCTGGATGACAATATCATCTCTGGATGACTATACTCATCTCTGGATGACAGTATCATCTCTGGATGACAATATCATCTCTGGATGACAATATCATCTCTGGATGACTATACTCATTACTTGCCACGGGCAGGCTTGGCAGGATTAAATCACTCATCTCCTGACTGACCTGAACCTAGGACTGACACACTCAAGAGTGAAATTAACTTAGGGTCATTTTACTTCAAGTAGCAAACATTTACTTAGCAGAGTAGAAGATGCAAATAATTCAAGTATGAACTGTGTGACACATGTATAGTAAATAAAAAATATAATACCTATCATGGTTTTTTTTCTATTTATATACAATTTAATATAATGTGTGAGGTATTGTCCATGTAGGGAAATGTCTGTGTGGGGAAATGTCTGTGTGGGGAAATGTCCATGTGGGGAAAGGTCTGTGTGGGGTATTGTCCATGTGGGGAAATGTCAGTGTGGGGTAGTGTCCATGTGGGGAAATGTCTGTGTGGGGTAGTGTCCATGTGGGGAAATGTCAGTGTGGGGTAGTGTCCATGTGGGGAAATGTCAGTGTGGGGTGTGTCCATGTGTGGAAATGTCTGTGTGGGGTAGTGTCCATGTGGGGAAATGCCTGTGTTGTGTATTGTTCATGTTGGGAAATGTCAGTGTGGGGTAGTGTCCATGTGGGGAAAGGTCTGTGTTGTGTATTGTTCATGTGGGGAAATGTCAGTGTGGGGTGTGTCCATGTGGGGAAATGTCTGTGTGGGGTATTGTCCATGTGGGGAAATGTCAGTGTGGGGTGTGTCCATGTGGGGAAATGTCTGTGTGGGGTAGTGTCCATGTGGGGAAATGCCTGTGTTGTGTATTGTTCATGTTGGGAAATGTCAGTGTGGGGTAGTGTCCATGTAGGGAAATGTCTGTGTGGGGTAGTGTCCATGTGGGGAAATGTCTGTGTTGTGTATTGTTCATGTGGGGAAATGTCAGTGTGGGGTAGTGTCCATGTGGGGAAATGTCTGTGTGGGGTAGTGTCCATGTGGGGAAATGCCTGTGTTGTGTATTGTTCATGTTGGGAAATGTCAGTGTGGGGTAGTGTCCATGTGGGGAAATGTCTGTGTGGGGTAGTGTCCATGTGGGGAAATGCCTGTGTTGTGTATTGTTCATGTTGGGAAATGTCAGTGTGGGGTAGTGTCCATGTGGGGAAATGTCTGTGTGGGGTAGTGTCCATGTGGGGAAATGCCTGTGTTGTGTATTGTTCATGTTGGGAAATGTCAGTGTGGGGTAGTGTCCATGTGGGGAAATATCTGTGTGGGGTAGTGTCCATGTGGGGAAATGCCAGTGTGGGGTAGTGTCCATGTGGGGAAATGCCTGTGTTGTGTATTGTTCATGTGGGAAAATGTCAGTGTGGGGTAGTGTCCATGTGGGGTAGTGTCCATGTGGGGAAATGTCAGTGTGGGGTAGTGTTCATGTGGGGAAATGTCAGTGTGGGGTATTGTCCATGTGGGGAAATGTCAGTGTGGGGTAGTGTCCATGTGGGGAAATGCCTGTGTTGTGTATTGTTCATGTGGGAAAATGTCAGTGTGGGGTAGTGTCCATGTGGGGAAATGTCTGTGTTGGGTATTGTCCATGTGGGGAAATGTCTGTGTGGGGTAGTGTCCATGTGGGGAAATGTCTGTGTGGGGTAGTGTCCATGTGGGGAAATGTCTGTGTGGGGTAGTGTCCATGTGGGGAAATGCCAGTGTGGGGTAGTGTCCATGTGGGGAAATGTCTGTGTGGGGAAGTGTCCATGTGGGGAAATGCCAGTGTGGGGTAGTGTCCATGTGGGGAAATGTTTGTGTGGGGAAATGTCCGCGTTGGGAAATTGCCCAGTATATTATATTACATTAACATAACATTTTCACCACTTTGTATGATACACAGCTATTTTTTCTGCTACATAACATATATTGTTACTGGTTATAATGCGGATTTTGAAAGTCTAAAAAATGCAAGTTCGCTGCCAGTTTCCATTTTACTAATCGTCCTTTTTCTGTTGAACAATGAAGAGAATATTGGGTTGACAACCCATACTTTGCTCTACCTAGGCCAAACCGAAGCCTAAGTTGTACAGCAGATTACACATGTTGTTCACTCAAGTTGCCCACGTTTTGCTTCTCGATTCATCTTGGCATATATGTCAATGTCAGTGTGTCTCATCACGATAAACATGTAGGTAAAATGAATGGGATGTCTATCCAGCTCATCATAAATGGCTTCCTTAGTTGTCCTTGTGTTAACAGAGGACACTTTTCTAAGGGACGTAATGTGTACACGTAAAATAGACTGAACTTGTTCATAAACCCACACATCTGATCCATAACAAAAGACTGGTAAAATCATTCTGTCACACCAAAGACTTCCAACATCATGTATGGTTGTCACTCTCAAAAGAAAGGAAGTTATGTTCTTCAATGGATATTGTCGTTGTTTTTCTCTTGTTTGGCACTGTTTGTATAGCAAGTGTACAAATGAAAAGATTTAAGAAATTATGTTTCCTCAATGATATTAAAAGATTGCCACCAAACCCATCCATTCTGTTCACTTGATTCATTATTGGCATCATTGTTTCCGAACTCATCGCCGTCATCTGAGTATTTTTTAATAAGGCATTGCGCAGCAACTCTCTCAGAAAAATATATATAGAATAATATCATCACAACTCTGAATTAAAGATTACGTCTCGAGACATTCAGAAAAAAACGTCATACATCTCATGAAATCTGTTTTTTCTGTAGTTGATATGTCAAGACGTCTTCTGTATACAAAGTATACATCTAAGGAACACAAACATATGCTGCTGTTATCAATATACAGTACTGTACTTGGAACAGGTCAGTTATCAAACGTGCCCCTAAAACAGTTATCTGTTTTTTGGGACAGTTGGTACAGTCTCGTGAAATCAAAACAGTACAGCTCCTATTTTATCAATTACCTTTTGAAGGAATGATTTTTCATTCTCTGCCTCCCTCCTTGCTCTTAATCGTGCCTCTCGTTCCACCTTTCTCACATGTTCCTTATAATCCTCTTCATAAATCATCTGAAGAGTGATCATAATTTGTGCATCATTCTGCTCCAGCATGTCCATTTCTGCATCATATTTTTCTTTCAAAAGTCTCATTTCTTCTTCTTTCCTCTGATTGAGTTCTTCTATTTTCTTTCTCTCAATCTCAGTTCGTTCAGCATTGACAATCTGCGCTGCTTTGTTATCACGTTCCTTCTGAAGTCTAACACTCTGTGAATATTCCTTTAATGCTGTTAGTTCCTGTTCAGTGTGTTTCTGCTTCTCTGTTGCTTCCTTTTCTAGTTTGGCTCTAAGTTCTCCTTCCTTCTGTTTCTGTTTCTCCGCTTCTTCTAGAGCCCTCCTCATTTGACGATCCTGTTCCTCTTTAAAAGTCCTTGCTTTCAGTTCTTCATTCCGTTTCAATTCACGCAACATCTCGTCCGTCTCTCGCAGTATTTCCTCCTTTTCCTTTTCGCATTTAAGCCTTTGCTCTTCAGCCTTTCGTTCCATCTCTTCCTTTTCCTTCATCAGCAATTCACTCCGAGCCTTTTCCATTGCATCGAGTTCAGCCTGTTGTTCCATCTGAACATGTTCCGTGAGCTCCTCTTCTTTTACCTTCATTGCAAGTTCAGCTGCTTCAAACATCGCATTAGTGTAACACCCTCCACCATTATGGGCAACCGTTCGGTCAATGAGGTCAATGAGATTCATTCGAAACGTCTCTTTTTCCTCTTCATTACGATTGTTCACAACAATGTATCTATCCTGACAGTCCTTGACGAGCTGTTGTAAGACTGGTGAACTTCTCCTAAGGTGGTCTTCAAGTGCTATGCCATCGTGTATAAGATTGTCTTTTCTGGTGAAAACAATGATCATGTAGTGAACAACATTCTCGCCAAAGTATTCCTTGTAGTATTCAACTGTGTTCTGATCTTCCTCGGTAAATCTTCCAATCTGGGTGACAAACACCACAGCATGTAATCCAGGGGACGTGAGTGCTATACATTTCATGATCTCACTTTTTCTCTCATCATTTGATTCCAGAGTGTCAAACATTCCGGGTGTATCTACAATAAGAATCGACCTGCTTTTGTATTCAGCAGTTGCATATTTTGACTCCTTTGTGATAGATATTCCGCTTGCACGGGAATCAAATGCTTTGGATCCAATCAGAGAATTCCCTGTTGCACTTTTACCTGATCCTGTCTTACCAATGAGAACAATGCGCAATTCTCGGATTATTTCTTCGTTGGGAGTACATTCCTTTTCTGAAAGAAGAAAGTTAATCAATGACTGAGCTGTTGATCAAGACATTAACTAGTGAGTGAGTGAGTATAGTTTTACGCAGCTTTTAGCAATATTCCAGCAATATCACGGCGGGGGACACCAGAAATGGGCTTCACACATTGTACCCATGTCGGGAATGGAACCCGCGTCTTCGGCGTGACGAGAAAACGCTTTAACCACTAGGCTAAGCCACTGCCCAAGATATTAACTATTTGTGTGCATATGTACTTATAAAACAATACAACTACAAATTCTATAACTGCATCTAACTGAAAATTTATTTTGCGGAAACGGTGCATTCACAGTTACACATGACAAGACTTTGAAACACAAACATAATAGTAATTCTACGTAAAACTGTACGCGTCATTATCTTCATAAAGTCACGACGGATCGAAATGATTCCCTTCATTGTTGTTGACACGGGAAATAAACAGTACTTTAGATTCTAGGCTTTTTTCAACATAGAAATGGACCTGTAATCATAACCAAAGACTTACTTTTACTCTGAACTATATAAAACCAGTAAACTATAATGACGACACGGATATACTGAATAATGAAATGAACAAGGGAACACTGAGGTTTGGACACAGTAAAATGATATGCTATCATAGGTGGCCATCCTTGTCGACCAAATACATGTTGGAATCAATGCACACAAACGCATATCAACATTTGATACTGACATGTGTTGACCTTTTATGCGCGCTATTTCAAATGTACTTAAAGTTAAGCTTATTCCCCTAAATTTCTCATTGCTCCATCATTCCTTTCCATCAGTATATATAGTCCATATATATATGTCAGTATAGTCGCTTACATTTAAATGTAAAGAAGACACAAGAGTATCGTATCATCCATACAAACGTCATCATGCTTATCTCATTGCATGTTTTGGCCCGTGAAGATCCGGGGTAGAATAGGTCTTCAGCAACCCATGCTTGCCGTAAAAGGTGACTGCTCGTCGTAAAAGGCGACTAACAGGATCGGGTGGTCAGGCTGACGTGGTTAATGCATGTCATCGATCCCAATTGCGTGGATCGATGCTCATGTTATCAATCACTGGATGATAATGATGTCCAATGCAATTCCATATTTTGACTTTTATCATAATTATTTTCCTGTGGCGTTTTAGGTTATCATTTGACTTGCCCTTGCATGTGTTAGTGATGGTTCCACCGGTGGGACAAGATTGGGCGCACCTTTTCGCGAACACCTGGTGTCATCACTATTTGATAGTGATTCATAAACACATGCTCAAGATAGTCGAAATTGTACAATCGACTCTGCTTTTGGCAGATGATTTTGACGCTTTTAACTTTTGCATACCTATGGTGATGACTGGACACTCCTTCATCCTTTTAACATCCTCCTCCAGCCTTGCTTGCCTGCTCTTTGCTTCTTCAAGCTCCTTCATCATCTTTGCCATCTTTTCTTCATATTCCTAATATATACACATATAATACATAAGTAAATACCACTTGAGTGTGTAAATACACAGAACAGCCATACAATGAAACAATGCAACGGTCAATAATAACCTGAATCATTTTGCCGGTACATTTCAGTGAGGCATAATGTAAATTATGTTTTAATGTGATAATTTCCATAGTCAGCTGACCCATATGCGACAATAAACGTTTTGTCTGGGCCATGCAGACCAACGCCGTCTTGGTACGATTACATACAAAGAACAAGGTCGCCTTGTCCTCCAGACCCGTGAAGATTCCAGGGTAGAATAGGTCTTCAGCAACCCATGCTTGCCGTAAAAGGTGACTATTCTTGTCGTTAAAGGCGACTAACGGGATCGGGTGGTCAGGCTCGCCGACTTGGTTGATGCATGTCATCGATCCCAATTGCGTGGACCGATGCTCATGATATCAATTACTGGATTGTCTGGTCAAGACTCGATTATTTACAGACCGCCGTCATATAGCTGAAATATTGCTGAGTGGGGCGTTAAACAACAAACCAAACAACAACCTTGTCCTCCATGTGTCTAAAGACCCTAATGACACCAATAACCTGAATGAACGACTGTTGTCATTGTCGGCTTGGGGTAGGTGAAATAGTTCCTATTTTCAAACTTTCGTGGTGGTCTCACCCATGTTGGGTAATTCACCGTAGATAAATATTTATTGCGTTTTGTAATGAGAAATTCGTGTGTCAGCTTGCAGCACTTCTATAAACAGTCCGCGATGAACGGCACCTTTGGGCAAGGATGTAAATAGACTGCATAGAACGGTAGATTACAGCACTCCCAGTAAGACCTAGGAGTAATCAGACACGCGACAGCTGACCAATTAAAGCTCGAGCAATAGACATACTGATAGAGACTGCAGCTGGAATGTCAATGTCAATCAGGAAAAGAGAGGCGTTTGATAGCATAGTTCCGATGCCTAAAAACGACGCATTTTGCGTCCCCAACCGTCGTTCTTTCGTCCAGTGACCACATACGTAAGTTAAAGACCCCTTCGTGTTTGCAGCGATACCGGAGCTCGTAGGATCTACCAGTGGTAAACGTTTAAGACGCAACAAGCGCTATCACCCGTCCAATAGTCCATCCACCCAACCACGCAAAACAAGTTCACGGAAGTTCCTTTTCCTGTCTTGAGACAGCTAATGTACTCTAGTTATTTCAATGCTGCTTACGCCAACGATGCTACGTTTAATACCTCATGCAAATTGCAGATTCGCGATAAATAGTTTAGCATTACAAGATATCATTTTTAAAAAAGTTTAAGTGACTGAAACAAATCGGGGTATCAAATGATGTGTTTCGTAGATCGTACTCGTTTAAATGTAAATTGAGTCTTCATCAGAATTACATGCATCTGTTATTATTATGTGACATGTTGACATTTATCTCGTGTTTAGAACTTAACAAGGCAACTCATTCTAAATACCACATAACGCCAAATTGACATTTATGTTGTATGCACTGTTTATATAAATAAAGAAGGAAGATATAGAATATATTTTAAAATTATAAATATTTTTATTTGTAGTAACAGAGTGCTAACCCTTTGCATTGCTGCTTTCTCCGCTTCAAAGTAGGCTGCCTGTTTTTCACTTTCCTTCTGTGAGAGCAAAGCTTGCAGGTCGGCATCTGTATTTCAGACAGAAAATATGATCATTGCAAACAAAAATATTACCAAAATGTAATGCTTAAACGAGCGTTGATATAGCTTTTTCAAACACCAGGGGAAGCTTTGTGAACAATCAATTGCTATATGAATTGCGTCTGGTAGTTTTGTCATTTTTATTAACAAACATCACACTAAGTTAGTTAAACCCGATCACTGATATAAAACTGGAAATGTTCAGTCGGGGATGTGCACCCCTTCATCCTAAGCCTTTATCCCCTGCTCCAGCCAGCCGCACGCACTCACGTATGCACGAGACTGGAACATGTAATGGATACAAAATGGTGAGTGATGCTACATCTGGTTCTGACGACAGGGCGTGTATATACGGATCTGGTATCCAGCAAGGTATCTGCCACCGGATACCCGTACACGTTTTGGGTAAGTGTCCGGAGGTATCCGGAAGGTATCCGGATACCGGAAACTGCATTTATTTGGCTGTGATAATTGGAAACTGCATTTACAAACCTGGTATTCGATTCTTGTCCCCAGTCTCTGCAAGTCGAGCCCTCAGTTCTTGTATCTCTGTCTGAAACTCTCTCAGCAGTGCATCCTTAGGGTCTTCATTGATGACCGGCTTGTTCTTGATGGTCTTTGCACTGCTGGCAAACCTGAGAGTGCTGAGTGTCTCGTCATAGTTGTAGTCAGCCGGGGAGACACAAGCCACCATCAGCGTCCGCGCATTCCCGCCCAGAGAGTCCTGGAGCAACTTCGTCAACTTGGAGTCTCTGTACGGTATAAGCTGGTTCTTTCCCTCTGCTAATATTGAGATGACTCTTCCAAGACAGTGAAGAGAGAGGTTAATCTTGATGCCTTCCTTGAACCTCACACCAGCGGTCCCTATTATAGAATTCCATACAGAACAAATATAGTGAAGTGAGGGAGTTGATTTTAGTCTTCTCGACAGTCACAAATATTCGGAAATATTCTCCAAATAATGGAATCACACAAATCAGGAAACGATGACATGCCAAGCTTGAGTTAACACACATTCCAATTTAGTTGCCTATAAGACTGTTCGCCTTAAATATAATATCTATAACAATTTAGGGTTAATTCCAATACGAGTACAACTTATGAAACCCATTTTGGGTGTACCCAGCCGGAATGCTGCTGAATATTGATGTATGTATGTATGTACAACCATACTCACTCGCTCTTCCTTCGGAGTTTCATTGACCTAACGAGATTGAGTTGTCTTCGCAATATGTACGCAACGCAGACTCACAAAATACAAATGAAAGGTAACTGCAATAACCCGATGCCACGTCCACTCACCGGTCTTGCTTTGTCTTTCACTTCCTGCCAGATCCACGAGGTTGAGTTTGCCTGCTCTGATGTGTCCATTTGTCCTCTGGTCCAGTGTCTCGATGCTGATAGCGAAGACGGTGTGGCTGCGAGAGGATTCGCTGTTCATGTCTGTGGCACCTGTAGAACGCCTTTTCAAGCCTTTGTTCATGAGCTCCTCGCACTGAACCACTGTATTCACTGGGTGTTTCGAGAGACCTGTATTTGTAGGAATGAATGGGTTCTACTATGAACAGCTACTCGTACCGTATTTGCATTAATCTATTGCCCATTTACTCTATACATACCTGGATAATGAACAGTTCGTTTATTTGCTTAAATAATTCAGCTGTTTCTTGACCGCATGTTCTCTTTACTACTGTACCCATGTACACACACTCATGATCACTGATAGACGTGCAGGCTAATAATTGCGATGTACACATATTACATCTCGGCCCGCACTAGGGTTGCAACCGGGTACGAAAACTGAACTCGAGTACCCGGCAGACAATACCCGACCGGACTCAGGTACCCGTAGTTCAATGTTGTCCCACTTGTTTGTAATGCTTTTGCGAATAAAAGGTCATCAAACATGTATTGATCTATTCTAAGGTATTATGTTTTTTATTAAATGCCTGCATGGCTTACCTAAAACATTCGAACGTGTGTCCGTTTTGTCGTCCATTTTGAAGTGACTTACGAGTTACGAAAGGCGATTAGAGTTGTCTCCCCTGAACGGGTACTCGAGTCCTGAAAATTGGACTCAAGTCCTAAGCTACCCGACCCGTTATCGGGTACTCGAGTACACATATTACATCTTGGTCTGCACAATGATGAGCCCTGTAACGAATGTAAAATCGTTTGTTCCTCTTACATACCAGTTGCTGGTAATTTGTGCCCTGTAGTTTCTTTCTTATGACGACTTTTAAGGTGAATCTATATTTGACCGTCTTAACCATGTCAGGTGAGGTGAGGTGAAATTGGGTTTAACGTCGCGTCCAAAATTATTGCACTTATATAGTGACATGCATGCACGTGTGTGTGTGTGTGTGTGGCTGCTTGTACTAGACCGAACTGATGCCGTTTTATAGTGCTAGCCCACTGAGATACCATGCCGCAGTTTAACATGAATACCCCACTCAGACTCAGTATACTGACTCCGAGCCGACCAGTCCTTGCTTTAACCCCTTAATGCCGAGCGCCAGACAGGGTAACAACCAGTACCATCTTTTAACGTCTTTTGATATGACGCGGCTGGGGATCGAACCCCGGACCTTCCGCTCTCAGGACGGACGCTCTACCACTAGACCACGGAGGCGCTCTTAACAATGTCAGGACAGTGATAATGCAAAACAATGAAACAGAAGAGAATTCAGATCTAATCACACATCACTGACATCAACATGGTAGACTTTCAGTGTGGACACTTACCTTTTACATAGAAACCCTTATTGGGGAAAGATCCAATATCCAATTTCTCTTTAAGGCTTTTCCCCAATAAATCTCTGATTTCTTCATTGTAGATTTCGTAGCATGAACAGTGTACAACACACTGCTCACTCTTGGTGGAGGACACGATTTTGAAAATGTCTTCCACGGCCCTAGAACAACAAGGTGGTCGCCGTCTTGATAAAACACATCCCAACTATACTTGGCACATTACATTAAGGTGTCTAAACATTATCAACACTTACTACTATGACAACATCTTTAGCCAAACAAATGGATCTAAATTTACGCCACCTTTAGGACCACTGGAACCATTTCGTGACGGGAGACAAAAGGAATGGGCTTCACACTTTGTACACGTAGTCATGTGTGGAATTGAACCCGGGTCTTCGGTGTGACGAGCCAACACTCTAACCACAACTATTCCCCGCTCTGTATCATTCGTCTATATGTTACCTTGGGATGATGCCATGTTGGGTTGTAGGTTCTGATATTCCCTGCATGGTAAACGTCTTTCCAGAGGCAGTTTGTCCATAGGCAAAGATTGTACCATTGTACCCTTCCGTAACACTCTGAAAGACAATGTTACAATGCTGATTGATACGAGCACTGACGACCGTAACCGCTAATACCTTCACACCTCGATGCCTGATTCGTCTTCATTCTTGGTGACGTTCCCCTAATTTTCTCCACACCATCTATCGTGATTAATGATAACTTGGAAACTGTTCGTTGTATTTGCATTTGTATTTACAACTGAGTACTATCTGTCGGAAGACATATACTTGCTACATATGTGCATGTTGGAACATGGTTGACCCGGTGTCATACAGCACTGCTGCTCTCGATGGGATCCCAAAGCCACCACAGTGTCATGCGTTCGAACCAAAGGGAAATTATTTAGCTCTGTCAAAACCAGCATGGATTTTAACCAAGGTGATCAAATCAGAATTTCTTTGTCAGTTTACACTGAAACCCCATATCATAACTAACATGTAAAGCGATTAAAGTCACATATATGGCACAGCCAATTCAGTGTATGATTAGATAAACATTATATTAGATGCACTTGTTAAATCACCACCACACTGATCACTGACCTTCACAATAGGACACACGATGTCGCTGTAGATGTGTGCTGTAGTAGTGTCGCCAGAGTATGCCTGGTCAAAGGTGAACTGTTTACTGCCCGGTCTGTCCGAGTCCTGCTTTGTTATCACACACGATCCCTCCGTGTCAGCAATGGTGAGCACTGGCTTACATCCTCTTTTGTGTTCCGAATCGCTCATTGGGCGGCATCTTACAATGACCTTCACCAGTTCTTCTCTTGCTGCCATAACTTACAGATGGGTGTGAGCTGGAAGGAATCACATGCTCAATACAAAGTAAAGTGATACCGTACGACTCTATCATCACTTTCAAATATGCCTCAAAATTAAGAAAATACTTGATCATTTCTCGTTACAAATTCGCACATGGCTTTATTACTTTATGCAAGGTGCGTGAAGGCTTTGAATAATTTAGTTGCAATCTCATTAAAATCAGGTCTTAGTTCTCGCTGCCGCTGAACAAAGATCTGAGGACATCCCATTACGGGTCACGTCAGACCGACCTTGTGCGAATTTTGACCGACAAATGAAAGGACTGACAAGAAGTCGACATTAGCCAATCAGAAGGCAGCTTTCTCGTGCTTAAGGGAACTAATTTCAAATTGGCGACAAAGCTTCGAAACATATTTTGACACAATTCTCGATAAAAAATTTGAAACCTGAACAAAAGAACATTCTGGAATGGCTAATAGATGGTCTATATTGTATGGATTCAGTCGTTAAGCCCGTAACTATCGTTCTGAATACCCCGTGTTAAAGTTTCGAGGTTGCATAATTAGAAATCACATTCCAACTGTCACTTTCATGATCTGGTAAGCGACGCTCTGATTGGTCGGATGAAAGGTCGTTCTGACGTGACCCCTAATGGGATGTCCTCAGATCTTTGTTTAGCTGCAGCGAAAACTAAGATCTGATTTTCATGAGATTGAATTTAGTTGCAGTATTACATCGTGTGTCAGCCTGTCGAGGGGAAGGGGGCAAATATGACGATGGTCTTATATTTAGACGTTTACAATTTGGTGACAATCACGAATACATGTATTGTACTGACAAAGCACAAATCATAATTTGGGCCAGTGTCGGATTAGAACCCACGATCATGTACATAAAATGAACAATTCTGGCACATCCGAGCGACTCAGCCATGTTACGCCATGTATTGATAAGAAAAGGAAGGACTAGTTGACCATAATAGGTCATGCCCCACGATTGGCCAAACATCGTGGCATGGTCTGAATCAATGTCCCAACTTGAGGGAGTCTTGTCCACTCCTCTTAAACAACAAACCAACCAACCTATTGGGAAAGGTCATCTCATATCTGGCCATTGCATCATGTTGATGGTTTGTTGCTTGTGTTACGATACGTGAACGGTTATGGTCTGGAAAGACAAATCGTGGACCAGCCAGGGCACAACAGTTAGCGCCAGTATGTTGTCTCGGTAGTACAGTCCAGTGACCCTTCGTTGTCCAGTGTCACTGAAGGGTCAAAATCAAGACTGACCGCCTTAACCAAGCGAACGAAGGAATTGCTTGCTCCACACGCAATGGTCAGGTGTGTTGAGGCGTTAGGTTTGGGGCCTAAAAATGGCATATAATTTTCAAAGCTGCTCTTTCATATTTATATTTCATGATCCCCTATGTATTTGGAGGGCATATAGTTAACCTGAGAACGATCGTAGTTTTCAAGATGATCGTTCAGCTTCACCAATCGACCTTCAAATTCCTTTCACCATTGTCATAACCCATGTCATCCTTACTACGTTAGTACACGTAGAGGTAAAACCGATAAAACAAATATAAGAGCGAACAAAGTAAAATGTGTAGGGATGACGGTGATTTGGTGAGTGAGCGCCGCTTTTGAACATTATTTCAGTTATATAACAGCGTTTTAACTTGAAGTGAAAGGAAAGATTGAGGTGACGCCGGTCTCAGATGTTTACCACTTTGGTAAAACCAACGAGCACATCTACTGTGCTGTCAAAACAAGAAATATCCTCAGGGCGAATCAGGTATTCGAATCATAGGATACGAGCATGTCTGAAGGCCGCAACTCATCATAGCAAACTGCCCCCTATGATGACCAGGACAGGAGAAGCGCTGCATTTACAAGTTAGAAAGAAGTCATGACAAACATGGATCCGTGCGGGGTTTTGAAAGACTGCTCGGTGGCACGTGAGCAGCTGAGAGTTTAACAGTTCGTTATAAACATAAACACAATCCAGTGATTGATATCATGAGCATCGACCCACGCAATTGGGATTGATGACATGCATCAACCAAGTCAGCAAGCCTGACCACCCGATCCCGTAAGTCGCCTTTTACGACAAGCATAGGCACCTTTTATGGCAAGCATGTGTTGCTGAAGACCTATTCTACCCCGGAATCTTCACGGGTCCGTTGACGGACTACACACGGAACCACAAAGTGAGTTCGCTATATCTCTTATTTGGTTTAAGCGTGTCTTAATATCCATCAAATATATATTATAAAATTTACAAATGGCCAGGACCTACAAACTAGTTCGTTTTATCCGTCAGTTTGTTACAAGCGTGTCCGTTATAAACGTACTTGAATGTATTATTATCTGGATAATCGAAGATGTTATCGGCGTTACACATTATCTTCTCGTGTGATAATAAACGTTCAAATAGTATTGAAATAGTAGAAATTGGTATAATAAACGTTGGCCATCTCACATGTAAGATATATCATGATTTGAAGACAATATATAGTGAGTGAGTG
Source organism: Haliotis rufescens (assembly GCF_023055435.1). Classification (NCBI taxonomy): domain Eukaryota; kingdom Metazoa; phylum Mollusca; class Gastropoda; order Lepetellida; family Haliotidae; genus Haliotis; species Haliotis rufescens. The sequence goes on along the minus strand of NW_025963846.1, from coordinate 25,814,680 downwards.
AGTATGGTTTTATCACGGCGGGGGACACCAGTAATGGGCGAAGACAATATATAACACATATATGAAAGTTAATGTTTTCAACATACCTGGTCTCAGCCAATGTGATAGATATCAGGTTATACTCTGTCACAATTCAAACCAGATTATTTCATAAATATGGATTCGCCTACACGTTGTATTTAGATATATACATTGTGTGTATTATCAGTGTCACATGTACATGGCATATCGTATGACAGAGGCTGATTAAAAGATTAAATAGTATCCATGTATCCATTTTATACATATCAGCCATACAGGTACAAGCGTTGAAAGGTCTTCGCGGATCACGAAAATGTGATAATAAGTCACATGACAATTACGGACACGCCTACTATCATCTCTATTTGATAGTGATTCATAAACACGTTAAAGACAGACGCGTTCGGTAGACTTTTAGGAGAGATTCCTTATGAGTATGTGTTTTCGCTTCCACCAAGCAGGAACGGGCTATAAGTGTAGACTTCCGTCTGTCCATCCGTCCGTCCTTATATCATTCTGTCCGCCCGCCCAAAGCTTATGGCGACAAGTGTTTTTTCAGGAACAGTTATGGATACAAGGATGATGAGTTATAGCCCTTGACGAAGTTCCAAAACAACCATCGAAAATAAATATTTTACAGAGTTATGCTAGAGTTTAGCGAGTCAGATGCTAAAAGTACACAGGTTGCAGCGTCTAACACAACAGTATTACCTGACATTGTAGATCAGTATCAAAACGTATACAGGCTACAGGGTCTAACACAACAGTGTTACCTGACATTGTAGATCGAAGGGTAAACGTATACAGGCTACAGGGTCTAACACAACGGTATCACCTGACATTGTAGATCAGGATCAAAACGTATACAGGCTACAGGGTCTAACACAACGGTAGCACCTGACATTGTAGATCGGAGGGTAAACTTATACAAGCTACAGGGTCTAACACAACGGTAGCACCTGACATTGTAGATCGGAGGGTAAACGTATAAAATCTAGAGGGTCTAACACAACGGTATCACCTGACATTGTAGATCAGGATCAAAACGTATACAGGCTACAGGGTCTAACACAACAGTAGCACCTGACATTGTAGATCAGGATCAAAACGTATACAGGTTACAGGGTCTAAGACAACAGTATTACCTGACATTGTAGATCGGAGGGTAAACGTATACAGGCTACAGGGTCTAACAGAACAGTAGCACCTGACATTGTAGATCGGAGGGTAAACGTATACAGGCTACAGGGTCTAACACAACGGTATCACCTGACATTGTAGATCAGGATCAAAACGTATACAGGCTACAGGGTCTAACACAACAGTAGCACCTGACATTGTAGATCAGGATCTAAACGTACACAGGTTACAGGGTCTAACACAACAGAATTACCTGACATTGTAGATCAGGATCAAAACGTATACAGGTTACAGGGTCTAACACAACAGTATTACCTGACATTGTAGATCGGAGGACAAACGTATACAGGCTACATGGTCTAACACAACAGTATTACCTGACATTGTAGATCAAGATCTAAACGTATACAGGCTACAGGGTCTAACACAACAGTATTACCTGACATTGTAGATCAAGATCTAAACGTATACAGGCTACAGGGTCTAACACAACAGTATTACCTGACATTGTAGATCAGGATCTAAACGTATACAGGTTACAGGGTTTAACAAAACAGTATTATCTGACATTGCAGAGCGGAGGGTAAACGTTTACAGGTTACAGGGTCTAACACAACAGTATCACCGGACATTGTAGATCAGGATCTAAACGTATACAGGCTACAGGGTCTAACACAACAGTATTACCTGACATTGTAGATCGGAGGGTAAACGTATACAGGCTACAGGGTCTAACACAAGAGTATTACCTGACATTTTAGATCAGGATCTAAACGTACACAGGTTACAGGGTCTAACACAACAGTATTACCTGACATTTTAGATCAGGATCTAAACGTATACAGGCTACAGGGTCTAACACAACAGTATAACCTGACATTGTAGATCAGGATCTAAACGTACACAGGTTACAGGGTCTAACACAACAGAATTACCTGACATTGTAGATCAGGATCAAAACGTATACAGGTTACAGGGTCTAACACAACAGTATTACCTGACATTGTAGATCGGAGGACAAACGTATACAGGCTACAGGGTCTAACACAACAGTATAACCTGACATTGTAGATCAGGATCAAAACGTTCACAGGTTACAGGGTCTAACACAACAGAATTACCTGACATTTTAGATCAGGATCAAAACGTATACAGGTTACAGGGTCTAACACAACAGTATTACCTGACATTGTAGATCGGAGGACAAACGTATACAGGCTACATGGTCTAACACAACAGTATTACCTGACATTGTAGATCAAGACCTAAACGTATACAGGCTACAGGGTCTAACACAACAGTATTACCTGACATTGTAGATCAGGATCTAAACGTATACAGGTTACAGGGTTTAACAAAACAGTATTATCTGACATTGCAGAGCGGAGGGTAAACGTTTACAGGTTACAGGGTCTAACACAACAGTATCACCGGACATTGTAGATCAGGATCTAAACGTATACAGGCTACAGGGTCTAACACAACAGTATTACCAGACATTGTAGATCGGAGGGTAAACGTATACAGGCTACAGGGTCTAACACAAGAGTATTACCTGACATTTTAGATCAGGATCTAAACGTACACAGGTTACAGGGTCTAACACAACAGTATTACCTGACATTTTAGATCAGGATCTAAACGTATACAGGCTACAGGGTCTAACACAACAGTATAACCTGACATTGTAGATCAGGATCTAAACGTACACAGGTTACAGGGTCTAACACAACAGTATTACCTGATATTGTAGATCAAGATCTCAACGTATACAGGCTACAGGGTCTAACACAACAGTATTACCTGACATTGTAGATCAGGATCTAAACGTATACAGGTTACAGGGTTTAACACAACAGTATTACCTGACATTGTAGATCGGAGGGTAAACGTATACAGGCTACAGGGTCTAACACAACGGTATCACCTGACATTGTAGATCAGGATCAAAACGTATACAGGCTACAGGGTCTAACACAACAGTAGCACCTGACATTGTAGATCGGAGGGTAAACGTATACAGGCTACAGGGTCTAACACAACGGTATAACCTGACATTGTAGATCAGGATCTAAACGTACACAGGTTACAGGGTCTAACACAACAGTATTACCTGACATTGTAGATCAGGATCAAAACGTATACAGGCTACAGGGTCTAACACAACAGTATTACCTGACATTGTAGATCGTAAGGTAAACGTACACAGTTTACAGGGTCTAACACAACGGTATCACCTGACATTGTAGATCAGGATCTAATCGTACACGGGTTACAGGGTCTAAGACAACAGTATCACCTGACATTGTAGATCAGGATCTAAACGTGTACAGGTTACAGGGTCTAACACAACGGTATTACCTGACATTGTAGATCAGGATCTAAACGTGTACAGGTTACAGGGTCTAACACAACGGTATTACCTGACATTGTAGATCAGGATCTAAACGTGTACAGGTTACAGGGTCTAACACAATGATATTACCTGACATTGTAGATCAGGATCTAAACGTGTACAGGTTACAGGGTCTAACACAACGGTATCACCTGACAATGTAGATCAGTAGCTAAACGTACACAGGTTACAGGGTCTAACACAACAGTATTACCAGACATTGTAGATCAGGATCTAAACGTGTACAGGTTACAGGGTCTAACACAATGATATTACCTGACATTGTAGATCAGGATCTAAACGTGTACAGGTTACAGGGTCTAACACAATGATATTACCTGACATTGTAGATCAGGATCTAAACGTGTACAGGTTACAGGGTCTAACACAACGGTATCACCTGACAATGTAGATCAGGATCTAAACGTGTACAGGTTACAGGGTCTAACACAACGGTATTACCTGACATTGTAGATCAGGATCTAAACGTGTACAGGTTACAGGGTCTAACACAACAGTATTACCTGACATTGTAGATCAGGATCTAAACGTGTACAGGTTACAGGGTCTAACACAACGGTATTACCTGACATTGTAGATCAGGATCTAAACGTGTACAGGTTACAGGGTCTAACACAACAGTATTACCTGACATTGTAGATCGGAAGGTAAACGTACACAGGTTACAGTGTCTAACACAACAGTATTACCTGACATTGTAGATCAGTAGCTAAACGCACACAGGTTACAGGGTCTAACACAACAGTATTACCTGACATTGTAGATCAGGATCTAAACGTGTACAGGTTACAGGTTCTAACACAACGGTATAACCTGACATTGTAGATCGGAAGGTAAACGTACACAGGTTACAGGGTCTAACACAACGGTATCACCTGACATTGTAGATCAGTAGCTTAACGTACACAGGTTACAGGGTCTTACACAACGGTATTACCTGACATTGTAGATCGGAAGGTAAACGTACACAGGTTACAGGGTCTAACACAACAGTATTACCTGACATTGTAGATCAGGATCTAAACGTATACAGGTTACAGGGTCTAACACAACGGTATTACCTGGTATTGTAGATCAGTAGCTAAACTTACATCGGGTTACAGGATCTTACACAACGGCATTACCTGACATTGTAGATCAGTAGCTAAACTTACATCGGGTTACAGGATCTAACACAACGGTATTACCTGACATTGTAGATCAGTAGCTAAACTTACATCGGGTTACAGGATCTTACACAACGGTATTACCTGACATTGTAGATCAGTAGCTAAACTTACATCGGGTTACAGGATCTTACACAACGGTTTTACCTGGCATTGTAGATCAGTAGCTAAACTTACATCGGGTTACAGGATCTTACACAACAGTATTACCTGACATTGTAGATCAGGATCAAAACGTATACAGGCTACAGGGTTTAACACAACAGTATTACCTGACATTGTAGATCGGAGGGTAAACGTATACAGGCTACAGGGTCTAACACAACCAGTATTACCTGACATTGTAGATCAGGATCTAAACGTATACAGGCTACATTGTCTAACACAACAGTATTACCTGACATTGTAGATCGGTAGCTAAATGTACACAGGTTACAGTGTCTAACACAACAGTATTACCTGACATTGTAGATCAGGATCTAAACGTATACAGGCTACATTGTCTAACACAACAGTATTACCTGACATTGTAGATCGGAAGCTAAATGTACACAGGTTACAGTGTCTAACACAACAGTTTTACCTGACATTGTAGATGAGGATCAAAACGTATACAGGCTAGAGGGTCTAACACAACAGTATTACCTGACATTGTAGATCGTAAGGTAAACGTACACAGGTTACAGGGTCTAACACAACGGTATCACCTGACATTGTAGATCAGGATCTAATCGTACACGGGTTACAGGGTCTAACACAACGGTATCACCTGACATTGTAGATCAGGATCTAAACGTGTACAGGTTACAGGGTCTAACACAACAGTATTACCTGACATTGTAGATCAGGATCTAAACGTGTACAGGTTACAGGGTCTAACACAACAGTATTACGTGACATTGTAGATCAGGATCTAAACGTGTACAGGTTACAGGGTCTAACACAATGATATTACCTGACATTGTAGATCGGAAGGTAAACGTACACAGGTTACAGGGTCTAACACAACGGTATCACCTGACAATGTAGATCAGTAGCTAGACGTACACAGGTTACAGGGTCTAACACAACAGTATTACCTGTCATTGTAGATCAGGATCTAAACGTGTACAGGTTACAGGGTCTAACACAACGGTATTACCTGACATTGTAGATCAGGATCTAAACGTGTACAGGTTACAGGGTCTAACACAACAGTATTACCTGACATTGTAGATCGGAAGGTAAACGTACACAGGTTACAGGGTCTAACACAACAGTATTACCTGACATTGTAGATCAGGATCTAAACGTGTACAGGTTACAGGGTCTAACACAACGGTATTACCTGACATTGTAGATCGGAAGGTAAACGTACACAGGTTACAGGGTCTAACACAACGGTATCACCTGACATTGTAGATCAGTAGCTAAACGTACACAGGTTACAGGGTCTAACACAACGGTATTACCTGACATTGTAGATCGGAAGGTAAACGTACACAGGTTACAGGGTCTAACACAACGGTATTACCTGACATTGTAGATCGGAAGGTAAACGTACACAGGTTACAGGGTCTAACACAACGGTATTACCTGACATTGTAGATCCGTAGCTAAACTTACATCGGGTTACAGGATCTAACACAACGGTATTACCTGACATTGTAGATCAGTAGCTAAACTTACATCGGGTTACAGGATCTTACACAACGGTATTACCTGACATTGTAGATCAGTAGCTAAACTTTCATCGGGTTACAGGATCTTACACAACGGTATTACCTGACATTGTAGATCAGTAGCTAAACTTACATCGGGTTACAGGATCTTACACAACGGTATTACCTGACATTGTAGATCAGTAGCTAAACTTACATCGGGTTACAGGATCTTACACAACAGTATTACCTGACATTGTAGATCAGTAGCTAAACTTACATCGGGTTACAGGATCTTACACAACGGTATTACCTGACATTGTAGATCAGTAGCTAAACTTACATCGGGTTACAGGATCTAACACAACGGTATTACCTGACATTGTAGATCGGAAGGAACACGTACACGGGTCACAAGGTCTAATACAACGGTAATCCCTGATATTGTAGATCTTGTTGAGCAGTACACGGAAAGTGAAAGTAAAACGAGGAAAGACTTACGATCGATGCGATGTATTATTGACGACGGCAACACGTGTTGAAAAATGATATCATCATTGAATACTGCAGAAGACGCCGTGACTCTCAAGCCTAGAGCTGAATACGACCTAATCAATACTCACTGCTACAGCTGTTGTGTGTAGTAAAGACACAGTAAACGTCACATTGTACACACATCTTGACATATTGTAAGACTCACGCTACACATGCTGGACAGGTTATGCAGTGCCCATCTTTAGTGACTATGGTTGTATGGTTGGTTTGTTGTTTTACGCCGCACTCAGCAATATTCCAGCTATATGACGGCGGTCTGTAAATAATCGAATCTGGACCAGACAATCACGATTAATATCATGAGCATCGATTCACGCAATTGGGATCGATGACATGCATCAACCAAGTCAGCGATCCTGACCACCCGTTGTGACTGTGAGTGAGAAGGAGATGATAACATCAATACATCGCAGTATGTCGGGAAAGTGTAACTATGCAAGGCTTCTATTGTTGAACGGCTTATTTTTGCATCCAGGAAGATTTGTTTTTATTTGTTTTTAACGCCGCACTAAGCAATATTACAACTATATGACGGCGGTCTGTAATTAATCGAGTCTGAACCAGACTATCCAGTGTTTAAAATCATGCACATCGATCCACGTAATTGGGAAACGATGACATGCATCAACCAAGTTAGCGAGCCTGACCACCCGATCCCGTTAGTCGCCTATTACAAGTATAGTTGACTTTTACGGCAAGCATTGGTTGCTGAAGACCTACCGCGGGTCTTCAGGGTCAATATGTACAAGTATCAGTTCAGATCACACACTTGATGAGGGGAATCAACAGGTAATGCTGCCTATCAAAGCTATCAGTTGAACTCGACCTTGTCCAGGTGCGTTACTCTTGGTGGCTTAGCGCGTTATCTCTTGGTGATGTGCTGAAGGCCTGTTTTCACCACAGCGACGGTATCATGACAACACGACATTTAGGATTGGCAAAACGTACTGCACACACAACCACACCACATTTGTTCAGGAGTGGACCGACGGTCAAAGCTACTGATTAAATTGTTGGCTCGTCAAACCCAAGACCGGGTTTGAGTCTCTTCACAGGTAAATATGCGAAGTCTTTTCTTGGTACTCCCGCTGGAATATGGCTGGAATTTAGTAAAAGGGGCGTCGAACAATACTTTCATGTTTGTTTCATTTTTTTCAGCTGCATTGTGATGTTTTCTTGCATTGTATTGAGTACTTCGTATTGGTGTGTTATAGTACTGTCTCACCTTTGCTGGTCAGCTTTATAGATCTATTATTATTTATCTTAGTGTCATTTTGTATCAATCAAAATAGGACTGATATGAATTTTTACCTATTTTAATCTTTCAATGCGTTTCAATGTGTTTCGCTTCTTTCAATTCTGTTCATAATAGCTGACATTGCGACGTGGATGTACGTGTGTGTGTTTGTGTGGCTGCTTGTACTAGTCCGGACTGATGCCGATTTATAATGCTAGCTCACTGAGATACCATGCCGCAGTTTAACATGAATACCCCACTCAGACACAGTATACTGACTCCGAGCCGACCAGTCCTTGTTTTAGTCCCTCAATGCTGAGCGCCAGACAGGGTAACAACAAGTACCATCTTTTAACGTCTTTTGATATATTATCAAATCCCGGACCTTCCGCCCTCCGGGCGGACGCTCTACCACTAGACCACGGAGGCGGTCTCTAGTCCAGTGACCCACGGTAACGAGACCGTTGACATATAAATTGATGTAAGTGTGTCATTACTTGTGTAACGAGGAAGGACAATATCACGACAGCGAGTTACAGTGATCCTGTTAAGCCATGATACGACACATGTCAGTGAGTGAGTGAGTGAGGTTTTACGCCGCTTCTAGCAATATTCCAGCAATATCACGGCGGGGGACACCAGAAATGGGCTTCACACATTGTACCATGTCGGGAATCGAACCCGGGTCATCGGCGTGACGAGCGAACGCTTTAACCACTAGGCTACCCGAATGTCAATGACCGTTCATGTCGAGGCCGTGTGTAGTCGCGTCGTATCGCACCCATGTGTAGCGTAATATAGTTTTGCCCTGAACTATTATGGTTAAAGCGCGATGACGCTAGCGTCAGAGTGCTTTGACGTTAACGTGTAAACATAGCCGACGTTCGGTGTCGCTGGTTATATTGTGAGTTGAGGTTCTGTTGTACAAGTTGCAACTGTGTTTTCATCACTAATGAACTTCAGCAACTGCAAGCCATGAAATAGTGTGCTTACCGAGTTGGTTGCGCTACATGTAACCCTTACCGACGTGAATCGTAGGACGAACATGGCGGTTGAAGAGCAACAGCGGATGGTCTGTTTGGCTGCTGAATGTTGTTAAATGCCATCCTCTGAGAAACTTTTCAAGAATTGCTGATTCCTTTGTTTCCTAGAGACATACATAATTCGTTGAGAACCAACGCCTCCCTCGGACAATATTGTGACTACTGTATGACACAGTGGTTTGAATATGTTTAGTATAAGCCAGGGGGCACGGGTGGCCTAGTCGTCTAAGGCGCCGCAATTCGCTGTGCAGAGTTGCGTCCCTTGGGAATGCCAGAAACCTATGATTGTGGGTTCGAATCCCGGTTCGCCCCGATTTTGTTTCTAGGTTTGTCAGCACCATACCCGTGCTCGTGGGTTTCACCGAAGTGGTAAACGTCTGAGACCTGCATCACTTCGGGCTTTCCTCCCACATTAAGCTGACACGCCGTGATATAACTGGAATACTGTTAAAAGCGGCGTTAAACACAACTCACTCACTCACTCACTAGTATAAGCCTGTGGCATGAGAGATGGTTGACAATCATCTTTCCATATTTCTAATGATAATCAAATATTCTACAAGTTTAAAGAATGTATTTCACCGAAAACCGATTTGGATGCGCCATCTTGTAACGGCACTAATGAAAGCACGATGATATCAAGGATACGTTAGATCACGGGGAGGTACTTTGAACAGCGTCATAACGTCAGCCCATTATGACGTATCATTATCGCAGGATATAGTACAGTACCTCAGTCGGCGATTTGATTTTATACGGAAGCATCTCAGAAAGTCGTATCGTGTTGTGTTGTGGCGTCGTGTTGTCGTGTCGACAGTGTGAAATCGTGCCGTATGGTGTTGCGCTGTTATGTCGAAATCCTGTTTTCTACCTACATTGTGGCTACGGAGTGACTCGACGGCAACACGAAGTGTCATATGATCACATATCGCCCTCATTATTAGCACAATAGATACATATACACATGTACGCTTCGTCAAGCATGTTTCCTCGGCTGTTGTTGTTGGCGGTCATTGTGAGTGGTGAGCGTGATTGACTTTATATTGTTGTTTATTTGTTTGTTGTTTAACGCCGCACTCAGCAATAATACAGCTGTATGACGATGGTCTGTGAAATAATCGAGTCTGGACCAGACAATCCAGTGATTGACATCATGAGCATCGATAATCACAACTGTTATACGATGGCATGCATCAACCAAGTCAGCGAGCCTGACCACCCGATCCCGTTAGTCGCCTCTTACCACAAGCATAATCGCCTTTTACGACAAGAACGGGTTGCTAAAGACCTATTCTACCGCGGACCTTCACAGGTCTTTTGACTCTATGTACATCTTTCGTGTCATTAAGATTTTGTTTCAGATTGTTTATAGTTATTAACGCAAAATATTTTGTTTAAGGAACGATATGGCCAAATCAATATGGTGTATTATATATAATATATAAGAGAATGATACGTTCAGTTATATCGCGGCGTGTCCGAAGTGTTTCAGGACGTTTACACCTTTGGTGATGCCCTGGAACACCGGGAGACCAAGAAAAGTAAACGAGCCAAATCTGGGATTCAAACCCACGATCATAGGTTCCTGACACGCCTAAGGGGCGCAACTCTGCATTGGCATGTCATCCTGCGATGCAGTGAAGGGACGAGGAATAATTTTAACATTAATCCTGTGTTGCCATGGGCTACATATAAACATATTGCCAGATAAAGTCAGGATTTTTACTTTAAATTCATTACTTTTTGGAATACTTGGGATTGTGGCTCTTTATTGAGGATATGATCAAATATGCATTCTTTTCTGAAATATTATAATTATCTTAGTTGTTCATGCAGCCAGTGGGATCAAATGATATAGTCGGGAATCAACATTCAATTCCTGTGCTTCTTGTAGAAGGTAAAATTTGAGTGAGTGAGTGGTTTTAAAGCCGCTTTGAACAGTATGCAGTGAGGCCACGGCGTGTCGGCTTTATGTGGGAGGAAAGCCCGAAGAGATGCAGGTCTCAGACGTTTAGCACTTTTGTGAAACCCAAAAGTACGGTACTACATAGAAACATGATCGGGGCGAAAATTATAGGTTTCTGGTTTGCCAAAGATTATAGGTGTCTGGCGTGCCAAAGGAACGCAACTCTGCAAAGCGAAAGGTGAAATTTGAATATTGTTCTACGATACAATAGTTAAATATTTAGTATTTACCCTTGAAGTCTTATCAAAGTATGTATGTGAACTTTCAACAGTTCACGGGGACACGGGTGGCCCAGTCGTCTAAGGCGCCACGATTCGCTGTGCAGAGTTGCGTCCCTTGGGCACGCCAGAAACCTATGATTGTGGGTTCGAATCCCGGTTCGCCCCGATTATGTTTCTAGGTTTGTCAGCACCATACCCGTGCTCGTGGGTTTCACCGAAGTGGTAAACGTCTGAGACCTGCATCACGTCGGGCTTTCCTCCCACATTAAACTGACACGCCGTGATATAACTGGAATACTGTTAAAAGCGGCATTAAACCCAACTCACTCACTCCAACATTTCAGAGTAAAATCTTTGATTTCATATATAGCCGTTGATGGTTCCCTATCAGACATGTTAGGATAATCGTTCAGATGATATCATGTTCGTTTGTTGCAGTCATCGCTGCCGAGTACTGTAGGTTTGAAAAAAGTAAAAGACACGCGAAGTACAAGCGATGTCCTCATGGGTGTTGCACTGGCGACTGTTGTGATGAACCTGTCGAGGAAGAGGAAACAAGGTATGTTTCTCCTCCGAGTTCCGAGGACCGCCTCCGTGGTCTTGTGGTAGAGCGTCCGCCCGGAGAGCGGAAGGTCCAGGGTTCGATCCCGGGCCGCGTCATACCAAAAGACGTTAAAAGATTGTACTTGTTGTTACCCTGTCTGGCGCTCGGCATTAAGGGGCTAAAAAACAAGGACTGGTCGGCTCCGAGTCAGTATACTGTGTCTGAGTGGGGTATTCATGTTAAACTGCGGCATGGTATCTCAGTGAGCTAGCACTATAAATCGGCATCAGTCCGGACTAGTACAAGCAGCTACAAACACACATACACGTGCATGCACGTCGCTATATAAGTGCAATAATCTTGGACGCGACGTTAAACACATTTCACCTCACCTCACCGAGTTCCGAGATTCATTAAGTAAGGCTGATTGACTTAAGCTATTGATTTTGTTAGATGTTAATTTTTAGTGTTAATTAAAAACAGGAATCCCCTCCCTCATGCCTCTCCCCTCCCAAGAATTTCAGATGCCTATTTCACACGTACATAAACGAATACGCATAATTTGAATTGATAAACAATATCAAGAACGAAAATGAACAAATTACCGACAATCTAATTCTGTAATTCCACATTAACTTTTCAATCCACCTCTACAATAACCAGTCTTCCCATCCTGCCAGCCCAAGCCTTTTGTCATTGGAGAGACTGTAGTGCACGTGCTGCACGAGATTTACGTGGTTGAAATGTGACATGACACACGTGGAGGTGCTGTAGGTCAGCGGAAGCTTTGCTGCTGACACTCGCTTCGTCTTTCGAAAAAAACAACCATCCAGAAAAATGAAAAACAACAACATTGGTATCCCCGGCCACTCTTTTGTAGTCTGGCGATTTGCGCTCTCTGGCAATCAAATTCGTGAGAGTTCTTTTCAAACTGTTCAAAGGGAACGGGTGGCCCAGTCGTCTTAGGCGCCACGATTCGCTGTGCAGAGTTGCGTCCCTTGGGCACGCCAGAAACCTATGATTGTGGGTTCGAATCCCGGTTCGCCCCGATTATGTTTCTAGGTTTGTCAGCACCATACCCGTGCTCGTGGGTTTCACCGAAGTGGTAAACGTCTGAGACCTGCATCACTTCGGGCTTTCCTCCCACATTAAGCTGACACGCCGCGATATAACTGGAATACCGTTACAAGTGGCGTTAAACCCAACTCACTCACTCACTCAAACTGTTCAATCCACGTCTGTCTTACCGCGCCTGAATATCAAATTTCCCAAGTCCCTTCTCCCTGACAAGCGGCTGGCATATGGTTGATGTTTATTTGTTTACTGAACCATGGTGGGATATCGAACAGTCTTTTCCTTGCTCAGTGTCGATTCATATATAAGTGGGTCTGTTAGTGGGATGCGGTGTTATTTTATCAAACAAAATATATTGTCCCCGAACAAATCTACAAAAAAAAGCTTCAGACTGTTGAAAAAGAGAAAGAAATTGCCAGCAACAAACATAACAGCGTTGCAAGGTGTTATTCTCTCAACAATTCAGGCTCATGGTTTTGAATAAAAAATATCTGGTTTCGTAGTTGTAACTAAATAAATAGCTCATCTCGATACACAATCACCATACCACCACCACCCCTTCCCATGAATATCGACCCGTGAAGATCCGGGGTAGAATAGATCTTCAGCAACCAATGCTTGCCTTAACAGGCGACTATATGGTTGTCGTAGGAGGTGACTCACGAGATCAGGTTGTCAGCCTCACTAACTTCGTTGATGCATGTCATCGTATCCGAATTGCGTGGATGGATGCTCATGATGTCAATCACTGGATTGTCTGGTCCAGACTCGATTATTTACAGACCGCCGTCATACAGCTGGAATATTGCTGAGTGCGGCGTTAAACAACAAACCAACCAACGAACCAGCCCAGGAATATCAAATTGCGCGGGCCCTAATTAAGTTGCAACCTGTTCATTTCATCACCATATAAGATGTTTTGGAATTTGAGTATTTAACCTTGCATAGTAACTTTACTTGAGGGGCCATATGTTAGTCTACTCTGTCATAATCCTCGGTACAAAAACCATACTTGTCCTCGTATGTTTCACAAGCGTGGTAAAGATCTACGACCTGTATTACTTCAGGACGTCCCTATGAGCTAACACGCCGTGATACTGAACCATTGTTTGTTTCCTTTCCCGTCCAAGTGTCGGTCTCTACATTGGTGTTCCGGTGGTGTCGGCGATAGTGCTCGCCGTCATCTCCTATCTATGCCCATGCTGCAGCGGTGGTGATGGCGGAATCGAGATTGACATGTAGGTCTTCGTGAAGGTACGTATTTTGAACTACCGGAATAACAAGACAACACGTCTTATCTTCAGTTCGGATCTATTTATGTTCCCAGATATAAGTCCTCACCAACTGAGGAGATAATATATACCACTCAAAAGTATTTAAGGACCACCCCATTCTTTCATATCGCTTAGCTATAAGCCATGACAGATGAACTATAACAATATAAAAGACGCCGGTGGTCCTTAACTTGTTTTGCGTTGTATAAATATCATAAAGGCTCTACACAGACTATCAAAGAACGTTATAAAACAAAGCCTAAGATTGGTTGGATCGGGTTGTCAGGCTCGGTTGATGCATGTCATCGATCCCAATTGTGTGGATAGATGCTCATGATGTCAATCACTGGATTGTCGGTCCAGACTATTATTTACCGACCTCTGTCATATAGCTGGAATATTGATAAGTGCGGCGTAAAACAACAAACAAAACAAAAAAACTGATTATGTATTTCAGACTGCTCTGAGGTGTGACGAATTCCGTGCTGTGTGTACAACCCACGACAAGCCGCTTACCGCCAATGCGTGATATACTACTCAAAATAATTTACAGAACACCCGATTCCTTCATTACGTTTTGTTCCTAACTACATGTGCATACGGGAACAATCATTTCATATCGTTCGGGCAATAAACTGATACCGCCACTGGAGAAAGTGGTTGTCGGATATCTCAAATGGTCAAGCGCAAATCCATAGCACGAGGTGAGGATCGCCGCGGCGGTACATCATGGCAAGAAGATACTCTATGACGTTTGTTAGAAACACTGGACTCTTTTAATTTCCTTGATCTTTTTGTTTGTTCCCAGATCATTCCGACACATTTGTCATGTTTACTTCCTTGTTTATTGAGAAACGCTGAGTGTTTATTACAAGCGGTTGATCAGTGGTTTGAAAATGGTCGATGTCTGATTTCTTTTCAAGTATTCCTACTCCTCATTTTTGTCTGATTTGTATCTTCATTAAATGAAATCCTCACACGTTAGTAGAACGTTCGTCTTCAATTTGGCAGTATCAAATACTACTTACAAATTTCTAGTTTTCGACGTCTCTAACGTTGCATCTTCTTTGAATTATAGCATGTTGTTCTTAAAAAAAACTTCACTGTTGAACCAAGGCGGACTTAACCTTGTTAAGGCGGATTGAACCTAATCGTATTTTGGACAGGCAAAACAGTGATTGATAGTATGAGCAGCGTTACTGCACCCACGCCACAAAACGATGACGAGTTTTCGATTATTGATTAGGACAAATCATTTTATCAGAATAGACCCGTTTGGAGTCAGGACATTATAAGTCCCAAGGTGCCCGTTCCACCAAGCGACCTTAGCGCTACGACTGTAGTAAATCTAGGTTAAAGTATGTGAGTTACCATCGTCATAGCGCCGCAATCGCTTTGGGAAACGGGGCTTTGTACACAACCTTTGTCACTGTATGGCCACTCTGTATGTGTGGCACTGTGCCCTGATTTACGAGGAGCGTTGCTCATGGTGTTGACCACTGGTCTCTGTCTGTTTCCATGCTATTGTGGCGTATTGCCGTGAGTTATTGCTGGGACGTGACATATCACACCCACCCTCTCACTATATCGGGGTGTTCTCTTGGAATTTCCCTTAAGACAAATCATGTTCTCAACCTTTCGATACGAAAGGAATTCCTTTACCAAAATATGGAGAGAATTTTGAAGAGTCTATCCCCTACCGTTATATTGATAAAACATTGCTACAAATGACACAAGTAGAGACCGCTGCAGTGCATCAATTGTTCCCCGACTTATAATGTCATATGCAGAGGAAGACAGCAATGGGAGGAGAGGATTGATTTAAAGTTCAAATCGGTTGTTATTAATGTAGTTATCTTTGGAAAGCACAATAAAAGAAACTGTCTTGAAGTGGTCAGCACAAGGTTGGTTGGTTTGTTGTTTGACGCCGCACTCAGCAATACTCCAGCTATATGACGGCGATCTGTAAATAATCGAGCCTGGACCAGACAATCCAGTGATTAATATCATGAGCATCGATCCACGCAATTGGGATCGATGACATGCATCAACCAAGTCAACGGTCTGACCACCCGATCCCGTTAGTCGCCTTTTACGACAAGCATGGGTTGCTGAAGACCTATTCTACCCCGGAATCTTCACGGGTCCAGCACAAGGAAAACCAAGGCAAGAGAACATATAATTCGGCCTGTCTGGCACAACTTGGTATATGCCCACTATTAGTACCATAAATATAAAAAAAATAATTGATTACATGTCCTTTTAGATAACACAACAAATGTCATTCTTAAACATGCTTTGGCAGCAAATATCAATCTTTCTGGACAAAATGTTGGCTGGGTTGAATAAAACAAACTTATGAAATAGTAAACACAAATAAGTGTTGTGAAACCACTGTAAATTATACTTCAGTCCAAATGTAAGAATGTGTTCACGCATTCATTAAGGGACTCCCATTTATTCAACAGCAAGTTAAGATCATACATGTTGGTCAAGTCAGCTATAAATATTGAGAATTATCTTACATATTTAAAAAAAAAAAAGCTCATAGGTCACTTTTCTCAAAACTTCGTTTAAGTTATCACAAATTAAAAACTTAAACTGGTAGATATACAAAAACACCAACCCCATTGGAACAACGTCTTTGTGAAACATGTGATGTCTTAGAAGATGCGCAACATTATGTACTGTCTTGTATAAAATACGACCAAGAAAGAGAATCACAAATAATTCCCAATCATGATAAAGAATTTGGTACACTCTGTTAAAGGGAGCCCTTCTTAATAATGTTAACAACAGTTATCTAGAAACAATTTCCAAGATCTGTTATCATATCTACAAGTATAAACAAATTCCTTGTATGTACAACATTACCATAGGCTTGTTCAATTCTCATATGTGGATCGATGCTCATGATGTCAATTACTGGATTGTCTGGTCCAGACTCGATTATTCTACGGACTGCCGTCATATAGCTGGAATATTGCTGAGTGCGGCGTTAATCCACAGACAGACAAACAATTCTCATATTGTTTCCATATCACTATAATGCACTTGTTTTAAAATAAAAAATTGTTACCTCCTTTGTATGTTGAATGTACCTTTGTGTTTTGCACTTATTGTGCATAGATTTTGTAGTCTGTAACAGTGTAATATTGCCATTGTTTCGTCATGGAATTTTACGCAATACATATCTCATCTTAAACATATTTGTTGTATAATAGTTTGTTACAGTTGTGTACGGGGCACGGTTGGCCTAATCGCATAAGGCACTGCACCTCGCTATGCACGCCAGAAACCTATTACAGTGTGTTCAGATCCCGGTTCGTCCAGATTATGTTATCAGCACTACACCCGTGCTCGTGGGTTTCACCAAATTGGTGAACGCCTAACACGTGCATCCTCCTACATCAAGCTGACATGCCGTGATATAACTGGAATACTGTTAAAAGCCTCGTTACACCCAACTCACTCTCTCATTACTCTTGTGTTCGGTTCCTTCTGGTTAACTGGGTTTGTGTAGTTACTTCCGGTTAAGATTGAAGTATGTTTAGAAGAATATTACTATGTGCAACCCAAACATCGTGCATTT
This sequence comes from Haliotis rufescens, assembly GCF_023055435.1. Taxonomy (NCBI): domain Eukaryota; kingdom Metazoa; phylum Mollusca; class Gastropoda; order Lepetellida; family Haliotidae; genus Haliotis; species Haliotis rufescens. The sequence goes on along the minus strand of NW_025963846.1, from coordinate 25,796,791 downwards.
ATCATGCAACCGTATTACTTTTTAGGAACATGATGCAAACTACAAACCAACCTGGTGTTAATTCGTGTTGAACAATAAGTTGCAATGGCAGTGTGAAGGGAGAACGTTTGAGTGCGCGTTTCATGCTTGACCTGAATTCCTCCTTGGAACCTTCATTGCTGGCTGCCTCAATAACATACGATACATTGCCTAGGAAGTGCGCAGTAGAGCTATTCGGGTAAGGAAGATAAACACTCACTTTCAGTGAATGAGATACGATCTACATCATTGCAAAGTCATTGCGTGATGAAGCTCCATACCACGCCTTTAGCTAAAGGAGATAATCGCTCAATGCGCAGGTCTATTCTTACAAAATACAGACCGGTTAACTTTAGCGAAAGGCGAAATATTTCCCCTAAACATTTTTAGCTCTTTTAAAAACACAATGAACAAATTGCATGGATTATCTACATTACGAAACATCTCTAATTCCCAGAATGTGACAGGCGATTGGTTAAAACATATCCAGATGAAGTTACTCTCATTTCATTTTAATAAACTTCAGTCAAAAACAAACAAATAAAGATATTTTACATGCGCTTCAATATATGCATCCTCGCATGCGATAATGAATATTTGTACGCTTTTATATGAGAGAGAGAGAGAGAGAGAGAGAGAGAGAGAGAGAGAGAGAGAGAGAGAGAGAAAATCATATAGCAAATATTCATTAAATAGCACACCTGGATATTGGAGAAGGAACGTATAGGGGTTCCAGCACTGACATCTTCAGAGCTCAGTTGACAAACCTTTGTCTTCGGGTTCAAGTTTACAGACAAACATTTTGGCGAGTACTGACAAATTCTGTGAAAATTTGTCAGTGTTTCAACTTTCAAGAAGCCATAGCAATGTCCATGAAGGGTGTTGTGGTATGATCCAGCAAGTTTCAGTCTAAAGGTTGTTGCCGTTACATTGGTTGGTTGGTTTGTTGGTTGTTTAACGCCGCACTCAGCAATATTCCCGGTACATGACGGAGGTCTGTAAATAACCGAGTCTGGACCAGACAATCCAGTGATTGATATCATGAGCATCGATCCACGCAATTGGGATCGATGACATCAATCAACCAAGTCAGCGAGCCTGACCACCCGATTCCGTCAGTCGCCTTTTACGACAAGCATAGTCAACTTTTACGGCAAGCATGGGTCGCTGAAGACCTATTCTAACCCGGATCTGCACGGGACATAGAACTGAAGGGTCATGGCAGGACTTGGATGTTGTGATTCCTGAAAAAGACTGTCGGTCTTGCCGTGTTCGCTTCTTGCATAATGGGAAGGACGTGTGGCCGAATAGTCTCATCCGTGTTACGTTGTGGCGTTCTCCATTCTCCAGAACGTGCACCAAGTCTGTCCTAGCAGTGTAGCATGCTACTACCATCTAATCTGTCCACTTCCTATGCAGTTGTGTGCATAATGTCTACCATCCATACAGCAAAGCATAAAACGTGACTCGTCACTAAACGAGACTTGTCTCCATCGCAGTTGTGGCACAACTGTGTGACCTTGACACATTGCCGTCACAGCTGACGATGCAGGTCCGTCAGAATGACGCCTCGATTTTGTCGTCTTGCTCGAATACCTTCAGCGCGTAAACTGTTCTTCACTGTCTTATGCAGTCATGGCATTGTCGTAGTTGTAGAGGTTTCCGAGGCGGTTCTTTCACGTCAGTACGAATCTGACCTGAGCTGTAGAAGTTACACGTGGCCAATCTGGGAAAGGTCCCGTGTTCTCCCGTGTCTGATAACGGTTGCACAGTATTGTAATGGTGCTTGGTGCAACCTGGCAAAACCTGGCTACAGCTGAAGATGTTTTTCCTGTTTGCAGTTGGCCGATGGCGTTGTTGCGCAAGTCATGGCATGTTTTTGCTGTGATGGCATGCAAATGAAAACCCCATCGTTTTTTATAGGCCAACATTTGATGCTGCAAGTGCGTGTCATGTTGGTGTGTTTCGGCGATTTTTCTAAAAATAGATCAAAGTGATGTTGGAAATGTGATAATCGGGTTCCCAACCCTCTGAATGATGACGTCACAACATGGCGGTTTTAACCAGGGTTTTGTGGTGTATTGTTACCTACTGCAAGCGCTTATGGTCAAAGGGACTCAACGATATAACGTTAGCGGCTACGAAGGTAAACACTGGCAGTGAGCGGGGAAATTCTGGTAAGTAATTGATTCTTTTGTACATGTCACTAGGATACCTGGCAAGGTTGCGAGGATGTAACCGATTGTAGGGAGGTTAGTCCGAGCGTGGGCCTCGAATAAACGAGTTGTGTTACGATATTTCGGTATTCTGATGCTGGTCGTTATTTTGTGCGTCCTGTCAACCATAGCAAACATGGGGACACGGGTAGCCCAGTCGTCTAAGGCGCCGCGATTCGCTGTGCAGAGTTGCGTCCCTTGGGCACGCCAGAAACCTATGATTGTGGGTTCGAATCCCGGTTCGTGATCATGTTTCTTGGTTTGTCAGCACCATACCCGTGCTCGTGGGTTTCAACGAAGTGGTAAACGTCCGAGACCTGCATCACTTCGGGCTTTCCTCCCTCACGCCGCGATATAACTGGAATAGTGTTAAAAGTGTCGGTAAACCCAACCCACTCATCCATAGCAAACAATGAATGTGTGGCATCACAAAATGACCGACACAACCGAAAAAGTGTGGGGGTGACCGCCATATTGTGATGTCACTATACCTGGCATATCTTTTTCTCTCTATAGCCCCCGCCCATTTTAACACGTTATGGTCCGAAACTAGGTAACTGACCCAACATTTCTCTTAGCCCATGTAAAAATAGCTGCAACGGAAATTCTAAAATGATCACTTTTAAAATTCCTACATAGCAAAAGGCACCAATTCAGCATGAGTCTGATAGACATGCAAATATGGTAAATTAACGGTTTCTGAGTTATGCTCTGGAAACGATTTCGGGACGCACGGACGGACGGACGGACGGACCCCATTTCAATATCCCCCGACAACTTCGTTAGGGCGGGGGATAATAACTGATCCAGCCAAACAATACCCCACGAGGTAACCGCAACTCTTCATAAAGACACAGGCACGAGGTATCACGTTTCAAAATATTTATTCACAATTCAAGCTCTTGAATAGACATTGTAAATACACAATACATTATTAAACATACATTCCCTATACTAAGAGTACACCCCCTTCTGAACAAGCTGCTCGGGCCAATCGTTGAAAGTAGTCATCCTCTCGTGTACTTAACCAGAACTTCATGAAGACAAAATTGTTATGGATGAGCAACTTCTTTATTACAATTGGGCGCCGTTTCGGTGTAGATTCTAACACCTTTATCATTTGCTTGATAACGGTGTTAGAATCTACACCGAAACGTCGCCCAATTGTAATAAAGAAGTTGTTCATCCATAACAATTTTGTCTTAGTTACCATTCCAACTTGTAAATGCCACTCAAAGAAGCAAAACTTCTCGCTAAAATCAGACACCAACATCCAATCTTCCCCCGGGGTTTTCAACGAGCACCCGCATGAATCTTTCTCACCATCCCCCCTCGCACCTCTTCATACTTTCACGGTAACCATGACAACTGTTGTGAGATGACAACTGCCATTACTGTCCTGAAATAAAATTTACTGTATACTGGACAGTCTTCATTAGCAGAACAAGGGTCGGTCGGTCGGTCGGGTAGCCTCGTGGTTAAAAGCGTTCGCTCGTCACGCAGGAGACCCGGGTTCGAATCCCGACATAGGTACAATGTTTAAAGCCAATTTCTGGTGTCCCCCCGCCGTGATATTGAACAAAAGCGGCGTAACAACCATACTCGCTCATCAGCAGAACTATATCACATGAAACGGTCAGCTTTCACTCCTTTCTCCTGTCCTCTGCTGCTTATTGGTATCGGAAACAGGGTACATACTCGACATTGCAGTGTCAACGCGCATGTTGACGGGGAATTAGCTCTTGGGGGAATACAGGACAAAATCGACATCACTGTCCCGGAACGCTTTATGCACAACATGTAAACAACAATTACACAATGAGCGGAACACCTGCTCTGACAACACAAACAGCGATAATCCGACCTTCCAGCTCGGGCATACATGAGGTGAGCGGAGCTCCGGACGTTTCCTACGAGCGGCACATCATCCTGCTCGAGGTCGTCCCTTCGCCAAACTCGGAATACCAAGCTTGACACTATGTAATGGTAACACATATATAGTAATGAGTGAGTGAGTGAGTGAGTGAGTGAGTTGGGTTTAACGCCGCTTTTAACAGTATTCCAGTTTTATCGCGGCGTGTCAGCTTAATGTGGGAGGAAAGCCCGAAGTGATGCAGGTCTCAGACGTTTACCACTTCGGTGAAACCAACGAGCACGGGTATGGTGCTGACATACCTAGAAACATAATCAGGGCGAACCGGGTTTCGAACCCACAATCATAGGTTTCAGGCGTGCCCAAGGGACGCAACTCTGCACAGGGAAGCGCGGCGCCTTAGACCCGTGCCCCCATATAGTAATGAACAACAGTGGACAGAATGACGTTGCTCTGGACTTGGGACTTCTGGGGGTGATGAACCGACACTGCTCAGGGGATGAACAATTAAGGCAATAAATGTTATACTATACTGTATTACTAACAGTAATTAACGGGAAGTGATATATACTACTCAAAAGAAGTTAAGGATCACCTGATTCTTTCATATTACAATAGTTAATCTCTCATGCCCTGACAGATTAACATTACCAATATGAAAGAATTGGGTGATCCTTAACTTCTTTTGAGTAGTATAGTTGCCCAGGTTGGCTGACAGTCATTCAATGATACGGTTATAAATCACTTCTCTACCGGTATATTATCTCTGCCGGAATTTTTCCCAATAAGCGTTTCACGCTTTTATCATACCATCTCCAAACCATGGAAGTTTTAAACAATACCCTTTTCTCTGCAATGTTTCACTTTCTTTAGGTTGGTTGGTTTGTTGTTTTACGCCGCACTCAGCATTATTCCGCTATATGAATGCAGTATGTAAATAATGGAGTCTGGACCCGACAATCCAATGATTCACATCATGAGCATCAATCCACGCAATTGGGATCGATGACATGCATCAACCAAGTCAGCGAGCCTGACCACCCGGTCCCGTCAGTCGCCTCTTACGACAAGCATAGTCGCTTTTATGGCAAGCATGGGTTGCTGAAGACCTATTCTATCCCGGGTCTTCACGGGTCATTTCATTTGGTATGCAGCGAGAACTATCAAAATAAAAACAATGATGCAAAGTATTTCTACTACTTAGACCACCGTAGATGTTTTTCAGAAAAGGATCGTTATGCCCAAACCACTGCAAATCTCGCCCATATGTCATTTCAGAATGTGTTTGACCATGAATGTCATCACTATTTGTGTATACGAGGATTTCTAGAGTGATCAAATTCATTTACACTGTCCAATTCCCTATATCACACAAGAGTGAACGTTCGGTGTTGGCTGCGGAAATGTTAACTCGATACCGACTGTACTTTTAGAACAATTTCAGTCAAACTGAAATGTTTGTTAACAATGGATTTTGGTACAATACACAGGTAAAAACACTCATTGTCCACAGGCACCGAGCACTTCTCTTAGGAACATGACCTATTATCAGATGTCCTCAATCATTCTCTCAAGCCCAGTGAAATGTACGCCGTTGTTTTCAGTCGAGCTATAGGAGATTTCGTAGTACTTCCACTCCACAAACCTTTAACATGATCATCTTTTAATGGCGGGTGCCACCTTAGCTTGGCGACATGAAATTCGGCTGAAAGAATAACTTGGTATGCCATTCGTCACCACTCGCCCCTTTCCGTAACCTGCAAGAAGACTCGTCCCCCCCTATCCGTGAATGTTATGTGCGAAAATACGACAAACCAATCAAAATGAGCGTGTGACTTCAAGTACTTCCGTCAAAAAATCTCAGGAATAATGTTTGATTTTACATATGTCTTGCATTTAAACATATACTGTAACACGTCCCATTTTAATTCTGGAAACCCAAAAGTCCAGAAACTCTACAGTCTTTGCCCAGTCTCGGTCAAAGGTATTTACAAAAATAAGCATGCTGTTTTCATGGGAACATACTAAGGAAGAAAAAATGAAAAAAAAAGAAAAAGGTTCAAAAACTCAATATTTACACAATCTCGCCCATGGGCGAGAATATTTTCCTTTACTCAAAAATCATGTTTTTGTTTCTCAAATACTTAAATTTTGTGTATGATACTTGATACACAAAATTTAACTCCTTTAACCTAACCTAACCTAACGATTTTATAGCGATATTGAAATAGTTCGCCCATGGGCGAGAAAAAGGTTTGGCCCACGGGCGAGAATATTTTCCTTTACACAAAACTCATGTTTTTGTTTCTCAAATACACAGATGTATTCCTTCAAGTATCATGACACAAAACTCATTTAACTCCTTTAACCTAACTCAACGATTTTATAGCGATATTTCGCCCATGAACGACAAAAAGGATTGGCCCATGGGCCAGAATATTTTCCTTTGCTCAGCAGTTTTAGTTTCGCAAACACAAAGGTGTGTCTACAAGCATGACACATGATTCAACTGATTTTCAACAAATAATTCAACGGTGGTATGAAAATATGACACTTTTCAACTCAGTTTCACTTAAATTCAACAATATCGCCTTGGACGAGAATATTTTCCTCAACATTTTGCTCAAAACACAAGGTTTTGTTTCTACAAGTACCATGACACATAGTTTGCTAAAAACTTTGAACACATCTTTTGTTTTGCAAAAACAAGTGTGTCTGTGCAAGTACACTAGCTCAGCTGATCTAAAACTTGGTAGCCTAGGGACCACACACACATTTTGACTACACATCTCCTTCGAAAAATAGTCTACACAACATGATGACAAAGCAAACTGATAATGGAGTACTATTTATTTACATGGCAATGTATGCCTATATATGCACATTGTATAAACACTCAATCAAAATCCCACACTGATACACACGAATATCGTCAAATACAGTCAATGCTTATATTAATTTAGTTTACAATGTATATACATGTATGGCATCATATCCCCGCTATGGAGCTAGGTCCGGCTGTTGTCTCTTGCTTTGACATATCTTTGGTGTATTCTCTTTTCCAAGTCATCTTCATCGCGCACGAACACCTTGTCTGTAACAATATATAAATAAGGTATTATTCAACTCGTTTTAACTTAATTCAAATATTTTATAGAGTTATCGAAATATGTTACACATCCAGGGAAAAGTCTGGCCCATTGACAGGCCCATTGTAATTATTCAAGTTTAAAACATTTTATTTATTTATGAGTGAGTATGGTTTTACGCCGCTTTTAGCAATATTCCAGCAATATCACGGCGGGGGACACCTGAAATGGGCTTCACATAATGTACCCACGTCGGGAATCGAACCAGGGTCTTCGGCGTCACAAGCGAACGCTTTAACCACTAGGCTACCCGACCGCCCCTTTTATTTATGAAACAACTGACACAGAATATATTGTTGATAATTACTTCAATTCATGTATGAAGCACATAAAGGTAAAGTCATGAAAGTTGAACTATATTAATGCTTTTACATAATAATAAGGTTTTCCAATATATACATGTCAATGTCGTTTTAAGTTTGTACATGACACTGAAATTTTTACAAACATTATTTAAACAGCAATATGCATATAAGAACATCTTGCAAAATGTCGAAATTGAAGAACGACTGTATGCGGTAAACAAGGCTTCCAATGACACATCAATATCAGTCTATTTAGATTTTTTAATATGACCTGGAACAATTTACAAAATGTATCACTAATCAACTTTATGCAAAATATAGCATCTTGCGCAATGTTGAAAATCAAGATTAACTTAAATGCATATCTTAGTAAAGTTTTTAATGACACTTTCATAAATATCAGTCTATTTAGATAATATTTTTTAGTGAGTGAGTGAGTATGGTTTTACGCCGCTTTTAGCAATATTCCAGCAATATTCCAGCAATATCACGGCGGGGGACACCAGAAATGGGCTTCACACATTGTACCCATGTCGGGAATCGAACCCGGGTCTTCGGCATGACGAGCGAACGCTTTAACCACTAGGCTACCCGACCGCCCCTGATAATATTTTTTAATATGACCTGGAACAATTAAAACAATGTATCACTAAACTATATGAACAATAGAGAATCTTGGGAAATGTCGACAAAGCAAGATTAACTTAAATGCATGTGTCAGTAAAAAGGTTTTTAATTACAACACCTTCATACGTCAATGAATATACACAATTATGTGACTATTTATACAATTTATCAAATATTTACCATATGCAGAATACAGCATCAAATTTAAGATTAACTGTATGCATGTTACTAAACCATGTTTTGAATTACACACGTACACATATATATGTATTCATACAATACTTTTACCAATTTACCATTAGAGCAAAATATAGCTTTTTTATTCAATTTGTGTTTGAATGTTTTTTGGGAGTATACTAATAGGTATTATTTTGGAAGTGATGTCTCATGATCGAACAGTTACATTAAAACAGCTATGCCTCAATAGAAAATACATAGAAAATACATAGAAAATGCTTTGCGGGCAACAATCCATATCAAATCGAAGCTTCGGTGTGCTTTGGGTTTTACAGCTACTGTGTCCTCTTCCTTTGGACAGATACCTGAAACATTGAAAAATTAATCATCACAACAGGGATAAATCAAGATCCATGTGTACACGTATATCAGCAGCATCAGATGAAAATTTTATCGCGAGATGTTACGGAAAATCCTTCGAAAGCAATATGTCTAACGTTGTTAAGGATCAGAAATTGGAACATAGGTTGTATTACTTCACTATCAGGAAACAACACACGCAGAACAATGACAAAATTGATTTGTTCAGTACAGTTTCAACGGATGAACGAGGGCTTTGTCTATTTATTACAAGCTTTTGATCGAGTTAAGATATATCATCATAAGTGCATTTATAAAGCAAATAACATTGTATTCACGAACCTTGGACTTTCTGGTTATTTTTCTTTGACTTTTCTGAAGTGCTGCCATCAAATTTTCAGGTAGTCGTCCATCTTCTGTTGGTGCAGTATTGTAGTTGTCAAAGTCGTTGAATTCGACTTCAGGGTATATTGTTGTAGACAGGACTGTAAGTAGCTTTCCCAGTCATCTATCTCAGAAGGCTGAAGGCGGGCTGAATCTCTCCGTTTGGGAAGATCCCTGAACATGGCTGTTCTGATGTCATTGACCGTGCTACACATTGGCCTTACAACAGCGAGTTGTGGGTTCATGCCAGTCAAGTTCATCGGAGTTTCCCGGTAAACTTCACTGGGTAGAGGCCAGTCTTTGTAGGCCAAAGTTAGCTGGCTGCCTTTCATGTAAATTTTGAATACATGGGGAATGGAATGTCCTTTCAATCCATCGCATCCTGAAAAAGTTGCTCTGAAGTCCGACAGATCGAACCCCCGACAAGCACAAGCACAGCACTGTTGGGCCTGGAAGACACCACCGAAGGAGGGGAGTTGGACACCAACAGCTTTCAAGCTGTTGTAGAGGTAACTAGATCAAAGAAAAACATAGGTGCTCACAGACTAGGTTCGGCCCATAATCACATATCGACTCCACACTGACACTGTGCAACTAAAGTCCTCAAAGTGACCAGTGGACATCCACCCCCACAATACAATAACACTAAGTCTGATTAATTAACCGCGACCAAGTACATAACCACAAATATATATTTCAGTCATTTCGGAGGCTCCACCCAGCCAACTCCCAATGTGACTCCACAGTAGGACTTGACTCCAAAAATAAAGAATGGCGAGGAAAATGCATGGCAGCTTTGCGTTTGGATTTGGAGAAGGTGTGTAGATATAGCAGAATGGACAATGCACTATATTCATCTATGAATAGTCCGTCACTTGCGCCAATGAATTGGCTCCTTATTTAAGATATTAATTGGAGCATACATATCTAACATAGATTTATGTAACAGTTCCATAATCGGATGAAAAAAGTATTGTCTTTTGCTCTATTTTAGACGGCCTTTTGGGGATCCTACAAAGAACACTTAGCAGTTTCTGTTATGTCCAGGACGTGTTTTGATGCTGCATTAAGCATCATGAAGCAATACAGCCTCAACAAAGTGCCAAATCAGACATCCAGGATAGTCAACAGGGCGCTGTTTAAGGAAGGCCCTGGTACACGAGGAAGCACTGTTCCAGGCGCTACTAGATTTTCGAGACGGCAGGACCGGAAAAGAGAAATTTAATCAGACTCTACAAATAATGAAAACGGGGACAGGTATGATGCAGTTGTATTAGCTGAGGAAAGAGAATACATTCTGCCACTTGCACACCATCTTTGATCATGACAATGACGTTTCTGCTCCGTTGGGCTGTCCACCCCAGGTACAGACCGAACAACTACATTAATGGACGGTGTATATTTTGCGATCAAGATTAACGTAATGACGTCTGTGAATGCTGTTTCATTTACATTTGTCACATAACACGTTGTGCACTTTATTACAGAAAACAGATGAACAGACGAGGAATAAAGACAACGAAAAGCTGAGACGAGAATTGAAAAGACAGCAAGCTATTGTTGAGACAACAGAAGAATATTGCAAGCCTAGAAGCCGAGATCAAGATTCTGAAGGTAGGTAGCGAAATTATATTCTTTAACGAGATAAAAAAATAAATCCGACAACAATATATCCCTAACATGTTCTTGATACTTGTATTTGTATTTTTCTGAAAGAAAATGAGATGTTGATATATCTGTTATGTATTAATGATTTATGTTAATGTAATTTTAGGCAGGTGCGTCTCGTGGAAATAGTCAGGTGGAAGTGGAAACAAGTGACGTGAGCAATAAGTACAACTACAGAAAACTCCTAGTCCGTCTCCTTACTAATGACACAGGAGTAAAATATATAATGTAATTGTAAATGTCAAATAAATTCCATACCATGCCGATCCGTTAAGATCCGAGGTAGAATAGGCCTTCGGCAACCCATGCTTGCTGTAAAAGGCGACTGCTTGTGGTAAGAGGCGACTAACTGGATCGGGTGGTCAGTTTCGCTGACTTGGTTGATACATTGAATCATTCCAATTGCGTGGATCGATGCTCATGATATCCATCACTGGATTGTCTGGTCCAGACTCGATTATTTACATACCGCCGTCATATAACTGGAATATTGCTGAATGCGGCGTTAAACAACAAACCAACCAAGACCATGCCATGACACATGGGTGTGAAATAGTATACGTACGTTGTATTGTGGTAAATGTTTATCTGATACATAAAATTATTCATACAAATGTTTATGTTTGTAGATTTACGAGTTTCCATCAGAAGATTCAGTTCATGTGGTAAGTATAACAATTTGCATAGCCCTGCAGGGTAGTTGGTTACCCCCATTCTTGCAACTTATGACTTATAGACATTATTAAGTGTATGATTAACACATCGTGTGGAGAAATTTCATATTTTAAAATATATATATTGTCATCTCATTCGATAAATAACGAAAATCTACACATAAAAGTGTATCTGTTTCGCAGACTGACGATGACCTAGATGAAGGAGCGTCCGGGGAAGACATAATGATGGGAGCAAGCAGAGATGAGGTCCTTAGATTATATACAGAGTATGCCTCTATGGCATAGATAAATTACATGCGTAAACGTTTTCCTAATAATACCGTCTGGTATCTTAAGTATTCAAATATTTTACTTATTTTTTTTACAGGGAGTGGTGACGCAACAGCATCAACAGGTAATTTGACATCTCTACTTACTACAGTTATCCTGGTTCCATTCCGACACGATAGAGCAAACCATCACCACACCACAAATCACTGATCCAATAGTTCGTATTTTTCCCAATTCAAATAAAACAGATATTTAATATATTTATGTTTAATTTTGACTCTTTTCTCTTTAAGGTTCAGCGGTTTATTGAGAACCAACGAGAAAGGGAAGAAGCTGATGCAGTGAGTCTTTGCTTTCCGACTTGTAAAGAATGACTGTCACACTCATACAAATTATTTATACACACTATTTATACATTCTTAAATGCCCCAAGCAATATGATTGGTTGGTTTGTTGTTTAACGCCGCACTCAGCAATATTCCAGCTATATGACGGCGGTCTGTAAATAATCGAGTCTGGATCGGACAATCCAGTGATTGATATCATGAGCATCGATCCACGCAATTGGGATTGATGACATGCATCAACCAAGTCAGCGAGCCTGACCACCCGATCCCGTTAGTCGCCTTTTACGACAAGCATAGTCGCCTTTTACGGCAAGCATGGGTTGCTGAAGACATGTTCTACCCCGGAATCTTCACGGGTCCCAAGCAATATGATGAGAGGAATGCTGTAGGAATACCTGCTCTACATACATTATTATAACATTTGGTCTCGTTTCAGACCGTGGGGAAGATGATGGAGGGCAAAGACCAGGAAACAGGAATGTGGTAAGAATCTCATGTCACCGAGTTCTATCTTGGCTTGTATATAACAGATTGAAACTTAATCGAAGCTGAACCTGTTCACCTTGCAGGGCGTATACATTATCTACATTTGCAACAAGGTCAATTGTCAGTTTGTTCATTGTTACATACAGGAAGATACCACTTCACTTAGTCAATGTATTTACTTGACATCAAGAATTCGTACTGTTTGGCAATAGAAAAGAAATATTGGGCAAAAAAGTGATGTGGCTCTTTGTTGTGATATAACCTGAATGTATTTCCCATGTTGTATTCTTACACAGGTTCAAAGTAAAGATCATAGACAGGAAAAAAGCCCTAGTTAAAGTCCACTGGATGAAATACTCAATAGACTGATTCTTGGTTAGAACAGAAACTACTCAGACCCCTCAAGCCAAAGGTTAGTATGATCACGTGGAAATAAAATCAACACGATATCAAAATCTGGCCTAGTCTTGGGCATTTTATAATTCAGGAACTTTTACATGCATTTACCACACAATAAATACAATATTATACCATTTGAACATTTCCCTTCATCTGATGCCATTTTAAAAATGTCCTTTCCCAATTTGTAGCCTGTGCCAATGAATTATACACAGCGACCGAGTATTTATATGCAGTGATGTAATAATAGTTGAACCCCACTCGAAGTAGCACACATGCAATATTAAATAAATCTACATTCCTGTTTTCAGAAGGAGACCTGGTCGCATCCCGGTATAACATCCTACAAGACAGCGTATCCAGCCACAGTTGAAGCCGTTGATGGGCGTACGTCATTGGCATTATTGAGTGAGTGAGTTGGGTTTAACGCCGCTTTTAACAGTATTCCAGTTATATCGCGGCGTGTCAGCTTAATGTGGGAGGAAAGCCCGAAGTGATGCAGGTCTAAGACGTTTACCACTTCGGTGAAACCCACGAGCACGGGTATGGTGCTGACAAACCTAGAAACTTAATCGGGGGGAACCGGGATTCGAAAACACATAGGTTTCTTGCGTGCCCAAGGGACGCAACTCTGCACAGCGAATCGCGGCGCCTTAGACGACTTGGCCACCCGTGCCCCCTTGGCATTATTGAACATTTATAACATCGTTCATGTATGGCATATCGTTCATGTACTAATTCACTTACATTACTTACCTTATTTATTTATATATTGTTACAGACAATGTGTTCGTGCGCGATGAAGATGACTTGGAAAAGAGAATACACCAAAGATATGTCAAAGCAAGAGACAACAGCCGGACCTAGCTCCATAGCGGAGATATGATGCCATACATGTATATACATTGTAAAATAAATTAATATAAGTATTGACTGTATTTGACGATATTCGTGTGTATCAGTGTGGGATTTTGATTGAGTGTTTATACAATGTGCATATATAGGTATACATTGCCATGTAAATAAATAGTACTCCATTATCAATTTGCTTTTGTCATGTTGCGTGGACTATTTTTCGAAGGAGATGTGTAGTCAAAATGTGTGTGTGGTCCCTTGGCTACCAAGTTTTAGATCAGCTATAAAATCGTTCAATTAAGTTAAAATGAGTTAAATTTTGTGTATGATACTTGATGGAATACAAGTTAAGTATTGGCGAAACAAAAACATGAGTTTTGAGTAAAGGAAAATATTCTCGCCCATGGGCGAGATGGTGTAAATATTGAGTTTTTGAACTTTTATTTTTTCTTTCTTAGTATGTTCCCATGAAAACAGCATGCTTATTTTTGTAAATACCTTTGACCGAGACTGGGAAGACTAGAGTTTCTGGACTTTGGGGTTTCCAGAATTAAAATGGGACGTGTTCTGTGTAATACCTGAAGTCCCGATGTGTCTTAAATAGCATCTGGAATATATATGACATGGGAAATATACGTGAACCATTACGCAACGAGTTAACAATTTCTTTAGTTATGCCCGTTTCGGCGTAGACTGAACCCAGTCGCAAAAACTGGGGGTACCAGTCGCTATTCGGCTCGTCCCGGAATAGCACGAGTTGGTCACGAGTGTTGGTATGCGAGTACCGTCCCGGTCTGTAACAGCGTGTAACATGTAACAATTATTTGGGCTGTGTATCAAGTCCATCTTTAAATGTACCCCGTCTGTGAGATCTTTGTTGCATGAACAGGTCTTCCATAGGTCGGCTGGGAACACATTTTTGCCGTCTCTTCACGAATGCTGGTTTCACCTGGAGAGAAATGATCAAAACAGTCGGCCTTATCTTCAATGAAACCATGTGCTGCCAAATTGTCTATTTGTGAGTGATTGCAACTCAGCAGAGTTTCGACCAACGCTCTGTGTGGTCATGTTCCCAGACTGAGATATCGGTTAATTCTAGCTGGTTGGACCCGTTTTGACCCTTACTTCCGAAATAGAGAATGTAGTGTATTTAGCACGGGCGCGCACACGTCTTTATGTCTAGTCGCTGTCCCACCACGTCGACTGCGAGGGTGGCGCGATACGATCGTCGACCGTCTTAAATTTGCACAAAATTCTAAAATAACATGCAGCGAGATCGATAATGCCGTTCATAGGGTTTTTAATATCAAATCTTAAGGATAAGAATTTATGGATGAACAACTTCTTTATTACCGTTATCAAGCAAGTGATTTACAGAGTGTGGTTGGCAAGTATATATACAAGTAGGAGGCAATTTGTACAGGCAAACATTGCCTCCTACTTGTATATATACTTGCCAACCAAACGGTGTTAGAACCTTCATCGACACGTCGCTCTTAATTGTTATAAAGAAGTTGTTCATCCATAAATTCTTATCCTTACTTAGTACTACAACTTCTAAATGCCTATGGGGCGGTCGGGTAGCCTAGTGGTTAAAGCGTTCGCTCGTCACGCCGAAGACCTGGGTTCGATTCCCGACATGGGTACAATGTGTGAAGCCCATTTCCGGTGTCCCCCGCCGTGATATTGCTGGAATATTGCTAAAAGCGGCGTAAAACCATACTCACTCACTCTAAATGCCTATCAAAGAAGTCAAATCTTATGGTTCTATCCAATTGGCTGGGACAGGTCACGGGACTATACTTGTGTGAATTGGTTATTGTGGAAACCATGCCTGGTAGTGAAAATAAATCCATCTCTCTTTGTAGGCGACCCGTATCCCCAGACAATGACAAATATGTAAATCTTTACTACGTACACTTTCTGTGCATGTACATTGAACTACCGGTAACGACATCGCCGACTTCACCCGCAGCAGCCTTGGCACCTTCACTCAGTAATATTTTTCCTGATGATTTGAGCAAGGGCATCAGTATTTAACCTATAGAGCCTAGAACATTCCCAGACCAGCACCCCCAGCCGTGATGCCTACACAATATCCCGTTGCAATGAAAAGAAGCCGTGTTTAAACACCAATTGCAATACACCTAATGCTGCACGCAAATGCCGGCCTGGCCTTGCAAATGTGGTAAATAAAATGCGATGTGTTAGCACCTACCGTTGCTTCTTTTCCTCATCCCTGATGGAGCAGTGTTGTAGAAGTTGAAAATCTGGCTCCATCTTCAATAAGGCGATGTTACATTCATTTAGCTTAAAGTACAGTTCTCTGAAAAGCGCCCAGTTAATGCACAGCATATGGGTGTTGCTCAGGAAGGCGATTGCTGCAGCTTACATACTTGTTCACTGTTCGGTTGCAACCGGTCGGCATTTGCACATAAGCTGGAATCGATTCACAAAGATTATTTAGATGTGCATGTATGCATTTTAAGTAGATTAACGCAGTGTGGTTGCATTGTTTTATTTGTTATTCTGACATATTGGCGTAATGGTACATAATAGCGCTGAAAGATGTAGCGAGTGAATTGGGTTTAACGCCGCTTTTAACAGAATTCCAGTTTCATCACGGGGTGTCAGCTTAATGTGGGAGGAAAGCCCGAAGTGATGCAGGTCTAAGACGTTTACCACTTCGGTGAAACCCACGGGTACGGTGCTGACAAACCAAGAAACATCGGGGTGAACCGGGATTCGAACCCACAATCATGGGTTTCTGGCGTGCCCAAGGGACGCAACTCTTCACAGCGTATCGCGGCGGCATAGACGATTGGGCCACCCGCTAAATAGATGTATGTGTACCAAGCTGATTAGGTGATGCCGCTGATGCAGTACCATTATTTTCCCTAGTTAAACCGTGTGACACTCGCCAGGTGAGGTAGTGAAATATGGCAGCTAATTAAATTACTCCGTGAGAGGAAGGTATAGGAGTAACGGCCTATTGAGCACAATGGGGGTGGGGGTGGACTGAAATGTGGGATGAAAGAAGGGATGGTGTGTTGACCTGCACGGTTAAACTGTCCGAGACCCCATGGACAGTATGGGGTAGAGGGTATAGGTTAGTAAACAATGATTGGAGAATATCAATGTGCTACTAACTGTTAACGGATGCTCGAACAAAACCGCTGATGCATGTATGTGTATAGGTATATACCAATTTGTCAGTGGGTCGTAAACTGTTGTAATCAGGCGTGGATGAATGGTGTTACTGAAGTGGGGTGGGACGTTTCAGCTTAGTGGGGATTAAAAGACACTTAAATCAGCATGTGGTGGTTTTAATGTCACTTTAATGAGGTAGATTTAGTGTCGATGGGAAACGTGATAGTTCCGCCAAGTAGAAATACAACTACTAACCTTACATAAGGATGCATACGGGTCCTTGAGCTCGGTCTGCTCCAAGTTTGATATAGTGACACACGTGTGTACTTGGGGAAGGGTTGCTCGCGAATGACCGACTAACAAAGACGGGGATGATGCTTGCGCGGGATTATTCCCCGGGCACGGTGCCGAGTGGTGGCCCGGGGTGATTGGGTTACGAGGGGTGGTTGGGTTACAGACGTAATTAGCCCATGGTTTGGATACGCGCGATAAAGTCATTTAGTCGTTAGTACTAAATGTAATTATCCCGCGATATGCCAAGGAGAGGCACGGGCCACCGAGCCGTGGGTGCCCGTGCCTATAATAAAAACAGAAGATGAGGTTGGGTTAAATGGCCGAGGGTGTGCAGGTACTAGTGGGCTACTTAGCTGCTAATTGTGTATACCAAAATGCTACCGTTGCCATGGCCACGCGCGTGGCCGACGGCGATTGCAGCTAGCGCTGCTGGCCTGGGACTGCTACCGCTGTCCAGCCCCCACGGTAGCATATTTAAACGCTACCATTGCTTGGCAACTCCCACGCTGCCAAAAGCAGCTCCACGCTGCTGGCCTAAGTCAGACTGCCGCTGCCCGGCCCCAGGTAGCCGGCCAAAGCAGATCACACTGCCCGGCCCCATTAGCAAAACCATTGTGCGGCCCCCGCGGCGGACCCAACTGTCAGCTACCGCTTGACAAGACGACTTCCGCCGCCGGGCCCATATACGTGGCAATTGTTTGCCCCAACGTATGTTATTTTACGATTCCCCGGCTGAAAAGTCGGGAAAGACAAGGTACCCACTGAGAAGCAGGTAACCCCGGAAAGGTTCCCGCTGAAAAGCAGGTAGCCTTAAGCATTAAGTATTAATTTGGAAGCAAGTTAATTTGTTACTAGCAGTGTAGCCCACAAGAACCCCGCCACAAAGCACCAGAGTGCTACCCCACACCCACGGCCACGCGATACGCGGAGATAGCATTGTTGCCCGGCTTGCCTATGTACTGAAAGGAAACACTAACCTGTGGAGATAATATCCTTACTGGCGCAAAGCGAGCGCCAGGGCATGCAATAAATTGTCCGTAAACACACACAGTCCTTTGTCGCTGAGGTGGACGCCCTCCCAGGCGTACCATGTCTTGTCTGATGCCAGGATCTGGGGATGTGGCACCATTGTACCGCCGAGCTCTTTGACTCGGTTGGCCAGTCGGCGGTTGATATTCTTCCGCATCCCCTCGATCTTTAGTGGGTCCCTGGCATCGTGCCAGTAGCGCCTGGGCAGCATTGAGGATACGATGATCCTGGTGTCAGGAAGCTGGAGTTGTATCCGAAGGATTGATGCCACCATGTCAAGGTAGAGTTGGCTGCCCTTGACCGAGCACAGGTCGTTGGAGCTCAGGTGAATGATGAGGGCTCTGGGGCTGCGCCGTGTCGCCTTGACCTGTGCATCCAGAATGGTGTCCAGCTCCTTCCACCTCGTGCCAGCCATAGCATCCTCGGTTGGTTCGGACTGGTGCCCTACAGGAGCAAGTACTGCCGTGCCCTGGCCATGTAGCTGGATCCCACCATCCAAACTGTAAACAATAAGAAGTGTAGTAAGTACCATGAAAGACTATTTGAATTAGTTGTGCACCATTGAATTTGTTGGTAGGCGTATGTAAGCATTGTAGCAATTTGATTTCCACCTGCCGTATTGTTGTATGAGGTGTTCGGGCACCCTGTTCATGGCTGCTGATGTGGCTGCCCCAATGCGGAAGGATTGCGAAGAATAGCAGGCCGTGTTTATGTTGCTGTGTGCTAAGGCCTTTTTTAGGAGTGCCTGGAATTGGTACCTTGTAACGGGGGAATGGTCAAAGTGGATGAATGCATGTTGTGGGCCGGAGGGGCGCGCCTCCAGGTAGTGCTTGATGGCGACTACCGGACATAGCGGGTTACCTGGTATAGGTGACATTGTAACTGTTGTCCCCATCCTGTACTGATCGGACTTTCACAGGTTAAATAATATTATTTATTTATTGGTATTTAGGCAAGAGAAACCCTGTGCAAGTATTCCTTCAGCTTTTGACCTGGTTTCATGAATGATCCTAAGCTGTATAGACCTGCTTTTACTACCCATAGTGAGTGAGTGAGTAAAATTTTAAGTCACATCGGCAGTATTTCAGCCATAACGTGACTATCAAAAGTTAAATATAATACATACATTGAAACTTGTATAAAAACCTGCCAACGAGGGACAGTAAAATAACTAGACTTATCACAGAAATAAATTTAAAACTAGTATGTAATCATAAAATCAATAGCACTATACATAACATTATATTATAAAAACAGGCTATAGATCGCCAGCAACAGAAGGTAGACCACCATACTGGGGACCAAGGGGACTTACAGTACCTTTGCTACCTGCATGGACCCCAGCAGGATTTACATCATCCCTTCAGCAACTGGCGACTGTTTGCAAAGTTAGCCACAAGTAAAAATACAAATATTCTACGTTTAAAAGAGTAGTAGGCAGAAATATTCTTTGAATGACATGGACTTACGATATCCTCTCAGGGGGACAATAATTTTACACTACGTCAACCCCCTTTGAGGATACGGCCAGTAACAAACTCAGATATAATTTCATTTTACCAATTTTAAAAAGTCATTCCTTTTATACAATACATATTATCAAAATTTATTGAACAATTCTATCTCTTTTAAAAACCCAATAACTAAATGAGAAGGAATATTATAAAAAAGATCCTTGAGAGATGATGATTTGAAATACTTATCCCTTGTGATGGAAAAATCAATACAGTCAAGCAGGACATGCTTGACCGTGATTCTCTCATCACAAGGGATACAAAAGGGAGGATCTTCACCTTTCAACAAATATTCGTGAGTATATCTACTGTGGCCAATACGACATCGTCGTAAAATGACCTCGTCAAATCTGGACTGACAACCCAAGTAGGTGTAACCGATATTTGGTTTAATTTCATGTAATTTATTGATACCTACTTGGGCGTCCCACTTCTGTTGCATAAGATCTCGGATGTAAGATCGAATCATGGGTTTAAAATCAGTGTATGGGATCAGAAGTGGTGTCACAGATTTGTTGAGGGCTGCTTTTGCAGCAGCATCGGCCATTGTGTTACCTTTGATACCAACATGGCTTGGTAACCAACAAAAGACGATGTCATATTGGCCAGTAGCAAGATCATTAAATAACTCAAGAATTTGGATTAAAAGTGGATGTTTTGAAGACATATTTTTAATTGCCTGAAGACATGAAAGAGAATCTGAAAACAGTATGAATTGTTTATGTTTAGATTGATTACTGATATATTTAAGTGCTGTAAAAATGGCGTTTGCTTCTGCAGTGAACATTGAACTGTTATCAGGTAAACGGGAAGAGATTGTTCTGGATCCAATGACAGTGGCACTAGCAACTGTGCCACCATCCTTGGATCCATCGGTAAATATAGATTTATAAGTGTCATAATTGTTTCTAAGTTGGTGGTATTCTTGTTGGTATATTAATTGGTTAGTATCTGATTTCTTTAGTTTTGTTAATGTCAGATCTACCTCAGGCTTTACCATTTGCCAAGGAGGAGAGGAGAAAAGTTGAGTAGGAGCTATATCTTGGAGTTTAATATTTGAAGCTGATATTGCAGATTTTATTCTAATTCCGAGTGGTGGAGGGAGTGCCGATTTCTTATTGTAAAGATCTTCGTAGAGAGGATGGAATATACATTCAAAAGCTGGATTTGACGGATTAGAATATAATTTAGTGATGTATTGTAGAGATAATTTTAGTCGGCGTTGTTTAAGAGAAGGCTCATCTGCTTCTATATAGAGACTGTGAATGGGAGACGTTCTGAAGGCTCCAAGACAAAGCCTCAGACCCTGATGATGTATCGTATCTAGTTTTTGTAAATTACTTTTGCAGGCTCCACCATAGATGATGGAGCCATAATCAAGTTTGGAACGAATTAGTGACCTGTACAAGTGTAAGAGGGTTGTTTGATCCCCTCCCCACTTTGAATTAGAAACAACTTTTAATAGATCGAGTGCCTTCAGGCATTTAGCTTTGAGGTATTTAATATGCGGGAGAAAAGTTAAGTGATGATCAAAAATAAGTCCCAAGAACTTGGCTTCCTTAACAACTTTGATAGGAGTGCCATTCAGAAATAGTTCAGGGTCCTTGTGCGGTTTATATTTTCGGCAGAAATGTATGCAATTAGTTTTTGATTTAGAAAATTTAAACCCGTTTTCTAGACACCACTTGTTAATTTTATTAAGACATAATTGTAATTACCTTTCAATTGTGTGCATATTTTTACCCCGACAAGATAGATTAAAATCATCCACAAAAAGTGATCCATCAACTGAATCATTTAAAACTTTTGACAAACTGTTAATTTTTATACTGAATAAAGTGACAGACAAAATGCTGCCTTGTGGGACACCCTGATCCTGATTATAATGATCAGACAGGGTAGAACCCACGCGGACTTGAAATTGCCTGTCTGTTAAAAACTGTGATATAAAATGAGGCAGACGGCCTCTTAATCCAAAATCATGAAGATCTTTTAAAATACCATGTTTCCATGTTGTATCGTAAGCTTTTTCTAAATCGAAAAAGATCGATACAGCATGTTGTCTATTTACAATGGAATTTTTAATGAACGATTCTAAACGCACTAAATGATCGATAGTACTTCTGTTCTTCCGGAAACCACACTGTATATTGGTAAGAAGATTATTTGTTTCCAAGTACCACACTAATCGATTATTTACCATGCGTTCCATCGTTTTACAAACACAGCTAGTTAGTGAGATAGGTCTGTAATTTGATGGATCAGAATGATCCCGCCCAGGTTTGGGTATAGGTATAACAATGGCATTATGCCATGAAGGTGGAAACGTCCCAGATGTCCAAATATCATCGAATATATTTAACATAGTTTCAAGGCATGATTCGGGCAAGTGTTTCAGCAGCTGATAATGAATATTATCAGCGCCTGCTGCTGTATCATGAGCTTGCCCTAAGGCAGTATATAGCTCATGTAGTGAAAATACCTCATTGTAATCTTCACCATTATCAGATGTAAAATTTACTTTTTCTGTTGAAGCTGATATTTTTTAAATTCAGGAGCGTAATTAGATGAAGAAGAATGATGAGATAAAGTTTCACCAATGCTATTGGCAATGGCAGATTTATCAGTTAACAAAGTATCGCCATCCTTCAGATGGTGAACTGTAGAATTTGATCCCTTGCCTTTGATCTTTTTAATCATGTTCCATACCTTGGACATAGGGGTACGAGAGTTAATTTTGGAGACATAAGTCCGCCAGGATTGACGTTTATTTTGCTTAAATAGACGTCTTGCCTTGGCATTTGAAATTTTTACAATATTTAAATTATGGACAGTGGGATGTTTACGGAAGTACTTCTCCGCCTTCTTACGACATTTCCTAGCTTGTTTGCAAGTGTCATCAAACCACGGTTTACGAACACGTGGGTTGATCGAGGACTTAGGTATTGATTCATCAGCAATTTCATTCAGTAGATCTGAGAACAACTGAATCGGGTCAGTAACATTCTGAAAAGACGTAGGTAGTAATTTATCTTTGCATAAAGATTGAAATAAAAGCCAATCAGCCTTCACAAAATTCCATCGAGGTGAAGGTGGATCATCAGCGGGATTAATTGGTTTAAGCACGGTGGGGAAATGGTCACTCCCACATAGGTCATCATGGACGGACCATGAGAATTCATTCAACAAAACTGAATCCGTCAAAGACAGATCTAATGATGAATACGTACCAGTTGCAGGGTGTAAGTAGGTGTCCGAGTCATCGTTAAAGATGCAGAGGTCATTATCAGAAACAAAATCCTCGATGACTTTACCCTTTGGATTAATGATAGAACCTCCCCATAAAGGATTATGCCCATTTAGATCACCCATGATGACACAGGGCTTTGGGAGCTGGTCGTACAGTTTTTGGAGATCATTACGCTGAAGATTTGAAGATGGAGGAATGTATAAGGAGCAAAGTGTGAAGGCAATATGCAGTGTAAGTCTAACTGCAACAGCTTGCATATTCGTGTCAAGCGGAACAGGACTGTGAACAACGCCCCGCCGCACCAAAATAGAAGCTCCTCCAGTAGCTTTATCTCCCGGAGGAGAGAAGGAATGATACGAACTATACTGCCTTAAATCAAATGTGTCGGTTGTTTTAAGGTACGTTTCTTGTAAAGAAATTGCTGATGGACAAATATACGTTGATAATAATTGCAGTTCGTTAAAATTGTGCCTAAGTCCTCGGCAATTCCATTGAATTAGATTCGAATGATTCATGGTGGTTCTACCGGAGATCGTTCACGTAAACGTGAAGAGGAGTCACCACTGCTGTGGTGTGAAGATGGGGTGACATCCATCTCAAGAGGCTCAAAGTAATTGTGAACATCTACAGATGTTTCAGTGAGAGTAGGGATCTTTGTAGAAATTTTCTTGTTTTGTTTCTTCTTTTGTTTTTTGGGCATTTCAGTTGATGGTTTGTTGGTAGCTGGTATATCAGGAGTGGGTGTAGATGGGGCCACAACCTGAGTCAGAATGATAGAATCTGAAGACATTTCACCTGGGCTGACAGAATGAGTTGTTTGACTGTCACATGATGTTGTCAGAGGCAGCGGGTGTTCAGAATGTGTCCACGTCAATTCCGTCTGACATTCTATAGATCTACTGGTTGAAGGGCGAGAGACAGCAGCAGCAGCAGCATAAGATTGTTTGGATGAAGGTGTCCGGCTATCAGAGTTTTTTCGCATCAAAGTAACTGACGTTGTTTTGACATTTGATTGTCAAAATGTCTTTTTCACGTGTCCAAAAAGGACAGGATTTTGATGACGCTACATGTTGACCCTTACAATTTGTACATTTCAGGTCTGCTGTACAGCCTGAACCATCATGATTTCCACCACAACGGTGGCAAACAGTCGGACGATCACATGATTTGGAGCCGTGCCCAAACTTCTGACATTTGTAACACCGGAGTGGATTGGGGACATACACCTCCACTCCGATGTTAAAATAGCCTGCCTTAATAGATTGTGGAATTGTTGAAAGAGAAAAGGAGAACAAATAAGTATTTGTTGGAATGAAATTTTCACCATCTTTTCTATTGAAACGTTTCACTGATGTGACATTCTGTGATTTAAGTTCTTCCAAAATGTCATCTTCTGACATTTCAGCCAGGCAACGAGCTCTGTCGCGGATGATCCCTCGACTCGAATTCAACGTTCTGTGTTCAGAAACAACAACTTCTGTGTTAGCAAAGCTAGTACATTTTAAAAGATTAATAGCCTGCTGTCTCCGTGCACACTCCACCAAAAGAGAGCCGCTCCGGAGCCGTGAAACATTCTTCACCTCACCACAGATACCTTCAATGGCTTTAGATATTGCAAAGGGATTGATTTTCAAAGGTAGTTGATTATGTGATTCCACTACGATAAACCGAGCCCAAGAATTTGAAGTTCGTGAAATAGAAGCATCGTCGGCAGATGAGAAAATCTCAGCTTCCAGACGTCTCTTCTTGTCAGTGCGGTTTGAACCAGAATGATTGTCTGCCATAATGAAAGTAATTGATTCAGCACCCCACCCACCATGGAGTGCTACAAAGAGCGATGTTTTCCTGCACCGGATCTCCAACATGCAAACATCAGGGATACAGAGGTGTTATACTCCAGTAAAAACAACATGAATAGCTGCATTTGTCTAACAAATAAAATGCCAGGCTGGTCCGGCCCATGACAAGAAATTGAAGACATACAGAACTCAGAGGTCGAAAGTACCAGATTGGCCCATGAGCCACCGCCTTCTGGCGTAAGACTCTAGGCAATGTATTCAATCCAAAAGTTAGAATACACACAAGTTATGGACGGCCAAGGCCAAAATATACATTAAAATACAACACACGTGTGCATATACAATATTACGCACAGGGCCTGGCATGACCAGCCGATTGATAAGACCGGGCCCATCTTACCACCCGTCTAGGCGAAGTAAGGGTCGAAGTAGTGTGTTGGGCAAAGGAACACAGTTCCAGGAACCAATGCCCTCAACTACCAGACTCCCGTCCTCCGCCGACACAGGGACGCAACCCACGGCAAACAGGTTGCCCATTTTAGTCGCCTCATACGACCAGCAATGGGAGGCTGTGGAAATATTCTGCCCCGGTTCCACACGGGGGAAGAGCGATTAGCGTTACCCAGCACTCACCACGAGGAGGTTGCTCTTCACGAGTGCCTTTTACTACCCATAAATAATTTGCATCTCTGTAATTGACCCTAGCATATTGGCGTAACCAAGGTGCCATTTCATTGAGGTCCACGGGGGAAGGGGCCATTGAATTTACCTGCCTTGCCGGGTTGTTTTCTATTAGGAAAAGGCTGATTGGGTTTGTATGGGGTCGGTTGGACCCCATTCCCTCGAAAGAAGGTCCTAGAGCTATGGGAATGTTTGCCACACTTACCGCATTTGTGAGTGTACTTACAGTTAACCCTGCTACAGCCAAATTTATTGAAATTCCCAGCATACTTGACTGGCGATGTCCCCCTGTACGCGTGTCATTGCGCCCCGTCCGCCTGATTCTGGTTGTCGTACCGGCTGTGTTACCATGTACTTCAGCCACAACTCCCCGTCGATGTTGTCCCAGCGTCGTGAGGGGTCCCTTGACATTCTGTGTCGGAATTGTTGGTCGTAGGTTGACCAGGCATCCCCCCCGAATCGAAGTGCCGCCGTCCTTATGGTTTCCATGTAGGACAGCAACCCCTGGGTTGTGCGGGCCTCGGAGTGCCTACTAACATATATACACATGAAAATGTGGAAAGCTGAAGTCCAGCTCGCCAGGTACAGACGCTTTGGTTGCTGCTTAATTGGTTTAAAAATTACCTTACCTGAGGAGTCGTACGCCATGGTAATCGTACCGTCCTAGTGACCTCCCTCGTTGTTTGGTAGTATTGTGCCGAGGTCGACATACTCGCCACGCCAGATCTTTTCCCTCACCTGTTTGACGTGCGCGTCTATCCCGTCCGCACGGAAAGAAAGGGAATCCCCGTATCCTGCGGTGTAATTGGCTGGCCAAGCCGCGTCACCGTCGGCCTCGTTGAGGGCATCGGGGATTCTCCCTATGTTGGGCGAAATGGTGGGCGAACTAAAACCACGCCTTACCTGTTGGTTTGCGCTAACCGGGCCAGGCGCTGAATGTTCCAGCAACTGGAGTATTTTTTCCAGTTGCTCGTTTACCTGGGTAGTCGAGTTGGCAGCCTGTGCGGCATTTACAAGCTGCGCCGATTGTACGTTAATTCTGTTGCCACCTTCGATATTGCCGTAATTGGCAGACTCACCATCAGCTGTTGCCTCCTGTACAATGTGTACTCCCGGGGTTTGTCTTCTGGTTGTCCTGGGCTGCTTGGCTCCCCTCACCAGCTTGTGGTTGACGGTTGCTCTTCTCTTGGGAGGCATCACGAAAGGTCGAGGTGGTGATTGGTATTCCACAAGCGTAAATTGTCCCGAGGGTGAAGTTCGGGAGTAGAACGGAATAAATGCGATACGGCGAGTGCTGAAAATAGATGGTATTTAAAGCGTAATCGGCGAAACGGTCGCGATTGTGTAAATGCGATACGGCGAGTGTTGGAATAGATGGTATTCGAAGCGTAATCGACAAAACGGTCGCGACTGGGTACAAAAGAAACGTCCAAAGCGATTGATATAGTGACACACGTGTGTACTAGGGGAAGGGTTGCTCGCGAATGACCGACTAACAAAGACGGGGATGATGCTTGCGCGGGATTATTCCCCGGCACGGTGCCGAGTGGTGGCCCGGGGTGATTGGGTTACGAGGGGTGGTTGGGTTACAGACGTAATTAGCCCATGGTTTGGATACGCGCGATAAAGTCATTTAGTCGTTAGTACTAAATGTAAAAATTTTGTACGAGCTATCGGCGTTTTCGGGTAATAATATTGCCAGATCCTACTACATAGTACAAATGCGACTGATTGGACGTGTAGATTATGTGAAATGCGTCTCAAATGATGACAACAGCTTGTACACCTAAATGTATTCTATCAACCGTTAATGTCATTCTTTCACGCTGAATATGAACGTCTAACCACTAACGCATAAAATTACTACCTGCTAACTCACAAAACAAGTAGGTAATTTTACAGACACGCTTGGGGTGTTTACACGTTTTCTTATTGTCCGTGTGTTGTCCATCTTGCCGAGGCAAGAGAGTTAACTGACTGTAAAAGTCCAGTTTCCACCATTGCCGAACTAGGCTGGTATTATGGAGTTACATTTTGGCTGGGGTAACGAGTCTATGCATAGTCCAATCAAAATGGCGCACCGAAATCGAAATCCGGTCGATTGCAGGATTCGCAAAGCATGTGCACCGCCAATTCGTTGTCAGCAGATATTTTCAAAATCTTTCATGTTTTTAATCAAGGTGCTCACGTGATTTGATGCATTTCGCGATGTAAGACCCTTTTATCACAGTATAGATCTTGATTATCGATCAGATCGTCCTGACTGGGCGCCACCATTTTGTGTGAAGTAACGCAAGTGATACGAGAGGTGGAATCTGATTGGTCCATAGGAGAGGCTTAGAAGGGACAGAACTGGTAATAGCCACTGGTGGCGCTACGATCGAGCCCAGTAATTCCAGCCTAGTTCGGCAAGGGTGGAAACTGGACTTTTAAAGTCAGTTAACTCTTGCCTCGGGAAGATGTTGGTTGTCTGACGCCGCACCTAGCAATATTCCAGCTATATGACGGGGGTCTAAATAATTGAATCTGGACCAGACAAGCCAGTGCAGGGATTGACATGAGCATCGATATGCGTCTCTTACCACAAGCACAGTCGCCTTTCACAGCAAGCGGGGCGGTCGGGTAGCCTAGGCCTAGTACTTAAAGCGTTCGCTCGTCACGCCGAAGACCCGGGTTCGATTCTCGACAAGGGTACAATGTTTGAAGCCAATTTCTGGTGTCTACCGCCGTGATATTGCTGGAATATTGCTAAAAGCGTCGTAAAACCATACTCACTTTTACAGCAAGCATAGGTTGCTGAAATCGTATTTTAACCCGGATCTTCACGGTTTTACAAGTTCTAAGAGTGCGTGAGTTAAGATTTAACGTCACATCGGCAGTATTTCAGCAATATCGTGACGAGCACAAGTTCAAGACATGTAGGCAGCTATATATTTTTCGGAAAACCTAAACGGGAAATATATTTCTGCATATTTCATCCATTTTAGATTGTGATGTAATATTTACTTACTTTCCAAGTTACATGAGGCATCGACGCCCGTCTGGGTAAGGACATGTTCGGCATCTGCACTGCCCTGTACAGTATCAAGGACTTCCTGCAAGAAATTGAACTCGCACGTGACGTTTGACACAGTCATGATATCGTTGACTGTCCACACATTGAGATTGCCGTAGGTAAAACACTGACGGTCGAGTTGGTATGTTGTTTGGTTGGTTCGTTGTTTACCGCCGCACTCAGCAATATTCAAGCTATATGACGGCGGTCTAAATAATCTAGTCTGGACAAGACAATCCAGTGAGTAATATCATGAGCATCGATCCACGCAATTGGGATCGATGACATGTATCGACCATGTCAGCGAGCCTGACCACCCGATCCCGTTAGTCGCCTTTTACGACAAGCATAGTCGCCTTTTACGGCAAGTATTGGTTGCTGAAGACCTATTCTACCCCGGAATCGTACTGGGATATTGCTCGAGTATTGCTAAAAGTGGCGTAAAACGGTACTCACCTTACCGTGTCATCGAGAGATGCCGTACACTTTGTCTTTAAAGCAATCAGTTGCTCAATACGAAAAGCATCTCAATTGTTGCCAATGTCTTTACACTGGCCAAGGATGTCAAGCATCACTGGAAACACCTTTAAGGGAATGAAAACGTAGGTTAAATAACATAAAAACTGGAGAAAAGTTATTTTTTATTCTTGGAAGGTACATGTACTTGGCGTGTGTTGAAGATGCTGGTACGTTTGCTTATTAAATTGTCAAAAAGTGTCATGGCAAATAAGGAACCGATAAAAATTGGACAAATGGTTTGATTAATTTCAGCAAGAATTGTGACCAAACAGCCCTGGTCACGTGGGATGGTACAATGTTTTACATCTGTACGTTTATCAAAAGTATTTTCAATGGATTTGTGATGAATGTAGAAAATTAGCTAAGCACACTTACAGATGTTGGAAAGGTGGTCATGATGGCGAATGAAATTGTATTGAGGTTAACAGTGTCATTACAAATGCGTATGAACAAAATACACATAACATACTGCTTACATCAAGACTTTCTCATGACACAAACAATAACTCTTTGCCGAGTTCTTTACCACATCTTCAGCCAAATGGACGGCTGGATAGTATCTGTAAATATGCCAAGATGTGATTTTTGCCAAAATGACTGGGGTTTTACCTTGACCTACCAACACAAGGGTTGGTTGGTTGGTTGGTTTGTTGTTTAACGCCGCACTCAGCTATATGACGGCGGTCTGTAAATAATCGAGTCTGGACCATACAATCCAGTGATTGATATCATGAGCATCGATTCACGCAATTGGGATCGATGACATGCATCAACCAAGTCAGCGAGCCTGACCACCCGATCCCGTTAGTCTTCTTTTCCGACAAGGATAGTCACCCTTTACAGCAAGCATGGGTTGCTGAAGACCTATTCTAGCCCGGAATCTTCACGGGTCACCAACACGAGGGATTCAGGGTTGGGTTTGTTTGTTGTTTAACGCCGCACTCAGTAATGTTCAAGCTATATGACGGCGGTCTGTAAATAATCGCGTCTGGACCAGACAATCCAGTGATTGATATCATGAGCATCGATCCACGCAATTGGGATCGATGACATGCATCAACAAAGTCAGCCAGCCTGACCACCTGGTCCCGTTAGTCGCCTTTTCCGACAAGCATAGTCACCTTTTACGGCAAGCATGGGGTAGAATAGGTCTTCAGCAACCCATGCTTGCCTTTTACGGCAAGTATGGGTTGCTGAAGACCTATTCTACCTTGCAGTCTATTCACTTTGCATTTGCAATGCGCACAGGCTGCACTATAAGGTCAGAACGTTGACAACTCATGGGCCTGAAGTTCTGTGGGTAGTTTACAACAAAGTGAAAATAATATTTCACCTCGAATTTTAGGATTGATTGGCACTTTAACTGTCACCTGAAGTATTAACAACTGCTGTGTGTATTGAAATCAAATTACCTCCGGGAAAATGATCACTTTTCACTTCGTAATTTCCCTTTGAAAATATTGGTTTGTCCGCAAGGAATGTCAAAATCGAAAATATCAGATGATAAATAGTGAGTATGGTTACATTTCGCTTTTAACAATATTCCAGCAATGTCATGGCGTGGGGCACCCGAAAATTGGCTTCACACGTACCGATTTCGGGAATAGAACCCGGGTCTTCGTCGTGACGAGATGATAAAGAGTACATCCAAAGTAGATGAATCTACGAAAGCCCATTAGGACCATATTGGTATATTGTTTTTTTTTCTCTTTTAAAAGTCGTAATTACGAGAATAAAGTCGTAATTACGACTTTTAAAAACTCATGATAAAACCAGAATAAAGTCGTAATTTCGAGAAAAAATAGTTTATAATAAGATTCTATTTATCGCTTTGTCATATCACGGTGATTTTCATCATCATTGGAAAAGTGGTTCTTACGACTTTTTCTCTCGTAATTACGCGTTAAAAAGTCATAAATACGACTTAATTCTCGTAATTACGACTTTTAAAAGAGAAAAAACAAAATACCAATATGGTCCTAATGGGCTTTCGTATGAATCGGTGTTGATTTGACAGGTTGACTACTACATTTGACTTGATGGTACTATCTTAATCAGACGATACATCAAGGCGTTTTCGTTTAGGCATGATCCAAAAGAAAAACGAAAACGCTGACTGAACATAAAATCAGACTCAAATACCCGTCACAGCGTTCTCCAAAAAATATCGTGCTCGGAACTTATAATTACGCGAGGGATACACGCTATCGCAAAGCGAAATGGACTGAAAGTATTCCCACTTACCACGTCAACACGTCCTCGTGAACCAGTCGGTTGGACTGACTGTCAAGTGGTTCCAGGATCGATATCACGGGCAACACATCGGTATTTGTAAAAGTGTTTCTGAAATATGTACGATTCATGTGTTAGACATAAAACTAATAGATTCTCTCAAACAGGAAACGGAAGTGTGGTCAAGTAAGAAAAGTCTCAGGAGAAATGCCGTTGCTGGTTTTTAAAGGTCTATTTGATGTGTTTGTATATTTTAAGGAACTTTAATGGGACACGTGTTTTCGGCGTTGCAGTTTACACAGGGGGAGCCATGTAATTTCCTGAATAAGATGATTGTCATAGCCACATTTTGGGCACAAAGGGTAGTTTTAGCAAGTTGTTGGGGTATTATCGAAAGAGGCAGTGGAGACAATGTGTTTTTCTTTTAATTTTTACCACCCACCGGCATCCCGGCCCGGCTTGGCCCCCACAAACCTTTTTCGTCGCCTCTGCAGCCACCAGTGTTGTCGATCTCAGCCACGTTCGTATGTTATCTCGGCCTTTCTGCTTTTCTCCCAAGTTTCCTATTTTCTTTTATCAATAACTTTTCATCTTAAGTAATTACGCTTATTCTCTGGAAATATTTGATAAAGACAATTACCTTCATATTAAAAAGGAGACCCACTGAAATGGGAAATTCAGAACCCGAGGAAAATCGAGAGGCTCATCATTCAGGGCTTTAGCATTACAGGAAGGATTGCGTGGAAGGGAAAACAGTATGGTTCAGGGACCGAGACAGACATTATGTTGTATTTTTGGCTATGGACTTCATTGACTTTTTGTTCCTAAGATAGCCGACATGGCAGACGGTGGTGGAGGACCTGGGACGGAGCGATATCCTAATATTAAGGACCGGTCATTTATTGGTGGGGGGGGGGGGGGGGGGGGGGTGTCAGAATGGTCTTAAGGCCGTCATATTTTGTGTGCTTTAAGTTGAGTTAATGTAAGATATCAATTTTCGAGCTTAAAATCATGACCATTAATATATATTTTTTATATATGCTGCGGCCATGAGATAGTAGTGTTAAGGTGTTTCGTACATAAACCACAGGCTACGGGTTGAGGTACACACTGTTTATTCCAGCGTAGTGGAAGAAGACTGCAATAATAATAATTTTTTTACAAAAAGTAAAATCGCACGCAGTGAACATGTTATGAACTAAGTATATAAATGCGCATATACAATACATTTTATATATATATTTATATAACTGTTCAATCTTACTCCACTTATTTAATTATTACTAATCTATGATTTTATAGATATAAAAAATCATAGAGGTATAACACAATGATACATTACACAGGTGACTTTATAAGATCACATGTTTACAAAGAGTCTGTACAAAGAAACCTACCCTGTGGGTGACACGCGAGTGTCTTCACACCAAGTGTCTTCACACCAAGTAGCCGGAAAGCAAACTCGTAATTAAGTAAACCTATAAAAGGGATAATGCATTGATCAAATGTATTTCTTGACAACCAGATAATATATAAAGGGCTACCATTATACTTACTGGAACATATATACATAAGTGTGACCACTATGAAATTCTACAATATTACCAACAATATAGGATGATATATATATCAATCTTACATCAGACAGTAAACAGTTACAAAACAATTACTAGCAGCATATTGACCAGATTAAACAAAGAAAATAAACCGTATGCATATCAATCGCTCGATTGTCTGGTCCAGCCTCGATTATTTACAGACAGCCGTCATATAGCTGGAATGTTGCTGAGTGCGGCGTTAAACAAACAAATCAAAAACAAAAACCTATTTTATGCAATGATTTATATTAGACTTTAATCTACAACTTATATAACAACTAAAACGTATAACTAACCTTTGAGTTGTACACTATTCAAGCTGGTGTTCAATCCTCATGCAGTGATAGTGTGACTAGTTAGTAACATGGCGGATGACATGTATATTTGAAACAGGGCCAATCAAGTGAGAAGCAAGGCCTGGGCCGTTGTTAAAAAGACAATAACAAGACAACAGACCAACCTAAATACCCTTATACATAAAATGTGACCAGCCCTGTGACACAGAACTGTGCAGTAAACATAAAAGCAAAGAGAAAGATGGTGAGGTGAGGTGATATTGGGTTTAACGTCGCGTCCAAGATTATTGCACTGATATAGCGACGTGCATGCACGTGTGTGTGGCTGCTTGTACTAGTCCGGACTGAGTGAGTGAGTGAGTTGGGTTTAACGCCGCTTTTAACAGTATTCCAGTTATATCGCGGCGTGTCAGCTTTATGTGGGAGGAAAGCCCGAAGTGATGCAGGTCTAAGACGTTTTCCACTTCGGTGAAACCCACGAGCACGGGTATGGTGCTGACAAACCTAGAAACATAATCGGGGCGAACCGGGATTCGAACCCACAATCATAGGTTTCTGGCGTGCCCAAGGGACGCAACTCTGCACAGCGAATCGCGGCGCCTTAGACGACTGGGCCACCCGTGCCCCCACTAGTCCGGACTGATGCCGATTAATAGTGCTAGCCCACTGAGATACCATGCCGCAGTTTAACATGAATACCCCACTCAGACAGTATACTGACTCCGAGCCGACCAGTCCTTGTTTTAGCCCCTTAATGCCGAGCGCCAGACAGGGTAACAACAAGTACCATCTTTCAACGTCTTTTGGTATGACGCGGCCGTGGATCGAACCCCGGACCTTCCGCTCTCCGGGCGGGCGGACGCTCCAACACTGGACCACGGAGGCGGTCAGAGAAAGATGGACTGACAACTAATTGCAACTAACGTGCAACTAACGTACACACACACGTCTGCCGGATGACTAAAACCTGAAATAAGATTAGAATGATTAATTATACATTAATGTACACGATATATTATCACTAAATTAATCCCTGTTACATATATCCGACTAGATGGTTTGAGAAAGATACAAGAAAAGAGTTCGTCCAGTTCTCAATTTAAGATAATAGCATACCTAAAACTGTTGCTTTATGTAAAGTCTTCTAGAATCCAAACGAAATCCAAAGCTGCCGATGCCATTAGATCACTATTGACGTTTGCTCAACACACACAGACAAACAAATCTCAAAAGTCAGTCAGAGCAACATATTTATCTCCCTACCAAGTGTGTTTCTGCGATCCGCTCTAATGTTGAAAAAAAATCATGCTCTGGTGTGTTCCTGCGATCTGCGCTGTAGTGTGCGTCAAAAACGTGTTCTACGTCCTCACACTGGTAGTACACTTCCTAGAACAGATCAAGGACATTCTCACCCCTCGATCAAAATTTATCCGCATAGGTTGCAGGGGACCTATTTAAGCCAGAATCCAAGGGTTGTTTATGGTGTATGGTATCTGACAATCTCATTAAAATCAGATCTTAGTTCTCGCTACCGCTAAACAAAGATCTGAGGACATCCCATTACAGGTCACGTCAGACCGACCTTGCGCGAACTTTGACTGACCAATGGAATGACCAATCAGAAGGCAGCTTTCTCGTGCTTTACGGCACTAATTTCAAATTGGCGACTAGGCTTCGAAACATATTTTGACAAATTCTCGATAACAAATTTGAAACCTGAACAAAAGAACATTCTGGAAAGGCTAATAGATGGGCTAGATTGTATGGATTCAGTCGTTAAACCCGTAACTATCGTTAGGAATAAAGTTTTCGAGGTTGCATAAGAAATCACATTCTGACTGTCACTTTCATAATCTGGTAAGCGACGCTCTGATTGTTCGGATGAAAGGTCGTTCTGACGTGACCCCTAATTGGATGTCTTCAGATCTTTGTTTAGCGGTAGCGAGAACTAAGGTCTGATTTTAATGAGATTTGGTATCTGATGAAGTTGCATCAAGATATATTGAAAGGTTTATGAGTTAAGTCCATCAAACCCTCATTTGACGCCACGTTCAACAAGCAAAAGGTACCACTTCATAGCATTCCTGATGTGTATACAAAGATTGATAAGGAAATATTCTTAGTTTTACCTCAAAAACGAAATATGACGGACGGATCTTCGTTAAGGTAGGTGATAATTTTTGTTGCCTGCCAAAAATTGTTTTAGATGGTGTTCATCGTATTTCCTCTGCATCGGTAGAAGCACAGTATAATCGGCATATAGACTGACGAGCTAAAGAAACGAAGTATCGGTAAATTTTATGTTATTTTGAGGGGGAACAAATGTTTTAACCGAAAACTGGAAATGATCGCCTGAATACAACCAACAGATCATGCACATGGTCCGTGCATTTCGGGCAGTTTGATTTTCTTACTATCAATTGTCAAAAACGCGTAATTTTACAAAAAAAATCTTGAAAGAGTTGCATGCACGTGAGGCATAAAAGAAAAACGTTCAACAATACAGTATGATACTATCACATATAACAATCCCACACAGAAGATTAACGGCAAAAGAAAGATCGTGAGAGAGGCTATCTGGAGCTCTTGGTGTATCAAATATGGGCACATGGGGATATATGGCCAGCACATTTAGTGCGGCATTTAAAAAAAAATGAACAATATCTAATGCGTGTGTGTGTGTATGTTACTTACAATCGAGGAAAAAATGAAACGTTATGTAATGTTATTACAGGTATACGTAACACATATTATGTTAGGGGGATAATATAAAAACAACAGCAAGCAGAACAGTGCAGATCCGAGTTTTGGAACTTGATCTTGTGTGAGTATTTTGAAGACTTGTCAGCAGAGGTGTGACCCTCATCCCCAAACGCGCCCTGGGCTTGACTCAAAAATGGCAATGAACTTTGTGAAATCTATGACACTCTTGACACCTACAGTCGGCCCTAGTTTTATAACCTGGCTCAGGCCGCTTCTTCAAAGGCTACATCGTCCGCCGTGAGCGGGAGAGACTGTAGTGCACGCGCCGCAAGAAATGCACGTGGTCGAAACTTGACACGACGCACTTGGAGGTACAAGGAGGGCAGTGTAGGCTTTGCAACATGTTGTTGTTGTTGTTGTTGGTTTGTTGTTTAACGCCGCACTCAGCAATATTCCAGCTATATGACGGCGGTCTGTATATAATCGAGTCTGGAACAGATAATCCAGTGATTAATATCATGAGCATCGATCCACGCAATTGGGATCGATGACATGCATCAACCAAGTCAGCGAGCCTGACCGACCGATCCCGTTAGTCGCCTTTTACGACAAGCAGAGTCACCTTTAACGGCAAGCATTGGTTTTCTGAAGACCAATTCTACCCCGGAATATTCACGGGTCGCCAGATAAATGGAAATAAATGCACTTGCATGCCCAGGATGCTGCGATTTCCTTTTTTTCTAATCAGGTAATCGTTTAACAGCAGTTTTTCCTGCGGGCGTCTGATAGTCCCGTCAGGCAATTCTCCCAATGTGTACGTTTGCTGTAAAATGGACAATACAAATAATATATATAGTCATCTAATTTTCTAAAATCTGCATACTAAATTACATCTTCCTTCAATCATTCACCTCCAACTACTGTTAAACTATTCTTTGTCGAAAGTGAACTTTGAATAAGGAATTAATCCAGCCACATCAGGCACCGGCCATTTAATAATAGGGTTTTTGTATGTACTTTAATTTGTTTGAGAAAGGGTACTTCGTCAGTCACCGCACCAAAACATACCAAGCCTCGCCACCCAATCCCGTTAGTCGCTTCTTACGACAAGCAAATTCGCCTCTTATGACAATCATGGGTTGCTGAAGACCTATTCTAACCCACATCTTCACGGGTCGACCTTACATTATAGTACTTGTTGTTACCCTGCCTGGCGCTCGGCGTTATGCGGCCAAAACAAACCCTTGTCCGCGCGGCATCAAACAATTCTTGGACAAATTATTTTGGGATAAAATCCCCCCTAGAATAACAAATGGTCCAAACCTTAATAACATCCTTGTCCAGTGAACGCTGTTTTGTGTGTTATCTTTTAAAACATATAGCAGATCCCCAAGAATGTTAAATGGTCGGCCTCTTAAAAAAACACATCATATTATTGAATTCTTTTTGATTTAATGAAAACCCTTTCACATTTATGTCAATGTGCTTTGTTGTCAACATGATATCTCGTTCACCTCGGCCTGGAATAATAGGAATTATTATTGCTGAGTGCGGTGTTAAACTTTTCTCCGAGAGGAACCATGGGTGTTCAGACAAAGCCCCCCACATCGTAGTAACACAGAGCGTAGTGCTGTTCTGAGCAGTCGGCAGTGAACAGTCTGTAATGGTCGCCAGCGTCCAGCAGCACGCATTGCTCGGAGTTGTTGGGCTGCCCTGGTCCCAACAGGACACCAGCCTCGGGTATTTGGCCTGCACCGCTCTCGGTGACCCATTCGGAGATACCGGGTCCACCCAGCCAGTACACGTTGGTTGTTGGTTTCCCTAGGAGAAGATAGACATGCATGAACGAATGATTTGAGTCAGTGAGTTGGCTTAAACACGGCTTTGAACAGTGAGTTCCTGCTTTTGTGGAAACCCATGTGAAAACAACAAAGACTTTATTCTTGAATGTGCCAATTACACTATTCCCAGAAATATCATGTTCGCTAACATTATAAAAGCTGGAACTACATGTACAATACAAAATATTCTCTACGGTGATGTATCCCTAGCTTAAAGTCACAATAACCTCATCTTCAACAGCTTTCAAAAATATATACTGTCGACTAATAGATTCGAGTAACCCTTTATCATAAATATAGAATATCGCTCTGCGACCACTTATTATTAATTACGCCATTAGTGTATAAACTGCATGCATGTATATGAATACATGGGTATCTCTGCCTCCTGTAAGCAAAATGTTAACGGTTTGTATATCCTGGTGTATGTGTGTAGATATGTGTATGTGTATGTGTAT
Organism: Haliotis rufescens; assembly: GCF_023055435.1. Lineage (NCBI taxonomy): Eukaryota > Metazoa > Mollusca > Gastropoda > Lepetellida > Haliotidae > Haliotis > Haliotis rufescens. The sequence goes on along the minus strand of NW_025963846.1, from coordinate 25,758,561 downwards.
GTGTGTATATATATATATATATATATATATATATATATATATATATATATACGTATGCATGCGTATACAAGGGTATATGTGTATGTATGAAATGTGTGTATGTGTGCATATATGTACATGTATATAAGTGAATGTATGATCGTAATTATATATGTAGTCTTGCATGTATTTTGGATTACTGTGTATATACAAGTAAATTGTGTTTATATAGGCAATTCTTATGTATGTCTATGTTATTCTTGCAAAAATTATGTTATGTTCTTGTGTAAATATATTTCTCTTTGTTACTATAAATGTGTATATGAGTATGTGTATGAGTATGTATGATTATGTGTATATATGATTATGTGTATATACATATGTACATAAATAAAATCCAAGCGTATCAAATACGCAACGAACATTACAGATAAGCTACAAAAATAAAACCTGTGCGTATCATCAAAATATTGTGAACTAACCCTGCGTATTCGATTAACAAATCAGTAACTTATTTTGAAATTATAAACGGGCATTCCGTCAACCTTGCCAAACTCCACGATGATAGTTACATCACGATCATTAAAAATTTTGCCATCACACTTTCGTGTGGAAGTATCCTGGTATTTTTGAGTCCTATAAAGTTCTCGAACCCACACGACACCGGTTTGCAGGGACTAGATGAATAGTGTTTTTAAATATTTAACTTAAATACCCACATGTGTAAAAACTAGTGGGTAAAAGAAATTTGAATACCCAGATAGAATTACTGATACCCAATGATTTAAACACCAAAAGCTTATCTGGAGCTCTGACTTTTGCCCAATCCCGTTGACCATACATGTCAATAAAATATGTTTAAAACAAACAACGGTGAGTGAGTGAGATACAATTTTAAGTGACATGGGCAATATTTCAGTCACATCGTGACTATCAAAGGTTAAACATATAAATACATTGGGACTTACATAAAAACCTGCCAACGAGGGATAGTAAGATAACTAGACTTTCCACAGAAATATATTTAAAACTGGTATGTAATCATTAAATCAATAGCACTATACATAACATTACATTATAAAAACGGGCTATATATCGCCAGCAACTGAAGGTAGATCACCAGGCTAGGGACCATGGTGACTTACAGTACTTAAGCTTCCTGCATGGACCCCAGCCGGATTTACATCACCCCTTCAGGTGTTGGCGATTATTGACAGATTTAGCCGAATTAAAAGAACACATATTCTACGATCAAAACTGTAGTTGGAATAACATACTTTTAATGATATGGGTTTACGATACCCTCTCAGGTGGACAATAATTTTACACTACTTTAACCCCTTTAACCTTCTTTGAGGACACAGCCACGATCCATCACAGATATTGATTTATTCCACTAACGCAAGAAAGTCATTTATTTTATACAAAGCAAATTAACAAAATTTATTAAAACAACCCTATTTCTTTTAAAAAGCCAATAACTAAATGAGAACTAATAGTGTTAAAAAGATCCTTCATCGATTTAACCTTGAAATATTTATCCCTTGTGATGGAAAAATCAACACAGTCAAGCATGACATGCTTGACCGTGATTCTTTCATCACAAGGGATGCAGAACGGAGGATCCTCACCTTTCAATAAATATTCATTGGTGTAACGCGAATGGCCGACGCGACATCGTGGTAAAATGACCTCTTCAAATCTGGACTGACAACCCAAGTAGGTTTAACCCACGTGTGGTTTAATGTCATGTAAATTTATTGATACCTACTTGGGTGTCCCACTTCTTTTGTATCAGATCTCGTATATATGATCCAATCACAGGCCTGTAATCAGTGTATGGAATAAGAAGTGGTGTCACAGATTTGTTGAGTGCTGTCGCTTTGAACTGTACTTTAGTAAGATGTATATCACCGTGTGTCATCTTGATGTGTAATGTAAATAATACCACAATAATCTCTCTCTCTCTCTCTCTCTCTCTCTCTCTCTCTCTCTCTCCTACGCAGGAGAGAGGTAAATCACGATTATATTATTTAAATACACTTTACCATTTGAACGCGTAAATATGAGACTTTTCTAATTATTGCACTACAAGAACGAAAACATATCATCATAACACATAACAAGGACGTTAAGAGATGGTACTTGTTGGTACCCTGCCTGAAACTCGTCATAAAGGGGATGGTTGGCTCTCAGTCAGTCTGTGTCTGGTGTGGTGTGATATCAATGTTAAAGGCTCTCTCTCTCTCCCCCCCCCCCCCCCCCATCTCTCTCACTCTCTCCCTCAGCACCATACCCGTGCTCGTGGGTTTCACCGAAGTGGTAAACGTCTGAGACCTGCATCACTTCGGGCTTTCCTCCCACATTAGGCTGACACGCCGTGATATAACTGGAATAATGTTAAAAGCGGCGTTAAACACAACTCTCTCTCTCTCTCTCTCTCTCTCTCTCTCTCTCCAGTTACAGGTACGTTTTCAAGTGGTTTCAACTCACTGAGGTACTGCAGCTGCATCACGATACATCTGTGCTCCCAATCAGACCAGATCTCCAGCAGGTAACTTGAGATGTCACCACATGCCGCCCCAGCATCGGCCCAGGTCATCGGATTTTCCAGAACCGGCATGCAGAACCCACAGGAGCTCTCTAAGCAGGGACCAGGGTGGATATCTGAAAACATGTTGGTTGGTTGGTTTGTTGGTTGGTTTGTTGTTTAACGCCGCACTCAGCAATATTCCAGCTATATGACGGCGGTCTGTAAATAATCGAGTCTGGACCAGACAATCCAGTGATTGACATCATGAGCATCGATCCACGCGATTGGGATCGATGACCTGCATCAACCAAGTCTGCGAGCCTGACCACCCGATCCCGTTAGTCGACTTTTACGAGAAGCATAGCCACCTTATACGGCAAGCATGGGTTGCTGAAGACCTATTCTACCCCGGATCTTCACGGGTCTTAACATGTAATACCATCACAATTTTAATAACTTTAGAAAGAAGTCATCATTTGTGTGTAGTACTTCTGGTCAAGACAAACTGACTATTGTGTCATAAATCATTGGATGTGCTCCCTGGGGTATCGGGTGGTCAGGATCGCTGACTTGTTTTAAGCTCATGCTCATGATGTCAACCACTGGATTGTCTAGTCTAGAGTCGATTATTTAAAGACCGCCGTCATATAGCTGGAATATTGCCGAGTGTGCCTTTAAACAAAACAAACAAATAACAAATTCTGCTTATACAGACCTTCATTTCTTAAAAAAACATCCATGTCCGGCAGAGGCGTCCAATCATGTTCAACGTAGTAGTCGACGTTCAGGAGGATGCACAAATCTTCATCTCCGTGGTAGCCGAAGGCGGTGACATTTCTTAACAGGCTTTCAGACGCACATGCTAGTGCACTATCAGGGAACAGTTCCTCCACCGGCTCAAGGTAGGAAGTGTCATATCCAGTGTCCATTAACTTCCAAAAGTCAGATATGGACGCAGGTTCTACCGCTGACGTTACCAGAATTGACAGAAGTAATTTGGCAGCGAGGAATTTAATCGTCACCATCTCGAACAAAATGTTTCTACTGATGACACTCGTCAAACACAACTGTACATAACGATTTGTAGTGCACCTCCTGACACTCTCTGAGCAGTGCCATTTAAAGGAGCGAAACATTACTCGGCAATCATTGCAAAACATACACTAGTACATATCGATATCTATTAAAGCAACATTGTGTTCCTTTTCCAGCATTAGCAGTCTTTCAGAAGAGACCTTATCTGTGAGACCATTAATCCTGTCAACAGCATCCTGTTTATTCGCTCTCTTATGCAGTCAGTACACGTTAATGGATTATCGTTGATACCCATTATAAGCACGCTCCTGTTCCTCGCATTTCACTGTGGCGACGTTTTAACATGAATACGACATTTCGATGTCAAACATGTCTTTGTTTGGCTATTTATCGATCAATAACTGTGGCATTATCAGTTTGTTTCAGCTAATTTTTAACTTGCTGAAAAGGGTGAATTGCGTGAACTGTTAACTGTGGTATTTGCACAGTTGAATATACAATCGACCTTCGTTGTGTGGAACTTGTGAGGACCGGGGTTCGAGACAACCAGGTAAATTTCCGAAAACCAAACATGTTGTGAGAGATTAATACATGTTGTTGTTGTTGTTTACCGCCGCACTCAGCAATAGTGAGTCTGTAAATAATCGAGTCTGGACCAGACAATCTAGTGATTGACATCATGAACATCGATCCAGTCAACTGGCGTCTATGACATGCATCAACCAAGTCAGCGAGCCTGACCCCCGATCCCGTTAGTCGCCTCTTACGACAAGCATAGTTGCCTTTTATGGCAATACCAAGATACTTGTTGTTACCCTGTCTGGACCTCGGCATTAAGGGGCCTAAACAAGGACTGGTCGGCTCGGCTTCAGTATACTATGCCTGAGTAGGACATTCATGTTAAACTGCGGCATGGTATCTCAGTGAGCTGGCACTATAAATCGGCATCAGTCCGGACTAGTACAAGCAGCCACACACACGTGCATATACGTCGCTACATAAGTACAATAATCTTGGACGGGACGTTAAACCCCATTTCACCTCACCTCACCTCACCTCAGAAGACATTGCCACCACTGTCCTATACTTTGTATTAGCGATCTTAGCACTAAGACGATCGGCACGTCCATACACTTACGACAGTCGTAACGCTAAGATCGCTTTGTGGAACAGGGCCCTGTAGAAATCGGATAATAAAAAACGAGCATATCACCAGCGAGTCTGACTACCCGATCCCATGAGCATTTGTCGCTGAAGATCAATCTTACTCGGATCTTCAAGGTACGTTTGTAAAATGACCCAAACGTGGCTTGCCAGAGTTTAATCGGTGTCACCCAACACATGACTATAAGTATTCAAAACATGAAGAACGAGAAGAAATATCGCTTCCCAAAAGAACCTGGGTGACAGTTGAACCGTTCAGCAACATAGTAAATCTTCATTTAAAAGTTGCCTCTATTCTGTCTATTATTCACTTTATTCAGATGTTTTGTAGGCCATAGGCCCATGATACAATGGTTACAGTGTGGTAATGGGAGTTGGAGATCCCAACAGACTTTGCCTTAGATTCATAGCTTTCAGAATATACATGGCTAGTTTCTTAACAGTAAATGGGTTGGTAGATGACATTAAAATATTGTACTTATGTCTTGTCGGGAACTCATAATAATGCAAGGATATATATTCTGACCTCAAAGCTTGATAACAATCACGATATAACCATGTTTACAGACAGTACAAACTCTTTCTTCTCTAGGTTCCTTGTTATGTCTACCTGATTCAATTCTTAGATGATGAGAACTCCATCTGAAACGTGCCATAATACTTCTAAATTTATCACATGATAGCCTTGTAATATACATTTCAACACCAAATGTTTGCTTATACAAAGAATAATAATATGATTTCGAACTTTCATGTATAGCTGAATGCCAGTCTTGTTGGTACGATAATTTTAGCCTCACAAAAAAATCCTTTATGAACAAAGGTATATTTGCAACACACTGTTGATCCCATATAAAACCAAATCCTGCTGACACAATTATGTGTCTAATTTTGGAAACCCAGTTTACTTTACCATTACTTACAGCTTGCAGTTGCATATTATAGCATTTCTTTACATATCTAGATTCTGGCATTTTCAAAATTTTGCACCAATATTTAACAACTCTTTTATAAGCATAAATGTATAGAGGATATCGGCCACATTCACCTCTTATAACGTGATTTGAGGTGGAGACCTTAACACCTAAAAAGCGCTTACAAGCCATCATGTGGATACTTTCAATATCATTACAAATTTCAGGACTCAGACCCCATATTTCTGCTCCATATAGCAAAATTGGGCTAATTTTTGTATCAAATATTTTAAAAAATAGATCAAAGGGTATGGGCTTAAAGTTGGACAGAGATTTCAGTATGCCACATAGTACTTTCTTAGCTTGTAGTGCTGCAACCTTAACATGTTTACCCCATGATAAAGTTCTTGTAAAAGATAAACCTAAATATTTATACGAGGTTACACACTCAAGACTGGAACCATCAAAGTTCCATTTCTCATACTTTGATAAAACACCACCTTTTTTAAAAACAATGACTTTAGTTTTTTCCAGATTAACACACAAATGGTAGGTATCACAAAAATATTTTAACGTATCAATACGTTTCTGGAGACCATAAACAGTGTCAGAAAGCAAAACAACATCATCTGCAAATAATAAAAAAATAGTTAAATAAGTTCAGGATGAAGCTGTATGCCTGTTGAACATGATAATTCTATATCCATTGCCAACTCATTTATAAGCATAGAAAATAATAATGGACTTAAGACGCATCCCTGCCTTAAGCCAAGAGGACAATGAAATTCTTCAGAGAAAATATTATTTGACCTTACACTAGCCTTAACACACTTATATATAGACTTTAAAGAAAGTAAAAACTTGGTGGATACACCCTGCTGCATTAATATAGACCACAATTTAGACCGATCAACAAGGTCAAAAGCCTTTTTAAAATCTACAAATAATGCATAAATTTTGCCATGTTTTTTTGCTAAATAACGCTGAATGACTGCTTGTAAAATATAAATGTTGTCTATTGTACTATATTCTTTCCGAAAACCAGCTTGGGATTCCACAATTTTATCATATGCACTGGACCAAAAGGATAGCCTGTTATTTAAAATTGAAGTATAAAGTTTACTAAATACACTCAATAAAGTTATTCCTCTATAATTATTGGGTAAGGAGGTATCACCTTTCTTATGTAATGGAATTATTATGCCAGTACACCAAGAATGTGGAAAGCTACCTGTGTCAAAAATATTATTAAAGACAAGTTCAATATATGGGACTAAAATATCCTGAGCAGCCACAAAGAACTCTGGTATTATATGATCCAACCCTGCAGACTTTGAACATTTAAGCTGTGAAATTGCTTTTAATATTTCCTCTCGGGAGATAGGTGAATCTAAAATATTCTTAGAGACATCATCAGTTAAGGTATTTACACATGGTTCAACAACGTCATCAAAACACTCATTGTCGACTTCACTAGCATCTTCATGTGGGTCTGTCGAATAAACAGAACTATTAAACAAATCATTAAAATGCTCATACCACATGACTGTAGATATAGGTGATATATTATTACTAGATGATAAACAATCTCTCAATATTCTCCAAAAATCTTTAGCATTATTAATGTGTGACAATAATTTAACTCTAATCTTCTCAGCATACAGTCTCTTTTTGTTCCTAAGAACAGTTGTGTACAGATTACGGGCTGTAATAAAGTTCTTGTAATACCTTCGTATTAATGACACAACTCGAGCTCAATACGAGCCAACTTTACTTCAGCCATGTGACGGTCAGTACAAAAACTTGGTCCGGCAATCTCAAATCAACAATACATACAAAACTCGAATCTGTAAACGAAACAGGATCCATTACATCCCCTTTTTTCCATAAGCTAAAAATAAAGATAACACTACTTTAAGTGTCACACTGTTAAATGAAATGTCTGTCTCTCTGAGCACAATAACTTTATCACAAATAAAACCATTATTGCAATTTTAGAGTCACTCAGAGAATCGCTGTGGTCTGAAGATTGGTCGACCACTTGATGAGAATGCAATGGGGTTCTTCGATGGAACAAGGCTTTGCGACACATTCATGTCTGGAGGAGTGTCTGGAGACTGTACAGGAACATTCTCTGGAGTAGCATTAGTTGCTCCTTGAGTGGTTCCATCAGGACTTTGGATAATACTGCAGTCGTCAGGAAGATTTTCCTTTGTTGGAATCAGGTCATGCTTGTTCCGTCGGTACTCTGAGCCACCTTGAGTTCTTACTACCAAAGAACGTGGAGTGCTTGCAGATTTCACAACTTTAGCTGGGATCCAGTCCTTCCCTTGCCTCAATCGCACACTGTCATTCACCTGTATTGGTGGTCTTGGATGAGCTCTCTGATCATAGTAGACTTTCTGGGTCTCTCGTGACTGTGAGATTGCTTGTTTCACTACATCACAGTCAACAACTTCAGGTCTGAGCATTGCATATTGCACCGGTAAGTCACTTCTCAACCTGCGTCCCATCAGCAGTTGCGCTGGTGAGGCGAGTCCATTTATAGGCGTATTCCTATAAGCCAACATTGCCAGATATGGATCTGCATGACTCTGCCTAGACTTTCGTAACAGCTGTTTGAGAGTTTGGACTGTCTTTTCAGCAAGACCATTGGCCTGTGGATACAGTGGTGACGACGTTATGTGTTCAAACTTCCACTTGTCACAAAAGGTCTTAAACTCAGCGCAGGCATACTGTGGCCCATTATCAGAGACAACACGCATAGGCACGCCATGTCGTCCAAAGATGGACTTGATATGTGTGATGACTGTAGAAGCCTTTGTGTTGGTTAACAGGGCTACTTCAAAATACCTGCTGTAGTAGTCTACTACTACTAAATACTCTCTTCCATCCATATGGAATAGATCTGTGGCTACTACTTGCCACGGGAGGGTAGGTACTTCACTGGAGATCATGGGTTCCTTACAAGGACTTTTCCTGTGCTCTTGACATACTGCACACCGCTCTACTGTTCTCTCAATATCTTTGTTCATACACGGCCAAAAGAGAATCTCTCTAGCTCTTTCTTTCGACTTGGTCATGCCTTGATGACCACTATGAATGCATTGAAGCATTTCAACTCTGAGTTTCGAGGGAATGACTACTTTACTCCCCTTGTACACAATTCCATCAACACAGGAGATTTCCTCTCGAAACGTCCAAAAGTCCTTGACTTGAGCGGAACAGTCTACGTGTGTAGCTGCCCAACCATTTTGCACTGCACTAATCACTGCCTGCAGCTGTTCATCTTCAACTGTAGCAGATTTTATCTCAGACATCTTCCTATCTGAAATAGGTAAGCCTGTTGTCACCATATGAACATATGCGCTAACTTCCTCATCAAAAGAGTTCAAGTCTGTCAGCTTTTCTTCTATAAAGTGTCTGGACAGCATATCAGCCACAGGAATGTCTTTTCCTGGAATGTACTTGACAATAACATCATACCTTTGCAGTCTGATTCTCATCCTCTGGAGACGTAGTGGTACAGCGTGGAGTGGCTTCATGAAAATGCTCTCCAATGGTTTGTGATCTGACATGACAACAAATCTTCTACCCATCAAATAATGATGAAATTTCTCACAGCCAAATACTATGGCCATCATCTCCTTTTCTATCTGTGCATAATTGCGCTGACATGACGTCATAGACTTGGATGCAAATGCTACAGGGTGTCCTTCCTGTAACAGAACAGCCCCAACACCATTCTGGGATGCATCCACTTGCAGAACGACTTCTTTCTGGGAATCAAAATATCGCAGAACAGGACCTGGTGATCTTGTGATGAGATCCTTGATCTCTTGGAACGTTTGTTCATGGTTTGGAGTCCAATTCCACTGACTGTCTTGCCTAATCAGATCACGCAGGATGTGAGTTCTCTCAGAAAGACAAGGGGAATACTGTGCAAGATAAGTGAACATTCCCAGATAACCTTCAAGCTCCTTCTTGCTTGTTGGAGTTGTCATTGTGCGTACTGCTTCAACTTTATCCGGGTCTGGTTTCATGCCATCAGAGGTAAGTATTTCACCAAAGAATTTCACTTCCTGCGAACACAGTTGAGTCTTGTCTGCATTTAACTTGATACCACTTTCTTTTGCAGTCATAAGAGTGTCCATGAGGTTCTTGTTATGTTCCTCAATGGTTCTGCCACTGATGAGAATATCATCTACTATTGGGTGAGTACAGTTCAGTTTATCGAAGATTTTGTCCATGCGCTTTTGGAACACTTCACTGGCACTTTTAATTCCAAATGGAAGCCGTAAGAACCTATATCTACCACATGGAGTGTTGAACGTGGTCAACATGGAGGAGTCGTGGTCAAGTTGTACTTGCCAGTATGACGATTTCGCATCTAGGACTGTGAAGTACTTGTGGTCAGCAATCTTTGAGGTCACATCTTGTATCGTGGGCATTCTGTAGTGCTCACGTTGTATCGCCTTATTTAGGTCAGCTGGGTCAAGGCACAACCTAATTTCGCCACTGGCTTTAGGGACGACCACCATAGAATTTACCCACTCAGTGGGCTCTTCCACTTTCATGATCACTCCCAAGTCCTCCATTCGCTGAAGTTCGACTTGAACTTTCTCATGTAGGGCAATCGGAACTTTTCGTGGAGCATGTACTACTGGTTTCACTTCTGGGTCAAGCTGAATACTGTACTTGTCTTCAAGACATCCTAAGCCTTGGAAGATATCTGGAAACATCCTGAGTATTTTCTCAGAACTACTTGCATCAGTAATCAGGCGTTCAATGTTCAACAGGACTTTTATCAGGTTTAAGTCCTCACAGGCTCGAAGTCCTAACACTGAGGGTGCCTCTTCTTGCACTATATAGAACTTTAGGCGTACAGACACATTTCTGTAACTACAATCCAGGTAAGTCATACCTGCAATTTTCAACCACTTCTGTCCATAGCCGTAAAGCCTTGTGTCCGGTTTCTCAAGAGGACCTGCAAACTTGCAGACTTTTAGAAAGTCTCTCTCTGACATAGCATTAACTTGTGCTCCTGTATCTATCTTCATAGCTACTATGAACTTCTTGTTCACTAGAATATCTGCATATTGTTCTGAATAGTCTTCACCACTTTCACCCTTTCTATCCTCTATTGTCCCAATAAAGAGTTCATTAGTCTCTAAACTGTGGACTTTTGGGTTGCTTTGACCTTGTTTCCATCTTCCAGACCCTCTTGAGTTCTGTGTTTTAGGTGGATTCCTTGCTACTGTTCTGGACCTACAAACTGATGCATAATGTCCAAATTTGTGACACTTCAAACACTCAGCACTTCTCGCAGGACACATGTCATTCTTTGAATGTGATTTTCCACATCTTTCACACATATCACTACTTGTTTTCACACTAGCCTGTGCACTTGCTGAATGCTTCTGACTACTGTCGCCTAACTTTTCTGATGAGTATAACCACCACTTCTCTTCTGAATGCTACAAACTGCCTCTGACTGAATTTCTTTCATCTGTTTTTTACTCACTTCAAAACTTCTCGCTATTTCAAGGGCCTTATTTACTGTCAAATCTGCTTCTCGTAACAGTCTTTCTTGTACTTGTTTGTTACTCGTTCCACAAACTATTCTATCACGAACCATGTCATCAGCAATCGCACCAAAGGCACAATCTTTCGCGAGGGTTTTGATTTCTGTCACATATGAATCCACTGTCTCATTTTGGCCCTGAACACGTGTATTAAAGCGAAAGCGCATGATTGTCACATTCGTTTTAGGAATACAATAGTTTTCAAATTGTGTGTACAGAGGTTGCAATTTATCCTTTTCTTCATTTGTCAATGTCCAAGTATTAAATACATCTCGGCCCTCCTGACCAATGTACAACAGAAAATAGCTACACTTTTCCTTTTCATCTTTCGCCGCGAGTGGTCCACTGAACAGCAATTCTATCGTCTGTTTCCACTTTTTCCAACTTTCTGCCACATTAGCGGCATCGAAATTCATGGGCGGAATGTCAATTCGACCTGCCATGACTTCTGACACCATGTAATACCTTCGTATTAATGACACAACTCGAGCTCAATACGAGCCAACTTTACTTCAGCCATGTGACGGTTAGTACAAAAACTTGGTCCGGCAATCTCAAATCAACAATACATACAAAACTCGAATCTGTAAACAAAACAGGATCCATTACAGTTCTGAAGAGATGTATTGTCCCTGAGTTGTCTGAATACTTTCAAAAGTCTATCTCTTTCCATCCTGGAGTAAACACATTCCTTATCATACCAAGGTTGTGACTTCGGTTTTATGGACAGATCCCTTTTCATACAGTCAGCTGCGGAGCATATAGCTGTGGTAAGTTTGTCTATAGCTGCATCAATATCAGTCATAGCTACATCAGAGCATGATATTAACATATTTAAAATACCTGGTGACATAAGGTTGTCCCTAAAATCAGACAGCTTGTCAGTGTCCCACATATATTTATAACTGGCACTTGCACCAGCACGTGCTTCTTGCCTCTCTGCATGAGCTGCCGACTGAACACATGATTGAAATGAACATGAGACCGGTAAGTGGGGGGATTCTTCTCTCGAAACAATATTAAAGCAAAGAAAACAGGTTGCTGGAACCAATAATATAGTCAATCACACTTGTTCCTGTGGAACTGATATAGGTAAAATCACCTGTACCTGCATCACGACCCACTCTTCCATTTAATATGTTCAGATTCAAAGTTGCACAGAGATCCAACAATTTTCGGCCATACTTGTTGATTTTTTTGTCACATGAATGCCTAGTAATATTGAGACTATCACACATAAAATCAAAGAAATTTATATTTAAGTGTTCGGCTATATCATCATTTACAAAATCCACATCTGTGCCTGTCCGAGCGTTAAAATCGCCACCAAGAATTATATCAACATCGCCCACTTTCTGCAGGACATCAAATAAATCTTCTTGAAATAAAGTGATACCACATCTACAGTTCTTACTGTCATACCATGACGACCCATCTGGGTTAATATAAACTGAACACAACAAGATATCTTTTTTATGAACAAATAAGGACTTATTAAATGCAATGAATACCGCATTTTCACCAATATGCACATACTTTATAAAAGATTTTAATGATTTTATAATTAATAGTGAAATTCCGCCTGATAAACGTCCATACTGGGCAGTTTTGATAGCATTTACATTATAAGCAATGTAATCTGTGAATACATCCACAAATTCAATGTCTTTTACCCAAGTCTCTGTGAGTCCAATAATATCAAATGTATCGACAAAAGAAATGAAGTTATTGTCCACTATCTTTGTCAACAATCCGCTGACATTCCAAAAAAGAAAGTTTAGTCTTTGTGCACCCTTGTCACAAACGTCACCATGGGCTCGGCCACACCCCTATTTCCTGGATCCTTCCTCATGGGGGTGCTGAGCGTGAGATCTAAGACGTCTACGACTTTCGTCACCACTGTTGGCGTTGGTGCGACTAGTATCACCACCTCCATGAACATTAGTAGACTCATTTGCAGATCCATCTTTCGAGGTTGAATGACTATCACCTTCTTTAACAACCAGCCTTCCATATTTATAGTAGCCCACTTTATTGTTCTCTCTGAGCTTCTTTAGCACATTACGCTGTTTCATGGTAAGATCATTAGAAATACCGATGAGATTCTTTCTAAGATTTTCTCTGAGACCTAAGGCCCAAACCTTGTCCTCTACATAAATGAACTTAGCAATCATTGGCCGAGGAGACTTGCTTGCTGATCCGGAACTCACAGATCCTAATCTGTGCGCTGCTGCAATGGAATCATGATTGATTTGTGGATCACCTGATTTAGAATTATTCTTTAATACTTCGCACACCATTTCCTTGCACTGTGATGTAGATTCATGGGGCATTTCTGTCAGAAACCGGTTTGGTTTGGTTTGGTTTGTTATTTAACGCCGCACTCAGCAATATTCCAGCTATATGACGGCGGTTTGTAAATAATCGAGTCTGGACCAGACAATCCAGTGATTAATATCATGAGCATCGATCCACGCAATGGGGATCGATGACATGCATCAACCAAGTCAGCGAGCCTGACCACCCGATCCCGTTAGTCGCCTCTTACGACAAGCATAGTCGCCATTTACGGCTAGCATGGGTTGCTGAAGACCTATTCTACCCCGGAATCTTCACGGGTGTCAGAAACCGGGCAATTTGAGAATATGTCTGTTGATCACCGCACCTGCCCCAGGTGCAAAAACAGGACTGTGGAAGACGAGGTGCATGTTTGAGAACTGCTGTCCGACTTTAGACGATAAACATTTTGACCCTTTTCAATATGCATCCTACATAAACGCATAATTGTATAGTTTACCACTTCTAGATTAATCTTTATGTTTACTGTCCACTGAATATATGTTAAAGGTTTGAGCCCAAACCTACCTTTGTTTATATTTCTATTATTTCACAACTTGGCATACAACATGTCCAGTGAACGATTTATTAATATTTCTATGTAAAACCAGAAGTATTTATTAAACGTTTTCGGGAACAGATCTTTTTTAAAAATAGAAAACGTTTCAAGTAAGTCAAACTCCGTCGTGTCTGAATGTTCACATGTCGTTTTGATTGATTCTGGGCGTTGATTCCTGTAAAAAAATAACTTTTTGTTTTGTCCTGAGCCTCAATGAAGTTGACAACTTTCTTGCAACCTACGGAAGCCTTTTCGGTTTAATTTTCAAGATGCTATGTTCTCATCATTATCTTGAAATTTCAACTTAGGTATCTTGAAATTTCAACAACAACAAAACAGCAGATGGCCCTAAAAGGTTTCTGTATTAAAGGCTTTCGTAGCATCCTCGCGCCTTTGCTAACTGTTTGTAGGAGAGTTCTTCTGTCTTTCCTGTGCTCCGGGCAATACGTAGAGAATGTCAATAAGGTCCTTCACTGAGACAATGACCGGGCTTGGTGACAGTAGCATGTGGAGTTATCATATAATCCATGTTTTAGACTGAATGTAGTGGACCCACGACGGATGTTTGGATCACGCTGCATTCTTGGTTGGTTGGTTGGTTGGTTGTTTAACGCCGCACTCAGCAATATTCCAGCTGTATGGCGGCGGTCCAGACAATCCAGTGATTAATATCATGAGCATCGATCTCCGCAACTGGGATCGATGACATACATCAACCAAGCCAGCGAGCCCGACCACCCGACATCCCAATGGTAAGAAACCAAGAGACTTATGGATGTCTGGATTGCACTGGATTAAAAACTGAAATTAATTCTTTTGTGAACGTTTGTTTCAGGGGAAGCTGTTTTTCAGGATTCAGGAATAATACGTCTCTTGAGGACATGGACTCTTGGAACCTTGGAAGCCCACATTTATGCGCTGTTTCCCAGAGTCCCCCTCTCCCTTGTGGGCTTTACGTATGCCCGTTGCGACATTGGCCGGAGAGTCACACAAATTGATCTGCAGTCCCACCTTGATCTCGAGCGCAAAGTGGGAAAGGCCAAACTTATTATTGTCCCAAACAGGGGCATCCCAATGGTAAGAAACCAAGAAACTTATTTCAGTGAAGGATCTTCTAATAAATTGCATCGTGAATATTTTTTTAGGGTCAAGGTTGTTTCAATTCATTTTGACAGAATGAGATGGACCAACAAGAGCCAGCTTTACTGCAAGAACCACCGAGCAACCAGGCTTTGCTGCAAGAACCACCGACAAACCAGGCTTTACTGCAAGAACCACCGAGCAACCAGGCTTTACTGCAAGAGTTACCGAGCGACCAGGCTTTACTGCAAGAACCACCGAGCGACCAGGCTTTACTGCAAGAGTTACCGAGCGACCAGGCTTTACTGCAAGAGTTACCGAGCGACCAGGCTTTACTGCAAGAGTTACCGAGCGACCAGGCTTAGTTGCAAGAACCACAGACAAACCAGGCTTCACTGCAAGAACCACCGACAAACGAGGCTTTACAGCAAGAACCACCGAGCAACCAGGCTTTACTGCAAGAGTTACCGAGCGACCAGGCTTTACTGCAAGAACCACCGGGTGACAAGGCTTTACCGCAAGAGTTACCGAGCGACCAGGCCTTGCAGCAAGAACCACCGAGCAACGAGGCTTTACTGCAAGAACCACCGAGCAACGAGGCTTTACTGCAAGAGCCACCAAGCAACCAGGCTTTGCTGCAAGAACCACTGACAAACCAGGCTTTACTGCAAGAACCACCTACAAACCAGGCTTTACTGCCAGAACCACCGAGCAACCAGGCTTTACTGCAAGGGCTACCGAGAAACCAGGCTTTGCTGCAAGAGACACCAACCGACCAGACTTTACTGCAAGAACCACCGAGCAACGAGGCTTTACTGCAAGAGTCACCGAGCGACCAGGCTTTACCGCAAGAGTTACCGAGCGACCAGGCTTTACTGCAAGAACCACTGAGCGACCAGGCTTTACTGCAAGAACCACCGACAAACCAGGCTTTACAGCAAGAACTACCGAGCAACCAGGCTTTACTGCAAGAACCACCGAGCGACCAGGCTTTACTGCAAGAACCACCGAGCAACCAGGTTTTACTGCAAGAGTTACCGAGCGACCAGGCTATACTGCAAGAACCACCGAGCAACTAGGCTTTACTGCAAGAACCACCGGGCGACCAGGCTTTACTGCAAGAACCACCAAGCAACCAGGTTTTACTGCAAGAGTTACCGAGCGACCAGGCTTTACTGCAAGAACCACCGAGCAACTAGGCTTTACTGCAAGAACCACCGGGCGACCAGGCCTTGCAGCAAGAACCACTGAGCAACGAGGCTTTACTTCAAGAACCACCGAGCAACAAGGCTTTACTGCAAGAGCCACCGAGCGACCAGGCTTTACTGCAAGAACCACCGGGCGACCAGGCTTTACTGCAAGAACCACCGAGCGACCAGGCTTTACTGCAAGAACCACCGAGCGACCAGGCTTTACTTCAAGAGTCACCGAGCGACAAGGCTTTACTGCAAGAACCACCGAGCGACCAGGCTTTACTGCAAGAGTCACCGAGCGACAAGGCTTTACTGCAGGAGTCACTGAGCGACAAGGCTTTACTGCAAGAGTCACCGAGCGACCAGGCTTTACTGCAAGAGTCACTGAGCAACGAGGCTTTACTGCAAGAGTCACCGAGCGACAAGGCTTTACTGCAAGAGTCACCGAGCGACAAGGCTTTACTGCAAGAGTCACCGAGCAACGAGGCTTTACCGCAAGAGTCACTGAGCAACGAGGCTTTACTGCAAGAGTCACCGGGCGACCAGGCTTTACCGCAAGAGTCACCGAGCAACGAGGCTTTACTGCAAGAACCACCGACCAACCAGGCTTTACTGCAAGAGTCACCGGGCGACCAGGCTTTACTGCAAGAACCACCAAGCAACCAGGCTTTACTGCAAGAGTCACCGAGCGACCAGGCTTTACTGCAAGAGTCACCGAGCGACCAGGCTTTGCTGCAAGAACCACCGAGCGACCAGGCCTTGCAGCAAACACAACGAACGGGATGGGTGATGGCGGCAGTACAGTTCCGCATGACAGGTAAACCGCAATCTGAAGAAATAAGACACTATTTCCAACCGACCCCATGACTGGTTTATCAAGTAAGGTCGGTTACAAAGGTTTTAAGACAACCGGTGGTCAAGGGCCTTCATGATCAGAACGGTTATGTTTACATGCCCAACTTAACATCAATGGACACTTCACGACTTCTTAAAATGAATGCTTTATGATACGGTGGACTCTGATTTTAGCAAAGATTTCTTATGAATATGAGTGAGTGAGTAAGTTGGGTCTAACGCCGCTTTTAACAGTATTCCAGTTATATCGCGGCATGTCAGCTTAATGTGGGAGGAAAGCACGAAGTGATGCAGGTCTTAGACGTTTACCACTTCGGTGAAACCCACGAGCACGGGTATGGTGCGGACAAACTTAGAAACAAAATTTCGGCAAACCGGGATTCGAACCCACAATCATAGGTTTCTGGCGTGCCCAAGGGACGCAACTCTGCACAGCGAATCGCGGCGCCTTAGACGACTGGGCCACCCGTGCCCCCTCTTATGAATATGAGTGAGTGAATGGGTGAGTATGGTTTTACACCGCTTTTATCAATATTCCAGCAACATCAAGGCTGGGGACACCAGAAATGAGCTTCACACATTGTACCTATGTCGGGAATCGAACCCGGGTCTTCGGCGTGACGAGCGAACGCTTTAACCACAAGGTCACCACATTGTCTTTGCATCAGAGGTGGACAGACAATGCCTTTTAGAAGACGTTATTTCTCTTTTGTACAGCAAAGCAACATCTGGTTCAAAAGGCAATGGCGCGTTTCCAAATCTTGATGATAAAGAAATGGACTCATTGATAACTTTCTTTTGTATCAATGGCTACTTCGAAAAGCCAAACTGTAGGAAAATCTCAGATCAAATCACAGAGATTGCCAAGAAGCAGTTGTGTGATACCCCACGTCCTCTTCACGATGCCCTGAGACGTGGTATTCCAAGTTCACACTTGTCAGCATTCTGGGCGCTGTTTCAGCTCTCATCATCTCCCAGCGTCCTACCCCTATGAAGGTGTAGACTGTACATTGACGAAGGAGGAATTCGTCAGACCAGAGGAGGAGAAAGTTCTGTGCTTCTTGAAAGGCCTAGATCAGGAAGACCTCCTCTCCTTTCTGCATTTCGTTACAGGGTCAATCCACATGCCAGTCGGGGAAATAAAGGTATCCTTCACAAAACTGGTTGGGGAACTAAGGAGACCCATTGTACACACGTGCTCAAATCTGATAGAAATAAGAGTGCTGTGTTCCTCTTTTCAGGAGTTCCGTCGTGAAATAACGCGGTATTTGAGGAACGAATTACCTTTCCAAATTTCAATTCTGTAAGTTTAGCAGAAGGGTGGATATGATATAGTCAGTTAAGGAAATGTGAATGTACAGGTTAAGCTTAACGTCGGCTGCAAAGTCACTACGGTTAATATATTAATATACTGATAAAAGATAATGAAATATTCAAGACGTATTTTCGGAACTATGTCAAACATTTAAAAATGTATTGAAATTGTGCCACCGATAGATTCTTGGAAAGAGGGTGGTGGAAAGAATATTTTCATATGCATTAATGTGGTCAACAAAAGAATAGAAAGGTTGTCTTTCTTGATCTGGAACCCTGTCATTAGCCAATCACAATCAGAATTGAGTATTCACCAAGTCATGGCACAATGCATTGTCGATTATGAATGTTTTAAATGAAGATCTTTCTATATATAACTCTTAAGTGGCATCTTCTTTTTGTATGTTTATTGTTCAGGATACAGGAAACGTTAAGTAAATCCGCTTTGTTTGAGGTGAATATGTTTGTTGGTTTGGTTTGTTGTTTAACGCCGCACTCAGCAATATTACAGCTATATGACGGCGGTCTGTAAATAAACGAGTCTGGACCAGACAATCCAGTGATTGATATCATGAGCATCGATCCACGCAAATGGGATCGATGACATGCATCAACCAAGCTAGCGAGCCTGACCACCCGACCTCGTTAGTCGCCTTTTACGACAAGCATAGTCGCCTTTTACGGCAAGCATGGGTTGCTGAAGACGTATTCTACCCCGGAATCTTCACGGGTCGAATACATTTGTTATGAATATATCTACATGTGGATGTGTACAAGTTGTTGTTTTTCTATCAAAGTAATTGTACTGTCCATACTATTACATACAAAATTGCAAGTGATCCCGTGGCATTTCCTTGGCATTGTATGCGTTTATGTTTCCTTAAACATAAATATAATTTTCGCCACGCCAATTGTGGACTAGTGTTTACTGGTTGCTGATAACAGTACTACGCTTCACGATGTCACTTATTTCATCTTGTTGTCTTCAGCTTTTGTTATAATGAATAAATAAGCAGTCTGTGGAGTTATGATTGTTGACGTTACTCAAATTGTTGTCTCGGATTGATGATTGACAGCTTGTTGACATCTTTTACTTACAGGTATTACGTTGTCACCGCCTCCATTCATCTGCTAATTACATTTTTTTAATGGTCACATATCACTGTTTCTAAAATCTGTTCTTAATCGGGTATGAGTTTGTTTTAATAAAATTTATTGTTTGCTCTCGTTCAATCTACTGCTCTTAACAATACGTCATTTTAAAGTTTCAATTACAAGGTTCAAGGGGAAATGGTGTGGTGGTATGAATGAAATTAGAATAAAAGTGAAAAAAAGGTAATCAAAGACCATGATAATTGAGTGAGTGATTATGGTTTTACGCTGCTTTTAGCAATATTCCAGCAAAATAACGGCGGGGAATACCAGAAATGGGCTTCAAACATTGTATCCATCTCTGGAATCGAACCCGGGTCTTCGGCGTGACGAGCGAACACTTTAACCACAAGGCTACACGACCGCCCCCAAAAGACGTACTGTCTTGGGATTATAAAATCTAACTAGTTCCCTTAAAAGTCCAAATTAGAATCCGCGTAAACTTCCTGTAGTAGCTCCACGGAGTGTTTGCGTACATAATCGGACATGTTTCAAACATTCTGCGGAGTAACTGCGTAGCTAAGCAGACATTTTACAAAATTCTGCGTAGGCTTCGCGGAAATTTTGCGAAATAAAGTAAAAGACTTTTGCCATGTTGTAGATCTACTTATAAGAATTCACTTCAGTATGGCTTTCCTTATATGCCACGTGTATTTACACTTGATTTACGTTTATACCTCCATAAACACATAAAGTATTGGAGTCAATTCTTAAACAAAGGTTTCAAATCACATCACACTGTGAAGTTTTAACATATTTCACTTCGATGATAGATTACCAGTGATCAATCGATTACATGTTTTTTCGATCAATTGAAGACAGCATTTATTAGTTGAGTTGATCCTAAATTTCTCGAGCACAAAGAATAAATTTATCTTTGTGTGAAAGTTGTCCATGTATAGCGTCCTTCTGTCGACTGTTTTGTTCATCTGCTAAGGAAAGAGATGATTGACTACCATGCTCAATGCTGGTTGTTTGTGAGTCCATGTCAGTATCAGATTCCGGGGTAGAATAGGTCTTCAGCAACCCATGCTTGTTGTAAAAGGCGACTATGCTTGTCGTAAAACGGGACTAACGGGATCGGGTAGTCAGGCTCGCTGACTTGGTTGATGCTTGTCATCGATCCCAATTGCGTGGATCGATTTTTATGATGTCAATTACTGGATTGTCTGGTCCAGACTCGATTATTTACAGACCGCCGTCATATAGCTGTAATATTGCTGAGTGCGGCGTTAAACAACAAACCAAACCAAATCCTTCCCCAGCGGAAAATACAATTCTCACTAGGAGCGGATTTGGTTGGCCTTTTTAACACCAGAAACCGACTACGTTTAGGATATTAATTTGCACAATTTGCAAGAAGAGAGAGTTTACCCGCTTGATGCAAAGTTACATTTTGGTTAGTGATTGGTATTGCCCCTTGAACCTGTATTGCAATATATTGCCCAAACCAAATGTTTTCAACTTCTGAGACAAAAAAAGAAATTATTCTGTTTTAAGACTTGTTTTATTATATTTGGGTAAAAACAAACTTTCTTTTTGATTAGAAAAGACACATTATCATCATGGAGTATTATTTAGCACCAACTCATTTCAAAAGTCAAAATGATATATTTCTGTGTGACTTGTCACATGCAAACTGAGTAATAATTGTCAATGTGTGTCAATTGAATTGCCAATTTATGACATAATGAATGAAGTAATATCAAAAACAACAATCCAATTAATAATCAAATATAAATACACATTGCACAAGAACTTTGTGATATTCATCTTAATCTGATGAACCTTACATGTATATTGTCTACAACTACAAATGTTAGACTTATAGCACCATGATGCCATCTTGTTGTATTTGCCATTCTAATTAATAAACATATTAAGTGTGTATATAATGGCAGTAATCTAACACTGAGTATTACAGAAACATTAATAACAACCATGAACAAACTGCAACTTACTTACATGTTCAGTAATCAGGTTCACTGAAATGTCAACTCAACTTGAGAAAATCTTGATATAGAAAATTATGAATATCACAATCATCGATGGATTCAATGCAATAAGTTTCAAACAGTTTCACTTTCAGCCAGAAGTTGCAAAGTAAAAAGAAGAAATACCTATCACTCTTAACTAAACAATTATAACAATATTGCTTAATATTGAACTTGAACATTAAAATATGTCAACTATTGAACAGCAGACTTAACAGTTAACAAAGTCATTTAAGTCAAGTTTGAAGCATTTCACTTCTAATCTTCTAATTGGTAGTTAGTACTCTACTTCAAATTCTTCTTAAGAAATATGAGCATGTCTACATGCTTTGCTTTTAGGTTTGCTCTTTGATGTGATACAATGTATCCTGCAGTCGAAAACACTCTTTCCGATGGGACACTAGTTGCAGGGATACAAAGGTATCTTTGAGCCATTTTTGCCAGTCTTGGATACATGTCGGCATGATTTTTCCACCACAAGAGAGGATCTTCGTTGAGAGTGATAGGCTTTTCTTCTCTGTACCTTCCAACTTCCTGCTGAGCCATTTCAATAGGGGACTTGGCGGGTTCACAACTTGTTATGAAAACATCTCCTAGAAGATTCATGAGAGAAGAATCTGCAGGCTGGTTGTCTCTCTTGACTTTTGCTGGTGTAGCAACTTCATCACTCGATCCAGATGAATTATGGGATGTGGATGCACTGGATTCATCCTTCACCATGGACTCAGGTAACAGAGGAAGCTCAGGAAGGTAGGGTGGAGTTGGACCAACAGCTGTCTTGTGGTTCTTGCTTTATCATTATCAATGTGCATTTTGATGCATCTTCTGTTATTTTGCTGTACACAGCAAATTTGTCTATATCTGTCAGGTAAGGCAGCTCCTTAAACCTAGGGTCTAGGGCACAGGCGACACTGAGGAACTCATCTTGTGTGTTATATCTGCCCTTAAGATCATTTGACAGTATGGATTTCATTTCCATCACAGAAGCTGTGTCATCTTCAATAGGAGAAAGAATGTTAGTGAGTAGCTGGTGGCACAGAGGCTTCACGAGAGATACTGTAGGTGTACACTCCTTGCACAATATAGTTGTAATTTGCTTCATTGGCCCCAAAAACTTAACTTACTCCTCAGCATAAGTAAGCTCTTCTTCTGTAGGGAAAGAAAGATCACTGGTACTAGACTAGAATTTTGCAATGTCCTTGCTCATCATAACAGTGATAACTGCCACTCGCATCTCAAAAAATCTTGCAACCATCTCAAAAGCACTATTCCATCTAGTTTGGACATCAATTTTCAGCTTATGACTAGGCAAAATCAAAAGAACAGCGTTTTGTGTGAGAATGCTTGTTGCCATTGGGCTCCTGTGGAAAAATGCGACGATTCTTCTAATTTTAGCGATAACGTTGGATGTACGCTTCACCTTGAGAGATTTGTGCACTGCAAGATTCAATGTATGCGCTAAACATGGTACATGGGATGATCCAAACAGATTTAGTGCCTTTATCATGTTAGCTGCATTGTCCGTGACTACAGTGGGAGGAGGTGTTGATGGAAGTTTGCATTCGTCCACTGTATCTGTCAGAACACCAGCAACAGCTTCGCCTGGAACAAAGTAGGAATCTATAATGCATAATATGAAATAAAAATAAAAAGCCTCCCTCCCTCATCAATATTTTGGAAAAAAGTGCCAGAGAACCAAGTAATTAACTTTATGCGGCCTAATTGAAACATTCTAATTCTAAATATAACAATTTTGTGGACTAAAAGTAATTAAAACCTCAGTTAGCATTGTTCACATATTATCAAATAAATATGAATCTTTAACTAGTGGTTAGTTAATGTAGATAAAAAAAATATGTATTTGGTACCTGTGTGGCTATTCAATGGTCTGGTCTGTAGCACATAATTTTCCAACTTCCAATCTTCTGTTATGTGGGTTGATGTGATGGTAGTGTAGTTATCTGTAGGACATGATGTCCATCCATCTGTAGTCAATGACACCTACAAAAATACAATTAAAACATTCTGAAATATAAAGATGACTAAAGTACATTCATAAATCATATTTCTAAAAAATACTGCTTTTAAAACTGATAAAGATTATAAATTATACAATTATTTATAAGTTTGTTAGATATTTAGGCCTAATAATGTTACCTGCTCTGCCTTTTCCAAGTGCGAAGATATGTCTTCCTTTATTTCTTCATACATCTTGGTAATGATAACTTCGGAGAACTGTTTTCTCGATGGCATCCTGTACCGAGGATCAAGACGGGTGACTAGATCTCTGAACTCTGTTGAATCAACAATATTGTATGGACGTAGTCCCTTGATGATAAATTTGGCTATCATGTTATTGTTAGTTATCTTCGCCCTTGGTTCAAAGACCCTGTACTTCTTAGTACTTGCAAATAAATTGATTATGGTAGGTTGAGATGGGGATCGTTTTGCATTCGATCTCGTTTCTTCAATAGAATCAATAAGTGTGAGGTAACATCGTTGTTGATGGGCCTATCTTTCCCGCCAAAGTCGGATGGTGTCTTCGAAGATGCGTTGTCAAGTTTGTTGTTTCGCCGGCGTATTTCACAAACGATGTACATTTTCAGCAAACAGCAACATTTTCTTCGATTGTTTGATCGATTTTACGCTTTTTCAACCCGAAATGCTGCCACACATCGGATTTACCGCGAGTATTTCGTGATCCGCCATTTTGTTACCATGGATACGGCGAGATCTCGTAGCATATCGCGTTATTATATAGGAAGGGACGTAACTCTAATCGAACGTCACATCAGCTTTATCGATCGCCCTTATAACAACGAATTAAAACACGAAATTCAAATAGGTAATACTTTATTTAAATGTCCGCAATTTATTGCGATATTGAAACTGTAACGCAATACGTATTGGACACGAAGCCACATCGCGGTTAACCGGTATACCGGTTATACCGCGCACCTCTAATATTGGTCATAGTACGTTGTATTAAGAAACAGATTTTGAACTTTTGCCCTCAGAAGAGATGTTAATAATTGAAAATATTCCGCACAGAAATTATGAAATGATTATTGTGTTGAGATCTTTGGGTTAATTTCATAAATAAGACGACCTTCGCCGATAGACAATAAAAACAGGTTCAACAATTTCATGTCATGAAGGGTCTTTCTAGCAGTGATTTTCAGTTTTCCGCATTTCAATCATTTTGTCTATATCACTATCATCGACTTCAATAAAACGGGATTGGCTTTAGGGAGCGTACGGGACTCACTCGACGCTGTTGTTGTGCAACTTGAACTTGACCTTGATGACGTTAACGCTGACGGCCGCACACCTGATCTCTTTGATATGTCGATAAACTTGATTCTAGTCTCCCTTTGCTCCATTTCGTATTCTATTCCATCAAGTCGCCACAGATAGTTTCCTTAATTAACATTCTTAGCAATTGTTGCTTCCCACACCAATCAATTGACACTTTAATGTTTATGTCGGCCATGTTTGTTCAAGTTTATCAGGTAAACGTAGTTCAAATGGTCATAATGGTCATGTGACATGGATTGACCAATCAGTGGTTTTTAAAAGCGATATCTACAATGTTGATATCGCTTGATCTCACCCAAGCGATATCTCTTGAGGGAACCAGTTTTGGTTTATAAAGACTTTTTTTTTACCTCAAATAATTATTAAAAAAATAACAAACTTATTTACGATTTTAAAGATTTTTCAAACACGGGACTACATTTTAAGTCGCAATTACAAGGGCTGGTGAAATGTCACTGCGTATTATGTAGGAATAATTTACTTTTCATAGCTTTGCCACTCGTGAAAATATCCCCTTTTCACCGTCATGTGATGAGAAAACCAGGACATTTCACTAGACACATGAAATAATCTCTATAGTTTCCCAAACGATGAAATTTGTTCACGATAGAAATGAGATAACAGTACTGAAAAGTTAGGTTCAAGAAAACACTTTTTATTCATGAAACAGAGATGATCACAGACCTTCGGTATATTTATCAGTTAAATTATCAAGGAAGTAGATTTGACTGAGATGCAAATGTACAATATCACGGCTGCATGTACACTGATATATTTCTGATAATTTGTACATTGACATATTTCTGATAATTACAGTACTATCAGGTCTCAGGGATAACTAGAGGTTGGGAATATGAGAACAACAAACAGAATAGATAGATAAGTCACATCTTACAGACCAATCAAACATGTCCAGTCCTTTTTACAATAACAAAAAAATAATAGGGACTGAACATAAACCGAGAAGAGCTCTTGAAGACATATTATACTCTGACTCACATAGCCCTGTATTAATTCTATATTTGATAATATAACACACATATCTAAGCTGAACTCAAACAGGTTTTGCTCTGTACTGAATGTGATTCAGTATAATAGAGTGCTTTGGTTTGTTTGTTTGGTGTTCAACGCCGCATTCAGCAATATTCCAGCTATATGACGGCTGTCTGTAAATAATCGACAATCCAGTGAATGACATCATGAGCATCGATCCACGCAATTGGGATCGATGACATGCATCAACCAAGTCAGCGAGCCTGACCCCCCGATTCTGTTAGTCGGCTCCTACGACAAGCATAGTCACCTTTTACGGCAAGCTTGATTTGCTGAAGACCTTTTCTGCCCCATCTTTGCCGTAAAAGGTGACTATGCTTGTCGTAAAATGCGACTAACGGGATCGGGTGGTCAGGCTAGCTGACTTGGTTGATGCATGTCATCGATCCCAATTGCGCGGATCGATGCTCATGATATAAATTACTGGATTGTCTGGTCCAGACTCGATTATTTACAGACCGCCGCCATATAGCTGGAATATTGCTGAGTGCGGCGTTAAACAACAAACCAAACCAAACCAAAAACTATTCTACCCGGATCTTCACGGCCGGTTGCTTAGGAATATGGGTGGCATTTTCTCACTTCCTCACACAGCTGTACCAACGTGTCTGAAGTCCGGTATAGCATGTGATACCCAGTTGACCGTGGATGCCACATCCTGTAGTGTATTGCCCTAGTACAGTTATATATGAATATTGGATATATTCAGCCAAGCATTCATCACAGGTGTTTTTCATTTAACGTCACGATATATCATGGATACATGTAAATGTGCTATGTAAATTGTATCGAAATATCGAAAACCATATTCCATACATCCGAAATGGGTTTATCGTGATACAAAAAGTAAACAGGTCCTTAAAGGATTGCATGTAATTTCAAATTGTGGATAATATCTAAGTATATTTGTTTGCCCATATGAAGTTTTGGCATTAACCACAATAAGTACAGTTTCTAAAGATTTAATGACACAACACCAAGTATGTGAGTATCGCTTTCCGCCGTTTTTAGCAATATTCCAGCAATATCACGGCGAAGGACACCAGAAATGGGCTTCACACATTGTGCCCATGTCGGGAATCGATCCTGGGACTTCGGCGTGACGAGCGAACGCTTTAACCACTAGGCTTCACGACCGCCCCGATACAACCCCAGACCCGCGAAGATTCCGGGGTAATAAGGTCTTCAGCAACCCATACTTGCCTTAAAAGGCGACTATGCTTGTCGCAAAAGGCGACTAACGGGATCGGGTGGTCAGGCTCGCTGACTTGGTTGATGCATGTCATCGATCCCAATACGTGGATGTGACGTTAAACTTTAACTCACTCACTCACTCACTCACCCAATACGTGGATCGATGCACATGGTGTCAATCATTGGATTGTCTGGTCCAGACTCGATTATTTACAGACCGCCGTCATATAGCTGTAATATTGCTGAGTGCGGCGTTAAACAACAAAACCAACCAACCAGAAGTTTTCCTTCTATAACATCATATCTTTCGGTTCACAAACTACCGCTATTTGTAAAGGCTACGCTTGTCTTACTAACATCGTCAGAGAGTACAATTTCTTAAAGTTCATAAGAAGTCTTGTCTTTTTTATAATTGTTATCACATCAGATATTGTGCTCGAAAGCATGAATGCTCGTGGCCGAAGTTGTGATTATTATGACCGAATGACGGTTTGATGCCCTGTTGGCTGGGGGGATGGCAATGGGTGTGGGATTTCCGTTAGAATCGGAATATATTTTTGTCATTGCGCCATGAACTGCGAACAAATGTTTTGTTGTAAAATCTGAGGCCAAATTATTGATATTTAGTTTCATAACAAAATGGTCGGCACCTTACATATAGGATCGGCTAACCATTCTTGGAAGAGTTCAGGGGTTTGTAGCAGAGGGTGGCACTAAGTTTTGCGGGGGAGGGGGGTACACGGCAGAGGGGGGACCCGGAGGGGGGTACACGGCAGAGGGGGGACCTGGAGGGGGATACACGGCAGAGGGGGGACCTGGAAGGGGATACACGGCAGAGGGGGGACCTGGTGGGGGGTAAGCATTGTAAGCCGGGGGTTGTGGTATCTGGCCTGCATATCCACTTTGTTGGGAAGATGCGGCTGAAAAACAAATAAAAAAAACCATTAATCATTTATTATATTGACGATTTGGTGGTCACATATTAACATTATTCTACACAGTTATCTACAAAGTTTGAAAAGCAACCACCAAATCATTTGGAGCTGGAACGTCTACTGCGCTGTGAGGAGTTGACTCCGTTTGGGGTACCAGGATCCTATGACTGTGGCTTTAGTTTCCAGATTCCTCCTAATTATGGCCATACATGCACTTGTGTAAGTATCATAGCTGGGTTTGTGGGTTCCACCAAAGACTTGGTAAGATTGGTTAGTTGGTTTGGTGTTTAACGCCGCACTCAGCAATATTCCAGCTATAAGACGGCGGTCTGTAAATAATCGAGTCTGGACCAGACAATCCAGTGTTTGACATCATGAGCATCGATCCACGCAATTGGAATCGATGACATGTATCAACCAAGTCAGCGAGCCTGACCACCTGATCCCGTTAGTCGCCTTTTACCACAAGTATAGTCGCCTTTTACGGCAAGCATGGGTTGCTGACTTGGTTGATGCATGTCATTGGTCCCAATTTGCGTTGATTGATGCTCATGATATTAATCACTGGATTACCTGGTCCAGACTCGATTATTTACAGACCGCCGTCATATAGCTGGAATATTGCTGAGTGCGGCGGTTAAACAACAAACCAACCAACCAACCAACTTAATTCCATGACACCAGTCACTCATATTACTTAATTCCATGAGCCTTTGGTGTCAACATTTCACAACCTTCGAGGCAAAGAAGATTTCAGGGAGCTTCATACAATTCTTGCTCAAAAGTTGTTTGTCCAACTTTACAACATTCAAAGCTTTCAAAACGTTTGATGGTAGACATGAGGAGGACATTCCCGAATTTGACGAATCAGTGACAAAAAGTATGTCCAATGCAATACCCTTGTTGACTTGTACCATATGTTCCCGTGTCTTCTCAGGTGAATAACTGATTTGCCTTTGCATGTGTTTGTGCTCACCTTTCCTCGAACACCTGGGATCATCACTATTTGATATTGATTCATAAACATATGCTCATGATACAGTCGACATCGTACAATCGACTCTGCTATAGGAAGATATTTTATTAATCACTGGATTGTCTGTCAGACTCGATTATTTACAGACCACCGTCCTATAGCGGAATATTGCTGAGTGCGACGTTAAACAACAAACAAACCAACCAACCAAATCGTACAGTCGACTCTGCTACAGGAAGATATTTCTTATGGCTTTGGAAAGGCTGTTGTCACTTTTATTCATATTATTAATTCAAGGAGTGCTTTCAAACCTGTTGTTGACACCACCGTGGGTCCGACTGGCTGAACGCCGATGACGCGTCCTGGTCTCTTTCCTGACTTCACACAAGCACAGATGGCGACGATGACGACAACGATGAAGAAAGAGCCACCAACTGTCAATCCGACGATGAGGTGGGATGTTTCTGTAAATGTAGGGAAATAACGATCTCATATATCAGTGAGTAGGGTTTTACGCAGCTTTTAGCAATATTCCATCAACATCACGGCGGGGGACACCAGAAATGGCTTTCACACATTGTACCTATGACGGGAATCGAAACCCGGGTCTTCGGCGTGACGAGCGAACGCTTTAACCACAAGGCTACCCGACCGCCCCTCTCTCATATCAATGAATATGTATAAAAGAATACCCCACCAAGAGTATCCGCCCCCCCCCCCCCCCCCCCCCCCCCCCCCCAAACAAACCAAATGGAAGATCCAGGGTAGATATGGTATTCAGCAACCCACGCTTACCGTTAAAGGCGACAATGCTTGTCGTAACCCGATCCCGTCAGTCGCCTTTTACGACAGGCAAAGGCGACTAACGGGATCGGGTGGTCAGGCTCGCTGACTTGGTTGATGCATGTCATCGATCCCAAATACGTGGATCGATGTTCATCACGTACATCACTTACTGGTTTATTGCTGATTTTGGTGCCTTGACTCCTATGCATTAAAATAAAAAATAGTTTACCAAAATCGGACATGGGGAAGCATCCAAAAATAGGTCAAATCCAAGATGGCCACCAACAAAAGTAATAATAGTCATAAACGTGGAACCAATAATAATAAAACTCTATGGTGAGTCTATCTATATTAGCGTGCCAGGATAAATGCAATGAATGTATATTTAACATTTTTGAAAGGAAGTAAGGCTTGCTGACTTGGTTGATGCGAGTCATATAATTCCAATTACGTAGATCGATGCTCATAATGTCAACAACAGTATATGTATACAAGCTAATACCAATGGTTTGGTTTGGATTGTTGTTTTTACGCCGCACTCAGCAATATTCCAGCTATGACGGCGGTCTGTAAATAATCGAGTCTGGACCAGACAATCCAGTGAATAATATCATGAGCTTCGATCCACGCAATTGGGAGCGATGACATGCATCAACCAAGTCAGCGAGCCTGATCACCCGATACCGTTAGTCGCCTCTTACGACAAGCAGAGTCACCTTTTACGGCAAGCATGGGTTGATGAAGACCTATTCTACCCCGGAATCTTCACGGGTCCGTATAAGGATCTATACCCAAGCGTCGCCTTTACAGTAATTAAAGAAGCTGTTATCCATACATTGTGTCTATTTTGTCATACGTCAACTTCTAAGTAATGCCAATCAAACAATTCCACCTACACGTATGTTTCAATTGTACTTGTATAACTCGATCCACTTGAGCCACTTGAATAACTGCAACAGTATCTACGGGTTGTGCTGTAATAGTACCCACAACAGCTGGTGCAGTATATGTCGGTGTAGTAGTACGATGAGCAAGTCTCTCCCACTGCCCCTGAAAGACAAGCAGTCGTTGACTAGTCAAAGATATATGACAACAACCACATTAACGCCTATTGCGCTTTAACGTACGGACAGCTGATACATATATTACATGTAATGACACACAAGGGCGGTCGGGTAGCCTAGTGGTTAAAGCGTTCGCTCGTCACGCCGAAGACCCGGGTTTCGATTCCCGACATGGGTACAATGTGTGAAGCCCATTTCGGGTGTCCTCCCGCCGTGATATTGCTGGAATATTGCTAAAAGCGGCGTAAAACCATACTCACTCACTCACTCACAAGACAGACATGTGCAGGGTAGTGAAAAAGTGCTTTAGTAGTCATGTGGTCGTAGTGGTTGTGGTTGTATTGGTAATACTTTTGTTGTTTGTTTGTTGTTGTTTAACGCCACACTCAGCAATATTCCAGCCATATGACGGCGGTCTGTAAAATAATCGAGTCTGGACCAGACAATCGAGTGATTGACATCATGAGCATCGATCCTCGCAATTGGGATACGATGACATGCATCAATGAAGTCAGCGAGCCTGACGACCCGATTACAACAAGCATAGTCGCCTTTTACGGCAAGCATGGGTTGCTGAAGACCTGTTCTACCCGGATCTTCACGGGTCGGTAATCTTTTGAAAATGGTAGTAGTAAATGTAGTGGTAGTGATGGTAGTAGTAGCAGCAACAGTGGTAGTAGGAGGGTAATGGTAGTAGCAAGTAGTAGTGGGTAGTGATGGTAGTAGTAGCAGCAACAGTGGTAGTAGGAGGGGTAATGGTAGTAGAAGTAGTATGGTAGTAGTAAATGTAGTGGTAGTGAATGGTAGTAGTAGCAGCAACAGTGGTAGTAGGAGGGGTAATGGTAGTAGTAGTGGTAGTGATGGTAGTAGTAGCAGCAACAGTGGTAGTAGGAGGGGTAATTGGTAGTAGAAGTAGTATGGTAGTAGTAAATGTAGTGGTAGTGATGGTAGTAGTAGCAGCAACAGTGGTAGTAGGAGGGGTAAATGGTAGTAGAAGAAGTATGGTAGTAGTGGTAGTGATGGTAGTAGTAGCAGCAACAGTGGTAGTAGGAGGGATAATGGTAGTAGAAGTAGTATGGTAGTAGTAAATGTAGTGGTAGTGATGTAGTAGTAGCAGCAACAGTGGTAGTAGGACGGGTAATGGAAGTAGAAGTAGTAGTAAATGTAGTGGTAGTGATGGTAGTAGTAGCAGCAACAGTGGTAGTAGGAGGGGTAATGGTAGTAGAAGTATGGTAGTAGTGGTAGTGATGGTAGTAGTAGCAGCAACAGTGGTAGTAGGAGGGGTAATGGTAGTAGAAGTATGGTAGTAGTGGTAGTGATGGTAGTAGCAGCAACAGTGGTAGTAGGAGGGGTAATGGTAGTAGTAGTGGTAGCAGCAGCACAAGCAGAAGTGATTTTGTGACCTTCCTATGATCGGTAGTGGTAGTGGTATTGGTGGTGATAGTGCAGTAGTTTTACATGCAGTACTAGCGGTTTGTTTGTTGTTTAACGCGGCACTCAGCAATATTCCAGCTATATGACGGCGGTCTGTAAATAATCGTGTCAGGACTAGACAATCCAGTGATTGACATAGCATCGATCTACGCAATTGGGATACGACATGTATCAATGAAGTCAGCGAGCCTGACGACCCGATCCCGTTAGTCGCCTCTGACCACAAGCATAGTCGCCTTTTACGGCAAGCATGCATTCTACCCCGGATCTTCACGGGTAAGTAGTAGTAGTAGTAGCAGAAGTACGTTCATAATAATCACTCGAAATAATCGAAGCTCCTTCCTTGCATTATGTCTAGATGTTCGAGCAGAAAACAATGTGCAACTTTCGCAATAATTATGTCGTCATTCAGTGTCATTCTGACCTGAGAAAAGCTTCATAGAAATCCCGTGTACATGTGTTACGTGGCCGACGTTGTATGGCAGGAAACACGTACTCATTCACGCAAATTGTATGAATAACGGGTACCTGTTAGGCAGGAAATGTTTCCCTTTCCACGGACACACCTGGTGTCATCACTGTTTTCACTGATCCATTCATATAATTTTTCTCTTTTGTGTGTGTGTGTCTATTACGGTCAATGGAATTTATTTCTACCCCTGGAAGATCCGGGGTAGAATAGGTCTTCAGCAACCCATACTTGCCGTAAAAGGCGACTATGCTTGTCCTAAAGTTATTAAATTGTGATGGTATTACATGTTAAGACCCGTGAAGATCCGGGGTAGAATAGGACTTAGCAACCCATGCTTGTCGTAAAAGGCGACTAACGGGATCGGGTGGTCAGGCTCGCTGACTTGGTTGATGCATGTCATCGATCCCAATTGCCTGGATCGATGTTCATGATGTCATTCACTGGATTGTCTGGTCCAGACTCGATTATTTTACAGACCGCCGTCATATAGCTGGAATATTGCTGAGTTCGGCGTAAAACAACAAACCAAACCAAACGAATATATTTCGGCGGATAATCGAGGCCCATTGTTCTTTCGCATTACGTTTTAAATTTCCTTGTCGATTTTCTATCTGGCTGGGTTTATCAAAACGCTTAAACATACGTGTACCTTTACTGCTATTAAGAACATGAGCTTAGTCAAACCAGTATATACTTTATATATATACTTTTCATTGTGGCTGACCACTGCCAAATGTAATAAGTGCAGGGTAAAAAAGTATTTTTTCTATTAATATTCACACAGATAAGAATTGTAGGACTTGCCTTTAAGGAGAATGAGAAGAAATCCAGTAACATAATAGAGTCCCTCCATGCTGAAATGTTCTTTAACACTGAATAAGATATTGTGCAACTGGTGGTAACCAAGGACGCTAAAAAGAGGGGTAAGCACACAACAGTCACCATGGGCGAATAAATCACGTGACATCAATGCTGACTGTTGAGGTCAAACTGCTCTAACCGAATCCCCAAAACAAACATTATCACAACGGAGAGCTAAATCATACGAACACAGATCAGACAACAAGTATCTGTTTACTATTCATATCATGTACTATATATATATATATATATATATATATATATATGAGTCACTTTGAAAACGCATATTATATTTCATGTAATATTGCCAATATGGCTACAAAAAATCAAATAGACCCGTGAAGATCCGGGCCAGTATAGGTCTTCAGCAACCCGTGCTTGCCGTAAGAGGCGACTAACGGGATCAGCTGACTTGGTTGATGCATGTCATCGTATCCTCTTTGCGTGGATCGATGCTCATGATTTCAAGCACTGGACTTGTCCAGACGTCGATTATTTACA